>NW_022631018.1:8679420-9333547 GCF_010015895.1 Lontra canadensis | reverse complement strand
GGGGGGGCGGAGAAAAAGAACAGCAGAACAGCCTCCCACCCAACACACTGTGCGTGTGCGCACGTGGACCCGTGTGTGCGTGCGCACGCGCCCAACCCAGCCACAGCGGGAGCAGATCTGAAAACGTCCTCCCGATTTCCCCATTTCATCAGAGCCCCTAAGGCCCTTGTTTGCTCTGAGGAGACTCAAATACAAATGATCGTGATGAGATTGGTAGACGCTGATAGCCAGCCCCCTTCAGATTTATGAGTGCATTCAAGTACCTCGTCGCCATTCTCTTCTCCTCCAAATATCAAGGCAAGGAGAGGCAAGACCATTTGGGGTGAGGTTCCTATATTGGGATGCCTTTTTATCAAGCAAAGTTTCCATTCTCCTCTCCTGAAGAACACTCAGCACAGCAGCTCCCACAATAGCTTCAGAGTTCCAGCCAGAGACTTTGGAAGCCTTTTGTTTTTTCCCTGTGGCATGTCCAAAGGCACGGCCTTCCCTCCCCCCTCCCAGCAGCCTGCATTGTCTTGCATTCCAGGGACTTGATTGACTGTTGCCACCTGATGCTGAGGAGACACTCTGGAGTTCATTCTGCAGATTGTTAGGTTCTATTAAAAGAAACCTAGATAAGGGATTACTTGTCACTAAGGGATTTTCTGCAGATGTTTATTAGTGATTGGAAATCCATTAGGTGTGAAGAAGTACAGAAGAATATGAGCAACATCATTCACGTAAGCCCAAATTCTAAGGCAGCCCCCCCAAATCAGAAAGGGCCCCCTTTTAGTCTGTTAAATGGAGTTGGGGAAAGTTTTAAAGCAGAAAGTGGTAAGGGTCTCTTTTCTCATGGGTGATATTTCTACCTGTGGATGGAACTCCTTGGCACTCTCTCAGAAGATCAGTTGCTACCCATCAGTTTACCTCTCTGGAGCCACCAGAAAAGATTAATTGCTCTAGCATTAGAGGATCTCATTATCAATTGCTTTAAACTAGCCCAATCTGTTGTATGAGTATTGCCTCAAAGTAAGCCCTAAATTAGCAAACCATTTCATTTGTTCAAAAAGAATTCATCCCTTCTCAAACATAAACCAATATCCTAAGTCTCCTCCTGGGAATCCTTTGTACCATTCACATTTATTTTGAAGTTCCTAGCTCTTCTGTGGTTTTTCTCAGCCACAGATCCACAGCTTGTCGAGGTTTTGATGCCCCATATAAATAGAAATTACTGAAAATGCATTAAAAGAGAGCCAGCATGGTTTAACGATAAGACACCTGGACATGTTATTTCACATGAGTCTCTTGTTCTCATAATTTATTCATCTTGTAGAGTCTCATAGTTTCTTCATCTACAAAATGACTTTTGAGGTCTATTCCAACTCTTTAAATGCTAGCTTTTAGCATTATTGAAAAAGAATTTTTTTTCTTGTTTAAGTATCGAGGGAGAAGTTACATGTGACTCCAGAGCAGTGTGGAGTAAAGCAGAAGGCAGGCTCTCGTTATGAAAAACTATGCAAAAGAACTTTGTTAAGCATTGTGGCGGAGACCCACAATAGAAACCGTGGCTCTTTATCTAAAGACACGTTGGGGCAAATTCATTACAACTAGATAGAAGCAGGCGAAAAATTAAACCACACAAGACACAAATACAAAAGATGGTGAAGGATAGCCCAAGATTACCACCAAAAGAAATGAATGTTTAAAACAAGAGAAAACCCACTAAAAGCCACTAACAAGCATGGCAAATAATAATAGGGTGGGAGAAGCACGCCTCCCCCCAAGTTACTTTGATTTGCCCTCAGGCACTCCCTAGAAACTTCTCTCCCTCCTCTAGCACTGATACTGTTCTAGATGCATCTCCTCTCCTCTGATGATCTCAAACAATACCTCTGCTCCCTTGGCCCCGGGTACGCCAGACCTCCCGTGGGCCCTTGGTGTGGAGGAGCTTCTGGTCTTCCCTGACTTCCTCTGGAGAAGCGACCATACCCTCTGTCCCGCACTGCTCACTGCCATGCCCTGCTGCGTCCCCAGTTGTTCAAGGAACATAGATCTTTGTCATGCCTCTGTTGTCAATGGCAGGGAAAACCACACTTCTTGAAATGCTTATTTTAATAAATGCCTATGATTATGTTTCTTTAGCATTTGGCTAACAGCTCCCAAACCAAGTAGTCAGGGTGGGTAGTTGTACCTGCCTCACTGTTCTCCAGCCAGATCCCCTCTCTCAGTAATGCCCATCTGATAAAACGTGAAAGATTATCTTTGAGGGAAGAGGAAAGAGTATGCAAAAAGGCTGCTCAATGGCTTTTTATTTGGGTGTGAGGCCAGTGAGAGAGCTAATCCCTCCTCTAGGCTCCTCCTATCCCACAAATACTCATGTATCTGCAGGAGTTTTTGGGAGAAATTACCAACATTGTGTAGAAAATTTAGATGAATTCTCATCAGGGAATGGCCATTGGGGTACAAGGGTTAGCACATCCATGGGGGATGAGGCAGGGACAAGGGGTTGTTGGGATGATTTTGGAGAGCATTGTCTGGAGAAACTGGCTGGGGTGTATAACTTTGGAAGAAGCTACTGAAAATTTTCACTTTTTCTAGACTCTGATAGGCCCCACATGGGGTCCTCTCTTTTTCTGGGGAATTAAAATCCTTTAATTTTCTTTACAAAAGACAAGTGACTTCCCTTTGGAAGGAGTGAACCTCTTTGTCCAATTTTAAATGTATGAAACAGGGATGCCTGGTGATCATTTTAGTTTTCCTTATTAGTTACTGTCATTATAAAATGGTCCATTGCACAAAATGAGAAAGAGTGGGAGAAAGAGATCAAATCTGTTCAACATGATGATACCTCCATGTAGTTGGTAAAATGGCATATGTGAACTGGGACGAAAATCTTTGAACCCTTCCGTATGTGTGGACAGATCTGTCTACACGTACAACTGTAGTGACTTTATTTCCTCATATATCTGCACTTACTATAAAAGTAAAACTTTACTAATGCAGAAGTACCTCACTAAAAGAAATCTACTGAATGTCCATGTGTACATGGGCAATTAAGAGTTCACAGAATGGCTCCGCAAATCCTTTATCTTGGTGTAGGGAACAGAAGCCATGCTTTACTTTGGGTAGCTGACAGAGAATACTAAGGACATCAACAGCTACCCCTTTCCCTGGACAAGGCGTTGGACTATTAAATAAAGAATTGAGAACACACGTACTTATTAATTGCCGTGGAAGAAATGGATAAACAATTAGGGATTCTCAAAAGAATATTTGGAAGGGGCACCTGGGTGACTCAGTCGGTTGAGCGTCTGACTCTTGATTTCACTCAGGTCGTGATCTCAGGAGTGTGAGATCAAGCCCGGTGTCAGGCTCTGGTTCAGCATGGAATCTGTCCTTCTCCATCTGCTCCTCCCCCCTCGACCCGCTCGCGCTGTGCTCTCGCTCTCTCTCTCTCTCTCTCTCTCTCCTCTCTAAAATAAATAAATAAAATCTTTTAAAACATAAAAATAATTAAAAAAATAAAAAGAATATTTGGAGGATATTTGTCTTAGAACGTAAGGACTTTGAAAAATTCCCTTGACCTCTCTGAGCCTCAGTTTTCCGCACAGTGAAAAGGGGACAGGAACACCTTATAGAGATTCTGGGAGAACTGAATGGGATGATTCACAGTCTGTGCATAACTGAGCGCCTGACTCATAATAAACACTCCAGAAATTTTGGTTTTCGTTAGTCCTATCAGCTGCATGAATCACTCTTATGGAGCAATTCTAATCTCAAAGTAAAATAATTTCCGATGTTGAATTTTAGGACTCGGTAGAGATTTTGTATTTTGGGACTCAGTGTTAATGTCATCCCCTTATCCCTGTCTGTACACAGAGCACTTTCTGGTGCATGTTACTCCTGTATACAATTTAGCATTTGGGTCAGCAGTCCTCTGCTGCTATGAGAAGAAAACAGATTTTTCCGTTTTCTTCATTTACAGGGGGTTTCGGTGATATCAAAGCCCAGTGATCTCTTATTCTACTTTTGAGAACCACACTTTGTTTTCATAATGGAAATCAAAAGGAAATAGGATTCAAATTCTGAAAGATTAGCCGGAGACTTGTACCGGAATGCACCTGTTTAATGAAGTGGGGAATCCCAGCCGCGTGTCCCCTTTTCTCACCCGAATATTCAGAAGGGAATCCCGGTTTTTCAGTACATCTGTGTGTATCCTTTACACAAGTCCCTTTCTAGAACTTCACAAAGCTGTCCACCCCACATTACAGTGCTACTATATATAACGACTTTACATAAGAGAATAGAGGCCGGCCGTTTTTAGCAAATGCAGGTGCCACGTAAAGCCCCTCTCTGAAAGAAAGAACTTAGCTCAGTTTCCTTTGAAGAACTAGAGACTTGAAACTGAAAACTTTATTAATGCCATTGTCCCCTTGTATCAGCAGGTTCCAGAAAGATTCCTGGAAGTTGCGCAGATCACATTACGAGAGTTTTTCAATGCCATTATCGCAGGCAAAGATGTTGATCCTTCCTGGAAGAAGGCCATATACAAGGTCATCTGCAAGCTGGATAGTGAAGTCCCTGAGATTTTCAAATCCCCGAACTGCCTACAAGAGCTGCTTCATGAGTAGAAATTTCAACAACTCTTTTCGAATGTATGAATAGTAGCAGTCCCCTTTGGATGTCTAAGTTGTACGTGTCTAGATTTTGATTTCCTATGGATGTGTATGGGAGGCATGGATATGTTATGAAATCAGCTGGTAGTTCCTCCTCGTCATCTTGCGCTCATTTTCTTTTGTTTTCCATTGCAAGGGGATGGTTATTTTCCTTCCGTCTTTAGTTTACTTTTGCCCGAGGCCCTTAACATTTGGAGACTTTAAAATAGGGTTAATTTTCAGGGAAAAAGAACTTTGACGTGTGGAAATTCTCTATTTGCAAGGAAAGGCATTTCAAAGATGCTTCTGCTTGATCGATAGTTTATCACAAATAGCAGTTGGCAGAGGGAGACCCGTGACACGGCACTGCCCCACCGACGGTGACGTGTGTCTCCTGCTTTTACTGCTAACGAGGCCAGAAAACTCAATGAAACCACTACGTAAACTTAAATATTTTGTTCGGTTTGAACTCCGTAAGTCGCTTTGTATTCCTTGTTTAAAAATAATGCCAGGGGCAGATGAACAGCTCACTTTTCCAAAAGTTACCCAAAAGGCCAAATTCCAAAACCAAAAATCGTCACAGTCGAGCCTTTCCGTAAGAGAAACGGCGAGTAGGCCCAAACGGGTATACCCGTTTCTTCCGGGGGCAAAGCGATTCTACACAAAACTGACTCTTTCGAGATGAGGCTGGAAATTCGCACCCGATCTTCCGGTTACGTCTCTAAGAGTTATAATCGGTTCTTCGTAATCAGTGAGTATACATCATTTTTGATAGAGAAACACCCCTTTCCCATCATTTTCTATTATCTCACTTCAGATATTAAAAGGCACATACGTTTCAAATGGACTCTGAACTTGGTTTACATGCTTCAACGAGTTATTATGTCTGTTTCATATTTAACACTTGTTTCCAAAAGAAAAAAAAAAAAGCAACAACAACAACAACACTATCTTCTGAATACCTTTCTCTAGTAAGGAATAAAGGACATCCCAAGTTGACCATAAAATTCCCGCCTACATTAGACTCTTGTTGACAGTGGTGAGCTGACTTGATCTTCACCTCCAAAGAGGAGCCCACGTCAGGATGACCTCTTTTCATACGCGATCCCATACTGCCCTGATGGATATCCCAAGTGGTGACAGTCTAATGAAGTGTTTCTTCATTTTAGGGACAGCATTTTAAAGCAACTGAGAAAGTCTCTTCGAATTCAGAAGCTAGTACTGACCAAATCGTGCAAAGCGTGTGTAGGCAGCATAGGAAAGGTTGGGGTTAACCCAAAAGACACAATTTCAGCACACGTAAGAAAGCCGGCTGCTGGAGTGTGCTTTCTTCAATGGTTCTCCTCTTCTTCCTTTTTTCTCTTTTTCCAGTTTTTCCAAGGTGTACAGTGTCCCATACTTGCTTTTAAAAAGTCCTATGGCATTCACGCTTGTTTTCCCAGATGGGTTTTGTGTGCAGATGCAGTAAGAATTCCTTGTTCATTGTAATAGGCTTTTCCAGAACCCCCCCTCCCTCCCCTTAGGTCATTGGACGTACACTTAAAATGACACAGGAACAAACCTGGTATTTAGATTATACTGAACACAAATACCATTTTCCCTTAATTTTCATAAAAGTTACATTTGACTCTGGAGAATGCAGGTTGACCCATGTGACTAACTAGCTGACCCAATCGCTGTAATTTACCATCATTTATAAATTCTGCTGATGGACAGGAATGTATGGAGGCAATTACTGTCAGCACAAAGCCTTAAAACCTGCTGACTTTAAATTAAACAGCACAGTCCTATGATGCCCGGCATCATTCAGGAGGCTAACGGGCCCTCGCAGTGTGCAGCGACACGGGCTGGAACACCACTGGCTTCTCTCTGCACCCCCAACCAATGCATCATCCAGCTCGTGCTCCCCTACGTAGCACACACAGAGCCAGCAGATCCAATTTGCTCTTGTTCCGGTTTTCTTGGGGGAAAAAAAAAAATGTTTGGATAATCATTGCATTGGAATAAAAAGCAAACCAAAAAAAAAAAAAAAACAATCAGCACAAAGTAGGGAAGCAATCTCAACTTGTGGTCACACTCTTTTGTCTTGCTTCACGTGAAAGAGTAGGAATTCATTGTTCACGTCCTGATACCACTGGGTCTTTGCTGTTCCATGTAATTCACATCAACATCGTGTTGCCATTTGCAAGGTAGAAGGCAAAACCGTAGTGTATTCACCTATGTAGACAGACTGCTAGTATCTTCTGATCTGGGGCAAATTCAGTAAGGATCCCAGGCTCATTTGGATCTTTAGCATTATTTTCCCCTGCCTTTCTAATTTAAGTAGACGGATTCAGCAAAAGTGTGTGTTCACAACCAACGTTGATGTGCTTATCTATGATAATAGCCGCTCGAGGTTCACTGAGGCATAGAAATGGTTTCAGAGTAGAAATTGCATGAGGTTGAACTCACCTCTTTGTTCGATCACTTTTGCTTTTGGGTGGTTTTTCCCCGTTTTACGATCACAAATCTTGTGCCTCCCAGTGCATTGGAAAGTGACAAAAGCCTGTCTCAAAACTCCTACTTAACGATTCTGGGTTTGGTTTGGTTTGGTTTGGTTTTTTAATCACCATCTTTCAAATCTCAGCTCAACTCTCACCAAGTGAAAATTGGCTACTTGGGAGAAAGTTAACTTTCTATGAAGGTGGGAGGGACAGTTTACATAGGAAAAAAGAAGTCTAAAGTGCATGTTGAAATACCACATTACCACTTATTTTCTGCTAACCCTAAATTATTTTTGCATATACACTTGAGGTGATAGTCTGTGCCTAGACCTAAAATGCACCAGCGGGGGGATTTTTAAAAATCCTTCAAAATACCAGTTTTTTCCCACAAGTACAATTGTTCTTGTGCCTTCTGTGGCTTTCGATTTCATCTTTTTGACTTTATTTCCAATTACTACAGCTGCAATAAACACTAGATTTTTTTTTCTGGCTGTTTGACATAACGTTGATAGCTATGCATATTTTGTGTCTTTTTAAAACAAAGCGGGAGAATACGTTTTTGAAGAAGAGAATTTTTAGAACAGTTTGATACCGCAAATTATTTTTTCTTCAATTGTTTGAGCAGCATTCGAGTTTTGAAAATTCTTGTAGAAGCCAATTTTTTGTAACTGTGGTGCAAATCTTGTGTTTTCTTAGCCTAATGAAAAGTAGTATAGAAGCAATATTTCATACCATGTGCTGTATATGTGTGTGCAGGTGTGTGAACACGAGGACACACACACATATACACACATGTAAAAATATACATATATATATGCGTGTGAAGTGGAAAGCTTACCTTTTCCTATCTAGATTTAAGGACCTATTTTAGACATTTGTTATGTTTTGTGAAAAGAATGTTCTATTTGCAACAACAAAACATTTAATTCTTACTGTATCTCTGGCTGTTTAATGAGGACGTTTCACATTAAATGGTAAAACAACGTGGAAGATGGTAGAATGTAGTAATTATTTAAGGAAATGTTCACCCACATATTCCTGAAGTTTGCTTTGTGCCTCCGAGTATTATTTAATTCAAGTGTTTTATGTTTGCAGAATCTTTGTTGCTGTGCTTGGGATGTGGGTGAATATCATTTTTAAAAATGTTAAAAACAACAAAAAAAAAGCAAAATAAAAACACTAAAGCAAGAGGGGAACTTTTATAAAGCAATGTAAATATTTAACCTCATGGCTGTTGTTACATAAGACATGAGATTTTAATAAATAACTACATTCTCACAACATCTGTTGAATTTATTAGGAACACTACAGTGACTGTATAGACAGTTGAAAGCATTCTTGAAAATCCTGCTCTCTACTTTTAAAAGATAACAGTCTCTTTCATCAGATGTCAAGGGCAAGGGTAATGCAGTTTCTGTAAATTTATGAAATTTCTTTTCTATGTACATGAAAACACTAAGTAACCACCACACACACACACACACTCACACACATGCACATACACAAACAGGTTAATACTAAGTCATAGAGCTGAAGATCTGAGGGCTTTAAAAACAGGATGTCCCTCAGAAGCAATCATACATTCATCAAAGAAAACGTGGTTTACTGACTCCCTGAAAGCCGTGTACATGTGAGGACAGAGCAAAATCTCTTTGCCCTGTATATTATAGAATATTCATTGGTGTGAATAGTACAAATGTTTCCTTCTGGTACAAACTCTGTGTTTGCAAATTACAAGAAGCATTGTTTTCAAAAAGCTCCCCTTAAAAGAATGTAACTGGTTTATATGAGTAAGCGGTTACTGCATTGCACTTAAATGTTCTGTTGAAGGAAATGCAGTTTTGTTTTCTGTAGATCTGTTGGTTGTAAACCATCTATAAAACTAAAGCTAAAACGTTCATATTCAGAGCTGGGATCAAAACTTGTATTCAACCTTTGCATCTTCTCATAATTATCCTTCTAAGAATATAGCAGGATCTGGAAGCGTCCGGACTTTTGAGTCTTTTAACTGAGCCCTCTCTCAAATCTGACACCCTCTAAAATGCACAAACGAGCAGAAAAGGCAAACAGACTGGCCCGGCTTTTGTGAAAATGTATTCATTCTGTGTTTTAAAAATATTCTAATCCTCCACATGGGGAGGGGGAAGCATTTTCAAATTGTATATTACCACTTCAAGGATAGAATTAGAAAAACATGCATTTGGGGTTGGTCTCAGCGCTACCTACAAGAATCAAAGGTCATGGCTTCTCCCGATGTTGTCCCAGCCTCTTCTCATATGTATATAGTATAAACCGTGACAAAACACTGCCTTTATATTATTTAGCAATATGTTGTAAATAGCATTATTAAGCTCTTTTTTTGTAATAAAGACCCTTTGATTTGAATATAGTACAATAACTGAACTGATAAAGTCAATTTTTGATTTTTTTTTTTTTTGTAGCTAGAGGCAATTTCAATTGTGGATTTTTGTTGTTGTCTATTGTTCTGAAGACTTTGCATAATTTATTGGTTTAATTTATCCTAATTTATTTGATGAAGGTGTACAATTTTGTATTACCAAGGATGTACTGTAATATTAATTGATATGATTAAAAAAAATGAGACTCCCTGTCCATATTAAAAAGAAAATAAAAAGGTGCAGTAGACAATTGATTTTAAAGTAAAAGTACAAAAATTTAGTTTGGCAGCTACTAAATTTTAAAACAGAAGAAGTTGTGGGGGGTGGGGTGGGTAGGGGGTTTTACTTTGTGTGTTTTAAGCTTTTGTATACTCTCCAAACTTTTACCTTTTGCTTTGTACCACTTAAAGGATACAGTAGTCCAATTGCCTTGTGTGCCTTCCATCTTCTCTTAAACTGAATGTATGTGCAGTATATATGCAAGCTTGTGCAAAATAAAATATACATTACAAGCTCAGTGCCGTTTGCTTTTTTTTTTAAATCACGTGACATTTAGCTTTTGGACCTGTGTCCCATTTTAGGACAACAGGCTGCTTGTGACTAATATCCATTCTGGACTTTGCTTTCATTAAAATGCTTAATTACACAAGTCTAACATGAATGCTTGCAACTCCTAGAAATGATCTTTTTTACTTCAGATTATTGTAGCAATGGGCTACGTGTCTCTTTGAGACCTCTTCTCACAGATTTAACTTTAAAAATGACAAAAGCTTTCGTTTAAAACAATGTTAGTGAGCTAAATTTAATTCAAAATTGCAAATGTCTAACAGTTCTAAGAACAAGGAGAGGTGTTCCCAAAAGTCAAAAATGGCAAATATATCACTTGAAATATGGGGAGGGAGAGCTCATATTGTTTCTACTCTGGTTGGAGTCAGAACTAAGTACTAATGTAAATTTTCTGAAATCTTTCTAGAATGTTCCTTCAAACGTGACTGGCAGCATGTTTCATACTAAGACCGCTGGTCCTATGGTTTTTGAAAATTTCCTTTATCTCTTTCGCTTTGGTTTAAAATCCTGTCTCCTTTATCCTTGAATCGGGAGCAGGAAGAATTAGCAAAAATCCTTTACCTACTTGAAATTGACTCTATGACCCATCATTCACAGCTGCACCTCTGTTTCTGGCTTCCATTTTACTGTAGACTGAGTCTTCTCAATCTCAGAATTCTTTTGCTTTCACCTAAATGATGAAATTGTATTTGACCCTGTTCACACAAAAGTGCTTAACACTATCAAAACAATTAAATAATCACAGTATTTTCCCACTTAATGTTATTTCTCTATCAATGGCACAGACTTAAATTCCAATTGTCCTACCTTAATTGGGCAAAAAGGCATGCTACGTCTCTCTGTGCCAAGTATTTATTCCATGATTGGAGAAAAAATAAGAAGCTCTCCCTCTTCCACCTGCTCTTGGAAGACAGGAGACATTTGAATAATATAATGACTCTTCTATCTTCTTGTACTTACTTAAAACTGATGTGCTTTAAACTAAATTGGATAATCCAGGTAGCAACTAAATCACCAAGACGTTACAGCAGGTGGTAACGGTTTTTGATAGGCTTATTACCAATATAGTATCAAATCATTCCTTTTGTGACTCTAAATTATCCAGTGGCATTGGTCTAGAACAATATGTACTGACCACTGATCACAGACCATATTCTACAGAAGTCTCCATGTCAGCCAGTAGTCATGTTCTACCGGAAAGTATAAGCTCCAACACACTAATAAGAAAAAAAAGACAATGCTGGCTTTATTCATTGTTATCTCCATCTGCCATCATAAGCAACTTACAAGTTTTCTTAAAGACCTACAGCTAAGAAGGACTCCCACAATTAATTTACTACCATGTGCTGAGGTAAGGAGTAGATACCCTGGGAGTAGGAGTCACAGGAAAACATCAGACATGTGCCGTGTATTGCCAAGTCCTGGAATCTATGAATACTCCTGTATTTTAAAAGGCATAAAATAAAAGAGAAGTCTATATAAAGGAAAAGAGCTGCTACAGTCATTAAAAACTGGCTGGTAAGACATCTAAACAAAATTATGAAAGATCACTGAAGAGATAAGTGTGCTACACGCCCCTGGTCAATATTATAACCCTTTGGAGGAAGGGTCAAGACACTGGCGTCAAATTTGGAAAGGTGACTTCTTTCGCTAAAGGGAAGATAGTCAAGAGAGCACCGCTTTGAGTGCCAAAAGACTTTCCTTGAAGCTGTTCGTTTCTAAAAATCTTCACTACCCCGGGAAACCTAGACAAGACACATAGCCCCTGAGTGCCCAGAAGAATCCAAAGAAGGCAAACGAATCTTTGGGATCAGGTCACCACCCTGTTGACTTTTTTCTCTGACAGATGACTATGTGGGGGAAGAAAAGCTTTATTAAAATATTTTTGCTTCTCATAAGAAAGGTAGATGACTATGTGGGGGAGAAAAAGCCTTATTAAAATATTTTTGCTTCTCATAAGAAAGGCAATTTAAGATGCAGGACAAGGCAAGAACAAAATTCTGAAGTTGACCAAGTGACTTTGGATCCTTTCCTCTCTGTTCACGATCCATTCTCCCTTCAGTGTCTCTGCCCCTCGCCAAGCCCTTGGCGCACCTGTGCTGCCCCAGCCTCCCTCCATCCACAGGGGTGAGCCATCCATAAAGTTAACCAGCTACCATGGTGTTGGCGTGTTTCTCTTCCAGGGGTATGCGCATAAAAAGTTACTGGAGCACAGGAATGCATTTTATATTTTCATATGAGGTCCAAGGTCACCTGAATTTGAGCAATGAGGGGTTGGGCCTCCTCCACAAAACAGAAACCAGGTCTTTGGAGTGGTATCACTCATGGCTACACGTGGCCTGATGGCAGTACTATCTGTCAGAGCATTTCTGCCTCTCAGGCTTCTTTCCCTCCGTCCTCAGGACTTGTCTCCTGCCCACAGTCATAGAGTCCTTCCAAATGTCCCCAAAAAGCATTCATAAGGACTCACAGAAGGAAGGACCCTTCTCCCTTGGATCTTGGTGATTTTCATGGTAGAGGAAATGATTAGCACTCAAGACATCTTAAGAGAATCAAATTCAGTGGCTTTTATGCTCCAGATCTCTAAGGTAATATGACATTATCTCAGGGACCACCAGATTGAGACCCCTCTTAAACGAAAGAGCTTCATCTTTATAGTAAGACAATAAAATGTTCATTGGGGGGAAAAATGTTCTCTGCTTGAAATAACAATGATTTCGTCAGGTGCGATGGGGCAGATCTCTAAGTATGAATATGAGTAATAAATAGCAAGTAAGTTCAGCCGAACCTTCATTTAAAGAAAGCAGTTTTCTGCTAAAACAACAAGACTCATTGGGTAGAGTAAGGGATCTTTAAGGATGAATGTAAAAATTAAATAACAGCTCTGTGAGTTCTGTCAAACCTTTGGAAAAGAGAGAGAGATCATTCCTACAACATAGAAAGAGCACAGAAGCTGGGACGTGGGTTTGTGCTGAATCACTATTCATTTCCTTTCTTTTCCCACGGTTGATGGCTTTTGTCAGCTCGCCATGTTGTTTTCAGTCGCGATGGAAGAATTATGCCCAGACCCATTGCAACTTCCCAGGACATTTGAATGTTGAAGAACACAGAAGTTCTTCAGGAACTGAAAGCTTCTCTCCCACACTTTCCTCAGCCCCTTGCCCTCAGCCTCAGGCCTAGAGCTGCTGTGGCCCCACCTCCAGCCAGCCATGCTTGGGTAGGCCCCAGAATAGGAGTGAAGCAGCTTAGAAAGATTAAGGTGCCACAACAGTCTGAAACAGAATCACTCAGGCTGCCTCCACCCTGGCAAAGGGGAGGGTATTATTTGCAAAGCCCCCTGCTGAGTAGCCCAGGTGCTAGCTAGACAGGCTCAGGAGATAATTTGGCAGCCGCACTGGAAAAAATGCCTGTGTCTCTGCAAATAAATCTGCCAGTGGAGAAAGCACTGGGTTTTCCCCATTGCTTGTGCAAATAGTACTCCGTACTTTGCTGGTATTGGAAATTCCTTGGTGTGAGTAGCTCTAGACCATCAAAATTGGGGCTATGGATTTTTTGTCATTGTTGTTACCCTTGACCTGTTGGGAAATTATTCCAAAAATCAATGGTCCTATTTCCAATTATTCAGAAGTGGAAAATCTTTGGTAACCAGAGGAAATGTTCTCCCTAAATCCCAGCTCAGCAGCTGATAGTGAGGTAGAGCAAAAGAGTCTTGAAATCTGCCACAGAGGAGCATAAATGATTAAGCACTCAAGCCTGATGTGGGTGTGTACAACTGAAAAACTCATGAGGAATTATACATTACCAATTGAGTACTATATATGCACCTTCTCCATTTGATATTCAAGAATTTGTAGAATGAACACTATGGTTAGATATGTGAGAAATCTCAGTGAAGTGGGTGCATTTCTAAGTAAAAAGAAGGTATCAAATTTTAGTCTATAAGTAAAAAAAAAAAGAAAGAAAGAAAGAAAGAAACAAAGAAAGAAAAATTTAAAAGATCCAAGGCCATGGAAGAAATTGTAAAAGTTGTCCTGAAAAAGTTGTCCAAAGTCTCTCCTTCTCCAAAGGCACCTGGCCTTGGTAGTTTTATGGGTGAAATATATAAAATATTCAAAAAGAGATCATATTGGCTAAACAGTTTATCCCAATTTATTTTATGAAGCCCACATCAAGTACCACAAATTCAAAAATCCCAAATAAAAATGTAAGTATATTTAGTTGAGCAGTGTAGTAAAAAAGAAAAACATGATACTACAAACAAGCAGGGTTCATTATTTGTAATAAACTGGAATGGAGGAAGATCTGGATTTACTTCCTGATGAAAAGCAGGAACAATTTCTTGATGTTTTATCTTTCCTACCTCCTAATGACAATGGAAACAAATGTTTCTTATTGGCACTGTCAGCTAACCCAACCGCCATGTGCTAGTCTCTCCTAATTTTTTCTCTAACAAGGGCCAAGGAGCCTTTGCTCTGTTGGCCATTTTAGTTTGCCAGGCTGCCTAACTCAGAGGTCATATCTCATTTTAACATGGATTTTTGAAGTTCCAAGTCTTTGGAAAAAAACCAGATTCATACAGAGAGCCCTAGGATTTTTCTCAACAATTTCAAAGAGAAGGAGAAAAAGGAGTAAAGGAATCCAGCAAAATAATGCTAATTTAAAGTAGACTATCCCAGGTACATAAAAGGGATCCTGAAATTTTCCTTTTCCAGAATAGCAGTTTAAAATAAAAACCTATGTGTTTATATTCTAAGACTAAAAAGTGAGCTATCCAGCTCTAAAGAAGTGAGTTGGGCAGCGTGAACCCCAGGCAGTTTGGTAAAGCATATGAGAGCGGCCATTGTAAACAACATGGCACTGGAGAGGAATTTGGCATTATCCATAATTAAAAAAAAAAAAAATTGTGCATGCCTTTACCTCACCAGCCCCACAGTTACCAATCAACTTTTTAGAATATTTGCATGCATGAGGAATTACAAAAGCATATATTTGGTTACCTTAAAATGTTTGATTTCTTTTCTTTTCTTTTCTTTTCTTTTTTTTTTTTTTTTTAACAACTCAGGTTAAACTCTAATATCAAGCTCCTTTTCTGTCTGATGAGGGAAACCATCTCAGACTTTGGGCATGTTCAACCATCTCAGACTAGGTTTTACTCCCTTCTGCGCCCTTCCCTTAGGATGGGCATCTAAGTTCCTGGGCTAGCAAGGAGGCTTCTGGCTCTCTGCGGGATGTCCTCTCTCATCTTGGGCAGGGAAGCATGGAGCATTTGATTCCAAGTTATTATCAAGGTGCCATGCTTTGCTAAAATGGTCATCCCTGCATTGGGCTTCTGCCATGCCAAATTTACACCACTTTCCTCTGAGGCATTCTCAAGCCCTCGCTGGCTCATTCTTGGCTGTAGTATGTCCAGTGGTCTGGACGCAGGAATATTTGACTCTTTTCTCAAGCCACTCTGACTTGACTGGTATTCATGATGTCTGTACCATACCATAGCCACACCATGTTGGCCCAAAACATTTCTACATGCCTTCTAGGGTCAAGGTGCCAGGGAGAACATAGACACAAATCCCTTCTTCTAAACCCCAGATACACTGGGCTGATCGGTCACTTTTACCCAAACCTCAGGCTCAGCCCAGGACACAAAGGGCAGGGTGTCTTTACAAGAACAGGGTCTGCCTAAGTCGTCTGGCCATTTTGTCCCTCAGTCCAGGAAAAATTCCATCCAGTGACAAAAAATTTAAGTTGGCTTCTCATTTGTTATTACTCTGTTATTTGCGGATTAAGCTTTTTGCCTTGGTTCTTTTGGTGCTTTACTCTTGAAACTAAAGAGTCTTTTCTTTTGGCATTTAAACACATGTTATTTCCCCTTACCTGTCAAAATTAGTTTTCAGGAAAATTTCAGGATTCATCCCACTCATCCCCTCCCTACATCCAATATGTAATGAAATAGCAATGACTCCGCGCATGTGCGCTCATATCCCCACGACAGGTTGACTTTATAACTGGAAGCTTGTCCTCTTCGATCCCCTTGACCTCTTTCACCCATTTCTCCCATCCTCCACTCCCCACCGCTGACAACCACCCATCTCTCCTCTGCACCTATAAGCTTGGTTTGTTTCTTAGATTCCATGCATAAATGAGGTCATACAACACTCGTCGTTCTCTATCTGACTTCTTTCTTTCACTTAGCATAATACCTTCAAGGTCCATCCATATCGTCACAAATGGCAAGATTTCCTTCTTTTTTATGGCTGAATAATATTCCATATTACATACAATATGCCACATTTTCTTTAGCCGTTCATCCATAGATGGACACTTAGGTTAGTTACTTCCCTATCTTGGCTACTGTAAATAATGCTACAAAGGACATAAAACAGTCTTTCTTATCACCAAAAAAAAAAAAAGCCTGGCTCTGGCAAATTAAAAACCTTGACTTTTATCTCAATACTAAATGTTAAGACCCTATTTAGAAATTTTAAAGTGAAAACCTTGATTCTTAATTCTCTGCATTTGCTCCATGAATCCCTTCTAGAAACTGTGCTTGCCCCGGACTGAACGACAAAGAGTCACAGATGCAAAAACTTCAGTTACTGTATCTCAGTTGTATGGGGACAGTTCAGGGATATTCATTGCAGGATTATAAGTAACAAGGAGAAATTGTAGACAGACTAAACCTCCATCACTGGGTGAATTGTTAAAATATGTTAAAATAAAATACCTCTTTAAGGTATATTTGACTAGAGTACAAATTAAAGTCATGCAAAAAAAAAAGTCATGCAAAAAAAAATCTTATCTGTGCTTTTTTTTTAGAGTTTTATTTGCATTTTTTAGTAGTAAGATTTGTATTTTAATTCCATGGTCTATGCAATATTATGTACCCATAGAAGTTTGAGATTGAGCTACAGCTATGTAGTGAAATGGGAAGCTATCTATAGTATGTTGTCAATTTTTTAAGTAGATCTAACAATATGTGTATATAACATGACTTCACTTTCCTGTTTTTTCTTTTTTTAAAGCAGCTACACCTTTATATAGAGCTCTATAACTGTGTGCACACGCACTATTGGTGAGAACACACAGCTTTATAGTAAATGCTACCGCTGGGGAGTGGAAGTGGGCAGAAGGCATTTAGGTGAGAGGGGAGTTTCCACATTTACTTTTTACATTTCTGAATAAATGTATACATTTCTTTTTTTTTTGTTTTCCAGCAAGCAAGCAAGCACAACTATGGTTTGTAGGAAGCATGTGTATTAAGATACGAAAGCACAGAGGTAAAGCGCCCCCCTCCCCGCACAGCAGAGGAAACGAGGGCCTGCCCTGGATCAGTGGCTCCCCTGGGCTGGTTGGTGGTCCCTGGTGGGCAGCCTGCACCGCCAAGCTCACCTCAGCCATCGGCGACTCCTGAAGAAGGTGGACGCACCAAGCCAGACACCTGAGGCCAAGGCCTTGACTTTGGTTTTTAGTTCTTTTGAATCTTCACTTTATAGAATAAAGATCTTTTCATAAAAATAACTCCTACTTTTCAAACTAGGGAGTCCATGAGCAGTGCTATGCAAAATGCTTAGTGTGCCTTGTGCTCAAGAGATGGTAGGAGGGAGAGGCAGTCAGGTGGGAAGGGTTGCCGTTGACCATGAGGTGTGGGAGACATGGCTGTCCCCACCAGGTGGTCACTGACGTCTTAAATGCCACCATTGGTGCTTGGTTCTTTTTTCTTTTCTCTTGCCAGTCTGATGGCCTAAATCTATTCTCATGAGGCATCTGGCAAGGGAAGCAAGCAGGGTGCACAAACAGGAGTGGAGCGAGGTGCCTTTTCCCCCAGTGAGTGTGTCCGAGCAGGATGTCGGGGCACATGGGATAGTGGGGCAGAGGGCATCCAAGGTGCAGAAGGGGTGTGCTGTGTTCCACTTGGGTCAGTGTGACAATGGGTTCGTAGTTCCCTACCACAGGTAAGGAAGAAGTGGGGAAAGAGGCAGGGGAACTTTATTTAGGAAGAACAGAGTTCAGAGTGAGTGAGCAGGAAAGAAAATTAACTTGTGAAACAGATGACAACCCATGCTGGAAGTCTGGGTGGAGGGCAGAATGGGGGTGCAGAGGGCCACGGGGAAGAAGGTGCCCCCAGGTCCAGAAACCTGCTCTGGGTGTATTGGGATTCACCGCTCACACTTCTGGGAACTGGAGCCTTGTGCGGAGCGTGCATGGTGGCAAAGGTGGGAGGCAGAGGAAATCCAGGCCACCGGCACCCCCACCTGCCCTGACCTCTCACCCTGAAGCCCCAGGAAGGGGAAAATCAATGGGATCCCGAAGTGCCGGAGCCCCAGGTCCGGGGCTGGAATTTGACCCATGCAGAGTGTTTACTGATCTAGAGGCGGATCGGTGCCAATGAGCTCATCTTTATCTTGAGAGGAAATTAGGGAGACCGGACCCAGACAAAGCCACGTTTTATTCAATGAAAACTCAGCACCACCTCCTCCTCCCCCCACCCCCCAACAACGCACACACCGTGATAATAAAACATCGGCCCGAGTGACCTAGTC
The DNA here is from genome assembly GCF_010015895.1 of Lontra canadensis. Classification (NCBI taxonomy): domain Eukaryota; kingdom Metazoa; phylum Chordata; class Mammalia; order Carnivora; family Mustelidae; genus Lontra; species Lontra canadensis. Next base: position 9,314,927 of record NW_022631018.1, on the reverse strand, counting down.
TTGGAAGGTCAGTTCTGAAAGATCAACAAATAGGGAATTATGAGCTGACAGGAAACCACGTAAGTTATTCCCGAATGTCTTACATTTACCCCTCTTGCAGACTCTGCGTGCTTTTTTTTTTCCCCCTGCAGTCTGCAAATATTGACTGAGTTCAAGGGCAGTGGTATAAGGTCTAACTTCAGAGTTAGCGTGAGGTGAAATACTTAAGATGGTGCAATCCTGCCCTCGTGAAGAACGTATTAGATCCCAAGGTTGGTGATGGGCAGTTCTTGTTCCCTGACCCAGTTGATATTTGTTTTATCAAGTCAGGGACTATTTTTGTCATCATTGTTAATCTCCCTCTTGCCAGATCTGTTTTGGCCGAGGGCATGCACTTGAGGTATGTTAGAAGAATGGAGTGCGGTATTGTGGGAAAGAATTACCACTAATGCTGTCTGCCTACAGCTTCCTCAGCCCTGCTCATCTGATCTTAACCGACTAAGCAAAACCGTGGATGGAAACTCCTACAAGTCTGTGACCTGGTTCCAAGAAGCTGATTTTGGAGCTGAAAGAACAACAGAGACACATCCCCATGACGACTACGGGTCTTCATTCTGTTGGAAAGAATTTTGACGCGCCCGTCAGGGGAGAGCTTGGCAGATCACCCTCCCAGTAAAGAAACCCAGGGCTATGTGGATGGGTCCAGCTGATCTAGGCTCCTCTTCGGCTCCAGTGTCACACAGGTCTTGTCTCGGGGATTCCTGAGGCCTGCCTGAAGAGCCCCGGGAGCTCTAGCTGGGGCTCAGAACGAACGGACACTTGGGTGTTGGAGTCCGAGAGACCCTGGTTCAGACCTTCATGTGTCCAAGCCTCAGTTTCTTCGCGTGTGACAATAATCATAACAGTGCTCTCCTTGCGAGAGTGCCGTGAGGATTAAGTGCGGTATTGTATCTGGAAGCATTTAACACGGTGCCTGTTACTTAAAATGGGATTACTCTGTTTTAGTCTCCTTCCTTCCGCTCAGCTCCTCCAGCTGCTGGTGTATCCCCTTTCCCTGCTGCATACATTTGACACAGTGGAATCAGGCCAGTGATACTTGGGGGATACCATGGCGGTAAGAATGAAGAGAGAGAAGAGAAAGTTCGACAGTGTTCAGAACAGCAATATTCACTTTTAAATGATCTGAGTCTAAACTGAGAGGGCTCCACTGACACTTGAAAGACTACAGATACATAAATAACCTTGGAGTTGTGGGACTGCTTCCTAGACCTGGACACAGCCAACAAAATATCTTGGGGAGTTAAAAAGAAAATCTAAATGCCAGAGAGATCATTGTAGTTTTCCTTTGATATTAATGATGTGACTCAGTTGCCCAGGGCCATGATGACTCTCCTGGGTAATTGGTTCAAGGGAGAGATGATATTCTTTTAGACTCATGGCAGCTTCAGCCGCTCTAGTCTAACTAGCATAGCACAGTGAGATGCTATACACTATCTTCTGTTTCAAAATATCCCATCTAAACATCCTGGTACATTGAGTAACGCTTAGCCACTTCTCTTAGCATCATAGGAATGGCTGGAATCCGCCAAGCCATATCCTCTTGTTGGGCATCCTGAGTTATCTATGATGTCGCAAAACAAACTTGCTTCCTAACCTATATATATATAAAGTGGCTATTTGCAAAGTAGATGGTCAAGTCTGTATTTTATATAAGTCAGTATTCAGAGTTTCCGATGGCAATTATTTCTTCCATGTACAACATGGACAATTCTCCAATGTATCCGGGGTCAGAGGGACGATTAATATGAACGATTGAGCACTAAAAATGTATTTATGTTTGATTTTGGAGTGATAACATGTCAACCTTGAGAGAAGCCCACATGGTGACTCTTGAAATTGGCCTTTGTTTCTCCATACCTGGTACTTCCCAATGGCACCAGAGCGAGCCTGGAGGAAGAACTGGGAAAAGCCCATACAGGACACTCTAGAAATATTTGGAGAATTCATGTACATTTCAATTTCTGTTTTTTACATTTTAGCAAAAAACAATGAGAGCATACAATGGAAATAAAATAACAACCAAACCTACAAAATATCAGGAGTAAAGCTATAAAACTATACTCTAAAGACATAAAGAAGCCCTAAAAGAATTGAGTCAGTCAATAACAATAACAATAATAATGATAATAATTGTAACCAATAGTTATTATGTTCTTATAATGTGCTAGGAATTAACTAGAAGATTTCTTTACTCTCAGAAATCTTATGAGATATTGATGCAATCGATTATCTTCATTTTTTTTTTTTAAAGGAAAGTAGGGCACATAAAGGGAAGGTATAAGTTTTTGCACAGGGAAGACCCAAAATGATAAGCAGTTATTTTCTCTAATTTGCTCAATAACTTTATTCCATAAATTAATGCAATCAACTTATAAATTAATGCAATTCCTATCAAATTTAGGGGCTGTTAATGGAACATAACAAATTTTGTTTACTTATTTACTTAAATAATTTTTAAGTTCACCTAGAAGAGAAAATGCTACAAAGAAAGCCAAGGATTGAAGACTAAGTAGGAATTTGTTTTTAAAACCATTAACAGTTACGTTGAAGTTCAGTAAGGTTATTGAATACACTCAAGGACTTACAATGAAGCCCAGCACATAGAGAACAACCAATCGGTATCTGGAGACTCAATGTATCTTTCTATCTATTTATTCTATGATTTTCCTCAATGAATAGAAAAACAAAATATGAAGTAACAATAATCAGGATTGAGAAACATAGTTTAAGAAAGAAGATGAGAAAACCCAGAAAGAGACACAGGTAAACATGGGAATTTTGTCTATAATAAGGACGAATTTCAACTCAGGATAAAAATGTATTCCACAGCAAAAGACATGCAGAACTATTCAACAAAGAGCATTGGAATGATTTGTTAGTGATAAGGAAGAAAGTTAGATCCCTATCCAACAACATATGCAAAAATAAGTTATTGATGGACAAAGGGTTGAAAAAGATATATTTTTTCATGTGTACACACATGTACACACACTCATACACACAACACAGAGGAACATTCTGGAAAAACTAATTCTGCCATCTTGGAGTTTGGAAGATATTTTAAATACAGAACATGTTTGAAGTCATAAAAAAATAAAATTAAAAGTATGCCTGTATAAAAAGTTACACTTCAGCAAAAAAGGGGGAAAATTTTAGAGAAAATAAAAAGAAAATACATATTAGATACATTTAGATTAATGAGCCTTACTGTATAAAACACACCAGTAAGTCAATTAAAAAAAACTACCATTCAATAATAAAATGGTTAAAGAACATGAAAGATCAAGATACCACAGAAGAAATAAATGTAGCTAGTGAATATGTGAAAATGTGCTTACCTTGACCGGCAAGAGAAGTACAAATTAAAACATAATGCCACTGTTTTTGCCAGTTCGATTAGAAAAATGGAAATTATTGATGCTATTCAGTTTCGACAAGGGTATGAAGAGATAGGCACTCTGAAACATTATTGCAAGATTGTAAGTAGATGTTTTTTAGGGACTCCTGGGTGGCTTAGTTGGTGACATGTCCTTCTCTTGATTTTGGTCAGGTCATGATCTAGGGGTTCCAGCGTTGAGCCCCGTGTCAGGCTCCTCACATATCAGGGAGTCTGCTTAAGGATTCTCTCTCTCCTTCTGTCCCTCCCCCTCTTGTGTGTACGCAGACGCACATGCATGTTCTCGTTCTCAAATAGATAAATAAATCTTTTAAATAAATAAACAAATAAAAAGATTTTTTTTAGAGGATAAATTTACAGTAACTGTCAAAATTTAATATGAACTAGTAATTCTACCTCTAGGAAATGGATATATTCACAAGATACACAAAAATACATAAGAAATTTTATTTAAAACACTGTTCTCAAATGCAACAATTATAATTTATCAGATGAATGATTAAATAATTTGATATCCTTATCTGAAATACTATAGAATAATTTTTAAAATGAGATAAATCTTTTTATAACAACACAGAAAGATCTTCAGGGCAAATCACTAACTAGCAAAGTCTAGGAGCAGAATAATATAGTACTATATTTTGTTGATTCTAAAACATTTTTTCCTACATATCAACACTTCTGAAATAGTGGTGCATCATACAATCAACAGCTCGTGTTAATTATAAGAGGTAGCATTATTTTCTTCAGTAAAACACAAAATAATGACAGGCCTTAAAATTGATACCTCTTAGATTTTATGAAATATAGTCAGTCACATAATCACATTTATATTTAAAATTATATTCATTTATACATCTAACAAGATGAGTAATTGAGAACTTAATTGGTGCCTTTTTTTTTTTTTAGAGAGAGAAAGAGTGTACATTGTGGGGGGAGGGGCAGGGAGAGAGGAAGAGAATTTCTTAGGCAGACTCCACACTATTTGGGTCTGACCCAGGCTCGATCTCACCACCCTGAGATCATGACCTGAGCCAGAATCAAGAGTTTGGACTCCTGACTGACTGAGCCACCCAGGGTCCCCAGCCTCTTGCTTGATTCTAAACTGTCTGGTGCAATTTGTACCAGCGATAGACAAACAGATGATAGATCAGATAGACAGACAGACAGATAGATAGATATAGATAGGTAGACAGATAGACAGTAGGTACTCAGGATTGGAGAGGAGACATGAAGGGCATCTTTTCTTTTTCACTGTGTAAACTTTTTATTATTTGAACTCTTACAAGCTTTATTGCTTTTATAATTTTGAAACAATTTTATAAAAGAAATTTTACTATAAAAAAATTACATGACAGCAGATCAGCAGCTCCGTCTTGATGGATGCATTTGCTTATTTGCCACGTTTGCATTGAGCTCATCTTTGTGGCCAGCACTCAGCGACATCCAGGGTGAAATGGACGTGACCACTCATGCTCCAGGACCTCGTGGTCGCCAGAGAGCAAATGCGCCAAAAGGGGAGTGCTTTGGTGGCACGTGCCTCCTCCTCTGGAGGTAGAATTGCAATCCTCCTGCTGGTTGTTGCCCAGAGTGACCTGCCGGCAAGTGTGGCTTCCCCGGATCAGAACTCGAAGCGGTGCATCCCAGAGATCTATAGTTTTGCTGCAACTGTGTGCAGTGGCCCCAGTAGGGCCCGTGTCTGGAAATTAGCCACGCAGCTTCTCAAACAGCTGCTGAGAGTCGTCTGAGAAGAGTCATTTCACTCTGGGGGTAGAAAGCCTCTGTGGTCACAGTCACACTAAGCTTCAGGGCATTTTTCTCTTTCATTCCTTCAACAAACATTTGTTCTCGGCTTCGTGGAAACAGTGATGAGTAAGACATAGTTTTTACCCTGGTGGAGGCTATACTCTAGTGCGGGAGACAGTTATTCACAAAAACAAAGGAACCTCATGGACTACAAAGTTCTTGGTGCAGAAGCTTAGTAATGCGAAGGCAAGGGTCACAGGAAAACAAGTGTCCCCAGGGTCGGGGTGGGAGCAGACAGCCTTCCCTGAGGCGGTTACTTGGCACTAACATCGAAAGACCAAAGAGGAGGAGAAAACAGTTCTAGGTCCAGGGTTTGGCAACTGTAAAGGACCCCTATGTTTGGGGGAAATGGAGAGCATTTGAAAGAAGACGGTCCCTCTAAAGCCAGGAAGCCAAAGGGGGGATGTTTCCAGGATAGGGTGGTGTGATGAGGAGAATGTTCTTTCGCTCTGGAGGAGGAAACACACTAAGCTCTTTGCTTCACCAGCCAGATAAAAGTGATTAATATTTAAGGAGAGATGGAAAGAGATGCACATGTGACTCACCTGCTTTATCCCAAATCATGACATCTTTCCCCCAATGTCTTTTCCTAAGTGAATGGAGTCACTCATCCATCCACTGGACCAACCTGAGAACCCACAAGTCATTCCGTCTTTCTTTTCTCTGTTCCCACATCTGATCAATATATCGTTTGGCTGTCAATTCATGTTCCTTGTATCACTCAAACCCATTCACTCCTGTCCAGCCGCAGGACCCTAATTCAGGCCCTGTCAACTCTCATCCCAGGTACTACAATGGCAAGAAGTGAACAATATTGTGATTGGCCTCCTACCTTCCATCTTTCTACCCCAACATTAATTCATTCTCCTGCATGGTATCGAGTGATTCTTCTAAAGCATTAAACTGTCCCACTATTTGAATCCAGAGTTTTGCCACTGCTCCAGAATAAAATCCAAAGTCCTTAATTTTGGTTTGTAACCCACCTTATGACCTGTCCCTGGTGACTACTCTACCATTCTCCACTCAGCTATAATGAGCTACTTCTTCTGTGCAGGTTCCTTTTCTTCCAATCTCATGGCCATTCTTCATACAACTGCTCTAAGTAAGTCATTAATCTTTCTGGATCACAGTTCCGGTATTCCCCAGATTAAGACAAATCTGCAGGTTCTTTTTGCTTCAGTATTGTATCTAATCCCCTTAGCCTGGCCAACAAGATCCCTACCTGTTCCTCCCGTCATATTTCCCAATACTTTCTCCCTTCCCTCTAATTCTTGCCCCTGACAGCCCTACAGTATTGAATTGTTCCTCGTTCCCAAAACATAGCCTGTTATTTCATGTCTCAGTACATTCGCATAGATGTTTCCTCTGCCTGAATGCTTTTCTTATTTGCTCCTTGAACTCTTTGTTACTCCCTAAAACACTATTCAGAGCTCGAATGTGAAAACCTAGAATGTAATATTAACCCAAACTATCAATCATAAGTAAATTTTCCAATATGCATGAAAATAGAGTACTATTTTCCATGTACTCATTCTGAAAAATTTACCTGAGATGTATTCCAACAGAATGAAGGTGAAAACCCGTAGGGGAGAAAAAAAGGAAGACAGGGAGTGAAGAAAAAGTCAAACAAACCAGGAATTATACAGAAGTAGATTGATAGCTGGGCAGAAGCTTTAGACAATGGTTCATTCTTATTGGAACAGGAACCCAATAGTTCCAAGAAAGACGTCTTTAAGAGAAATGTAAAAGATTCTATACAATGGGTAGAATACGTAAGAAACTGGAAAATACATGTGAAACTATGATGAAATGATGTGTTTTGGGACACCTTAGTGGCTCAGGTCATGATCCTGGTGTTCCAGGGTCGAGCCCTGCGTAGGGCTCCCTGCTCAGCGGGGAGTCTGCTTCTCCCTCTGCCTCTCCCCCTGCTCGTGATCTCTCTCTCAAATAAATAAATAAAATCTTTAAAATAAGAAAAGAAATGATGTGTTTCTTCTCATGACAATAAGAAAGGAGACTCAAAAAATAAATATTCTCTATCCTATGCCTATTACCTAGATTTTCCACGACAAATGTAAGCCTTAGAGCTGCCTCTACAAACACTAATTATTCTGTTAAAAAACAAGACTAAGGAGGAAAATTGTAAGCGGTCATAATAAATAATTTTCTCAACACAATGGTAATAATTTTGTCACACCACAAACAAGAAGAACAAAATGCATGGAAGGAAATGCATTTCTGGAAACTGTGGGAATATGCAAACTGAAAGAAAGTCCTAAATTACCTGGATTAGGGGACTCCTGCCATCAGCATCACATCATGCTTTGGAGGCCCATGATGTGCAGTTGCCGTCATCCGCCTGTGGGTTCCCTCAAGGACCATGAAGAATGGCACTGACTATTCTAACTTCTCAGGGTCCTTTAGTCTTCAGGGATGGCTGTACCGTCTTCAATTTCTGCGTGGCTGGCAATATTTGGGCAGCCCCTAAGTTTCCCATTCCTGGATCCCTAGTGTACATGTCTTATACGGTCCCCTCACTCTGAGTGTGGGCAGAACCAATAAATATGATGAACTATGACTCCCATAATTAGGTGATATTATATGGCTAGAATGAAGGAATTTTGCAGGCATAATTAAGGTCCCTAAGCAAGTGATCAAAAGTGACATTATCGGGGCACCTGGGTGGCTCAGTGGGTTAGGCCTCTGCCTTCGGCTCAGGCCATGATCTCAGGGTCCAGGGATCAAGCCCTGCATCGGGCTTTCTGCTCAGCAGGGAACCTGTTTCCCCCTCTCTCTCAGCCTGCCTCTCTGTCTACTTGTGATTTCTCTCTGTCAAATTAATAAATAAAAAATCTTAAAAAATAAGTGACATTATCCTAAGTGTTCCTAGACTGATTAAGTGAGATCTTAAAGATTCTCCTGCTGACCTTGAAGTGCCATGTTGTAAACTGTCTATGGAGGGGGCCACATGGCAAGAATCTGATGGCAGCCTCTGAGAATTGAAAATTGTCCCTAGTCACCAGCCAGCAAGAAAATAGGACCTTTGTAACTATATCCCAAAGACCTGAATTCTGCCACCAACTGGAGAGCTTGGAGGAGCCCCTCCAGCCTTCCATATGATCACAAGCCCTCACCTTGATTTCAGTCTGGTGAGATACTGAGCGCAGGACCCAACCAAACTCTACCAAGACTCTTGCCACACAGAAACCTGAGATAATAAATTTGTGCTGCTAATTTTTTTTTCAACGAAAATGATTTATTCAATGGGTAACTAAATGTGATTTTATTATCTATAACTTTATAAGGCATTATAAATAAATCAGATTCCAAATCATAAAACAATTCCAACCACAAAATACAAATATAAATTCGTAGACATACATTTCATTAAGGCTGCCAGATGCACTTGATTCTGTTGAAGTCTCAAATGATAAGAAACATCCAAAAGCTCCCACAGGTTTGTTTCTCTGACCTGTTCTTTCTTTACTGCAGTAAGTATTGATGGTTTTGTTCAAGCAGCTACATTTTCCGAGTGTCTTCCAAAGACCATGAACCAGTGTGGAGGACCGTTGTGCTGGCTATCTCTGCTGCACAGTCTTCAGGTCTTTAATGGTTTTGATAACAAGTGGATGAACCCATTTCAAGCCAACTACTATTGGCTTGGAGTTTGCCTGGCGTACTCTGACGTCTTACCTGGTTTCCGGAAGTCTTCCTACTCCACTACCTTGCTGCCATCATTGTCGTCGTCATCATCATCATCAGTATTGCTCGACTTCATTGATTTAACAAACTTGAATAAGTATCTTCTATGTGCTAGCTCTTGTCTAAGTGCTGGTAAGTAGGAGGCTCAAGGAAACCAAAAGTTAAATCCAAATATGGCTGATTCAAAAGGCCTCCTGCTGCCTGCACTAGGCCCTGTCATCACACACGGCACCACTGAATTTGTGGTAATTTGTTACCCAGCCTTAGAAAATGAATACATACTACAGTGTCAATGGCAGCGTCCAGTAGGGGGTTGGGGGCACTAGATACAGTTGCCTTTGTGAATAACCCTGGAGCCTATAGCTCCTGGAACCTTGACCCCAGAGGCAGCAAAGGTAACTCCTAGGGGAGCCCTGTCGGAGACACTCTGGGGGCGCTACGTGTCTGTGAGGAGGGCTTGGTGTCCAGGTACTTGCACCGGAGATGGGCTAGGTTTCCTGAGCACTTTGCAGAAGTGAGAGGGGAGGGAGGTGAGGAAATCCAAGCATGCTTTCCTCCCACTACTTATTCTGTGCTCGAACAAGTTACTTGAACCTCAGTTTCCTCATTTCTAGAATAGTCCTTAAGGTACCTCCATCACCAAGTTGTATGAATTAAGAGAATATGTATCAATGCACTTGTACAAAGCTGAGGGCACACTAGGCACTCCAGAGAGTGGCAGTTATTATGACATTATAATAAATGATCACAATATGTATCCATTTGCTGTGGCTGTGTAACAAATAGCCACATGTTTAGTGGCTTAAAGCAATATATATTCAGTTCTCATCCTTTCTAAGGACAGGAGTTTGGGTGTGGGCTCCCTTGGTGCTGTCACTTTAATAGGACAATTTACCCCAAAGCAGGACACCACAATCAGGCCCATTTGAGAATATGAAGCTATTTACATTTCCTTTCCTCAGAAATAGTCCTAGCTGAGGTGATGAGAATTCTTCCTTGGGAGATTCTGGTCCTCAGTGTAGGAGTGATGGTGATTGCGGGAGTGGGGAGTGAAGACATGATCAGTCCTCATCAGAAACAGGTGCCCGAGGAAGGACCAGGAACAGGGAGGGAACAGAGCCTGAGTGAGGGCCAGACACCTCTTCCAGCCCTCAGCTCTCTATTCAGAGCTGTATGTCTTGCTCTTTGATGGGGCTCTCTAACTGAACAGCACCGATTCACAAGCAGACACACAGAAATTATTTCTGCTCATCAAATTCACTGTTCCTTGTCTTTCTCCTCGGTTAACATAGCCTCTTGCAGAACTGGTTTCCCTCCCCATGTGAACATTCATGAGTGGTCCAGGTAGCTTCTAAGGACTGGCAAACCTTAACTTTAAGGTTCTTCCGGGGGGTGCCTGGATGGCTCAGTGGGTTAAAGCCTCTGCCTTCAGCTCAGGTCATGATCCTAGGGTGCTGGGTTCGAGCCCCGCATTGGGTTCTCTGCTTCGCAGGGAGCCTGCGTCCCTTCCTCTCTCTCTGCCTGCTTCTCTGCCTACTTGTGATCTCTGACTGTCAAATAAATAAATAAAATCTTTAAGAAAAAAAAAAAAAAGATTCTTCCGGGGTCCAGGGAACATGAAATACTCAGAGAGAGGATCCCCAGCCTGCTTCCAAGCACCAGTGTCTCCCGAGTTCTCATGGCCGTAGCTATGGCACTCACCGCAGATTTGAGCCCAAAGGAGGACTCATAAATCCTGACTGGCTGACTAGTTAACCAGCTCACCTCCCGTGTAGTGCACATCGCCTGGACCAAGAGCACTGACTTGCCAGCATTCTGCACTTGACGCTCACATCGCCATCCTTGGAGCGCCCATCAACCCTGGGAGACTCTTGGGACAGGAACGCTTGCCTATTCCTCTCTCGCAGACAGATTCATAAATCCGACCCGGGATAAGGTCTGAGTGCAAACCTAGGACGTCTGACTCTCATCCAGCCTGCCTTCGTGCCCACTCTGTTTTCTTGTATGAATCTGTGGTCCCTGCCTTCCATTCTCCTCCTCACTCACGGCGATCTATTCACAGTTCAGTAAATGGATACTCAAAACGCAGGTGTCTTCTGAGTACTGCAGAAATTCTGCATGGGAGATGACCAGAAAAGTTTGCTTTTCCATCCCTCCTCTGCAGTCAGGGCCAGCTTCACACGCATGAGCCCTGTGCGGTCACACGGAGTCCCACACTTAGCAGAATCCCACGTTTGCTCGACTGCTCTGTTACCACCCTTTTGAAATTCTTAATAATTCTTAAACAAAGGACCGCACGTTTTCATTTTGGCCTGAGCCCCACGAATTAGATCACCAGTTCTGTCTGCAATAAACACACAGTGGGTTTTAATATACATTTGCAAATTGGAGAAAGACTATAAATCCCTTTTCCTATTGGCTAATCAAACTCTGTGCATTTATTATAAGTTACTGTCCTATCTGCTTTACCCTCAACAAAACCAGGTTGATTTTTCTGAGCAGCAAACCAACAGAGTGAACAAAAAGAGGTTTTTCGTAGAACACTGAAAACTCCCCTCTGTCTCCTCATCCATCCAGCAGCATCCTGGACCCACCTAGAATGACATGCCTTCCCTCCTACAGCTCCCTCGAAATCTCCTCCAATATATTCTGGCATGCTGGTTCTCTCCCTCATCTCCTACGGCTCATCTGTGTTTGTTAAATATTATTTGGCACATAGTAAGCTCTTCAAAACAAGAGACTTGTTGGATTGCGGGGGACAGGCGGTGGTCTTCTGAGTCGAGTCCTGCAGGAAAGAGGCTATCCTGGCCCCTCCCCCACCCACATTTGCCCTGTAGCACGGGCCAGGCCAGGTTGATAAAAATAACAGAGGCAGAAAAAGCTCTGGAGATGAGGTCTGATCACTTACCTAGACCTGAAAGCTTGGATTCTGAAGGAGGCTGGAAAGGAGGCTGTTGAAACCACATTGTCCTTTTCTAAGCATGTCTGCTTCTTGGCACCACACCCAGAACCTTCACCAGGAAACTCTATCGTGGTCATGATCTCAAAGTCACTTGTCCTCAAAGTTTCTAGTCTGAAAAAGGAAAATAACCATCTGGAGGGCATACTTCTGCAGCCAGGGGTGCTGCTGACTTCTCCTCGTTTACTTCTGATACCACAGCATTTTTCTAGGACTGACACGGAAGAATTTCTGATTGGCGTCTCCCAAGGTACAAGGTGATTTCTCTTCTCTTTTCCTTTTTTTTTTTTTTTTAAGATTTTGTTTGTTTATTTGAGAGAGAGCGAGAGAGAGAATGAGCATGGGCGAGGGGCTGAGGGAGAGAGAGAGAAGCAGACTCCCCACTGAGCAGGGAGCCCAATGCAGGGCTTGATCCCAGGAGCCCAGGACCAACACGTGAGCCAAATGCACTCAACTGACTGAGCCAGCAGGCACCCCGATTTCTCTTTTCACTGTAAGATACCCACACTCTCCCATCCTCAGACCTCAACAATGACAGTCACATGCATGTGAACAGTGCTTTCTGGTTTTCAAGGCACTTTATAACCCACATTCCATATGATCTTCTTGGCGCATCTGTGAGACAAGTGAGGTAAATGTCATCCCCATTTTACAGATGAGGCAGCTGAGTCTCACACACATGCGTGCCAGCAGAGACCTCAGCATGTGCGTGGCAGCACATCTGAAGTCATCATCCTGGCTGCTGTTTCAAGCGTCAGTTCTCATTGCAAAGCAAGGATGATGAGAAATTTTTCCTCTTAGACGACGAGAACATCCGCCATCGCTTCCTCTTTCCCTGTTACTCTGGGCCTGGGACCGCCTCTGATGAGGCCACGCGTACCCGCGGATCGCCCCGTTGTTGTTAAAGGCGTTGGTGAGCTAAGACAACTCACTGCAGGTAGAGAGGCATCTTTAAGGCTGGAAGAAAAGATGCTAGAAAGGGAGGCAGGACATGGTAGAGCAGAGAGAGGCCCTGATTGAAAAGAAAAGGGAAAATGATCCCAATTCTAGCACTGCTGGAAAATGGGAAAGTTATTGCTGCACAAAGACCCTCTCGAACCGCCTGCCTTCCAAAATTTCTGCTGCACTCTCTGTGGTTACGTGTGTATGGCAGAAGCAGCATCTTTGTATTATATGAACAGTCTGCTTCATAATCAAATACCATCTGTCGCTACATCTGAACTTGTTTTCAACATCTGTGCGTTCTGGTCTTAACAAAGCTTTAAAAACTAATTCAAAAACTTTCACAGATCACTGACTAAATATGTACATTGACCATCTTTCCACACCGGTTTGCAGTGTTTCTTCTATAGGTGCCTGCCTCTGCCCGGGAAGACTGAAGACGTAGACACTTGGAGGCTTTATTAAGCTTATTTCCTAATGGCCTTGGGTAGCCAAGTGCAAGAGAGGGACACTTGCTTATGCACCGAGAGGACCCATCACATTCTTTCTTGGTGCCAATATGGTCCCTTTCTGCCAATGAGAAACCTGTAAGTTGATCAGCTACCATACCCCAATTACTCAAAATGACACTACAGATAAAACGGCAACCAAGGGGAGAATCAACTGTATGGCTTATACGCAGCTAAAGTGTGTTTGAACAAATGGTGAAGTAAAACCATGAGAGCTCTCGGGAGGATAAGGACGCTGTTACTTTGCACATGCTTCAGAAATGTGAAGTACATCTTTACCGAACTTTTTGCCAACCCCCTGGCAGATGTTGACCAGTTTTGCTTATGTATACATCAGTTGCAGAACACTAAAACAGAGATTGGAAATTTTAATTTAGTCAAGGCAGTTGGGCTAAAATGATGGCTTTTGTGGAAACCATTAAATAGAGCTGCCTAATGAAGTACAGTACAGGGCTGGCAAACCGGGCCTGATAGGGGGCTGCCGCTTCCAAGCGGGCGAGAGGGAAGGCAGGGGCCGGGAGGTGTCGGAGCGCGGGCAGCATGGCGTCCCGAGGCGACACAAAGGGCTCGGGCTTGTGGGGGCCGAGAGCAAGGAGCTCTGGACGCCCCGCGAGCACACGGTCCTCTGCCCACAACTCTGATGGGCTCTCAATGGCGCTTGCTCGTGCACGCGCGCGCGTGTGTGGGCGTGCGCGTGGGCGTGTGGGCGCGCACGCGTGCGCATTGAGGCAAGCACAGATTTTTATTTTGGAAACGGCCTCTTACGTCGCAACTGCCCGTTTGCAAGGGGCCGGGAAGGGGGTGTAGTGTGGTGAGCAGGTGCATGGCTCCTTGAAGGTGGTCTGGGTGAGTGTGGGTCACAGGGAGGGAGGGTAGTGGTAAGTTGTAAGGCTGGGGAGCTCGTGGGAGGGGTGTGAGGCTGGCGGGTTAATGAGTCCGGTGATTGATTCTGCTGCATCAGTACACTTGCCCTTCCCACGGCTGCTTGACGGCAAGTAGCCATTAGGTGTGCCTGGGCTGTTCTTCTGTGCCACTCAGGGTCAGTGGAGGCAAAGCAGAGATAACCCCAGGGTTGATAGAAACCCACTTTAGTGTGTTGGGGCTGTTGTTTAGAAGACTGGACATTGACTTCTGGCGTAGTGATCGACTATATTAAAGAGTACTAGACTTCGTGCATTTTTTTAAACATTTTATTTATTTATTTGATAGAGCACAAGCAGAGAGAGAGGGAGAAACGGGCTCCCCGCTGAGCAAGGAGCCCGATGTGGGTCTCCATCCCAGGACCCTCAGATCATGACCTGAGCCGAAGGCAGACGCTTAACCAACCGAGTGAGCCACTCAGGTGCCCTATATTTTTCAATTGTTCTATTTTAGTGGGAATTTTTACTAGGTGACCATTTAATCCTTTAATCAGCATGAATGTTTAAAAAAGATCCAAACAATTCTCTTAGTGAGAGTGGCTACCATTATTCAGGCCTAATGATTTGCAGCATATAAATAAGCGAAACCCTATTTTAAAAACCCTATTTATAAACATCTATTCCTGGCCAGGTATTATAGCAAATAGAGATTCTGTCCTTATTCTTCTTGTAGGGAATAGCATGAAGTAGTTTATTTTCATCAAATAACTTTTATTTTGAAAACCAGCAAGGAATTAGTGAATACTTATTTGAAATGATTATCTGAAACTAAATGGATGTTAGTGTATTATTTTCAAGCTGATTCAGATATATAGACAAGGCTTAAGTACAAAACAAACACACACACAGAAAACCATATTACTGCTGTTTAATATTTGGGATGTGTATGTGTGTATTGTGTTGTTTGATTTTTGTCAGGGACAGAACCAGACTCCTAATTCTTCAAGTGGACCCGGTGAAATTCCAGGATTAGACCCTAAAAGTTCAGTGTTCTAGAACATAAGTCTCAACCTTTCAGGGATGAGGACCTTCTGTTCCCCTGGCATCCTGTAACATTAATTCTTTACACAGATGATGCTTAATGGACACAGGGAATTGCTGACCCAAATTTGGCAACCACTGTCCCAGATTATGAGAGTTCCAACACCCACTTTAAGCTCCAAGTAACTGCAGATCTTTCATAATTACAAAGACATATTAACCCTGCCCAGTGAAATATGCAAAAGTCAATCATGTTTGGTTAAGAAATGTTCATGTTCCATTCAGGTAAATATCGAAAATAAATTTGAATTAAAAAAAAAAGTGAATTTACAGCCTAGGGGAGACAACCAAAAGAGTTCTAGATGGGACAGGAAAACCAGAGTGGAATTAAATATTTCCCAAGATAGTTATAGTCTAGCTCTCAAAAGTGGATTCTTTCCCCCTTGTAGGTGACAGTCATTTGTCTATAATACTTTGCCTTACTGCTTCTGCTGAATATCCAGATTAACCTCGAAGTGAACACATTTCCAGGAGGTAGAGAGGAAAGAATAAAAGAGGAGAATTCCAGTTAGATGCTACATCATCACTCTATCTACTGAAGAAAGAACAGCAGATGCAATTTTGAAAGCCAAATTATTTGGAGCGGAGTGAGAAGAAAAAGCAGGACTCAACTGACATTGATGATCACCCTGATGTACAGTTTCCAGTTCATTTCTTTTTCCTAGGATGTAGTGTCAGTAAATGCTGCTGCTCTTCAAGGTTTGCCAGTATTTTTGTGAGAAATCTCCATCCTTTCTGCTGGGGGTTTGCTATAACTTGGCAATTTGTAAGCACACTGGGCTGAATCGTGGTATACACATTGTCAGTCCAGATGCAGTTTTCTGTTGCAGTTACCAAAAATGAAATCAAGGAAGCTGCTTGGGATTTTCGTTTATGGGGACATTCATGAAAGAAGACTACATGTACCGCTCTTTTCTCGCTGTGCACTTCTACTCCTTGACTTTGTTCCTCGTTATTTCTGGTTATTTTCATCTTTGAAAAACTGATATCAAAACACACAGCCAAAACATCGAGGGAGGCTTCATTACAGAATATGTATGTGTTATGGGACAAATGTGATTTTGATACAGTTGTGACTGGTAGAAGTCGAAGTAGAACATGTATCCTCCTCTCAGGTGTAAGATCTTTGGTTTTCCTTCAGCCACTGCAGATCCCTCTTGATCACTGTGCTGTCTCCCCCCAAGTTTCTGGGGGTTCTCCAAATGCCCTACGTTTTAGTATGCATTGGCTAATTGGTGAGCAGGGACAACGTCTATCCCCACCACCGTGTCTCCGACAATGCCACCCACCCTGGCCACATCAATGCACAGCTACAGCAACAGCTCTTGACATAATAGTCACATTGCTTCAACAATTGATTCAACAGATTTTTCAATGGAATTAATAAAGCAACTGATTGCTATGACTTTGTAGACTTGAAGACCTATAGTTTCGGTCGTGCCGTGTAAATATGTATGGGATGGAATAGGAAAGGGAGTGTCACTAGAGCCATCCACAGCTTAGTAAAGACTCTTGGGTTAGGAAAAGGAGAGCTTTTCACTGACTTCCATGACATAGACCATGTCATAGATACAGAGTTGTTCTTTAATAATAAATTCTCAAAGCGAGGATAAGAAACTTCAGGAAAGCAGAGAGAGGTTGCCTTCGGAGGGAGCCTGGCACATAGGCAGCATACAGAGAATGTTGACTGGACGAACAAAGGCCCAAAGAAGTGGATTGTGAAATTAGACAGAGCTCACTAACACCATGGCTCCTCCCAAGAGCTGTGATTTTCACAGATGTGTTGTCTGTCTCAATATTTAAGTACTTAACAAGAAAGGATCAGGTTCCTGCTTGAATCCCTAGAAACTCTTATTGGTCTGGCCCCATGGGACCTTTTCCATCAGGGATTTGTCCCATTCTTCTTTGTCTCATCATCTTCTCCTTTCTCCATTCTATTCTTCAAAAAAGGAAAAGAAGGAAAGAAAACAGAATTGAAGAAGGAAGGAAAGGGAGGGAGAGGGAAAGAAAGAGAAGAGAGAAGAAAGAGAGGGAAGGAAGGAAGGAAAACAAAGAAAATCAGCAACTCTTGTACACACTCAGAGACTTCCATTTTATTTCTGACCTCAAAGATGGCTTCTCCAATCACCTTGTTCTCTGAGCTGAAAGGCATTTGAGGAGTCACAGAATGGGAAAAACCTTGGCATTGCTGACAAGACACACTGCAGCATCTGGGGTGCTCCTCGGAGACCTGTGGCCAGGCTAACCTGGCCTCACTTTGCTGAGCTTGCAAAACCTAGAGGATGAGGTCACATTTGGCCATGACTATAAATAGACATCCGTGACAACTAAAACCAAAAGGGAGCTTTGCCTCTGATTCACAGGCTGAACAAAGAAACTGGGCATCCATCATGATCAAGAAATCCTGAAAAAAAGCAAAACACACTGGAAAGTAATTTTTATGTCTTCCTTTTTTTCCTTCTCTTGAAGTTCTTTGGTCTCCAAAAGATATCCCTTGGGTTCCAGTGTCAAGATGAGATAGGAGTCTGAGGAATTCCCTATTGCCTGGGATTCCCTAAGAGAAAGTATCTCGCAATTTCCTTACACCGCCAAGCTACAGAGTGGCTTTATCACGGGGGCAACTTTGTATAATACATGATCTGGTCACAGGGAGTCCTAACATGGCAGCCTGCATCCCCGCTACTGAGTTACAGCATCCATGGCTCATGATCTTCCAAGAGCCCATCCTTAGCTAACAACTTAGCAGAGCTGAACCAGAGTGAAATAGCCTCCCTGGCTTCCAACCCAGCCCGTAAGAATCAGGATCCAACCATCTGCAGTACCTGTTCGTAGACAACTAAGCAGAGTTATTTGTCTTCCAAATCACAAAGAAAATGCACACGGAGAGCCAAGGTTCTTCCATTTTATGGAATGGCAGGACCGGCCGCCTGGGGGTCCTCCTTCCATTTCCCCAGAAGTACAAGCTGCTGCCGCTGCTCTCTGAGATGCTGAACTCCCCTTCCCCTGAACAGCAGTGTCAGCCCACAATGGCGAGGAAACAGGAACCCGAGCCCTGAATTCTAACATTAATAACAGTATCCGAGCAAAGTCTGTTCAATCAGAGAATTCAAGTATAACTCTAAAAAAACTGCCATCTGGACTAGGGAAACATGTCATCTTTCAGACTATGCATAGCATCAGTGTTTTTCTTTGCACAAATTTAGCACTCTGCCCCATCCCCCTGCTGCCTCGCCCCCCTTCCCTCCCCACCTCCCCCTTCACCCTCTCCACAGCTCTGTCATTTGAGAAGCCCGGTCTTCACTTTTCTTTGTATTTAATTTTTCATATCATTTGCAGGACATATCACATATTTGTTGTGATTTATTCAATACCCATCCCTCCTCTGACTTTGGAGAAAGCTATCACCTTCCCCTCCTGCTCTGGGAGAATCTGCCAAGTCCGCAGTTTGTGATTTTTGTCATAATCCATGTGCTTAAACAGTCAGGGGAGACTGTCTCAAGATTCCTCGGGTCCCCGAAGCTGCCTCCCACCCATTGTCTTCGCATTCAGCGTTAGTACTAAGGAGGAAGGACAAGCCTGAGTGGAAGACCATGCGCTGTGACCCCTTTGAGGATGAGAAACTTATTGATTCCTTATTTGTTTCTGAGGAGTGACTGCATATCCTAGGATTTGTTAAACTGTGTATAACTATATTTAAAATTGTCCCTAACATGCTGGGGACATTTAAGGATTAGAAAATGAAGTTTCTCTGCCACCTGCATTTAGCCATGATGGGTCTTTTAGTGGTATGTACTGGCTCCATCTCCAAAATGGCAATGTATCCATGTTCAGAGTGAGAGAGAGAGAGAGAGAGAGAGAGGGAGAGAAAACCCCCAAACTACTGGCATAGATAAATTGTTTATTAAGATTTTTTTTTCAGTAAGAGGACTCAAGAAACCAAAAGGGAAAAGAAAACCATCATCTGGATATAAGCAAAATTTTATGAGAATCAGCCATGTGCAGAATCCTACTGCAGAAACCAATAAAATAAGGCTCAGTCTATTTCTTACCAAAGACCTAGATGATGTTCAAGTTAGCATAGCGATAAGGGACCAAGACAAGGTGTGTGTGTGTTTGTTTATTACAGGCATCGCCTCCGCCCCCACCCCACTCATTATTATGTAGGCATATGTTTTGGCCCTCTTGTTGGAAGGTAAACCGCTCAGAGGCAAAATTCATACATCACCTCAATAGGGACCAACAGGAAGTGATTCCCAGTGAATTAAGTGAGTGAATGTCACCCGGACTGGACAGTCTCATCAGGCAGGTTAGATAATTGTGTGATCCAGGGAAGAGAGGCCCTGGGGAGAGCACTCAAGAGCGCCATCCGCTACTGGTCGTGTTCTTTCAGGGCATCACCCAATCTGCTGACAGGTGTGTAACGATTGACGGCCACATAGATGCAAGAGTATTTTTTGCCAAGGTGACACCGTGATATGCAGACTCGAGGCTTCTGCGTACTTCTCACACAGGTTCACAATCCATTTTAAGCCCTTGACCTACATGAAGGGTACTGTTCCCTGGTTTGGCTTCCTAGCAGCTTGTATCCCTCGGCCATGCTCCCTTCTGCCAAGTCATTAGGAGCAGAATCTCAGCATCTCGAACTTTCCTTCTGCCCTTACTGCTTAGAGTCACACCACCTCCTTTCTCCAAACAACCTTGTCAATCCACATGGGATAGAGAAAGATCCACCCCGCTACTGAGCCCATGGTCTTGGGCAGGTCACTTAACCAATAAGTGACTCCCATTTTCTCTACTCTAAAATGGGTAAAATACTGGCTGCCATTCCTGACTCCACCACTGGGGTCTGTGAGGCTCAAGGAAGACAAAATTACATAAACAGGTAGCAAAACTGCAGAATGTTTTCCAGATGCAAGGTGTGACTCTTACCCTGGGCTGCCCAAGGATCAATTCTGTGAAACTGAGACTCTCCCTTGACATCCATAGGTCTTTGTTTTGCTCACCTATCAAGGCAGAAATGGGCTTTGAGATCTTGAGCAAAAGATACTGTCCTACTACAAATTGCCATGATCTAATTAGGCCTCCCTCCATAAATCTGTCATTCGAAAGCCATTCAGGCCTGCTCTTGATTTAAACTGCTCCAGGAGTCTAGCCGAAGATATGTCCAGGACAGAATCCAACACAATATTCCAGTCTCCTCCCACTGCTCCCTCGAGGATGGGCTGTTCACCAATTTTGGCCACAATAACAGTTATGTAGAAGAGAGATTCATTATAGTTTGGGCATAGATCTTAACCAGTGCCCATGCAACCTCGTGACAACATTATTTAGCATTCAGGTTGGATGTGAGCTCTTATTGGGAAAAGAATATTGTGAAAGATTAGCATTGCTGGGCCCTTGAAGCAGAGAGAGAGCGGAAAGATGCATATTTGCTCTATTGAATTGACAGGTGTATGGAACCCCCCCCCTTAAGTATGATGAATACTTTGCGGGGGCCTATGTAACAGAACTATGGTTTTTGTGAAAAATGTCGGTGCTGGCCAAATCAAATAACGTTCATTCCTGGTTGTTCTAGCCGAAGAAGATTCTTTTTCAAGTTTAGAAAATCCAAAGCAGTGGGTAATCCAAAATTCACTTAGACTAAGCTTTCAAATGTGTGTTTATGCTTCTCTTTGTTGATGGGTATCTCTGAGGTTCCAGGAACCCAAATGGAGCGAGGTAGCAGCGCCCCCCCCCCCCCCCCCCCGTGTCCTCCATCAGGGAAATCTGGGAAGCAGAGAAACTTCCCCATCTTTCCTCTTCTCATTTCCTTCCCAGGACTGCCATTTCTGCTTTCCCAGCCCTGCCCCACCATCCCCAAACGACACACCCCACACTTCCACCTTCTTCTTCTTCTGTGCCTCATTCCAGGCTGTTTGGGTTGCAAAGAAATGCTCTGTGTGCAAAGCAAACAGAGAGCAGTAGCATATCAACAAAGCCTTATTACACAGCTAATGGGCTTCTACTCTCTGGAGGAGCCAGTGCCCGGCTGGGAGAACCCAGCTCGGCGCCCACCACGTTTCGGAGATGTGCCTCCCTTAGCTTCCCTGTGCACGTGGGCCCTGGGAAAGCCCTAGAATTACCTCCTACCAGATGAAGGTGGCTGTGATCGCCACCCAGGGGGCGGTCGGGGCTGTGATGGGAGCGTCCAGGGAGACAAGCAGCTAATTCCGTCAGGGGCGGGGACAGGAATGAGCCGCCTGTGCAGCCGCGAAGGGGGCAGAGGAAGCCAGAGACCCCCGCCCCCCGCCCCCCCCCCCGGGTCTTGGCCCCCACCCCGGAGGGGCCTCCGCCGGGCCGAGCCCTTGGTTCCCCTTCAGCAAAGGCCCACAGGACGGTCCCCGTGTCTGTCTGGGGCCGAGGGAGGCGGCGATTAGGGAGGAGGAGGGCGAGGAGAAATGAAGCAGAAGGATCAGAGGACGGAAGACGGAGAGGAATTAGCCAATAAAGGGCCCTTTGCGCGTCCCCTTTCACGGGGGCTCAGATTAATGGGGGAGGCGAGCGCCCGCACACAAGGAGCGCGCAGGGCCGAGCTTTTCAAGCGGAGCCTGGGAGGAAGGAGCGGCCGAGGAAGCCGGGCAGGGGCTTGCAGCCGCACTAAGGAAAGGGGTCGGCGCAATGTTTTCGAAATAAAAAAGGCTGAGAAGAGAACAGTGAAACGGAGTGGCAGCGGAGGTCACCGGCACATTCAAGTGTGTTATTGTCGCTATCAAAAAGATGCTTGGAAAGGAAAAGGAAGGAGGAAAAAAACGCTTTCAAGTTTGGAGTTCCTTTTTTCTTTCCTCAAAACGAGCCATTTGAGAGATGGCGCTGAGGATTATTGTCGTCTATTTTGGGAGACGATGCTGGTGTCATTGGACTCCAACCAGCCGGGGAGTAGAGAGGCGGGCAGCCGAGTCCGAGCCCGAGTTCCCCAGGCTGCGAGTGGCAGCCGCGTGAGCGTGGGAGCCACGCACCCCTGCAGCCCGGCCGTGTGCAAAGACAGAGGTGGCCCTTCTGCCTCTGGGCCGCTGACCAAGGCCCTGGCCAAGCGGCCTTTTCTGGGCTGTTCCCCCACAGCTCTGGCCAGTCCCCAGAGGGAGACACAGACGCGGGAAGGGAGGGGGCACCCTTCCTGAAGGACCGCTCCGGACTCAATGCCAACCTGAGACAGCCTGCTGATTTGAACAACAACATCAAGGGCCTACTGTCCCTTCCTGCCCCTCCTCCTCCTCCACCACCACAGAAAGAACTGTGAAAAGACCAAGAGTTGGTGGGCGGCCAACAAGAACTAAAGAACTTGCAGCTGGTAAAACCACCTGTGCCTTGTCAAATTCCAGCCAAAACAATCCCTTCCCCCGAGTCTCCCATTAAGGAGAAAGGGAGAAAATCTGATAATAAGATGAGAATCAAGGGGCTGGAAAGTGAGTGGGGTGGCTCCAGACCAAGCCCTCAGCCAGTTGGGGACGAGGAGATAGGGAAGCTGTGCCAATGGAGGTCAAAAATTCAGCACTATGTTCTCGAGAGGAAAAGAGCAACAGCATACACAGCCCAGCCAGGCAAGGCACCCTCAGAATCAGCTTTCCGGGTGGGCAGTGCTTTGCCGCACCCAAGGCAGATGTGTGGACCAATGTGGCAGATGGCATAAGGAGGGTTCATGAGTTCAAATGTTGAGTGTCCATAGGAACATTCCAGAAAGGGCCCCCTTACCCTTTCTAATGGCAAAATCAAAAGATGACTAGAGGTTAAACACTTCCCAACTGCACTGCTTATCTGTCACGCGTGTTCCACCTGGAAGGCTTTGGTTCAGAAGTCCAAGTTCCCGTGGCCAGGCTTCATAAACGTGCGTGAACAACAGTGATGAAGAAGACATTCAAAAAGCCCAGAAAAATAGCACACCTTCGAGTGAGATGTGTTCTTAGATTCCAGCTCTACCGTGATTTCCTCTTCTCCGTGTTTCTTTCTTCCACTCACCGGGAATGAAGCCGCCATAAGTTTAGTTTTCATTCCTCTCGAGGCGGTCTTTGAAAGTAACCACATATTCATTGTGGTGCGCGAATAAATGCTGGTTCTAAAATTAGAAAGTTCTCCTCATCCTTTGAAGATTAGCTGAATCTCTAACTAATGTTATCATTGGCCAGGTAATGTTAGCACATACTAGAATTGAATTTTTGCTGGCATCCCCGGCTGAAATTCACATCATACTTGATAGCCATTAAAGATTACTAGGTCATTCCCTGTGTTAAAACTTCATTTTCAAAGTATTTATTCATTTCGCTGATGATTGCCACCCCCTGTCTGGCTTTTTCTTTAGAGCGTCCAAGAGAACGCTATGACCAGAAGGACGGCGAAAAAAAACAAGCTCATGGTCAGTGTCCACAGTAAACACCAAAAGCAATATCCTGTCATTTGTCATAGGAAGGATTACTACAATTGGTAAAGATAGAGAAAGATGGTTTCTTTTTCTCTGGTACTAAAATGTTCCATTTTACATGCAAAAGTAAGTCTTCATCGTGACAGATTTTGTTGTTCATTAAGTATATATTTATTAATATACATTTATGAAAAGCACAATGCTTTTAACGGCAACAGTGCTCTGGCAGTATCCTGGCCCGAAGTGTATAACTTTAATCTAATTATGAGCTAACGCCAAACAAATCCAGATTAAGGGATTTTCTACAAAATAACTGGCTTGTACTCTTTTAAAAATGTCGAAGTCAAGAAAGACACAGAAAGACTGAGGACTTGGTCCGGATTAAATGAGACTCAAAAGCCATGACCACTAAAGGAAATGCACGATCCCGGATTGGACTCTGCACCAAGAATAAAAAGATAGCTACAAAGGGATTCTTGAGAAATTTGATAAAATTTGAATGTTGAATCTGTAAAAGTGTAGTTTCAATGTTTATTTTCCTGATTAATTGTAATATTTTCGTGTGGTAAAGAAAGGTCTTTAATCCTAAAAAGTTAAAAAAAAAAAAAAAGACTGAGATACTAAGAAATAAAGGGCCATGGTATTTCCAACTTACTCTCAAGTAGTTCAGAAAGAAAAGATAATACGCATGCCTACGTGAACATATTCACAGAGAGAAACACAGAGACAAAGCAATGGGGCAAAATGGAAACAATTGGTTAATCTGGGTGAACGTGTATATAAAAGGTCCTTGTGCAATTCTTGCAAATTCTCTTTAAGTGTGGAATAATATTAAAAAAAGCAAAACCTCCTCCCATCCTCTGCCTCAGAGATAACTGCTGACATATTTACAGTTACAATGCATATTCTCTGCGGTGAGCGGATTCTAAAATGGTTCCAAATGTCTCCAGCCTCCTGGTATTCAAGCCCTTGTGTGATCCTCTTCCCCTTGTGTGTGGGCTGGAACTAGGGACTTGTTTCTAACAAATAGCGTACCGCTAAAGTGATGGGTGTCACTTCTGAAATTAGGTTAGAAAGGATGGGGAGTCTCCTCTTGCCGCACTCTTTCTCTGACTTCTCACCTGCCCACTCTCAGGGAAGCCAGGTGCCACGTTTCAAGTCGCCTTATGGAGAGGTTCACACAGTGAGGAGCTAAGGGTTGCTTCCAGCCAACAGGCAAAGAGGAACTGACGCCCGCAGCACAACGGCAGAGAAGGAAGTCCTGCCTGCAATCACATATATACGCTCAGAAGAAGATCCTTCCCCGATGGAGCCTTGAGATAGCTGCAGCCCTAACCAGCACCTTGAAGGCAGTCCTTTGAGAGGCCCTGAACCAGAAGACCCAGTCAGTCTGTGCCAGGAATCCTGACTCGCAGAAACCGTGAGAGAACCAATATTTGCTGTTTTACGATACTGAGTTTTGGTGAAATTTATTATGAAGAAGTAAATAATACGTTCTCCAACTTTCCTCTCTTCTTTTACATATATATTTTTTTCTTTTCTTGGGGGGAAGGTGGTTAACAGTATCAGGAGTATCCATCCATGTCTTAATATAAAACATTATGTCATTATTTTTAATAGCTGGGATTGTTAAGTATTGTTCAAATTGTGCCTTGCAGAGGAGCACCTGGCACAGGGTGAAAATAGAAGCTAAAGTCTAGCCCGGGCCTCATTCATCAAATTGTGCTTCCTGGCGTTTGGCTGTGTTCACCCAGAAGAGGGGCTGTCTTTTTCTGACTTACACAAAGGTGGCTTCTGGGCTAGTGGCAGCCCTGTTGACAGCTGTGTGATATTCCATGGTATGGACCTACTATAATTTGCATAACCAGCTTCGCCTTGCTGGCCATTACAAAACAAGGCGATAATTAGCTCCAATGAGCATGCTTGTATATAGATTTTTGTGTTCCTGTACAA
This sequence comes from Lontra canadensis, assembly GCF_010015895.1. Taxonomy (NCBI): domain Eukaryota; kingdom Metazoa; phylum Chordata; class Mammalia; order Carnivora; family Mustelidae; genus Lontra; species Lontra canadensis. Next base: position 9,289,267 of record NW_022631018.1, on the reverse strand, counting down.
ACATTTCTGTATGAAAGATTCTAAATTAGGATCCCTTGACCATAGATTATGTCCGTCTTTAATTTTGATAGTCCTGACAAATTAACTTTACTAAAGGTTTTTACTTGTTTATACTCCTAACAAATATAAAGAAGTTGCTTATTTCCTTATCCCCTCACCAACACTGGATAAGATCAATCTTTTAAATATTTGCTGATCTGATAAGTAAAAAATGTTATCTCAGTTTTATAGATCATTTGTAGAAAATCAAATATTTCTAACTTTCTGTTCTCTGAGTCAGAACAATTTCATAGTAATAGTGATTCAGTGTTTTCCCTCAAATATGCAGGCAAAGTTGAATGAATCTGTTAGAGACCAGAGAATCAGACCCTACACAGCCAAGGTCCATTCACTCAATCTTATCTCTTATGTGGTATGTGAATACGAGGGAGAAATACAATGGGAAGTGAGTATACACTTTTAGCAAAGGTCTTCTAGCCTTTGACTTCCTGAACACAAGTCTCAGTAAAAGCTTTGTAAATAAGATCACTTTCGTTCAACGATTTTGATGTAGGCTGTATGAGTAGACCAAATGTTAATGAGAAGACCCAGATTTAAGACCCATGGAATTGTAAGCCTTGCTCTTCCACTAGGTATATGTGTGTATCAGTCCAAGCCCTCTGAGAAGCACACGCGAAGACAGGATTAGATGTGCAAGGATTTTATTAGGAGCAAGGTCTGTGATAGGAAATGGTGAGGGAACCAGAAAAAGCTGGAAGAGCTACCAGGCAGTCATGCAAGACTGACCCCAAGGGCAGGAGGGAAGGCTGGGAGTTGGGTTGAAGCATCCTAGAATGTCATGCAGTCTAAGGAAAGTTCAACAAGACCTCTTGAGCGTCCTGGAGCCAAAATCATCCATCAGAGGAGTCCAGTGTCTTCCGGGGTTGAAATTGCCTTAGTATTCATGCCACACTCAGTCACTGGCTGGAAAAAGCCCATAGGAAGCCAGACCTTGGTGTAAATGCAGCCATAGATTTCACAGCACAACAGCTGGAGGCCATGGTCAATTGCACTCCCTAGGGTTGGAGGCCTACTAGGCTCATCATCAAGGTCACCAGCACACATTATCAATGAGCTCATCTTCAGATAGAGCTTCAGTAACCAAAAAAAACAGAAAATAGAGAGGGAATTTGTGCTACATTTTTGGTTTTTTGCTTCTGTAAGTTCCATGCAACTGCTTACCTTATTTTCAAAAAAGAAGGGAAGCATTTCTACCTAGTTAATGATTGCATAGCTTTCCCAAGTTCCACAGGTAAAAGATGAAGATTTGTAAAACAGAGAAATAACTGGAATTCTGTGTGCAAGCAACAAAGAAATGAACAGCAATTGGGGCCCATGGAAGAGCAAAGAAGAAAAATAAGTGGAAGTTGGAGGAAATCTAGACATCTCAGAGGCAGGTAGCCAGGAAGAAATTCCCAGAAAAAGGCTGGATGAAAGATACAGAACCATAAGCATGTCCAGCCATCAGAATAAAGGATATTCCAATGCAAAGCACCTGCATCAGATAGCAAGTTACCGATTACTCACTCAGTTTTTAAGGGCTAGGTTTTGGGAAGAGGGGGTTAAATATGAATGCTTCTCTAAAATATATGTCTTTTTTTTTTTTATAAGATTTTATTTATTTGACACAGAAAGAGAGCGAGAGCAGGAACATAAGCAGGGGAAGTGGGAGAGGGAAAGCAGGCTTCCCACTGAGCAGGGAGCCTGATGTGGGGCTCGATCCCAGGACCCTGGGATCATGACCTGAGTCAAAAGCAGACACTTAATGACTGAGCCACCCAGAAGCCCATAAAATATGTGTCTTAGATGTTGAGTTCTTTTTGCTTAGTCTCCAGGGGGTCATTTTGTTATGTTGAACTCTAAGGAACAATCTAAATTTTTTGCTTAAATTCCAATTTATCTTTATCAAATATGCTTTTAAAGACTCATAAGCCGGCACTTGGAAATATCTCAAGCTGTGCAAACACCGTCATAAATGTTCAATCCACATATGTGTTTGTACTGATCAAATTTTTACCTTACCTTTTCGGTCATAAATTCTTTAGGAATATCTTTAAAAATATAGGGGCACCTGGCCACTTCAGTCAGTGGAGCATGTGGCTCTTGATCTTGGGGTTCTAAGTTCGAGCCCCACAGTGGATGTAGAGTTTACTTAAATAAAATCTTTTTTAAAAAAGGATATACATATCTTCTATTGCCACTATATTTGTCACAATAAGATTATTATTTGATTGTGATCATGATGTTTGGATTCTGAAAGTCTGTATATAAAAGTAAAATACTTGGGGCGCCTGGGTGGCTCAGTGGGTTAAAGCCTCTGCCTTCGGCTCAGGTCATGATCCCAGGGTCCTGGGATAGAGCCCCGCATCAGGCTCTCTGCTCAGTGGGGAGCCTGCTTCCTCCTCTCTCTCTGCCTGCCTCTCTGCCTACTTGTGATCTCTGTCTGTCAAATAAATAAATAAAATACTTAAAAAAAATAAAAAATAATAAAAGTAAAATACTTGTACACGTATTAATACAAATTTGGTAGGCTCCCCTTATCTATTTCCTCCATTGTATCTTTGCTGCATTTAACACTATTGATCAATCACTTATTGGATGATGTTTCTCCTTGGCCTCCTATTACATTAACTTCTTGGCTCTCCTCCTAACTCCCTACTTTCTCTTCTCCCCAGTTATCTTTGGCTTTCTATTACCTCTTAATTTTGAACATCACACATCAATCTCTCTGAACCCTTCCATTTCGTGGCTTCCGTTAACACCTCTAACCTAATGCTCCTACTGTATATCCCCAAATCATACTTAGCTCTGATCCTGTAGTTCCAACATCCTCCAGGATGTTGCCTTGAAAATATTCTGCTGTCATTGATAGTTTAATATGGTCCAAAGCATTCTCTTGCTATCACTTATCAATGCCACTACCATTGTCTTCCACTCCTACAAAGGAAACTGTGGTGATATCTTTGAATTATTCTTTTTTATTCTTTTACCCACACCTAATTGCTTAACCAAACTGCATTTCTCTTTTCTTTGCAAAACAATATATCAACTACCTGTCTGATTCCAACCCCTTGGCTTGATGAGGTTGTATGGTCCTTTAAGCTTGGCTCATATCCCCTTTCTGCATTTAAAAGAAAACTCAGTGTCTCTCCCACCAAAGTTTTCAGGGTTTTCTGGGGATCTTGTACCTCAGCTAGTCATTCTGGACCCTATTTGCCACTTCTGGTGAATTTTCAGTCTTCCTCACAGCTCACCTTTGTAGCTGTTCAACCCATGGACCCCAAGGAGGTCCCGGAATGGGACATGATATCCTCTTTGTTTTATTTTACCCCAAACATCTCTCGCCCAACAAAGCCCTATAGAACAAACTCGACTGAGGATTTCAATAGTAATGACAAAGGGCCCATGTGATTACAGTCAGAGCCAGATAATAAAACTAAATATTCAGCTTCTCTTTTTGTAAGGTATACCTTTGTGTAGCCAGGGAATATCATTAACCATCCTTTCTGCTAAGGCTCCAGTCCTCAACACGTCTCCAAGTTCCGTCTCCTCTCTTTTCATCTCTTGTCTTCTCTGCTGGCTTAGTCTCAACCCCAAGTTCCCACTTACTTCTTATGCAGGTAAAGTGGGACCAGCTGTTGCAGACTCTAGCAATAGTTTAATCTATCACTCCATCTCGTAAGATTGAGAGCTTTCTCCAAGTGGGTCTCACATCTGAGTCATTTTTGTAATCCCTATGGAGTTAGGCCTGATGACTGCCACGTAGTAGGCTCTTGATAAATGCCTAATGAATTCAACTGGGACTGGATTCATTTTCTTTGGAAATGGAAATTTTTTTTCACTGTGTAACTTACCTTCCTATGCAAATGACTGTATGGTAAAATTCATTTTGACAGGTAGGTCATTTGAGAAGGTTAAAAAATAGATGATATTGAATAATGTGTTGGGTTGATTTTTTGACATTAAAATAACCACTTTCTTGAGGCTCTTTAGTAGAAAGTTCTGATTTATTAATTTAGTAAAAGGCAACATCTGCATCTAAAGGCCTATGCAAGGAGCTTTGTGGGATCCAAGCCTAAATCACACATGGTTCTAACCCAGGATGCCTGCAGTCTATGGGGGGACAAGGATATGGATTTGTATCATTAGGAGGGAAATGTACAGCGTGCAGAGGGTTGACTTCTCTCAGTTGGTGTTGGAAAGGTATGATTGAAACCTCCGTGTGGGTTGTTGGGACATAGTAATTATAGTCATAACCGTCCCTTCTGCTTGAGCTGTACGTTGCCATTCACGTGTTGTCATCAGAGGGCTTATACCAACTTCATGATTTCACTTTATTTTTATATTTTCTCTTGAAAAGCTTGTATTTTTAAGTAATCTCTCCAACCAACATGGGTCTTGAACCTACAACCCTGCAACTCAGATTCTCATGCTTCACAGCCAGGTGCCTCGAAAAGCTTGTGATTTTAAATATCTATATAGAGAAAACAGAATCTTGACTTTGATTTCACAATGCCATGGCTTTTCTGAAATTTTTTTTCTTTTTCTGTCAACACAAGTGACGCTCTATTTACAGCTACTGAGAGGGTCAGCAGTGACTCTGGAATACAGGCAGGTGCACCATGGCCCCTCACAGGCCACTAGCCTTATGACCTCAACTAATCTAACCTAACCACCTCCAAGTGAGAAGGGGCTGTTTAAATGGACCCCATTCAAACACTGAAATTGCCTCCGTTGCCGTTGCCAAGTGACAGTGCATCTATAATTGGATACCTCTAGTGAAAAAGACCTTATTTCCTCTTTAGGTTGCCCATCCTGACATCAGACATCTCTCTTAGAAACGTCTTCATTTTATTGTATGAAAATCTGTCTCACAGCATCTTCAGCCATTGGTCCCAGTTGTGCCCAACTGGGGTCATCCCGAAAAAAACTAATCACTCTTCCTATGACTCGTGGTGTATTTAAAGATAATGAAGATGCTCCCCCACACAGTCTTCTCTTATCCAGACTAAAAATCTCCTGTGCTTTCAACAACACTTCATTGGACTGGGTTTTGAGTCGTTTTTCTAGCTTTCACACCTTCTTTGGAAAATACATACTTCATTTATATTTTTTTAAGTATAGCATCTGGACAACACATTTCATGTGTGTTATAAATACTGTTGAACAAGACAATTACCTACCTCATTTTAAACATAAGCTTTTATAATGCCTCTTAAAAACATATTTCTTTTGTTTTTTTTTGTGGGGGGAGTACATCATTCATATTTTTTAATATTGAGATTTATGCTAGTTAAAAATCTTTCTTTTTCACATGTGCTGTGACTAAGACATATGTACTCGCCATACAGTAAGAGTTTGATAAATATTAGCTATCATTATTAGCAGTTATCCTTGTTTTGTGATAGTAAATTTGATAAGTATGTTCTCTACAAGTTTATCTCAACACTGATTTAAACTTTAAAAAATAAAACAGAGTATGGTTGAATATAGAGTTCACAGTATACTTCTACAAACCTCTCTTGACTGATACCAATCCTATACTTAAACTCCTTGGGGCATGGGTATTCATTAATTACTAATCTACCCTATTATCTTTACGGAGCCAAACTTTCCCATTTCCCTCAACTCTGGATATGATGAGACCCCGGGGAATGCAAATACCACTTCCTGTTTTGCCTCTCCCCACCTCTACAGATACCCCCAGTCCAGCTGATTTGCTCCTCCCCTCTTCTTTCTTCCACTTCCACCTTGCCCTCCAAGTACAGTTCCTCTGTCTCCAGTGTAGTCTCATATTTGCTAATGTGTATGTCCTTTCAGTCACTTTGAGCCGTCCACCAGCACTATTGCCAAATCTACTGGATCCCATTACTTTTGGTGAGCACAGCTCCCAATCACCACTGGGTGTAACACCAGCTGCCTCTGCCAGGAACCACTGCCATCTTCCTAGGGCATGACGGTCTCCCATAAAGCACTGTTCTGGCTTTTGTCACCTCTTCTCTATACCACTATTGCTACACTGGAGTCTTCAATTTTCCAAAATGGATGGTCGTTTATGGTAAACCAACTTTCTTATGCTTTCTCAAACTGTTTGTTTGTTCTTTCATTTTCTTCTTTGTTTATGTAATCTCTATACCAAACATGGGTCTCAAACTCATGATCCTGAGATCGTGACTGTCATACTCTTCTGATTGAGCGGACCAGACACCTCTGAGCTATACTCTGTTGAAAGGACGCAATGCAGTGCTGCTTGGTTCCCTGATGTATTAATACATTTGGGGTTGATACTTTTTTTTTTTTTTTCATTTTACAGATATCTCTCTCCCTAGGTCCCAGACTCGAGCTCCTGTAGCTGGACCAGGAAGCGAGTCAGAATTGCTCTTCCCCTTCCTATGTTTTCTTGTCATTTTCATACCTGGTTCTTCCTTCTCTTTGTATGAATTCTCTCTCAAAGACTATGTTAGTCTACTTCTAGCATCAGACAGCACAAGCTTGAACCTTAAACTTACCCTTAACCTATGATCCCTACTGCACACACACACACACACACACACCCCTACCATCTATGGATTCCTTTCTTTGTGTGTGTTATCATAAAAAAAAGTTACGTATATTACCTTGTTTCAATCCTCACAACAATTCTTTTTTTTTTTTAAGATTTTATTTATTTATTTGACAGAGAGAAATCACAAGTAGGCAGAGAGGCAGGTAGAGAGAGAGGGAAGCAGGCTCCCTGCTAAGCAGAGAGCCTGATGCGGGATTCGATCCCAGGACCCTGAGATCACAACCTGAGCCAAAGGCAGTGGCTTAACCCACTGAGCCACCCAGGTGCCCCTTCACAACAATTCTTAAGTAGAGGAAAATATTACAATCTTGATTGTGTAGATAATGACACTAAAATTCCAGGAGTTTATATAACTTGTTTAAGTTAACATAATAAGATATTGACAGAACTATGATTCAGTCTGTCCTTTTAGTTATCACATTATTCTCCCTCCTTCCACTCAGGTCTTCTTTCTCCATCTTATGCCCAAGTGTCAAATAGGGAAGCCCCTTACCACTCCCTTTTCATCATCTTCAAGTATATCAGAAATCCAAGGACTTCTTCCTACCACTTTGGATGCTAACATCTTGATGTTGGTCACCACCATCTCTCCAACTGGAATGAACTCACACTTGTCTCCGTTTCCTCAAGGGACCTATTTAAGATTTACATCAGTTAATTTCATTCCTCTGCCCCAGCCAGCTGATGATTTCCCTTAGCTTGCTGGAAAACATAAATTTAATACAATTCCCTTTGAGTTTTTGCCACAACATTGAAGCTTTTTCCTGCCACATGACATCTGTGCCTCTGCCCTCACTGGCCCTGCTGCAGACACCGTTCCCCAGGAGTCTCAAGGGATATTTGCCTCCCTTCTGCTCTGAGTACTCTGCCTAGCTATCACCAAACCTTGTTCCCTATGCTCCAAGCCCGGCTAAAATGACCTTCTTATGGAATCTTCCTGGCCACCCACCTTCCCACTTTAGATCTGCTTCCCCCACATTTGTGTCCATGTGACATGCTGTGTGTCTCATTTCATAATGAGTTTCCCCGTCTCCTGTCATCAGACCTTTCATCAGCAATTCGACCAGGGCCTAACATAGACAAATTCTGGGGAAATATATTTCCCAAGAAGTCAAGAAGAGTGGTAAACAATAAATCAAAGATCAAGGAAAAACCCAAAGGTATCTGGGGGAAGAGCTCTAGAGGCAAAGGGAGAAGTGAGAACAAAGGTTCTGAGGCAGAAGTGTTGTGATGTGTCTGAAGAAAAGTTGGAGACAGTGTGCCTGGGTGGCTCACTCACTTAAGCATCTGCCTTTGGCTCAGGTCATGGTCCCAGGGTTCTCGGATCGAGCTCTGCATGGGGCTCCCTGCTCAGTGGGGAGTCTGCTTCTCTCCCCTTGCCCCTCAGCTGCCTTGTACTCTCTCTCTCTCAAATAAATAAATAAAATCTTTTAAAAAGAAAAAAAAAGAAAAGTTGGAGGCAGCTGAGCTGGAGCAAAGTTGGTGAAAGAGAAAAGAGTAGGAAATGAGGTGAAAGGTGTGATGCATAGTAAGGACTTTGTTTTATTCTGAGTGAAGCAGGAACAGGGTTTTGAGCAGAGGAGTGATGTGAGCCAGTATGTGTTCATACTATCATTCTGGCTTCAGAGCTGGAAAAGGACCAAGAAGGTGAAAAAGGCAGAAAGAGGAAGAATGGATTGGAGGCTACTGGACTTCCCCGGTAACTGATGATGGAGATTGGACCAATGTGGTGACATAATGGTGACATATAAAGTCATATGTTTGGGATATAATTTGAAGGTAGAGCTGGACATGGACATATTTGCTTGTTACCTTAATATGGAAGATGAGAGGAAAGGGTGAGGAGAGAGAGAGAGATGGCAGTCAAAGGGGACGCCAAGGTTTTTGGCTTAGGCAATAAGCTTGGAGTTGTCATTTACTAAGGCAGGAAGACTGTTGGAGAAATGGCTTTGGGGCGAAGGTCATGTGAAGCCTGAGATGCCTATTAGATATCCAAGTGGAGATGTTAAGTAGCCAGTTGTCTATAGAAGTCCCAGGGCAAGATCTGAGCTGAAGAAATAACCACAGGAATATAAGTGTTGGCTTGGGCTGCTGTGACATAAAACCACAGAATAAGTGGCTAAAACAACAGAAATGTATTTTCCAATATTTCTAGAGTCTGGAAATCCAAGATCAAGGTGTCAGCAGGTTTGGTTTCTTCTGAGGTCTCTTATCTTGCCTTCTTGCTGTGTCCTCATATGATCTTTCTCTATGCATTTGTATCCCTTTTTTCTCATTATGTGTCAGAATTCCCTCTCTTTATCAGGACAATAGTCACAATGGATTAGGGTCCATCTTGATGGCCTCATTTAACCTTAATTGACTCCTTACAGATCCTTTCAGCAAATATAGTCATGTTCTGAGCTACTGGGGGTGAGGATTTTAATATATGAAATTTGGAAGACACAATTCAGCCCATGATAGGGAGTCATCAACTTATTGAAAGAGATTAGATGAGATCATTAAGGCGATGAACATAGAGTAAAGGAGGCAAGATGTCTAAAGATGGAGCTCTGGTATTCTTCATTGTTTAGAGATCAGGGAAATGAGCAGGAACCAGCAAAAGAGAATGAGAAGGAGTGGCCAGCAAACTGGAAGAAATCTAGAAACATATGGTATCTTAAGAGCCTAGTGAAGGAATTAATCAAGAAGGAAGAAGTCATCTCAAATAAATAAATAAAATCTTTAAAAAAAAAAACCAGGTGGGGCTCAGTCACTTAAACGTCTGCCTTTGGCTCAGGTCATGATCTCAGGATCCTGGGATCGAGCCCTGCATCAGGCTCCCTGCTCCGTGGGCAGTCTGCTTCTCCCTCTTCCTCTGCCTCTCCCCCTTCTCCTGCGCACAAGTGTGTGCTCTCTCTCTCTCTCTCTCTCAGATAAATACATAAAATCTTTAAAAAAAAAAAAAAGGAGGAGGAAGTCATCTAGATTGTTACATTTTTCTTAGAGACAAAGGAGGTGTGAACTGAGAAGTCATCATTGGATTTTGAAACATGGACATCATTAGTGGCCTCAATGAGAACAGTTTTGATGTTTGAGGGAGGGGTGGAGAAACACAGACTGGAGCAGAGTGAGAACAGAAAGAAATTGTAGCATTGAATGCCACCAATTCTTCTGAGTTTACCTATAAAGAACAACAGTGAAATTGAGCTAAAACTAAAGGGTGATAAGGGACAAGGCAGGGATTTTTTTTAGGATGGGAAAAACAACAGTGGTTATATACTAAGCAAATAGATGCATCATAAAAGAAGAAAGAGATGATGCAGAAGAATTGCCAGAGTGATATCCTTGAATAGCAAGACTCAAGGCTGCTTGGAGTATCAAGTAGCAAAAGTGAAGGGGTTTTCCTTAAGTAGGAAGCTGAATGAAGGTAGAGCAAACACATAGTATAAAGGCAGGGAGCAGGGTGGATATGGTTATAAAAGTTCTGGAATTTCCCTTCAGAGCATGGGTGGGAGGAGAGACACTGAATACCTAAAAATGAGCAGGCGGCAAGGTTGTAGGAAAGGTAAGGAGAGTGAATGGACTAGGGAGTTATAGTAGAATTGGCAGCCAACACTGAAAGCTAAGTTGAAGATGGTCATCCTGAACTTAAACTGAGACCACTCGTCATGGTTGCGTGTTTTCCTCCAGACTTGGTCAGCTAGGAATGTGCGGGTGTCTTGTGCGTTGTGAGGTCAGTGTAACCAGGACTGGCATTTTGTCAGATGGGTCCAATAAGAAGAGTTAGAATGTTACATAAGGGGTTGCTCTAATGATGGGCCTTAGAATCTCAACTAGGGAAGAAGAGAAACGAGGACATGAGTCAAGTAAGCGATGGTAATATGGTGGTAAGGTCAAGGGGGATCCACCCTGGTGGGGCGATTGGAATTGTTGGGAGTCGGGGTACTAAATAGAGCTGGAAAGATAGAAAGGGTTGGTCAGAAAGCTCTTTTCTCAATTCTGTACTAAATGGCAATTCTATTCCAGAAGAGGGGCTATGATTTGTATTTATTTTTCTATTCCCAGAAGTGCCTTTGAAAGAAGTTCACATAATAGACATCTCTTGAGAGAGAACAATTATTGTGTCACCAATGTGACGATTATTTTCAGGAGACAGCATGAGAAGAGTGGAACTGTTCTAACAGAGAAGCCAGCTCATCTGGGTTCAAGTTCAGACTTTGTCTCTCAACTCTCAGTCTGTGGGCTCATTTCTTAACCATTGTGAGTTTCAGTCGGCTCATCTGTAAAATGAGGAAAATAATAGCTGTCCTGCAATTATTGTGAAGATCAAATGCAATAAGGTATGTGAAAGTGCTTTGTAAACTAAAAGGCCAATGAACAATAACCTGAAATAGCCACAGGATCATGAATCATCCAGCAAAGGGAGAAGCACAAGCCTCCAAGGGCTTTGGAGGGGGACCTTTGCACCCCTTCCAACCTCTATGACTAAGCCAAGTGACATGCTTATGGGACCCCAGGCTCTTTTTGCAGTTTTGTCATTTGCAGCCCCTATTTTTATGCTCTAAGCCCCTCATCTTATCAGGGAGGAACAGAGTGGGGAGAAAAGGAAGGGAGGAAATCAGAGTGTGGAAGAGAGTGGGACACAATAGCCTTTTCTGAGTGCCCCCTGAACATTTACCAGCCATTTTGCAAAAATTTCATTTAGTCCCCTCTCCTCTATTATTTGGTATTATCTTCTCTATAATTCAGTATTACTGATGAGGGAACAGACTAGAAAGTTTAAGTTATTGGACCCAAACTATACAATACAAGGAGGGGAACCAACCCATTCTCTTTCTGAAACCAAAACCCAGAATCTTCCTGATGAACCCTGGAGTTTCAGATAACTGAAACCACTCTTTTCCACCCAAGAAAAATTATCCTTTGGGAGAGTTTTCTGAACTCAAGCTCTCATTTGCTCTGTGATGCTTAAGCTTCTAGAATAAGAGGAGGATGTAAGCAAAGAAGAGAATCATTTTAGAACTCTAAAATTGGTAAAATCCTTGGGGCAAGGAGTTATTCACACCAAAGGGAAAACAACTTAGCTTTTGGAAGTGGATTGTCTTAAAAGTATCTCTTAGTTTTTCACTTCTTGGAGCTTATCCATTAAGAGGTCTATGGCAACACAAGCGAGGGACAAAAAGAACTGAACTAGTATTCCAGACTCATGTTATGAGGGCATCTCAGTATTGAACTGGTCTGGATATCTCTTCCTGAGTAACCATCCACCCCAAAACATGGTTTGAAATAACAATCTGGCACTATCTCTTGTGGTTCAGAGTTGATTGGGTTCTGCAGGATGGTTCTTACTTAGGATTTCTCCCTGCATTTAATAGCCAGGTGTGGTTGGGCTACATGTTCAGTGGGTCTAGACATCCAACATGGCTCCCCCTCCTGGTTGGTGCTCAATGCTGACTGAGGACTGCATCCAGTTAGTGCTGTCAAGCAAAGAGTGCCACATGGTCTTTTCATGTGGCTTGGGTTTCTTCCTTCTCACAGTCTCTGGGTTCCAAGAGGGAGTGTCCCAAGAGTGAATGTTCCAAAAAGTAGGAGAAAAAGGTTGCCAGGCCAGTTAAAGCTATGCCTAGAATTGTCATGGCATCGTTTCTACTGTTATCTGTTGGTCAAAAGCAATCACAGATCACAATCAGATACAAGAGAGTAGATGAGGAAGAGACAAAGTCACACTGCAGAACAGAGTAGGGACGGGAGACACCATGGCACACATCTTTGGAAAATATAACCAGCCACAGTCACTACTCCAGTGAAATAGCCAAAGTTACACTGGCTTCCACATCAGTCACCCTTGTGGCCTTGGGGTTTGATCTAGCACCATCCAGACTCTGCCCACATCTCATACCAATGCATGCTATGCTGCAACTATATTATTTTCCCTCTTTTCCTTATTCCTCCTCAGAGTTTTGGCACTCCTTCTGTACAAAATGCTCCTTCCATCAATTCTTCCCATTGGAGCCTCCCCCTCATCATAGAAGTCCCAACTCAAAGATCAACTCTCCTGGGATACATTCCCTGAATAACACATGACTGTGTTTATACCCTCCATAGTCTGTATGTGTTTGCTTTCCTGTTCACCATCTGTCCTACCAGTACAACACAGCCCCAGGGCCCCAGGACAGCAGTGACCTGGTCTTTCTTATCCACCACTGCTTCCCAGTGCTGACGCTTAGCGTCCACTGCATGGTGGTCATTCAGCCAATTTTTGTTAAATGAATGAATGATCGAATGACTATCCCTGTCAACTGACAGCCAAAGACTGCTTAGAGTCCAGGAATCCTCCTTTGGAACGCTCTTTTATCTTTGGACACATCTTACACGATTCCTTCATGATGTTACAAATTTACCTAACTAGTTAAAATGTCTATATTTATCTACCAAGACTACTTCAGGGTTTTCAAGCTGTATCTCCAAGCGCCATAGCTCTGTGGCTCCAACCTCCAGGAAAAGGCCAAGAGGAGACATGGGGAAAAAGGAGAGGGACCCGATCACCATTTTAATCATAGCACCAATCCTTTTGTTGTTTTAAATGTTGAAATTCCATGGGAGACTTGCTTTGAAAAACAATTCTGTGGCCAAAAATATGACTAGATGGTCTCTCTTCCTCTGTTCTCTATCTTCATGATGGTATTTCTTAGTGTGATCTTCTACCCCCAACATCAGAATCAGTACCTTGGAAGCTTGCGGAAAATGCAGATTCTCTAGCCCTTACTGAATTAAAGTTTTTGGCCATGGGACTAGGAAATCTGTATTTTAACAAGGACCTCAGGGGCTTCTTAGGTACCCAAAAGTTTGAGAATCAGTGCTCTATGATGTGACAATAATCCAATAAATTACAGAAATATATCTTGGTTGGAGGCCCTGAATGCTCCCTCAAATATCTCTCTGTGGTGCAGTAATTGAAGCTAGAGCATATATATGTGGACACACACACACACACAATTACTAAGTGACCAGCGTCACAGCCCACCTACCACCTCACCTGAGTGAGTCCTGCCAATTAAGTACTTCTTGAGTGGTATAATAACAGGGCCCTTAAAATTCCAAGCATAAAACAGCTAATAAAAGTATCTTGTTTAACAAAGTAATAATAAAAAAAAGCAGAGACAAAAAAAGCTGCAAAGTTTTCTTTGTGATCATTGTTTAACACTGTATGTAATTAAATATTAATGAAAGTATGCTACTTTCATTTTGTGAGCAATTTAATTCAATTAAAAATAAATGGGTCTCCTTGGCTCAGTGGGCATACTGATATACAGAACAGCACTGCCCTTAACTTGGTTTCCACTGTGTTTAAATCCAGCACTGAGCAGAGCTACTGAAATTCAACCCCAGGCTTACATGATTAACTCGTTAAGGACCAAGAGCCAACCTCAGGTAGTCAACGGAGTATAGCACCCTGCAGCATTCACAGGGAGCAACGCATAATACTGTTGACTTAAAAAATACTTTAATCAAACATCTGCTATGTGGGATGAAAAGACACTTGAGATATTTCCTAGATGTCAAAACCTAGTGATCTAAGGGGGTGGGATAAGCATTGGCCAGAAAGGGGCAGGAGAAATCTAGAAACACTGTCTGTATCTCGATCAGGGTGTTGGTAACACACACACACACTCACACACACACACACATGCACTCACACACTCACACACATCTATTAAATGTATTTTGTATATATTTACATATATATGGGTACAGCTCCGTGTGTGTGTGTACATATATATACGCATATAAATGTGTGTGTATGTATATACATTTAAGGTTAGTGCAATTTATACACTTGACTGCAAACGCAGTCAATCCTTGAATAATGTGGGGGTCAGGAGGGCTGATACCCCTGCAGTTGAAAATCTGGGTATTGAGTTTTGACTCCCCAGAAACTTAACTACCAATAGCCTACCATTGGCCTTACAGATAACACAGTCTAGGAACACATATTTGTATATGTTAAACATTATATACACTGTATTTTTACAATATTGTGAGACTGAGAAAAGAAAATATTATTAAGAAAATTATAAGGAAGAGAAACTACATTTACAGTGTTGTACGGTATTTACTTGAAAAAAATTCCACATATAAGTGGACCCGTGTAGTTCGAACCCATGTGGTTCGAGGGTCAGCTTACATTTCATACATAATGGGGAGGAAAGAAACACTACTTCTGCCCACGAAGACCTCACAGTCTGGTATTAATAGGCACATGAGAAGCCACAAAGGCATCAGGAAGCTCCCGGCTTACCATCTGGCTGGGAAGGCACAAATACTTAAAGGGACTAATTTTGTGATAAAAACTTACGCTGTCTTAAAGGGTCCTTAGGAAGAAACTGATAAAGTAGCAGTGATATTCGACAGTCGGGGGCGGGGGTGGGGTGTGCAGGGCAGATGCACCCGGGCAGCGGGACAGGAAAGAGCAAGCGCTGGGGCACAAGGAGTTGCGCGGAGCAGAAGTGAGGGCTTGGGGGCCAGGAGGCCCAGTGTGGAATTGAGCCTGGGTCGGGTCCGCCCAAGGTGGGAGAGGGCTGGGCGCGGCGGGGAAGCTGGTGAGAGCCGGGGTAGGAGCTCTGGGGAGCCCGGGGTGCAGGCTGCACCGGGGACTCTTAGCAGGCGGGCTTCTGGGCCCCGGGGGGAAGATTCTTTCGGGCCGGGAGGTAATGGATCTGCTGCCACCTTGGTGGCTGGAGCTGCTCTTTCATTCCCCCACAAGGGCCGTTGTTTGGGAATGAACTTCAGGATTCCAGAGGCCACGTCTAATAATAACAATGTTATCAACGCTGCGAGGCTGAGCCGGTGGAGTGTGTGTGTCTGTGGCTCCCCAGGGGCCAGCGCCCAGCCCTGAAAGGAGAGCCGGCCTTCGTGAATGGGGAGGAAAATGCCAATCTCTTGACAAAAAGTTTGCTGCTAAAAACGAATCCCAGGCCAAGATTTTACAACCTGAACGCATTGTTAATGTGCTGCTTTATCTGGCAGGAATAGGAAGCCCTGTTTGAAAACAATGTATTCTTTTTAGGTGCAAGGTCAGCGTCTGTTGGACTTCAGGGTGACCGCCAGCCCCCCGCCGCCTGGGAGAAGGCTCCAAAGGCCGGCCAAGGCGCTTCGTGGGCAGGATGAAGTGCCCTTAGCCGGAGTGGAGGGAGGCAAGACGGTCTCCCCACCGTCCCGCGGGGATCCCTGACTCACACGGGCCTAGTCTGCGGGGGCAACGTGTGCCTGCCCAAGGGGTGGCGGGGTGCAAACAGAGGCCACCTTGTGACACGTGGTCCTGAGGCCCCTGGTTTGGGGCACGTGTGTGGAAGTAGGGGGGCCCTGTGGCCCCCAGCCCCTTGCTCCCTCACTGCAGGGCACCAGGGAGAACTGTTCTCAGCCTTATCCAGGGAGGCCCAGGGCTGCCCCAGCCTCCTCCCGGAGCCTCCCCAGAGCCACAGCATCGTGGGAGCACAGAGAATTCAGAAGTGCCTTTTCCCAAACTTATTCTCAGCCAGAAAGAAAATCTAGGTGGTTGCCAGCCAGCCCCGAGTGAGAGTGCAGGCTCCACAGTAGAGTAGCTGGGGGACCTCACACAAGAGGTTTCACCTCTCAAAAAAATCTTGTTTGCTCACATGCAAAAGGAGAATGATACTAATACCACGACCCCCCAGGGCTGCTGCGGATTAAATAGGCTAAGGGACGGGAGGTACTTAGCACAGGCCTGGCATATGCCCAACATCCAGTAAAGGGCCTTGCATTTGCTGTTTCTTCTACCTGGAACACTCTCCTTCAGAAAGACCTGTTCCCTTCCCTCCCACACTTCCTTCTCTGGTTCATTTTTCTCCACAGTGGTTACCGCTATCTAACATAGAGTATCTCTTCCAGTTCTGTCTTATTTATCACCTGTGTCTGCCAAACAAGCGAGACGCTCTCTGAGAATAGCGATGAGTGTGCTTTGTCTGCTGCTGAATCCCCAGAACCTAGAATAGTGTGTAGTGCACAATAGGTGCTCAATAAACACTAAATAAAGGATAGATGAGGAGGAGGAGTGTAAAAAGTCCCCAGTTAATCCCTTGATTTCATATTTCACAAGGTGGGCACTCCAACATGGTTGGAGATTATCCTGTAGAAGTGGGTTCTCCATGGCTAAGGTTGACAGATATGCAAGTAAAAATACAGGACGTTCAATTCCATGTAATTTTTCTTTAGTGTAAGTACATGTCAAATGTTGCATGGGACATACTTAGACTAAAACAGTATTCATGGTCTACCTAAAGTTAAAATTTATCTGGATGTCCTGTGTTTTATCAAGCAACCTGACCCATCTCTGACTCAGAGCGGGCACAAAGTAAGTAGCTGTTGCCTAAATTAATAATATGTTCAAAATCCAGAGAAATTAGAGTAAACATGAATAAAATAGGATGATCAGGCCCAAAGGTATGCTGCTTTTGTTTAACGACTGACTATTAAAAAAAAAAAATTCTTGATTTACAACATTTGACACTTTCGGTGTAAATAATCCCACCATGGCTGATTTCAAGCTACCAAGGAGACATGATTAGAAGTTAGAGTTTGGAAGAGATGAGCCCGATCAGCTTTGGCAAAGCAGGCGGGCCAGCTTTCAGCACAGACACCTCAGAGTCATGGCACAGAAGAAAGAGGCCACCGCTGCCAACCAAGGGCCATGAAGGAGACATGAGTCACCTCCACCGTCCCAGAGCAAGGCTCTCCTGGCCTCGTCCTCACACACATTCCCTGAGGTAGAAGTTATTAGTCCCAAGATTTTTAAAAACAAATGGGAAAAATTGGGCAGAGAGAAAACTTTGGGAAAATTGTCTAGTCACACAGCTCGTAAGCCCGCCCAAAGCCCCCTCTCTCTGGCCCAAATGGGTCTGTCTCTGCAGGCACTGGATATGGAAGCCAAGGGGCTTCAGCGATCAGAGATCAGCAGGCCAGCCTGACCGTTCCTCAGGGGAGGAAACGGAGGCAAGCAGTGAAAGGGTTGGCAAACTCCCCGCAGGGCTGCGGATAGGACCTGTAGCCCCGACCCCCACGGGTGAGTGTTCGCACGCGCCTGTGTGTGCTCGTGCGCATGTGTTGTAGAGAAAGTCACAGAGCGCGTTCTTGGGATGTGAGGAGTCTAAGAAGTAAGCACGGGCGCCCTCAGGGGAGTCAACACAGGGTAAGGAGGCATCAGCTGGGTCTTTTTTTTTTTTTTTTTCATGTGTTGCAAATCTGGACTAAGAGTTCTGCTTTCTTGATCTCACCCAGGTGATTTCAAACCTTACACCAGAGCAGAGAACACCTGTTACAAAGCAGTGGCCCGTGCAGCGGGTAGAGGGCTTTTTCTTTACCCAAGGTGAGCAGTCTTGACTCCTGGCTTGACGCGAGAACCCGCAAAGTTCTACAAAAGCCCCTGAATATGTCTCTCTTTTCTTTTCCCCCTGGGAGTTCCACAGAGGCCAGCCGTGGACAGAAGCCGGGCTCTGCGGGTCACTGCGTGTGGCCACGGGCAAGTCCCTGTCCCGCTCTCTCTCAGCTATTCAACAAATATATCATCTCTGGGGCCTCTTCCAGCAATAACAGCTATGATGTTCTCTCCTAGTCCCCACCTTTTCCCTCCCCCCATCTTCTCCCTCTCTTCTCCTTTCCTCATTATCTTCCTGTTTTTCTCAGTTTTTCCAAAGCTTCTTTCCTTTCCCTCACCACGATCTCTCTGGCTCTCCACTGCCCTCCCTCCATACCACAGCCTCGCTTGTCTGTCTGTCTCTCCTTCTCGTGCCCTCTACCCTTACCCCCCCTCCCACCCCCAGACTGCTGGAGCTAACACTGGCCCTTAATTAGACAGAAACTCTGCTAATAAAACAAAGAAAGAAAATAGGAAAGCTAGGAGCAGGCAGTGCCTCGAAGGAGAGGCCTATCTCCAGAGCTGGCAGGCCCCCAGGGTTATTCTGCTATTCATATATATTAACTGTGCCCTTCTCTTTTATCTGGAGAGCACTTCGCCAGCTACACAAACAAAAGATTATGCAGATTATCAGAAGCATAAAGAAAAAAAAATCATCTTAACTAAACATCCCAAAACATAAGCCCCTGAATGGGAAAACCTGGGCATCCCAAGGCCACAAGCGCCCCCCAGAATGAGAACGGCACTGGCCTTTGGCGGTCCCCCTCCGGTGAGCGGCACAGCAGCCCGAGAGGCAAGTGTGCTCTGAGGTGTCCCAGCTTGCTGTAAACTCTGAAAGCAAATGAGAGCCCTCAAGGCTCATTAGACCTATTTATACAGTTCTTCACTGGGAAAAATTAAATCTTCCAAACACAGATAAATACGCCCCCGTGACAAATGAACTAGCTAGTCACGTTTAAACCCCAGCTCCGGCACTGACAAATGTACTCATTGAACCCCCCCAGGCAAGATAAACATAATTCTTTATCTTGAATTTCCTTTCGTTGGGAGAGAAGGAACACAAGGGCTACCACAAGTGTGTAGGGATAGAGGCGGGTGTGGGGAAGGCTTGGAAGGGGCAGAGCTGTAGGTTAGAAAGAGCTTATGAAGGTCACCTTCTCGGCCAGGTAGCCAAGCCACAAGGCCTCTCGCCACCTAGCTCTGCTCAAGCCTTCTGCTAACCTTGAGGGTTTCTTAGCCCAACTGTCCTGGCCACCAGCTATCTTCTACCTACACACAGTATCCTTGGAGACCCCAATGGCGTGCAGGGACACGGGGTGCCCTCAGCGTTGCTTGCTGCCTGCCCTCCGTGTTTCTCAACAAGCCTTATCTTTTCCAGGAAACACTCCCTTTCTGGGAAAGGTTGGCAGAGAACGATCCTGGCAGGAAATGGCCATCTGAGGACCTCCGAGAAGAGATAATGGTAAGATAGAAGAGAAGAAAGAGAAGGCTCTGGCTCGCTCTTGGGAATCCCTGTTCCTGGAGCGACAGTTGCATGTTCTAGAGCTGGTGGCCACTGGCCACAGGTGGCTGCTGAACGCTTGGAAAACGCTAGCCTGAACTGACATGTACCGTAAATGCAAAATGTGCCTGGAATTTTGAAAGTTTCATAGCTCCTCCCACCCCCCCCCCCCCCCCCCCCCAATAAAACCCCACAGACTTTTTGGTACCTATCTCATGAATAACCTTTAGAGACTGATTACATGTTGAAATGATACGTTGGATATGTGGAGTTGAATAAAATATATGATGGAAAAGAATGTCACCTGCTCCCCCCGACCCCGCCTTTTTTAAATGTGATGACTGGAAACCTGAAAATTGCCCAAAACACCTCTGGAGAAGCTTTAGCTTTGACGCACTGAAATCTAGGTTTCCTCAAGAGCCCATTTTCAGACTTTGCCTCATTGTGAAACCTTCTCATGCTTGAACCAAAGTGGAATTGATTTATGTTTTCTCCCCCCCCCACCCCCGCCCCGAGCACAGGGCCCTAAAGTTAAACTTGTCCTAAGCCATGAAAGGGAAAGCTAGATCCAGAAGCCCCTCACTTGAGCCCCTGTACCTTCAGGCTTCAAAGCTCCCTGCCTTGCCTGTCGTTTCTTCCTCTTGCCTCCTCCCCGTCTTGAACTGAGAAAGTGGGCTCTACACTCCAGGTGTGTTAGCCTTTGCTTTAGGAATAGCAGAATACAATGCTGCTGAGCCTCTGGGGAGACCATCAGCCCCATTCAAACTGGTCCACTTGACCCAGCCCCAGCTAAACACACTGCATTGGTCATTTTTTTTTTTTTTCGGTTTAAAGGCAACAATGCTCATTTGTCCTCCTATGGTAAATAATACTTATTCATTGTAGAAAAGGGGGAAAAGAGAAGTCAAAAGGAGAAAATAAAAATCACCCACAATCTCAAACCTCAGGCTAGCCCTTGTTGATGTTTTAGGGTGTATCCTGCCAAAATTGTATTTTGTACAACAAAAGGAATCATTGTAATATCTATTGCATGCTTACTATACTTATGCAGTGAGCTAGACATTTCAAACATATTTTTCTTCAAAATTGTCCTAAAGTAGATTCTATTATTGTCCCCATATTATGGCTGAGAAGACTGAGACCTAGCAAGGTTAAATGTATTGTCCAAAGACAAACCACTAGTAAGTGGCGGAACCAGTTAACCCAAGTTCAGATGAGCTCTGGATAGGATGCACTCAGACTCCTGCCTCTGGCTGAAGGTTCTCAAGTTTGAACACTATCACTTCCCTCATCAACTTGTTCTCTTACAGGCATCCAGCTCCACCTAACCCTCCTGGATTCACAGTAGCTAGAGTGATCCTTTGAATAGGTAAGTCACATCTCCTCTGCTAAAAACCTTCTCCCTGTGTCCTCTCATGGCCAGAAGGGACGAGGGAGCGCTCTGGGATCCCTTTAATAATGGACTAATCCTATCATAAGAGCTCTGTCCTCATGACCTAATCATCTCCTAAAGGCTCTGCATCTAAATAACATCACAGGGCTGGCTTCAATATATGAATTCTGGAGGGATACAAATAAGCAGTCTGCAACAGCACCATTCATTCCACGTGTCCTAATCTACCAGACACTGCTTCCCATGTATGCATTCATCCATTCAACAGAAACTTTTTGGACACTTAACTTAGTGTCAGGTTGTATTCAAGGCTACTGGAATATAGCAGTGGACACAATGCACAAGGTTCCTTTGCTCTTATGGAACTTGTGCTTCAGTTTTGGGGAAAAGACAATAAATAGACAATCAAGAATATGTTATGTCAGATGATAAGTGCGACAAACCACTAAGAAGGGAAAATTGAGTAAGGTTACAGGACACAAAAGGATGGAAGGAGAGTGGCGGTAAGAAACACGTGGTGGGCTGCATTCTTATTTGCAATTATTCACACCTTACCTAGAAACTTGGCCGAGACAGATTGCTTTTTTTTTTTTTAGGGGACAGGGAACACCTCCCAGGGAAGGTAACATTTGAGCTGGGACCTTGAAAGAAGTGAGGAAGGGAGTCATTAAGTCACCTGGGAGAAGCTTTCTAGAGCCTAATGCACAGCAAAGGCAGAGAGGGTCTGAGATGGGAACATGGTGGGTGCCTCTGAGGAAAGTCAAGGGACTAGTGTGGCCAGAGTGAAGCTAGTCACAGTGGTAGGAGATTAAGTTAGACAGGTGTGTGGAGTGAGGACAGATCACATAGGGCCTTTAGGGCCCCTGCAAAGCTCTGGCTTTTCCCCTGAGTGAGATGGAAAGCCATGGAAGGTTTTTAGCAGAGGAGATGTGACTTACCTATTCAAAGGATCACTCTAGCTACTGTCTTGAGAATATATTTGGGGGGCAAGTGTTGAAGCCGACTGACCTCTTGAAAGCTATCCAGGAATCTAGAGAGAAAATGATGCTGGCTAGGATCAAGATAGGAGTGGGAGTCAGATTCTAGACCTATTTTGCAGGTAGAACCAACATGCTGATGGGTCAGGTGTGGGTGATGAGAGAAAGTGTCAAGGAAGGATCCAAGTTTTTCAGCCATAAGCAATGAAACATATAAGATTACCATTAACTAAGATGGAAAAACTATAGGAATGAGGTTGGGGGGGCAGTATAGAAATCAAGAGTTTGTTTGGGGGAACGTTATGTTTGAGGTACTCATCAGACATCAAATGGCAAAGTGTCAAGTAAAAAGTTGCATTTTACCTGATTTCAGGGAATAGTCCTGGCTTGAGATATGAATTTGAAAGTTCTTGAAAAGTAGATGATACTTAAAACCACGACCCTCAGAGAGGTTATCTTGGCATTGATTAGTTACAATATAGAAGAGATATTTAGACTAAATCCTTGGACCTTCTAACTGGTGGATCTTACAGAAGTGACAAGAAAATAGCAAAAGAGACGGAGGGAACGGTTAGTGAATAACCAGTAAATGAATAACCAGAAGAGAGGGCTATCTAGATCTGACAAAGACAGCTTTTCAAGTTGGACTCTGTCAAAAGCTGCTGATGGACTATGATATGGAGATCTGGCCATTGGATCAGGCAATCTGGAGAGCACATATATTACCAATATAAGCAAATAAGACAAAACCAAGAAATCATTGTAGAAGGGCACTGGGTCAGAGGAGTCAATGAACTTCCCTTGCATTATTCTTGTCTTCCTTCATGGTTCTTAGGAATACCCAAGGGTCAGTTAGCCTCTTTCAACTGTTCTTGCTAGTCTCATCGGGCTTCCTATGCAATAGACATATTGATAGTAAAATGATGATCAAGAGATAGTCTTTTTAAAAGTTAATGATGCTTGGTGGTGAGTTCCCATTGGAAGTTCTCAAGACCCAAGACACCTTCCAAAGCTTTGGTGAGTTGACAACCTTTGAAAGAGGGAATATATTTTCCACACTTCTGTGAACTTACAAAGCAGGGTATTTTCAGACGATCGTGCGTATGCTGAGGAAAGGCAGAATATTATAACATGTATTTGGCTGATACTTTCTTGCAAGTATTAAAATCAGGTGTGAGAGTCATGCTAATGGAGGATTAAATTGGATTAAGTTGTCTGGACTCCATAAATAGACTTAACAATTCCAATAACTGAAAATCAACTCTTACTGTCTCATGTTTTCCTCTGTCCTCTGACAATAATAAAATTTGGTCTTTTCTGTCCAACTCCATTTTTAAAATTTTTTTAAATGGGGGAGCAGCAGAGGGAGAGAGAGAATCTTAAACAGACTCCATCCCCAGCACAGAGCCCTACTCAAGGTTGGATCTCATAACCCTGAGATCATGACTTGAGCCGAGAGTCAGATGTTTAACCAACTGAGCCACCCAGGCACCTCTGTCCAATTCCATTATTTAAAATATTTCTTTTTTTTTAAGATTTTATTTATTGATTTGAGAGAGTAAGAAAGAGAACATGAGAGCGGGGAGGGGCAGAGGGTGAAGCAGACTGCCCACCGAGCAGGGATCCCGATGCAGAACTCAATCCTGGGACTCCAGGATCATGACCTGAGTCGAAGGCAGTCGCTCAATCGACTGAGCCACCCAGGTCCCCTAAAATATTTCTACAAAGACTTAAAGACCATTGGCCTTACAGTATCATATATACATGATGAGCCAAGCCTATTTTGTTTCCTCTAATCCATTCTGCGGAGTCCAACTTTAATCTCAGGATCTACCTCTCAATCTTCCTTTGTCCTCTCCTTAAATAATTCATCCAGAAACTCTTAAATGTCCTTGGCTAAATAAGGTCCAAGTCACATGAAAGAGGGATATGACTCACTCGCAAGGCTGCACTTGGAATTCATGCAGTCCTTCAGTGTGAAGAGCCAGCGGGAGAGGTCTGATCCGGATAGTGATGGAGGACAAGTTCCAGAGCCTGAAGGAAGTACCAACACAGGCATGCTTCCTTCCTCCCAAGGCAAGAAAAGTTGGCTTTGGGAAAAGACAGACAGACCTGCTTTATTGTATCTGGAGCCTAGTCTTCTAAATCCAAAAGTCTCTAGAAACTTTCCAGAGGCAAGCGACTAAGAATATAGCCTTTCTCAAAAAATAGGTACTGTGAGTCATTACAATGTTCTCTCTCTAAAGCTGCACCAGCTCTTTCATCGAACAGGCATGTTCTCTTTATCTCCTGCACCCACACTGTTCTAGAAGCTTGTTTTCATGAAGCGTAGCTCCTTGAAAAGTCCATGTTAGTGTTCATGTACATGGAGATTTTGACATGTTTGAGAACTGTTAAGGAGCTTGGCTCTCCATTAGTACAACAACCTCACAATCTATATACTCCACAGAGAAGTTTCTGGAAGCGTAGGCTGTATTCATTCACTCAACGAATATTCATGGAGCACGTCTTGTCCAAAGCACCACTCAAGACCCCGGAGAGGACAGCAGGGAACGAAACAGATGCAAATTCTTTTTCTCACGGAGTTTACATTGCAGTGGGACAAGACTGAAAACAAACGATATAAGTAAGTGGAACAGATAATTTGTTAAATGATGGTAAGTGCTATGGAGAAAAACAACCAGGGCAGGTTAATCAGGAGTAACCCGGGTAAAGAGGTAGAAAGAGAGTTGTAATTTTAAAGAGGGCGGTCGGGGAAGAGTTTGTTGAAGAAGTATCATTTGAGCAAAGAATAGGAAGAAGTGAGGGTTGAGCTTTGCAGAAATCTGGGAGGGGAACCCATTAAGAAGAAGGAAGTGTGATAATATAGGTCCCGAGGCTGTGGTGTGCCTGGAATATTTTAGGTACAGAGAGAAAGTCAGTGTGATCCACATAGGGCGAACAAAGATAAATCACGCAAGTCCTTGCAGGGACTTGAGCTTTTTCTCTAGTGAGAAGGGGACCCACTGAAGGATTCTGAATAGATGAGTGACATATTTTAACTTATATTAGAATAAGATCACTAAGGGGTGCTTGGGTGGCTCAGTTGGTTAAGCATCTGCCTTCAGCTCAAGTCATGATCCCAGGGTCCTGGGATCGAGTCCCCGTGTTAGGCTCCCTGTTCAGTGGGGAGTCGGCTTCTCCCTCTCCCTCTGCCCCTCCCCCTGCTTGTTCTCTCTCTCTCTCTGTCAAATAAATAAAATAAATCTTAAAAATAAAGGGGGGAATAGGATCACTTGGCTGCTTTGTGCAAAGTACATGATACAGGAATAAGAAGGCAATTGGGGATATCAGTTAAGAGATTATTGCAATAATCCAAGTGAATATCGATGGTAGCAAATCACATCCAGGTGACATGGAGCACCTGTGCAAACCACAAATCCCAGAGCCAATCTTAGATCCCCTGGGTGAGAATGTGGGGTCCTACAACTCCAGAGTGTTCACCAGTACCAGGTGTTACGTGGGGATGCTAGCGTTTAAAAACCACTCTTCTGTAGAGTTCCAGTCATGGATTTATCCTCTCTCAGCTCCAGGTTCACCCTTCACTGCCTGCTCTGAAAAAATGATATGGACCCTTGCGATATTTTTCCTTTGCCTGCCAACATCATGCCAGGCTGTGTCCGTAGAAAGCATGGAGAGACCTTGTAGGGGGAAGGGATGCCCATCCTCGCTTGGTGCTCTTGTCCAGCGGCATCCCCCATCACAGGCCGGGGCTCCATTGTTCCGCCCCTGCCCACCAGGCACGTCTTCAGCGTCCAGCTCCTGCTGCACAGAACCTTCTTCCGCACTGGGAGGCTGCAGCACACACGGCTTGCCCAGCTCCTGCCCAGTGGGCAGCTCTTCAGCGCCAGGCTCCTGCAGCCCGGGCAACTCTTCCAGCAGCCAGCTGCGGCAGCACAGGTGGCTTTGCAAGTATCCAGTTCCTTCCGTGCATGGCAGCCAGCAGCGCCCCACATCTAGCAGCTTCCCCCAGCACCTCAGGTCATTTCATCTGAACGCCTTCCAAGAGACACGACCTCCCCAACAGCTTTGTCTGCACCCTAGAGAGCTCATTTATGATGAGGTCTAGAGGGCAAATTTCCAGCAGATTCCACTGACACGGCTACTTGTTTTCTATCTGGGGGGCCACAAGCATGCTCTCTCCAACAATGTCTGAATCCCAGCCTGGGGAGTGGGTGAGACGGAGAGTGGACAAGAGGCAAGGAGGTGTTTCTGGGGCTCCTCTCTCAGCCCTGGGGGTAATAGTTGCTTCTTTCAACTGCTATTCCTATACCTTTAGGGTTCTCTTTACTTCTGCCTAGTGAACCCCTCATTATTCTAATCACCCGTTATAGTTAATAATTCTTTATATAAACATTTTTGTGTTCAAATTACTGTGCAAGCTCTCTCTTCTGACTGACACATACAGCATCACATACCTGGAAGGAAATTTAAAAGTACAACCTCTAAATTGCCAAACCTGAATGTTTGGGAAATTGTTGGATAACAGAGACAAACCTCCCAGTTTTTATTCAATTCTTGACAGAGTTTTTTTGTGTGTGTTTGTTTTTGTTGTTGTTGTTGTTTGTTTTATGATTTTATTTATTTGACACAGAGAGACAGCACGCACAAGCAGGCAGAGCATCAGGCAGAGGGAGATGGAGAAGCAGGCTCTCTGCTGAGCAGGAAGCCCAATGCGGGGCTCGATCCCAGGATACTGGGATCATGACCAGAGCCAAAGGCAGGAGCTTAACCTCCTGAGCCACCGAGACATCCCCGCTTGGAAGTTTTATGCGTGGTGAATAATTATTTCCATCTTCCTTACCGCTGTCTGTCTTCAACTGAAGAACCTAGAAAGCACAGTCTCTCCGAACCACTGGGCCATAGAGCTTAGGGGAGCACTTCTGACTTGGAGGTAGCTAATGACAGACAAGCCCTCCGAGATAGATAAATAATCCCTGAGCAGAATTAAGTATCTTTTGGAAGGTTCCTCCTGGACCAGTGTCCTTCCCACAAAACAGTTGCTTTTTTCCACTTGTCACCTGGTTACAGCTGGAGAAACTGAGGCTTCTTGGATTAGGTCGTATTACCTAATGATTATATGCATAAGTTTTTGAATCAGACACGCTTATCATTAACCAGCTCTATGACCTTGGACAAGTTGCTTAACCTGTCTTGTGCCTCAGTTGTCACACGGATGTGCAAAGTCCGCATAATAGCGGATTTTGCTTCCAGAGCACTATTGCAAGGATTAGATGAAATCATACACTTGGTAAGGAATTCTGTGTAAAGCATTTCACCCGGCACCTGCAAGTGTGATGGTGGACGTGCTTGCTGAAAAGTGTAAGACAACACGTTGTCAGGTGTTTAGTCAACGTGCTGTCAGATCCAAGACCATTTGTAAGAGAGCTGAGTGACCAGTCTGCGTACCGATAGTCAGAGCCTGTGACTTTTCCACAGGTGGCACTGGCTGTCCGTGCTTTGTCCCTCAGCTTCTGTTCCTACTCCTATCCCCAATTCCAGACCCAAAAATATCAATTCTTAAGACACATGATCTCTAGTACAATTTGTCAGGAAGTCTAGAAAGCACTTTCCAAGAGAAAAATCATTTGAGCCACACGGGTCATTGTAAATGTTCTACTAGCCCCACATTTTACAAACTAAAAATAAAACAGGTAAAATTAATTTTAATAATATATATGTATGTATTTAACCATATGTATATGATTTATAGAATATATGTAATATTACCATTTTAAAATGTAGTCAGTATTTAAAATACTATCAATATATTGCACATTCTTTTTTTCTGGCCTTTGAAATCCTGTATGTAACAAACATGACATTTGTCAATTCAGGCAATCCACATCGAGTGTTCAATGGCCGCATCTGGCGAGTGACTGACCACCATATTGAACAGAGGAGTTCCAGATCATCCAACCCAGACCCTTCATTCTAAGAAGATGACACAGAGGCTCAAAGAAGTTTTATGGATTGTCCTTCCTTAGTCATGAAGCTACACAGTGGCAAAATCAGGACTAGAATCCAAAGCACCTGACACCTGGGTTTAAAACCCAGCCCTGCTCTTTATTAGCTGTGTGACTCAGGTCAAATTTTCTTACCTCTCTGAGCTTCAGTTTCCTTTTCTATAAAATGGGAAGCTCTCCAAAGTTGTGCTAAGGATTGAAGAAGAGGATGGATGTAAGGCACTTAGGCCACAGCAAGCACTGGCTAACTGGAGTAGTAAGTGACCGTAATCGGCTTCACCAACCACACAGTCTTTCCACTGACTTCAGCTTACTCCAGCGGGAGGCAGAGAACTGGCCTCCAGCTGCTCACCGCCGGCTTTCGGGGGGTGCCTCAGTCAGGCCAGCAAGCATGGTGTCATGGTACTGCACACACCCATCCCGGCTTTGGCAAGGCTCTTCCTCTGTTTCCAACTCAGAAAGCAGAAAGTCGATCTGCCTTTCAAGATTCTCTTCATAAAGGAGCCATGATGGATTTTTTCTTTTTTTTTAATTAATTAATTAATTTTTTTTAAAATAAACATATAACGTATTCTTATCCCTAGGGGTACAGGTATGTGAATCGCTAGGTTTACACATTTCACAGCACTCATCACAGCACATACCCTCCCTCCCCAATGTCCATATCCCCACCACCCTCTCTCAACCCCCCTCCCCCCAGCAACCCTCAGTCTGTTTTTTGAGATTGAGTCTTTTATGGTTTGTCTCCCTCCCAATCCCATCTTCTTTCATTTTTTCTTTTCCTACCCCCCAACCCCCACACATCTCATCTCCACTTCCTCATATCAGGGAGATCGTATGATAGTTGTCTTTCTCCGATTGACTTATTTTGCTAAGCATAATACCCTCTAGTTATGATGGATTTTTTCTAAATTTCATCCAGAAGAACAAAGTTACAGGGAGTGGGTCATGAAGTGTCCCTCCTATCCCAGTCCCTGGTGACCCTGAGGGCCCCTGACTCACCTGCTTCCCCTATTGACCCTCCCTGCCCACCCAGAAGCCTCGAGCTGGCTCCACGGGAGATAATGTCATTTGTTGACATTTCCCAGGTGACAACAAAGTCAAGCCCTCTTTTAGGGATCTGAGTCTTTGCATATAATTACCAGACAAATTACCCTCAGGGAACTGAGGCTTGACATTCTTCTTTGTCAAGAGGAACCACACCTCAGAGAAAGGGGGTGGAAAGGGAACCACTGCCACTTCTCTGGGCCTTTCTTCATTTATGGATCTCAAAGGGAGCCTTGAATGGGAAAGGAACAGAGGGTTCCAGGCTCTAATCATTTCGAAAGAAAGAAAGAAAGAAAGAAAGAAAGAAAGAAAGAAAGAAAGAAAGAAAGAAAGAAAGAGAAAGAAAGAGAAAGAAAGAAAAAGAAAGAAAGAAAGAGAAAGAAAAAGAAAGAAGAAAGAAAGAAAGAAAGAAAGAAAGAAAGAAAGAAAGAAAGAAAGAAAGAAAGAAAAGAAAGAAAGAGAAAGAAAGAAAGAAAGAAATATTGATTGATTTCCATGGATGTGTACTCTGGAAGCGAGTGCATAAACTGAACGCAGCAAACAGAACATTTCCACTTTCAATGAACGAATGTCTACTTGGCATCCTACCCTTTGTAAAACATGTGGCTAAACATTATTTTTAAGCTTCAAGAAACTTACAACTTGTTTGGAAGAAAATGCGGAAGAATTTGCTTTACACAATATTGATATAGATGGCAATATGATATAATACTTTACATTAACTATTGATGTATACTTTAGCTATATCATTATTAATAGAATAGAAAACTGTTAATTAAAAGAACTATAGATCTGCTACCCCAAGAGCTTAGGAATGAAGGCTGGATGTCCTTCTAGAGGACTTGTCCCTAAGTCCTAGAGGCTTTAGGGAAGTGGCAGAGGTTGAAACATCAACTGAATTTAAATGAGATGGAAGAAAATTCCAGGGAGAGAGTGTGAAGAGGTGACAGGAAGCCAAACTTAAAGAAAGGAAAGTCGAGGCTTGTGTAGGGGACCAAAGTGCTGGATGAGGTTTTTGAGAGGTGGGATGTGGGAAGGAGTTTGGAGAGGAAGGTTGTGCTCTATTTGGTCAATGGGAGGGTCTAGCGCCCTCTCTGTGCCAAGCCCTATGCTGGGCCTTGAAGAGGGGGCTGTTTGCAAAGAGCCCACAGAGCCCCTGTCCCAGCTTAAATGCCTGACTTGGGAATTTGGTCAGCTATTTTAATTTTATGGTAATGAACCTCCACACTGAGATACATGCTGCAAAGAACACCTTCCTCTTCCCCTTGCACTTCTAACCACAGTTTTTTTTCCAACAAGGGCATGAGTGATGCCCATTGACCTTGAAGTTCAGGGTCAATAGCAGGAATAAGAATAAAAGCAAAAAGTGGGAGAAGAGACTAGACCAAGAAAAGAATGTATGGGGAATCACTGCCATTAAGGTTCTTGGGAGTCTGAGAACTTCATTTTTGTTTTAAATAGCTTTTATTTTATTTTATCTTATTTAAAGATTTTGTTTATTTATTTAACAAAGAGAGACACCGTGAGAGAGGGAAGACAGGCCAGGGGAGTGGGAGAGGAAGAAGCAGGCTTCCTGCCAAGCAGAGAGCCCAATATGGGGCTCAATCCCAGGACCCTGAGATCATGACCTGAGCCTAAGGCAGACACTTAACAACTGAGCCACCCAGGCGCCCAGAGTCTGAGAACTTCTAATAAATATCATTTTACTGCATTGGCACCCTGGGCTTGGCTTACTGAAGAATAATACATTATGACGGGTTTGTGAAACCCATTACCTGATGAGGAGGCGCCCACCACAAAACTAGAGGCAATTTTAGCTGTATTAGACTTTTCATCCGCCAAAGCCATCTTGTCTCACATTTTCTTATATTGATAGCTGCTTAACCTGGTTTTGCGAAATAAATAACCAACCCAGGAGCTCATTCTAATTACCTCCTGCCCTTTGGGTACCTTATTTATGCCCCCTCTTTTAAATAATGTTTGCACTTTCAGACTTCCCTTTCCCTTTTTCCAGAGATTTTCCTAAGAGTCTAGCAGGATTCTATAAAACAAAACAAATAAAAACACTTGAAAGCAAATTTATCCATCTAGTTGCCTTTGGCCTTAAAAATCTTCCCGGTGAATCTTTAATTCCCTGACAAACTTCTTTTTCACCATCTGTAAATGGTGCTGACAATGAACACCAAATGAAAGTATTAGCCCAAGAATTCCCATCATGTGAATGTGTTTGAATGCTTTTCTCATCTTCAGACTTGGATCCGGCTCAAGCCATTAACACTTTTCCTAAGAGTAGACACCTTCCTGAAGTCACACCTGAAACTTAAAAAAAGCTGATGTCAGCCAAAGGCAGTCATTCCCTCCATCAGGGGTTGTCTTCCCCTTTGCTAAAGAACTGAAATCAGAGGAGTTGCTGACATCTGGTGGTTGCTAAGCAGAGTGTAAGCTCAGTCTCTGAAGGTCTTCCACCTCTGGTTACAGTAAATTCCCCCCGCCTCCAATTCCTAGAGGCCTCTTCTTGACATAAGAACATTTCTTTTTTTTTTTTTAATCCAAAGAGATAGTAAGAATGCAGACTACGACCCAATGCAAGCGATCCTCCGTGGCACTGAGAAGATGAGTGTGGGCAACTAGAATCGAAAGTCAGCTTCCCGGGAGCAGCCAAGAGTCCTTGGATTTGGACAAGATGAGACTTGGTCCCAAGATACTTGACGAATCATGGAAGGTGAACCACACAGGAGAATCTCTTTTGGGGACAGGTAATATTTTTGCTGCAGCTGGAAAATTTTCTACTCTGTTTTCACTTTGCTGCTTGAGTATTTTAAGAAG
Source organism: Lontra canadensis (assembly GCF_010015895.1). Lineage (NCBI taxonomy): Eukaryota > Metazoa > Chordata > Mammalia > Carnivora > Mustelidae > Lontra > Lontra canadensis. Next base: position 9,257,501 of record NW_022631018.1, on the reverse strand, counting down.
CTGTTCATGTGTTGGGGATGCATAGAGTGGAAAGTGGTTTCCACTTTTTTGGAATTCTTGTACTCTTCTGCCTCTCTGCTCACAAAGTGCGGCCGGAAGCTGGTGGAAATGTAATGGACTTCAGCTCTTTGCTCGCAAAGGTTTTTTGAACTCCATCTCCAGAGGGCAAGGGGGAATCTTTGCCCTGGACCAGACAAAGGCATCTAGCACTAAGGCTCTCAGAGCCTAGTCATGGGTCGGGAACTACAAAATTCAAGCGTGGGGAGGAAGGCTTCCCCAAAGTTACAGGCAGAAATGAGATTAGTCACTATTCTAAAATGCTATTTGATCTCTTCATAGCTCTCATTACTCAATACATGCATTTTGTGTATTAGTGTTCCTGGATTTTGCTTCTCTACTCTTGTTTTGCCTTCTATACTTAATACTCCTAATCCCTAAATTAGAAAGTGAAATTTTAAAGCAAGCACTTCACTTGTCTCCTTCACCATTTATATCCCTAGCACCTGAAATGTTGTTTAGTACATGATAAAGTTCTCAAGTTCAATTTTTTAAAGTGACCAACACTCCTTTAGTCCCATCCGAAGGTCAAAAGGGAGTCCCTCCCTCACCTTCCTTTCTTCTAGAAAGCCCACAGGAAGGTCATGCTCAGGGATACCACGGAAGAGCCGTAGCAACTCTATATTTGCTTCCTTGATTGACGGCCCAGAGCAGAGGGCAGACACCCCAAGGCCAGCCACATGGGTTCTGAAGGGTGACTGTTGTGAACAGGAATGAAGGCTGCCTTCCCCATAAAGCCTTCCAAGTGTTCTAGAAAACTGGAGACAGAAATCTTTATGGGCAAGGTTGACTATATTGCAACACATGTTCTTGGTACTAAATTGCTCTCCGGGTGTGCGTGAGTCTGTGGGGGCTGTGGGAAGTGTGTTGGAAAACTTTCCCTGTGTCTCCAACTAAATGGTTTCCTGAGGAAATGAGAAATGGAGGTGGGGTGGGTGGGAAGGAATGAAAAAATTCCAGTAAGGAAAAAAAAAAATGACTTTTTTTTTTTCTTTGGAACAGGGGATTTATTGGCAGATCTGAAATTCCAGGATCTCTATGTATTAGAAACACAAAAGGCTTAATTTTTTTTTTTTTGTAATTTAAAAACATGGGGTAGGAAAGTCTACAATAAGCACTTAAGAGATAATATTTTTGAATTGAGGGGGTTGGGGAAGCTTGGCCCAGGGTGATGAGAACCCAGGGTTCTGTCCCTCCCCACTCAGCTCAGCAGAGCAGATACTTTCTGACACCTATTAATATAGTTTGTGGTTAAATTGCTGGACCCCCTGTGGACAGAAAGGGCCTCTTTATCTTTAAACAAACAGGTGAGGAAGGAGGACCTCCCCCACCCCAGCCTAGACCTATATTTGTGAACCACACCATGGGTTTTTCCAGCCTGGCTATCAATCTTCCCTTGTTTGTGGTTTGAAAGAAAAAAGAGCAGCACAGGCGAGGAGGGACATCAGCAGAAAGGTAACTTGCCTCTATTTGAGCAGAGTTTAACAAAAGTCACTCTGTCTGACTTTTCTTGAAAATGGATGGAAATGTGGCAGAATCAAAGACTCACCAGGAGACTCTGACCCTCCCTTCACCCAAAACACCACCCATCCCCTTCATCGAGGTTGCTGTAACCCGCGGGCCCGTGCCTATGCAAGGGCCCCTGCCGACAGCACTAGAGGCCACGTCCAAGGTTCCAGCTGAGAGTGTTATCAGCAACGACAGTGGCAGGGAACAGAAAGCTCTGGTAAGTGTCTTCCGCACACAGCGCCATGCTAGACGGTGTCGAAAAACTCACAGCCACCACAGACTTTACAGTCTAAGAATAACCTAATAGCCTTCTCAGCAAACATCAAGTATGCTAATGACAAGGTTATTTTTGCTTTCTTTAATTTTGATTTTTATCGTGGTGCCAGGAGGTGGTGGAGCTCACGAGTTTTTGTGTCCAACAAAACCTGTTCAAATCCCAGTTCTTGCACCCATTAATGCCTGACCTTGAGCAAACTTGAAACTTCCCTGTGCCTCTTTTGTCATCTATGAAATGGGGATGATACCAGCCACCAGATAGAGTTGTGGTAAGGATAAAATAAATTCTGCCACATAGCCAATTCTCAGTAAGCGGCTGCTGTTGGTGTCAGGTATAGAGAAACAAAGCATTTGGGGAGGACCAGCTGTGTGCAAGATACTGCTTGAAGTTCTCTGCGTGTATTACTCATTGTACCTCATCAGAATCCTATGACATAAGTCCTATTCTTATTCTCATTTTAGAGACGTGAGGAACTAAGGTACACTTCTCCATGAACCCAAGTTGTCTCATTTCAGAGACTTCCTCACAAAGGAAGGTATAGTTGTTGATCTAAATAACAGTGTTACCATTTCTGCCCAAAATATCTGAGAGGAAGATTTCATTGCTGTCCCTGTCACCCGCTGACACCAGGCAGTGAACATCCAACATCAACTGGACTCTGTCTCCTTGGACAGCCTCCAGGCTCGATCTGGATGGACAACCTCTACGAACATTTACCCTTGCCCTGACCTCCCAACAGAAAACAAAAAGGGGGACAGTTACATAAAGTAATGCTGACCTACATTCTTGACACTGTAAGTAGCTTCTGGATCCTCAGAGTGAACACCAGGGTTCACCGAGAGAGAACAAACTGATGTCTGATTTGCTCTTCCCCCTCACATACCCTACCAGCAGCCCAACTTGGCCACAAATCAGTGGGTATTGATTGGTTTGGTTTTGCAACCCTCGTTCCCTCAAGGGAAGACTAGCTCCTTAAACACAACCCAAAATGAAACAAAACAAAACATTTAGCAAGACAAAAGCTCTAATTTTGGATTTTTGTGGAAAAAAATAAGTTTGCAGAAACTGGTTACAGCTACAGAAGAGTTCTTTAAAGAAATTGCTTAATTTTCAAGTACTTAAGCACGATCAAATAAGAGAATATTGCCAAGTGGGGTTGTGGAGACAAGATTTAATGAACAAGTGATAAAATTTCATAATTACTTCATTCCATACATAGAATATTTGCAGAGATAATGTTTGACTCCTCAAATAATTAGACATCATTCCCTACAAACTTGTTTTGCTAATTGCTTTAGGAGATACTGTTTCAAAATAAAAAACAAAAGTCTGATTTTTTAAAATCTAAATTATCCAAATTAATGGTTCTCTTATTACTAAAGTTTGTGGTTATTAGTCTAAAAACGTTTGCTGGTTTGTTTTTTTTTTTAAAGGATACACAAAAAAATGTACCAGCTAAATCTTCTCTGGAGTCATTAGCACCAGACAAAAGCAGTGACTGAGATTTAGAGTTACTGATGCTGTTTTAATACATGGCCCATTCCTTACAATGTCCCCAAACCACTACTCTATAGTCGCCTGGTAGGAGACAGAAGCCCAAGTTCAAATACAGAACTACCACTAGATCATTTGGGGACATCCAAAACATCACTCAGCTTACCAGGTACTACTTCCTCCCTCCTATAGATGACTGAACCACCCCTAAAGTTCCTTCAGAGATGATGACGATGTTACTGTTGATGACAATGATGTGATGGTGATGACGGTGACAGTTGTGGTGACACGGTTGTAGTGGTGGTGATGATGATGGTGGCCCCTGCTGTTTAGTGAGTCTTCTCCTATGCCAAACACTCTTCTAAACCTTTGACTTGAATTAAGTCAGAATATCCTCTTGGAACCCAAGACCAGGGATCTCTTCCTAAACCCCTGTCTATTGTGCACTCTTGAACAGAGGACAGTATGGCAGACGGCATTTCGAAAAGTAGCCTCAACAATATCTTCCATCCTACAGCCCATTTGTGTAATGTGTTTTTGACACTTCTCTCATCAATGAGTGGGGTCTGTGTTTCCTCCCCTTGAATCTAGGTAGATTGATAACTAGGCAGAAGTGACACTATGTGACTTCCAAGACTATGTCATAAAATGCCTGACAGGTCCTTCCCGCATCTTTTAAAGATGCTTACCCTTGAACCCAGCCATGAGACTGTGAAGAAGCTCAGTCCACAAAGAGAGGCTATGCGTAAATGCTTGGTCTGACACACCCAGCAGGGTTCCCCCACCAACCATCTACAGTGATCGCCAGAGTGAGTTAGGATGTCTTCAGTGACTGTCGTCCCTAGTCACTGAGCCACCACCAGCCTTCCAGTCTTACTGCTGCAGTGACCACACATAAAGCCTCTGTCCCCACCATGGGCCCACTCTGAATTCGTGATCCATGAATGTGGTGAGCATAATAAAATATTTGTGGTCTTAGGTCTCTAAGTTTGGGGTGTTTTGTTATGCATCAATACAGGCTCTATGGGGCGCCTGGGTGGCTCAGTGGTTTAAAGCCTCTGCCTTCGGCTCAGGTCATGATCCCAGGATCCTGGGATCGAGCCCCATATCGGGCTCTCTGCTCGGCAGGGAGCCTGCTTCCTCCTCTCTCTCTGCCTGCCTCTCCACCTATTTGTAATCTCTGTCTGTCAAATAAATAAAAATAAAAAAAAAAAATACAGGCTCTACTCTCTGCCTCGATAAGAGGCAGGCCCAGGACCTCCTTGCTCCTATTCCTAACCCTCATGGGGTCTAGAGCAAGAATCCAGATAGAGGTCCAAATATCATGTGTCTGAATTTTAAAAGCCATAAATCAAGCTAATAAACCATTAAATAAAAAATGTTCTGCTCCCCAACATAAATAAATATATGTTTATAACAACCTGAAAGGGTCTTATTTAAAATTCCCACAGTCCTTAGAGTCCTATACCAGAAATCAGGCTTCTAGGACAGCTGGCCATCAGCCTGTGGTTTGCCCCCTTCCTCCTCCTCTTCCCACCATCTCCACCCCACACTCCAACATTGCAGCTCCAGCTGGGGTGTCCAAGTTCCATAACACCCCTGACCTCTCCACCCCTGCTTATATCTACCCCTTGGCCATCCCTCAGTCCTAGAAAGCTATACCCATGTGGCATGGTCCCATCTCACCAGGGGCACAAGCAGAAGGGCAGAGACCCAGAAGCCCATCAAAGTAGAAGTCCACACATGCTCCTGACGATTTGGGCAGAAGAGTCCCAAGGAGAATGTGGTCTTGGGATGGGCCCCTCCTCTTGTCCCCTGGGGCAGGACACTGCCAGAGGAGGACCAGAGCAGCGCCCTCTAGAACACAGGGCTTAGGGGAGGGGACTAAGCCAGTAGTGCTCCTGGGTCTTCCCTTGACTACTCCTCAGAATAGAGGAGGCTGTAAACACATACTCAGACATCTTCCTAGAGCAGAGTGAGAAGAGCAAATGTGCAAGGGCTTCTGGGATAACTTTACTCCTCCACAAGATATTCTACCCTCATGCCTACACCAGGCTCAGGAAGGGGACTGGAGGGACGTTTCTGTAGACCATCTCTAGTGTCTCTTAGTCTCTTAGCTCTCCTTCTCTCCCATTCTCTCTCTCTGTGTCTGTCTCTCTCTCGGGTCTTCCTGTTTTTAACAGAGCACACACTTCCTGCTGTGTTCTCCAATCCAGCTTTGCCATCAGTGAAGCCAGGAAACATATTTTGATCCCCATTTGCCTCCTTAGGCGTAATTATCAGTTGGTCAGAACTAAAGAAGGGGGAAACGCTGGAGACTGATTAGCACCCCAAAGCTCCAACATCAAGCAACTCTCAAGAATTCAGAGTTTTAGATCCTCTACTCTTGCCCCTTTCGGAACTGTGCATTTCAGAGCCCTGAGGAAATAAGTAAATGAGCCCATCCCTCCAGCAACTATTGCATCAAATGGGGAACGGAGAAGAAACAAATCAATGTCTGGGGATATTCTAAATATAGAGTTTCAATATATTCTAAAATATAAAGATGTAAATGAGGAAAAGACTGGAGATTGGTAAAATGGGGGAAAAGACTTTAAAAAAGAGAAAATAGAAATGCATTTCAGGGATGGGAGGGATGGGAGCTGGATTAAGGACAGAGAACCAGAAACTCCAGCACATAATATGAGTATCCTTTGGCAATACTCTCATTCACTATTCATGAAGTCAGGAGGTGATAGGGGTACAATGCCCCTGGTGTGTTCTGTTGGTAAGAAGCAGGGAAGCACAACAAAACTCCACTAAGTGGGAAACCTGGCTCACTGTCATCCTTTCTGCCCAGACCGCCATCACCATTAGACTTTTCCTTCCAAAGCAAATTTCACTTAACTAGTTAACTTGTATGTGTGTAATCAGTTCCTGGAAGCAAGCATCAGTGAATATGTGCATTACAAGCATGAGCAATTTAGGTGGAAATTCAGCTGCATTTACACTTATTAAATCGTCAGACTTGGGGCTCCTGGGTGGCTCAGTGGGTTAAGCCTCTGCCTCCGGCTCAGGTCATGATCTCAGCGTCCTGGGATGGAGCTCCGCATCGGGCTCTCTGCTCAGTGGGGAGCCTGCTTCCCTCTCTCTCTGCCTGCCTCTCTGCCTATTTGTGATCTCTCTGTCAAATAAATAAATAAAATCTTTTTAAAAAAATAAATAAATAAATAAATCGTCAGACTACAGACCCACTTAGGGTTAAACTACATGATTAAGTTACAATAACAGTAGGGTCAAATTCATGTGCTAGCATTAATGGGAGAATTTGTTTTTAATTAGCAAAATTATGTCCCACGTATGTCTGCATGTGTATAAATACACAGGTCCCATGGGCATACAGGTCTGTAAGAGAGGCTGAGTTGTATGCATGCGTTTGGGAACCAAGCAACAGGGAATGGAGAAATTAAGATTGCAAAGAGGTTTTCAAGATTCCCTGCTGTTTTCAATGACTTGTATTCTGAAAATACCTTCTATTTAGACAAATGTGACCCAGCAGTGGACTTTGCTTAGAGTTTATTTTGGTTTTCCAGGAAATTTGTTTAACTGGTTTAGGTTTTGAATGAGGGAGGAAACTGTAAACCAATTAAATGCCAAGCTGTTGAGAAGCCCTGGCCTGCTAAGATGGAGAAAGTCAGAAAAGTAGGTGAAGTGGAATATGATAAACTTTACTGCCCTCAGCAGGGGAGGGTAATGGAAAGAGCGCCAGAACAAAACCAGAAGACATCATATTTAAGCTTTGCTCCTATCGGTACGACCTTGAACAAGTCACCTTACCTCTCTGAGCTCCTCTTTCCGTAAAATCGTGATAATAAGTCTGCCTCTCCCACATCCACAAGTGGTAGAAAACTGGGAAAACAGATGAGAAAGTTTCTTTTTAAATCTATGTATAATATTAGGCTCCATGCATCATTTACTTGACTTGGAATTTACTTTTCCATGTGTGTTGTGTGTGATATTCTCCACCAGATTGTAAATTCCATTCATACAGGAAACAGCTGTATCACAGCACTGGTCTTGCCCATACTGGTGGGAATACACATAAATGCTACCACCAATGTTAGGTAATCCATATGAGTAAATACTAGTGAATGACTCGAGAATCCCATCTCTACTTCTTCACCCTTGAAACGCTAAGGACTGTTGGGGCACAAAGAGAGTGCATGCTCTTTAATAGAGGGCAAACCAACCTATGTCACTGAAACAAAATATGGAGAAGTTACAGAACAGTTACTGGTGACTTCCCCTTTCCCTTACTGGAGATCCCTGGTTCTGTGTAGTTATGCTTGTTTTGTTGTCGTTGTTGTTTTTAATCTTCTCTCCCTCTACTTTCCTTTTTATTTATTTTATTTCCTTTTTATTAACTTTCCTTTTTATTTATTATTCCTTTATCATTTTCCACTCATCGACACTCTTACCTTTTCCATGTCCCGCTTCTTCCTTTGGGCCCACTAATGGCGCTCCAGGTTAGAAAGTTACTGCCCCGTGCTCTTTAATGGTGTTGCTCTGACCAGCAGCCGTGGTATCACCTGCAAACTATTGGCACTGCAGATCTCATTAACCAACATCCATCCCCCCTTGATTCTCAGTGGTTCATGGGCATATTAAAATCTGGGAAACCCTGCTCTGAAATGCAGGCACACGCACACATACAGAGTGAGCTTTGCGCCAACTCGCCGGTCCCTCAGTCATTGGGAGGGGTCGTGTTGATCCTACTGCAACTTCTGCTGCTGTCATCCTGAGTCAGACTCTTTCCAGTGTTTATTTCTTCTGTTCCTCTCTAGCACCTCCTCTGAAAGGCTTGAAATGGCAAATCAAGTAGGAGTTGTTTCAAAGCTATTCCTTTTAGTAAGTTGGGTAAAAAGTTTAGTAAGGAAGGACTTACGAAGCACATTCTTGGGAGGATTTTTTCATTATTTGAGTGCAACCCAGATGTCAGCTGCAGTCGCCCTGTCACAGGTTTGGGTTAAATTAGCTCAAGCTGACGTGGCAATGTCCCCAAGGAAGTCGAGTGTGCTCCTCCAAGACTGTCACGCATTCTCGCAGGCATCCTTCTTGGGGCCACTTTTGTGTTCCCTAGGCTCATGGCCTCCCTCTTCTCTCGTAACCGGCTTCTCTCTGTACTCTTCACCGAGTTGGACTTAGCCTACTCTGTCCTTGAGCTCTCCTTTCCTCAGCACCGTGCTCATAAGGCAGGGATGTTCAGGAGCCTTAACCGAACGTCAGGAGATGGGTGGCTTACACCTCAAGTAATACAAAATGGCCACTGGACATTTTCTTCCCTTAAAACCCATCCCCAGGGCTCTATTCTGCAGGTCCAGGTTCCTACCTAGCTGCCCCGCTCACCCTCTTTCTTCCCTCCCTCCCTCCATCTGTGCTCTACCTTCCCCGCAAATTCCTCTTCCATTTCTTATACATGACAGCTGGACAATTTTCTTTTCTTTTGCAGACATTTTCTAACCCACACTTATTTCTTGACTTTCCAGCTAAGCCCATGGAAATGAAATGATTCTCCTCTACTTGCAGTGAACACATCGACTTACCAAAATTAAAGCTAATTGCATTCTTTTTCTTCATCCCATCTCCTATATCTCATCCACCACAGTCCGCAGCTCTTGAGATCTACCTACTACCGTAGAGCTGTGGGGCTTTGCACAAAGTCCTTAACCATTTTGAACCGGAGGATCTACAACTATAAAATGGAAATAATGTTATTTAACAGGGTGTTAAATGCATCTTTCTCAGTTCACTGGGCATTTTGGCTGAGACCCCAAAGCTAAAGACAATAGGTGTTAAGCAGCAACATATTCTAGAGGGGAGTCCGAGCACCCCACAGGAGTGGCTAATGGAGGGTATGGGTCCTGAAGTGTGGCACCCCTCCTTTGTCTCTGTGTAACCTGAGATGAGGAAGTTGATTTGAATGAAACCAAAGAGGATGGATTGTTTTCCCTTCCTGCTCACCCACACAGAGAAGGAAAGTGGGTTCCCTCCTCAAGTGAAGGATACTCTGTGGTTGCTAATGAAGAGCAAAGTATTAGAGTTTGGGGAGCAAAAGGCCTGTGTTGTCTGACTCTTGCCAGAAAAAACCTAAGGTAAGAGTTTGGTTAAAGTTTCTCTCTTGACAAAAGCTTCTCTCAGCTCGCACCTCAAGCTTTCAGTGGAGTCAGGATGCTAGCTCTCCGAGGATTAGGCTTGCATCACTTCCAAGGAACCTGCCCAGGAGGACTCACTGTGTCACTGTGACCATTCTGAATAGCAGAGTGAGGTGAGTTCCAATGGAAAGAAGCTTGGATGTGCTGTTAGATGCAGAAGATGAGGGAGTGTCCCATGGAAGGTGCACTCACTGTGCCAATGCTGAGGGGAGCAGAACCTCGAGGCACCTCACTGAGATGCCCAAGGAGGAAGAGAGCGAGCATGTGGGCCATGCATGGAGCCAACCTGACACACCACCAATAGAAGGTACTGTCCCTCTCTTCTACTCATTCCTTGCCTCCGAGGGGAGACAAAACAGAAAAAGAGATACCAAAAAAAGGAGAGAAAAAAAGGTCTCCCTCTCTTTTGGGGAGACCAAAAAAAGAAAAAAAAAGAAACTGCCATGTCACCCTTTCCTCTGTAGGGAACACAGAATCTCATCACCCGCCACCTACCACACAGCGAGATCCTCCCTCCAACTGAGAGCGCTATTCCTGGGCATGCAGCAAGACTGGATTTCCCAAGAGCACTTTAGGTTAAGCTGGCTTCCTTCTGGGCAATGGAATGTAGGTGACAATGATAGGGGATACTTTCAGGCCTTGCCATCAAGTCCCCTGCATAATCCCCCACCATCTTCCTTCGCCTCCCAGGGAGGTCTTAGAAGACATAGGCTGAAGATGGTAGAGCCACAAGATGGAAGGAGCCTGGGTCTCTGAGTCACTGCTCAGAAGTGAACTGCCCTACCCTCATGGACATTGGTGCCAATGTTTTATTATGCTCAAGTACCAAAATTTCAGGGACTTTTGATTTGTTTTCTTTAGTTACTACAGCATGGCTTAGCCTGCCCTAATAACGCCTGAATCAGGCCTGATCTGGCAGTGCTAGTGAGGGGTGAGGCTTTAAATAAAATGAGAGAATGAAGATTTTATACGATGCTGGAGAATAACGCTTGATACTGCAAGGTGCATTATTTTATCTTATATTTTAGATTTTTGTAATAATTATAGAATCACAAGAAATTGTAAAGACAGTATGGAGGAGGGGCACCTGGGTGCATTGTGCTCAGTCATTAAACATCTACCTTTGGCTCAGTTCGTGATCCCAGGGTCCTGAGATTCAGCCTCCACATCAGGCTCCCTGCTCATTGGGAGCCTGCTTCTCCCTCTCCCTTTGCCTGCCCCTCTCCCTGCTTGTGCTCTCTCTCGCTCTCTGTTAGATAAATAAATACAATCTTAAAAAATCTTTAAAAAAAAATAGAGAATACAAAGAGGTCTCAGGTTGTCTTCACCAAGTTTTCCCCAATGGTTACATCTTATATAACTATACTATAGTCTCAAAATCAGGAAATTGACATTGGTGCATTCATTTGTATAGTTCTCTATCATTTTCTCACACATGCAAATTCGTATTAATGCCAGCTATCAGGAAGATCAAGATACAGAACTACTCCTTGACTGCAAAGATTTCCCTGGGGCTACCCTTCTGTAGTACTGCCATCTTCCTCAGCACCACCCTCCCTCAACATCCCTAACCCCGACGACCACGAACTGGTTCTCCATTTCTGTAATTGTGTCATCCTAAGACCATTGTAGAAGTAGAATCATGTATCTTATGACCTATTGTGATGAACTTTTTAAAAATCAGCTTAATATCCTTGAGATCCATCCATATGCAGTATATCAAAAGTCCATTCCTTTTTATTGTAGAGTAGCATTTCATGGTGTGGACATACCACATCTAGCTTAACCATTCAGTTGTTGCAAGACATTTTGGTCATTACCACTGTTGGAATAAAGCCAGCTAAGTAAAGAAAGCCACCATGCACAATCACGCCTAGTTTCTATGTGGACATGCTTCATTTTTCCAGGATAAATGATTGCTGAGTTGTACAGTCTGTCTATGACCACTTTTTTGTGTTTATTTGTTGTTCTTTTGTTTTGTTTTTAATCTTAATTGTTCCAGTAAGCATGTAGTGAGACTCATTATGATCTTAATTTTCACTTCCCTTATGGTTGGAGATGGTAAATATCATTTCCAGGTCTCATTTGTCCTCATGTATCTTCTTTGGTAAAATATTCCTTCATGCAGTTTGTCCATTTTATAATTGAATTGTCTCCTTTTTTTTTTTAATTGTTGAGTTTTGAGGGTTTTTTTTTTTACATAGTCTAACTATGAGTCCATTTTCAGAAAAGTGGTTTGCAAATGTTTTTTTCCCAGTCTGTAGTATGTCTTTCCTCTAATTTATCAACTTTTTTTCTTTTGTAGATCATACTTTGATGTCATGTCTAAAAACTCTTCCCCAATCTCTAAGTCTCAAAGACTTCCTTCTATGTTTCCATCTAAAAGTTGTATGATTTTACATTTTACATTAAAGTATATGGTGCATTGTGCGATCATTCTTATATAGTGTGTGAAGTCTAGGTCAGTTCATGTTTTGCCTGTGGATGTCCAATTATTCCAGCACCATTTGTTGAAATCGGTTTCCTTCTGGTGAATTGCTTTTGTGCCCCCTTGTCAAGAATCTATTGGCTGTGCTTGTGTGGGGCTATTTCCAAGCTAGTTTTTTCCTTTGATCTAGGTGCCTATCCTTCTGTCAGTATTGCACAGTCGTGACTGATTTTTTTTAATATGTAAAAATGACTATGCAAGGCTATGGATCTGCTTAATTTCTCATCCAGGAGGAAAGGAAAATGATCTAACAGGGTTTGGAGAGAGTAGTGCAAAAAGTAAATTTTCTTCCTATTAAAATCCTATTAAAAGTCCAGTTTGTTTGATAAATAGTTACAATATCTACTTCTTGGAGGGTTAGTTGTGTGTGTGTGAGTGTTGTGTATTTAACGCATCATGTGTGAGAAGCATTTGATATTGTGTCTGGTATAGCGTATGTTGTTTAAGTCCTCAAATTAATTGTTTGTTGTTAGCGTTCAACATTATTATCACCTTCATCATCCACAGTGTTCTCTGAACCTCTTCTAGTGGTTACACAGAGGGGCTAGCATTTTTATTTCTCCAACACATCTCTCAACTATACTTAGAAGTTAAAAATGATCTTCAGGATTAAAAAATAGAAACAAACAAACAAAAAATCCTTGCAACCTTGCTTTGCATCTGTTAGCCTTCTTCACCCACCTTGAAGAAAAGGGAAATTTATCTGGACGGGTAATAGACCCCAAGATGGCAGAGGTGAGCAGGGGCTCCCTCCCAACCCTCGTGGCTATTCACCTGCCTTGCGCTTTTTTCGAGTAAGAGGAGCAAGATGTGTGCCTGGACTCTGTGCCTGGGGCCTGGCCTCCTGGGCCAGTGCCTGGCTTGATCAGGGGGACTCATGAGTGCCAAGGCTGAGAGCTGCAGGGGAAAGAAACAGGAGAGAAGGAAAGTCACTCATGGATGTCAAGCCCTGCTCAGAGCCCTCTCAGCCCTCCAGCAAGGATCTCAAGGACCTAATCTGGGACTCCCTGAACCTTAGCCAAGCCCACCAAGGCCTGGTTTAGATGTCCCAACTGAAGACAGGCCTGGGAGACCACACCAATCAATGGGTTAATAAGCATTTCCAGGGCCAAGGTAGTGAGGGTTGCAGCAGCTGCGATGAGCAAAGGGAGAATCATTATTTTTAATTTCAACAAGTCAACTTGTTAATAAAGAGGTTGGGGGAGATGTGAGGATGGTGCTGGTTGCGGGTTGGGAGGGGGGACGAGAGCAAAGCCCATCACTTTCTAAATGTTTGCCTGCAAGGGTGGCCTGGTCTTTGAAATCAGAGTGGAGGATTCTTCAAGTCTGGTAATAGCAAACACTCTTCATCATACCCTTCAGTGGCTGCTGACTGCAGACAGCTTTTTTCCCCTTCAACAATAGAAGAGATGGGAAAGAAAAGGCAAGCTTTTGGCCTCGGGTTTTTTTTTTTTTTTTTTTTTTTTTTTTTAACCACCACTCTTTCTGCTCCAACCTACATCTAAGAGGGAGGGAAACTATCTTTTGTTATCACTCAATCTCCCTTAAATTTAAGAACAGCTGGGGATATTTTTCATGATTCATTAAATTCACATCATTCCAAAGAAATCTTCCTGCCGATTTATCTTTGCCTCGGCGGTCGGGGCTCCGGGAGCGTGCAGTCTCCTGAATGCCGTCAACCTGGGTCCACTGTTTTGGGCTGAGTCTGTGATCTTTCATGCTGGAATATCTTTTTTTTGAGGGTGAAAGAGAGCAGGAAAGGAATCAGGGTATTGAAATGAATCTTTCCAGGCAATTTTTCCCTTTCTGGAGATAAAGAGAAAGTCGTATGGCTGTCACAGCTCAAGACTAAACCCCAGCTAATGTCCTCAGCAGGGAAGAATAATTAGTAAATTCTCTAATTAGAGTCCTGTTTACATTTCTCTTTTCATAGAGGCTAATCCTGGTGTTTAAAGAAGATATTCTGCCTTGATTAAAACCATTGGTTTTAATCGGAGCCACAGCAGAATCCATGGTAAATGCAAATATGTCTGAGTTCCATAAGTATTCAGTCATTTGCCCACCAAAGGCTGCCTCTCCACTGGGCACTAACTACAGATATGACATGATCTCTACCCCGTGGGCTAGGGCAAGCATAACACACAGGTCTTGTCCTCCAGGCCAGCTGCAATCCATCGGAGAAGGTTTCTTAGAACATTCTGAGACCATTTCCTGGTACCAGACAGAGAAAGGAGGGCTTTACTGTGTAACTGTCCTCCATCAAGAGGGCAGGAAGGTGGGGCATACCCAAGAGAGAGACCCCCCACCCCTCCCTGGGTGATTTGTTATAGACCCCGGGACAGGAGCACTGCATGAAGGGCTTTAAAAAGCACTCCTGTGATCCTCATATGATACACAGATACAGAGCTGAGTGTGAATGGATGTGGTTGCTAGAGTCCCGGGACAGCCCGCAGCTTTCTGAGCCCGGGCCTCTCCTTCTTATCTGTATTCAAATGGCATAAGGGGCCAGGCTTAGTTCACATGTTTGCATGGGGATACCTGTAATTAAAAAGTCTTTCTTATCCTAAGTCCTTGTGCTGGGTGGGCAGCACAGTGCAGAAATGGCCCACTCGGGCTCTGGAACCAGCTGTCTGGATTACACACAGGCTCTGCTGTTTGTGGCTGAGTAACGTTCAGTGAGTTACCTAGCCTCTCTGGGTCAGTTTTCCCAACAGCGAGGTGGAGCGAGACCACCTTCTAGGGCTGTTAGGACTAGTGAAAGAATTCCCATGGCACCTGGCTCCTAGTTAGGTACCACATGTGGGATCTTTGGTGCTGCTGAGGACGGTACCCAGTCAGACTACCTAGCTGCACAGTTACACTCTCCCCCTGCCCTCCCTCTTTTGGATTTTCCTCTCTAGTAGAATTATGTGCAAACAGAAAAAAAGGAAACAAAAAAAAATGCACTTCTCTCTTTGGAGTTAAAGAACGTCCCATACCCTGAGAGATTCAGTGAGGACTCTTCTATAAATATCGAGCGTAACCACATCTGCCTCTCCTGGAATGAGGAACACTAAGCTTGTATTTCAACAAGCTTTCGAGGAACTTGATAGCGGTGATACATTAACAGATAAATAAGAAGCCACGGGCACCGGCACTGTCCCTGAATAAGCATACAATCAAAAGCTTAAGGAATTCTGGAAAATTATTATTACACTAACGTTAACCTGGCCGGAGGTGGGGCATCCTGTCCCCTCCACATTGCCCTTTCCAGCGGATGGCCAATGATTGCTTTGGAAGTCACATTTGTGACTTCCTTCCATGTGCAGACCTCTGGAGGGACACTGTAGGAATGTTCAAAAAATTTATCAGCCTTGGCTTCCGCCCCCAAGAAGCCTGACTAGGAAGCTCCTAGTATACCCATCAAAAGGAGTAAACCGTTTGCAAAGCCAAGTGTTACCACAGGGCCTCTGACTGCCAAAGGAGCAGGGAGTGAAGAAGGGTCTCAGGGACGGGAGGCAGGGAAGTTCAAAAGGATAGACAGTTGAACTTGAGAGGAAGGTCAGATAGGCAAGTCACTTGAACTAAGGTCTAAGTGAAAAGGAAGGAAAAGAAACCAACAGGTAACCTACAAGAGATAGAGTCCTCTCAAATATTTTGACTCATTCAGTCCCCAAACAATGTTCTGGGATGATACTAACTTACCATTTTTATAATGAGGAAATGGACACTAACTCCTAAGACTTGAACCCAGTTAGGCAGACCCCAAAGCACTTCCCGCTTGATCATGCTCTTTCCCTGGAAGCACAAAAGTTGAGAGCAGCAGAATACGAGCTCTCAGAGATGAAAAGGCAAGACCTCTGGGGAAAACCTATAGGGGAGGGAGGAGCTTGGGCATGGTGGAGGGAGGATCTCTCAGAGAGCAAAGTGCCAAGTAGAAAACACCCTTTGCAAGAAAGAGAAGGGAAAGAGGGGCAAGATTATAGTTTTTTTAGTTGATTTTTTATTTCTGAACATGTGTTATTTTTTACTGAATCTCATGAGACTCTAAAAGGACTTAATTTTTTTAAAATTGCACAGTAAAAATTACCATTTAGAATCCTTTTATTTCTTATCTTATGTCTATGGGCTCAGAATATACAGACAATCCTCCATAATAAGACCAAATTATCACCAAATGGAATGAGAACTTTTTTTCCAGCCTTGAGTTACATGGTCTGCCCCACCCAAAAAAATTTTTTTTTTTTTTTTTTCCAGAGAGAGAGAGCACACGAGCACACCTGAGGAACAGAGGCGGGGAGAGAGAGAGAATCTTAAGCAGTCTCCATGCCCAGGTGAAGCCAGACAAGGGGCTCAATCTCACGACCCTGAGATCATGACCTGAGCCAAAATCAAGAGTCAGATGGTTAACCCACTGAGCCATCCAGGCACCCCCAGCAACCTAATTCAATCTTAATTTCCATTAGAAATTAAGGTGTTCAGTTTGGTCTTCTTTGTCCAAAAGATAAGCCGGAGGAGAAAAGAAGGGCAAAGCAATAGTTTATTAATTCACAAAATGAATCCCAGAATCACTGAATGAAACTCAGAGTACTATAGCCAGAATCGCCTAACTAAAATGCAAGGTTCTTCGTGTTAATCTGCCTGTTTAAATTCCTTTCATAGTTTCCCATTTCTTTAAGGTTAAAAGTCCAAATTTCTTAACTACATTATACTGTGATTTGGGACTCTGGCTTTGTGAATAGACACAGCTATATCCGAATCCTAACTCTACGATTTAGTAGCTGAGTTTCTTGGGGCAAGTTATTTAATCTGTCTCAGTTTCCTCTTCTGTAAAATGGGTCAACAACTAAACCTATTTATAAGGTCCTTGTGAAGATGAGGTGATACAATGCCTGCAAGACATTACTTAGTTCTGCGGTCTAGTAGAATGGTCAATACATCCATCTTTTATGACCATCGGTCATCTTACCCCTATCTGCCTGTCCAAAGTAATCTCTTAACATTCCCCCTCTTCCTGGCATTTCCATCCACACTGAACTTCATTTCTTCTGAGACAGTTTTCTCTTTTACCCTGGGCCTTTGCTTATGCTGTTCCTTCTGTCTAGGATAGCCTAATTCCTCCTCTTCACATGGCTAATCCCTAGTTATCTTTCTCTCTTAGTAGAGCTATCCTGCCTTCCCCAACCCCAGCAAGTTGAGTTGGGTGCTCTTGTGCAGTGTTCTCATGGCACCTCACACATCCCATGCCATAGCACTTAGCACATGTGATTGTAGTTGATGACTTCTCTGCTGGAGTATTTGATCCATGCGGTCCTTGTATGCTATCCCCAGCCGCTAGCCTGGTGCCTGGCATATAGCTAGCACTTGGTAAATACTTGTAAACGAACAATTGTCTACAGTGTCGTTGTGGACTAGAGACGGCCCCAAACATCCCCTAAGAGCCTGTGGTAATAGTGGGTGTCTGCCTCAGCCCCTCACCCTGGTGGCTTACGGCCCCAGGGACTCTAGTCCTTCTGTGGGTCCACAACTCTTTAACCCCTCCCTCTGAGTCTTCACAGTCCCTGACAGACCCCACAGGCAATAAAGACAGTTTATCTTTGGAGGCCAAACCCAAGACCCTCAGGACACTTGTTAAAAAATTATCATAAAGAATTTCAAGATGGCAGCAGCAGAGCATTAGGCCAAAAGTGGGGCCCTCCTCCGCAGGGCATGCCCTACAACTGCACAGGTCATGCACCCATGAGGTCACGAAGCCTGGCCACACCTTTCTCCATGATCCTGTGTCCAGAAGGGTCTGACACATTCCTTCCCACTGGGGCACTAGGAACTAGTGTTATCTAATGCTATCTCCTCAGGAATCAAATGACCTTTAAAGATTACCAACCAGGGTAACAAGCTTAAAGCTAAGAACTGAATTAGTAATGGAATTTCTGGCCCCTTTAGCAGAGATAATTTTGTGTAGGGCTGAGAGGGGCAGGCAAGAACCTTATATACCATTATTTTACTAAGACTTCCTCACTCATTAGTCTTTTGAGTTTATATGTGTGCATCTATAGTACAAACACATCCTGAATGGAGAATAATTTTTTCTAACTTCATTATATCCCTCAGTAAAATGAGCACTAACCATTAACTTGGGGGATTCCAATAGATGTTCTGAGGCTTCATATTAGTAAAGAGATTAGAGAGAGGTTCCATCAGAACAACTATATGTCAACAAGTCAGACAGAGGACTCAAACCTCATGATAACAGAAGCCCACGTGGTTTCAGAATATACTAGGTCTCCGTCGTTCTCAACCCTGTCTGCTTCCTAGAATCACTGTGGGAAGCTTCTAGAGCACTGTGAGACGTGGGCTCCGGATCAACTAAATCAAAATCACCAGCTGTATGGCGGGGGAGGGGATGGGGGGGCGAGGCGGATCAAACGTGCAGCGGCACCGGGAGCCGCAGCCCCCATAGGGCGGCTTCCGGAACAGGTACGGGCATTCCTGGAATGCAAATTCGTATCGGAAGTTGAACCTCAATCAAAAGGTGATGAAAATCACGTGCTGTTTAATAGCCTATGAATTTAAGTCCACACACTAGGAGGAGAGCTGTTCCCTTCAAACACAGTGATTCGGTATTGGAAAGCAGTGAAATCCCTTTACCAAAAAAAAAAAAAAAAAAAAAAAAGCCTTAACACTAACTTAAGGTTTAAAATCATCAATAAAATATAATATCAATTTCATTCCATGCCACAAATCCCAATTGCCATGAGTACTGCCCGGCCCTAAAATAGGTCAAGAGCCTGTTCTAATCACAGGAGATAAATTCTGAAAAGAGCCCTTCTTCTGGGATGGCGAAGTCTGCAAGTCACTGTTTTTACTACCACTGAAAAATTAATTCCTTTTCAGAAATATTCTCATCTTCTAAAAAGGAAAAAAAAAGGCTTTTTTGATGTAGAGTGACAGGATTATGAAGTGACCCTCTGGGTCAGAAGGAGACTTTTCTTTTTCTCATCAAGGAAATCAATTTCTAAGTCCAAGTCTCTTAAAATAATATATTCTTGTGGCACGCACGCAGCTTTTTTGATCTGCTATGAAAAGAATAAGAGGTAAAGAGGATCAGGGGTGGCGATGGAATATTATAATCTGCCACACTCACACATCAGCCTTTCACTGAGTAATTCCAGATAAATTGAGGATTTACATATTTAAGATTAAATGGGGGAAAGAGTAGCTCATGCATAAATATAGGAATACAAAAATACTACAGGAGCAAGTTAACTCTTAAAACTTAAAGTTACTTGGTGTTTATTTCATTGCTCCACGTGGAAGTTTAAGGTTTATTAACGACTAACTGAGATCGTCTCTTTCAGATCAATTGGACCGACAACCCACCCTTAGGGAATTTTCTTCCCTGTCCTTCGTAAAACCCCAATTACACCAACAAGCAACAGTTAAATGCATACAAAGACGCATAAATGCAGCAGATGGAAAACAGGAGGAAGCAGCTGGAAGTGTGTTTCCCTCAGAACTGTTTTTAACAGGCTGTGCACAATAATGCCTCTCTAATGCAGAGATAAAAATAAAACATAAATATTGAAAAGGTTACTGGTCACAGCAACAAGATGACACGAGACGCTGCTGTCGTGCCTGGTTCTGTTACCCCTGCAATCACTCTGATACTCGCTGTCTCGTGGCGCTACAGAGAAAGCCTGAAAGTCGTATTTGACCTCAGGATTCCAACTTTATCGGGAGCACAGATGCAGCCTGGGCCCTTTCTTCTCTGCCATGGTTCCCAAGAACCAGGTGCCCGTGTGACTCTGGTGAGGTCCCAGGTAGAATCCCCCAAAGGGAGCCACTATTTCTAACTTCCTGACGGCTCAAAATCCAGCCCAGTAAAGCAGTGCCTTTCCTTGCTTGGGACGCTGATCCCACGGTGCTGAGAATTCTTCTCCTGTAGGTTCTTTTTAAAAACTGACAACTAGGATTGCAGAATATTCGTCATTCACATATGAAGGGAATTCAGACCCACCATTAAGTAGGGGAGTGACATTTGGGCCCTTTTCCAGTGATGATAATCATTCCAGCTGACATTCTGTTAGGCTCATCATCTATTTCTTTACCCTTCAAGCATCAACTGACCCCTTGCGAAGCCCAGGCTTCCACGGCAGGTGCTGAAGAGGAGAAGGAAGTGAACAGGGCCAAGAGGGAAGAGGCATAAAGAGGACAAATGGTGGGAGCTTCGAAGGCAACGTTTTATTTCTTGACCTGGGTGCTGGTGACTTGCTAATTTCTTTTTTCTTTTCTTTTTTATTTTTAAGATTTTATTTATTTATTTGACAGACAGAGATCACAAGTAGGCGGAGAGGCAGGCAGAGAGAGAGGGGGAAGCATGCTCCCTGCGGAGCAGAGAGCCCGATGTGGGGCTCGATCCCAGGACCCTGAGATCATGACCTGAGCCGAAGGCAGAGGCTTAACCCACTGAGCCACCCAGGCGCCCCACTTGCTGGTTTCTTTTAATAATGTATTAAGCAGTAGAGTTAGATTGTGTGTACTTCCATAATCATCTGCTACTTTTCACAATTAAAAAAACAAAAAAAGAAAAAAAGAAAAAGAAAAAAACAAATATGAAAGACCCAGACATGGAATTTTCAATCGAGTAGAAAAGAAGCTATATAAAGTTACCTTGCTTATAATGTGCAGGGAGGTATGTTCAATACCATAATTTATATATAGATAATAATTATAGATAAATATAGATGTATGATCATAAATACAATCATTTGCCCATATTATATAATTATATAGATAGAATTATTTATCTGCATAAATAAATTTCAGGTAAATACAAATTCCATATACAAATACAAATAAAACAGGAATAAAAATGTCCATCAAGAGAGATCCCGGTTATCAGATGAGGCATCAAGAGAAGGCAGTAGTTGAAATCGGCCTTGAAAGATGGGTAACAATTCGACAGCAGAGCTGGAGCTCCTAGGAGGTGGCCATTGATCAGGAAGGAAGGGTAGGAGCAAAAAAAAAAGTCCAGAGAGAACTTCTTTAGTCAACGGAAAGCAGTTTAACTAAAGTTAAACAATATACAGAGCTAGAAATGTATTTTATTCAGTGGATAAAGGAGAACACAGAACTGTGAGCAAGAAAAATTGTATCTTTGAACTGTATTTAGAAGAATTAAATTGGCAGTAAGCTACTGGGTGAATTGAAGGGAAGATGACTGGAGACATGAATGGCATTAAGATATGTAGATTACCCTTGACCTTTAGAATACCAAGGTGTGGAGCGGAAGCAGTGGCTGTCTGAGGGCTCAATGTCCAGACTCGCCTGGATCACTTCCTTCTATAACATCCCAAGGCCCCTCTTGAAATCAATTCTTCACCAATGCTATCATTTATCTCCACTTGCCTACCTATATTTATTGTTTGAGACCTATAAAAGCCTTTAATGTGGAAAACATGTATTCTACCCTTAAAAAAAAAATATATATATATATATATATATTGATAGAGGGAAGTCACACATATAATCAGCCAATATGAATAATGCAATGCCCAAATCTTATTGTTTTTCTTTCTGCTTCTGAGTTGAACTTTCCCTTCCCTTTGCCTCTGTCCACACAGTTTCTGTGAACAGGACGTTGCTTCTGAAGGAGTATGTGGGACTGTGGGCACATGCCCCCAAGTGCCTACCTATGTCTCTTTCTGAATTCTTGGTGCTGCTTTCTCAAAGTCTGGTTTGGTCCTATGAGAGTTTCTAGCAGTTCCAAACTGTTGGCCACCTTATTTTTCACAGCCGTAATTGGGTAGTTGTGAACATGATGAGAAACAGCTGTCATGCCCCTAAGTTGTCTGCCAGAGTTTCCTCTTCCTTAGGCCCCACCAGGATGTGTCGGAAACATGAACAATACTTAAAGGTCTATCTGGTGTGTTTACTCTTGTTAATGGTGGATGGACCGGCACATTCAAAAGTGAATCACGGCAGACGAAGGAGTCCCCTCCACTCTTCTCCTACCCACAGCAAATGCTTTCCAAGAGCCCAGCCCTGGTGCATTTTCCAAACTGCACATCTGTCTTGCTTTCCTCACAGCAGGGGAGAGCGTCTCCCTCCCCCTTTCTGGGGTCTGTCCTTGCTGAAGGTCGATGCACAGCCTTCTGTTGCCCATTCTTTTCAGTTTCTGGTACCCTGCATTTATCAAAGAAGGACAGTTTGAGGAAGGTCAAGGTTCAAAAGGACTCCATGCCAATAGGAAATAGGCCTTCTCTCTCCCCTGACACAGGTTTGCACACGCCCCACAGCTGGGTCGGGTTTATGGCCGAAGGGAAGTTTATCATCGTTGGCTGGCTGGGTGACCAACTGTCGACTTGCACATATAGCTGTCACCAGTCCCCACTGTGTTTCCCCTGTGACTCATTCGTGTCAGGCACTATAGCAACAGGTCTGAGATGTGCACATGCTGAAGTTCCTCTCCAGACTGAGTTCAAAGCACCTCTTGCCCTGGGATGAATCAGAAGACATTTTCTTTTTTGCTGTCTGCCACCTGACCCAGGGCTGGCCAAAACAGGGAGGAATTTTCCACCAGGACATGCTGGATTTCGGGAGCTTCTTTTGGAGTGTGTTCGAATGGGAAATCTTTCTTGTGAGTCAGAAGCTTGGATCATAGCTCAGGTCT
Organism: Lontra canadensis; assembly: GCF_010015895.1. NCBI lineage: Eukaryota > Metazoa > Chordata > Mammalia > Carnivora > Mustelidae > Lontra > Lontra canadensis. The sequence continues at coordinate 9,234,834 of NW_022631018.1, read as the reverse complement.
CCCAGAAGGAGCTAAAATCCTCTGAAGTCAGACCAACCCAGAGGTCCAGGTCGCAGTGCAACTGCCACAAAGAAGTGAGAAAAAGGAGAAGTGTGTAGTCAAGTTGTATGAAGCAGAATTACTTCATCGAAAGTGTTGTCATCATTCAAGGCCTTGTTCAACTATTTGCTTCACTCAGAAACTTGTTCTGATACTCTAAATGAATCTCGATGGCTCTTTCCAATGCTATTTGATATTTACCTAACTCAGTGATATTTTTTAAAAAAGCCCTTTCTTTTGTAAAATAATAATGACAGAGTTTTGAGCCTGTACATGGGTTTAGGAAAACGTGAGAGGGCTGATCCAGCATATGTGACTTTTTTTAGTCCACCCACCTGTTCTTAGACCCATCTGTGAAATCCTGAGGTGTGGTATGTGTTGGTCCAGATAAATTCTAAGGATCGTTCCAGGTCAAAAGCTTTTGAAGTCTGAATGAGTATTTATGCTTCATCCCTCGTTATTTCCACAAAATCCCGGTGAAGTAGCTAGTGCAGACTTGTTCCATGTACACCATGCATTCATCCCACCGATATAAATGCCCACTGTGTGCTAATTCCTACCTTTGGGGGTTTATGGCCCATGGTTCAAGGATCATGATGTTTATGCAAACATCCATTAAAAATACATGTATGTTCAAAAATATACCCACATATATGTACATGACACATGATCATCAGAGAACCCTGCAAGGCCTTCTCTCTGCATTTTTTTATTGAGGTGTTTAACCCTTTTATTCTTTTTTTAAAGATTTTAATTTTTTAAGTAAAGTCTACACCCAACATGGGGCTTGAACTCACAACCCCAAGGTCAACCCAAGTTGCACTCTCTACCTACTGAGCCAGCCAGGCCCCTGTCCCTTTTATTCTTGTGCCTGCTTTCATTCCTCTCTCCACTCCACAAGCAACTTTCTTAAAGTCTATCCTTTCATTTGAATATGTTCTTGCAAAATACATATTGTTGGTTTGTGTGAATATGTTTTTAATTTTGCAAATGACATTGGTACATATCATACTTCCCAGATCCATCCAGGTTGTTGGCAGACATCTAACTGTGATGGAATCTATTCCCTCTACTTGCTGGTCTTAAGGTTTGTGTTCTAACATGTGTTTAAGACCTTTCCCATGCCTAATTACAGAGATAATCTCCTAAATTTTCTTCCATAAATTTATAAGTTAGTCTTTCTCATTTAGGAATTTAATTTACCTAGTGACCTTATTGGAAATCCAGTTTTATTTTCCTTCATACAGTGATGTGGTTTTCCTGATACTGGCCACATCCCAACCACTCGTCCCCTCCCAATTTGTAATGCCTCCTTTATTACGTAAATGCCTACATGTACACGTGTGTATTTTTAGAGCGACTTTCCCAAGGTGACTCAGTCCGAAGGCAGCTTAACTGAGATTAGATGCTCTGGAGCCCATCTGATCACAGTATTCACCTAAGATTAATAAGCTTACTCAGAAGTCACAGGATGGTAAAGCTGGAAAGGGACCTAGAGATTCTAGGCCAACTCTTTCACTTATTGTCAGAAAACTTAGACCCAGACAGGTTGAGTGACTTGCCAGAGGCAGAGCAACAGGGCCAGAGCTCAAATGCATTTCAAGGCTGCTGCTCCTTTCTGTGTGCTTAGAGCTTTCTCGATGCGATTTGCGGTCCTGGACACAGAACTGCCTGGACAAAACAATGCCCTGCATGGGTTTGATGTCTGACCTCACCTATTCAGTGCTATTAGCAGCTAGCAGCAGAGAAACAGGGAAGAGGGTAAAGATATTTTTCTGCATAAGCTAAAATGGGGGTTATAAGATACATTTTCTTTTTTGGAGTAGACCTCAGACCTGTAGTTAGTATCTCTTCACATTTACTTGATGGACAAGGTGACCAAACCTGGTTATCTGATTACGGGAAGACAGCTGATCGCAAACAGTAACTTAGAGGGACACAGAACAGGGAATTAAAGATACCAAGGGGAAAAGAAATCAGAATGGTCACAAAAAGCTGGAGCAGAATTCAAATGGCACAATAGCATGGCACCACAATGTGTCCATAAACACTCTTTCAAAGCTTGTTGGGGGCTGAGGGAAATCCCTGTACTATGGCCAATAACCAGCATTCGAGACAAATACCCCAGCTGCCAAGAACGGGTTAAATTATATTGACTCTATTCTGTTCTGAGTACAGAAAATCTATATTTCATCAATATTTTCATCCAAAGTGTTAATAGTCATCATCAACATTGAGGGCTTATTTACACCCATATATTTTGTCAACTGAGCAGACTTAAATGTAACAGCACCCCGGTAGCCACGAGAGCACACCTGGCACCTAGATCTTTGTTTCTAGTACATTCTCCAATAAAAGGAGCCAGGGATCCTTAGGGAAATGGCTAATTCAAGGATTCAGGCAGGGAATGTACAAGATGAGCCTGGAGCACCGTGCAGTGCCAAAAAGTAAGAAAAAGCTTGGAAACTGGGGCACCAGGGGGGCTTAGTTGGTTAAGCCTCTGCCTTCAGCTGAGGTCATGATTTCAGGGTCCTGGGATTGAGTCCTACATTGGGCTCTCTGCTCAGCAGGGACCCTGCCTTCCCACTCCCTCTGCTGCTCCACCTGCTCCTGCATGCTCTCTCTCTCTCTCTCTCTGTCAAATAAATAAAATAAAATAAAAAGAAAGAAAAAGAAAGAAGAGCTCAAAAACAAGCAAACCAAAAAATCCACAGTGATGTGGAAATATGTCAAAGGGACACAGGCACCAACTAAAATTGTTCCCAGTGGCCAAAGCTGGGACAATTTCAGCAGGAAAATAAAAAAAATATAGTACCAGATTATGACCCAAAGCATAAAATAAATATCCATGAGTCATGCTGATATAAGTAAGTGATTGAATAAACAAATAAATGTGAGAGAAGAGACGAGTCTTCCCTGCAAAAGAATTCCAAGAAATTTATGTAGATACACCACCCTCCAAGACAAAGAGTGTAGCTTCTCATTGCACGTGCAATCCTCTTACATAGTTATACACCTGTATAGTGATACTCCTCCTTCCAAAGAGTACAGTATGCAAAGAGGAGAAGAAGGAGTAACTTTATAGTAGAGAAACATGACAAACATGACCTCAGCTAAGTGATCAAGGTCAACATTAAGAGTGATAAATTGTGTTGATTTTTACCCTTGATATGATGTGCTGAAAATGTACTTTACCTCTCTGATCTATTTTCTAAAACCCATAACCTCAGTCTCATCGTGAGAAAATCATCAGACAAATCCCAATTAAAAAAAGAATTTAGAAAATACCTCACCAATACTCCTCAAAATTGTCAAGGTAATCAAAAACAAGGAACATCTAAGGAATTGCCATAGTCAAGAAGAGCCTAAGCAGACATGACAGCTAACCATACTGTGGTATCCTAGACACAAATCATGGAAGAGGAAAAGACATTGGGTAAAATTTAGGAGAAACCCAATAAACTATGAACTTTAGTTAAAAATGATGTAAGAAATCAGTTCATTAATTATAATAAATATCCCATACTAATGTATGATGTTAATAATAGGGATTTATGGGAACTCTCTACAGGAACTTTGCAGTAAAAGTAAAACAGTTTTAAAACATAAAGTTGATTTTTAAAAAAGATAAACAGATAAACCAACAAAAAACCCAAGGGGCCTATAGAGCCAAACCCTCCTGCATCTAGAAAACTCACGTCTTTAGAAATAAGAACTTCAGGGTTCTGTGTAATTAAACTTTTGTCATATACAACTGAAATTATGATATTTCAAAGGTAACTATAAATGGCATGATTTACACCTTTGGCTAACGAACCACCATAATTATGTGTTATGTGATCAAACTCAACCTTGAACTCTTAGAAAGCTGAGAGCTGCAATGGTCCTACTCACCAAGGTTTTCCAGCACCTAGGACAGTAGCTGGCACATGCTGGTCCATCTATTTGAAGGCTCAATTAAAAAAAAAAAAAAAAAAGAATGAAGACATTCAAGATTATAGAATCCAGTCGATTTAATGTGGCCAAGATTGTTTTTTAAAGATGAAAAATAATTCAGAGATATAGAAGATTAACAAGTAAAACAATCATTCAAAGATTCTGAATGACCCCCTTCCCACCCTTGATGACAGCTATTTTCAAAAAAATGAAAAACCAGAAAATAACAAGTGTTGGTGAGGATGTGGGAAAATTGGAACATTTGTTCACTGCTGGAATGTAAAATGGTACAACTGCTATAGAAAATGATTTGGTGGTTCATCAAAATATTAAAAATAGAATTGCTCCATGATCTAGCAATTCCACTCTAGGTATATACCCAAAAGAATTTAAATACAGAATCAAATAGACATTCATATACCCATGTCCATAGCAGCATTATTCATCATATTTGAAAGTGGAAGCAACCCAAGTATCCACTGGCAGATGAATAATGAACAAAATGTGGGGTATGTGTGTGTGTGTGTGTGTGTGTGTGTGTATTTTATATATATATATATATATGTGTGTACATATATACACACACACATATATATAAAAACTACACACATACATATATACACATACATATATATGTATATATATATAAAATATGTGTGTGTTATATTTATATTATATATACACACACACTATAATATATATATACACACACACATACACACTGGAATATTATTCAGTCTTAAAAAATAAAGGAAATTCTGACAGATGCTACAAGATGGATAAATCTTGAAGACATTATGCTAAGTGAAATAAACCAGTCATAGGAAGATATGACCCAATGCATGATTTCATTGTATGATCCCACTTAAATGAGGCACCTAGAGTAGTCAAAGTCATAGAACAGGAAGTAAAATAGTGGTTACCAGGGGCTGTGGGAGTTCTTGTTTTATTGATACAAAGTTTCCACTTTGGAAGAGAAGTGATTTCTAGAGATAGATGGTGGTGATGATTGTAGAACAGTGTGAATGTGCTTAATGAACTCTACAATTCAAGTGGTAAACTTTATGGCATGTGTATTTTACAAATTTTAAAAATAAAAACAAAATAAATACAAGGTTTAAAAAAAAAAAAAAAAAAGATTCAGAGCCAGGTTGAAGCAAAGTTGCCCAGATCTCATTAACCCAGAAGTTCGGTAGGGGATCAAGAGAGAAGTCTAAAAATCTGTGAGCCATTTCATAGAGTTTTTACAAAACAGCCCAAGAACAGATGGTGAATATTTTCATAGATGCTTCTTTAACTATGTTCTAGACATTTCTACTTTCCCTGTCATTAAAACTATTTAATTATATGGGCCCCCATGTGGCTTAGTCAGTTGAGCATCCAACTCTTAGTTTCAACTCAGGTCATGATCTTGGGTTATGGGATTGAGCCCCATGTCCGGCTGCATGCTCAGCAGGGAGTCTGCTTTTCCTTCTCCCTTTTCCCCTCCCTCCAACCTTCACGCTTGCTCACTCCTCTCTAAAATAAATAAACCTTAAAAAATACTATTTAACTATAACAATAACCCCTAAGTGATTAGTGCGTCTTCATGTACAAAACATCCTCACATCCATTTTTCACTTGCTTTCAGAACTTTGCAGGGAGGCAGGCAGAAAACATTGCCTGATGCCATACGTGTGCCCACTTCTCTAACATTTACTATTCTGTTTTGTGTGCTGAGAAGTCCACAGTCCAACGGGCCATGGGCACAGAATGGGAAGGCTAGAGCCCCTTGCTCAGGTTCAAAGCCTCACCACCCACTTCCCCATTGTATGCTTTTGGGCGTATTAACTTAATTCTCTGTGCCCCAGCTCCTTTATCTATAAAATGGGTTCTTTGGGCTTGAAATGAGTTCACGTGACATATTTGGAACAACGTCTGGCATGTAGTGGACCCTCAGTGAATGTTAGCTGAGCTATTGTTGCGGTAGGTTCGGAGGGATCCACAACATGGATGTGGAAACGAGTCAGGCTGGATCGGGGAGCTGAGATAAAGGGGTGGGGAATTCTGCCTGGGAAAATCAGAGAACACTTCACAGAGAAGACATGTGTGCCTTGGGTGCAGAAAAGGAGAATAAGAAAATGAGCTTTAAATAAAATGAGGTAGCTGTAGGCCTGCCCCAACTGATTATAAGACCCCAAACCCATAAAACACCTCCTGGTTTTCACAGCTTTACCATGGCTACCTTTTCGCTGTGCCATGGAGAAACACAGGCCCGTGGGTCACGTCCATCCCCACTCTAGGAATGAAGATCTGTTGGCTCCAAGTTTAAACTGTTGTCAAAGGTCTTAAATGTGCAGTGGCTTAAACATGTTTGAGCCAGAATGAACCTGGTCTTTAACCTTCTAGTCGAAAACCCATCCTTTGTCCCATAGAGACACTCAGGCCATGTAACCCACCGACTCAGCAGTCTCTCAACCAGTCTTTCCTGAGCACTTGCTGGGTGTGCTGTTCTCAGAATCTCGGGCCAAAATGAGCCACAGGGGCATTAACATTCTAGCAGGAAAGACAGGAACTAAGCAGTAAACAAGTCAAAGGAGTGAAGGCCCCAGTATGCTAAGAGATGAGAAGCACAGGTTGAAGAAAAACCCCAGAGGCATGAAGGGAGGGGTGGGACAGCTGAAAGCATGAATTAAGAACCAGAGCGACAAGGTGAGATGATAAGCAATCCCATGGGCTCCACTGAGCTCTGAAATCCGGGCTCTAACCCACAGTAGCGTTGACTTGCCATAGCCCGTCGCCAGCCCTCACTCGGGATGGATCCCGCCTCCACCCCAAGGCAATGGACTCAGCAGGCAGCATCTCTTCCCATCCGGGGTCTGGAGGTGCAAAGTGACCCAGATCGCATCCCAATGTTTTGTCCTCCTCTTTGACCAAGAACCAGCAATTCATTCTTCAAACCTCACTCTCTTCCTCTCTTACCCAAACCCACTGCTCTCTGCCCTGAAAATCTTTAGGAAGAAAAAATTGTGTGATGGTTTTCTTTCATCTGCTATGAGTAAGACTTCATGCAATGACATGAGAAGGTTTCATGTTTGGCCCACTGGAGTCCCTGAACGGGGAGATCTTTAGCCTTGATCTTGACCCAGTTAGGACGATGAGAAGTTCATGTTCATTCCTAAGTGGCCAGTTGGAAGCTGTTTTATATTCCAGAAAATTGCCTGGTTCTTTATCTTAACCCAGTGCAAAGCCTTCTTTTATAGCAGGATGTGGGTTAACGCAGCCAGACTTCGGCAGAGGGAGATAGGTGAGGGGATTCCTGAAATCAGAGGGGATGGTTCAATGACAGCACTCACCCCAGGCAGACCCTGAGAGGGGCATGAGTAGAGGAAACCCCCAACCAACCAACCAGCCTTCTTGCCCCAGGGGGGTCCTTCTCTCCCTCACTTCTACCTACTGCTTCTGAAAACAGGAAGCAGTCATGTGAGGAAGTCACTCCATGTCCACAGGTGGGTGCAGCCCCCTGGGACAGAGAAGGGCTCGGCCCAGGCCCCAGCTCCAGTCTGTCTCAGTGGCCCCAAGTCCAGAGGAACCATCACATAGGAATCCAGCAGTGCAAGAAAGCCTAAGGCAAATCCCTAAATCACCACCCCCAGCGCGACCTCCCAGACTTTCAACCTCAATAAAACCTACTTCCTGACAGATCACAAAGGAAGCCCAGCATTTCGGGGTAGAACAGGCTTTCCTTTGGCGAATCTGCTTTCATTTCTGGCAGTCTTTGATTTGATTTGAACTGAATAAGCAATGCCACCCTGGCCCAGGGTTGGCATTTTAAATGACTTTGGTAGGGTGCAGGATACCACATCAGCCCACGTCAGATAACACAACCAGCAGCGACATTTGAAACCCCTACTCCGCAGTCCAGTTTCTTAGAACTGTTCTATGGAAGTGAAAACGAAAGAGAACTTCCGTCTTCCTCTGACCCGGCTGGCCTTCGCAGCTGGAATGTGCTGGGACTCACTTCTGGCACTGAAAAGGTTAATTGTCTCCTGCTGCGAAGTAGAAGCTGAGAAAAGGGTCCTGTGCAGGGGAGGAATTATGGTAAATGAGGTTTTCTTTATAGTACTGCTCATTCTCAACATGCTGAAAGGGCATTAGTTCACAGTCACTTTCTCTGGAATTACCAAATCTGCTCAGAAGCCTTCATTAGGATATTAAACAAGACTTAATAAGTGAAAGTGATTTGCATCGCTGATAATCGTGGGCATTAATCAAGACGGCTTCTGTCTCTCTCCCTGCAATATGTTTCATGTTCCATTGTAAAGCCCCTTTAATTCTGGAGGGCTTCTTAAAAGGGAAATATTACGTTTAGAAAGCCATTTTTTAAATGATTTACTTAGCAACAATCACTATAAATAATGTTCTACTCCCTTCTCGGCTTTAACCATCACAGCAATTAATGCTGTGAGGTTTGCGTCCGTGAGAGAGCCATATGTGTTCCCATTTATCAGACACGGGTTGCTCTTCTTCTAATAAATACTTTCGTCTTTAAAAAGAACTTCAAGTACGACTCGAGAGCAAATGACCAAAGTTTCCACTTCTATCTGAAGGCCCATGCTGTGGCCATGTTCTACGCCACTCTAGGGACAGATGCCTCGACGCTACCTTCTGTGCCCTACAAAAGCCTTCCATAGTGAGCCATAAAATAAGGCAACCTGCTTGTAGTTGTCAATTAAATAAGAAACAAATACAAGTGAAGCTATTGAAAAGGGCTGCTTGCTTTATAAGGCAGCTGTCTCTTGTTAAAACCCAGGGCTTCAGAGCCAAGGGACTTCTATCCAGAGGAAGCTCAATTTATGACTCTTAGAAAGAAGAGAAATGAGAGTTCATACTTTGGTTTAGCAAGTGAAAGACCAAGGGCTGTTTTTTTGGGTTGTTGTTTTTCCTTCCCCCCTTTTCTTCCCTTTTCCCCCCTTTCTTTTCCTTTTTCTTTCTTTCTTTTCTTTTCTTTTTAATTTCTGGCTTTCAGCTTCATGAAGGGATTACTTTTCAAGGCTTTCTGAACAAGAGATCACAGGCAGTCTCGTTACTCCTCATGATTTAAAACAGTGTGGGAGACAGGAGTTTTTTTTATATCTAGAGCCACAGCCTAGAGTCAAGGGCAGCAAGGAAGCGACAGGAGAGAAGGTAGAAATCTCTGTCTCAGACCTGGGCCAACAATTCCCATCTGGGGTCTCGTCCCTCCCTTCCCAGCCTCTCCTGGGACAGTCCTGCTTGAACTGCCTATGGTAGAGATGTCCACATCTACGTGTGTTTAGTACACACACGCGCGCGTGTGCGCGCGCATGCACGCAGACTTCACATAGAGATGCACCCCCCATCCCCTACCCCCAAAGTTGTGGTACCACTGAGAGGTTTCAAGTCTCCTGGCACATCTGACTGCTGCTTCTGGCCTGCTTAATGTGGTCCTGTTTATACTCTTCTTCTGCCTTTCCGGGCAGCCTCATTTGTTATGTCTCTGCTAAAATTAACTCCACGTTAATTTCTGGAGGCTTTGGAGTTTATTGCTGGAAAAAAGGTTATTTGCTGGCAGTGACTAGGGACATTATTGTTCGCATGCACTAGGGCTCAGCACACTATTTAAATGGAGCTCAAGAGATGAGCTTCTGTGAAGCAGAGGAGACTTGATCCATCCTAATGAACTGCAACATGAATTATATGCCCTACTTCACCACCTCCCTGCTTCACTAATCTGGGATAGTTCACATGGAACCATCTATCCAGAAGGGAGAAGATAGCATTCCCAACTGAGGACTCTCTCACTCTTTTTCTTTTTCCCTTTTCTTGTTTTACTTCTTCTTCTCCCTCCCTCCCCCCTTTCTAGATCTCCAATCTCCAAGCTAGTTTGTATCCTTTTCTAGCCCACCAGGGGGATGGCTCCTCATATTCTGGGAGACATGACCATGTTTTCACCCATTGCCGCCATATGGAACAACCACCTCTCCTGGGCCCTCCAGAAGTGTCAGCCGTTGTGTTGGGAGATTTACAAGCACTATCTCCAACCCTTCAAAGAAGACACTGTTGTCGCCCTTAGTGTGCAGAGGAGGAGTTGGTTCCGAGTAGCTATCTGGTACAAATTCACAAGGCTGTTAAATGATGAAGACAGAAGTTGAATTAGGGCCCTCTAGGTCTGTTTGATGCCAAATCTCACACACCTTTTCAAAACCACCCCGTCCCCTGCTGCTGCTTTTGGCTTAAAAAATGATGATGGGCATGTGGGGAGGCAATGTCATTTTCCTTGAGACACTTCCGTGAGCATGTGAATGCTGGAAATTTGGGTGCCACTTGATCTCACAGTTTTGTTATTATTATCACAGTCAGAAGTTCCTTATCTCTTCTTCTGATGAAAGAGAAAAACCAAACAGTCACAAGCATGTTTCTTGTCAGAGCCCCAGGAACAACACAGCAACTTCTATTGACTTAGTTTCAGTGCCAATAACCAGGGTCAGCTACTTTAAAAAGCAGAGATTTCAAATTTTTTCCCCTTAATGTTTTATAATGTCAGTCAAAAGAAAAAAAAAAAGAAAAAAAAATCTGTGTAAACTATACAAATTTCAGTGTTCAGATCTTTTTACTTGTTAATCTCCTAAAATATTAGACACAGTCATGTTCAATAAGTCACAAGACAAAAATTGAGTCTGAGGGTTAACTAATTCCCATCCGTTTTCTTCCTCCCCCCTAGTATTCACAAATTGGCTGTTAAAGTTCAAATGTATTTCTATGAGAGGAAGAAAAGATAATACAGTAATGCAGAAATGACATGTTAATTAGACAACCATAGTACTTTTTTTAAAATCAGTTTCAGGTGCTCAATATAATGATTCAACAATTCTGCACATTCCTCAGTGTTTGTCAAGATAAGCACAGTCTCTTTTTTTTAAGATTTTATTTTTCAGAGAGGGAGAGAGCACAAGCAGAGGGAGCAGCAGGCAGAGGCAGAGGGAGAAGCAGGCTCCCCACTGAGCAGGGAGCCTGGTGCGGACCTCGATCCCAGGACCCTGAGATCATGACCTGAGCTGAAGGCAGATGCTTAACCAACTGAGCCACCCAGCCATCCCAAGATACATGTACTCTTAATCCCCTTTATTTTTTTTACTACTTCTTAATAAGGACTGTGAGGAGAAGTTAAGAAAGGGTTAAAGCTATTCATTTAAAATAAATTGAGAAGCCTCAGGCACCTGGGTGGCTCAGTCAGTTAAGCATCTGCCTTCTGCTCAGGTCATGATCCCAAGGTCCTGGGATCGAGTCCTGCTTCAGACTTCCTGCTTAGTGGGGAACATTCTTCTCCCTCTCCCTCTGCCCTGCTCCCCTGCTCATGCTCAGTCTCTGTTAAATAAATAAAATCATTTAAAAAGTAAAAAATAAATCGAGAAGCCTAAGCATAGGAATTATACACAGCAGCTGAACACATTTATTGAACCTCTGCTTCCTTTAGAATCTCCACTGATACAACAGAAATAAAGTTTTTTTGGGGGGGCCGGGGGAGGGTGAAGGTTGTTCTTTGCTTATTTTTAGGGAAATAAACCCACAAGGAGAAATAAAATGGGGGGAAAAGACAAACTACTATTTCAGAATCTGGAAAGCAGATGTTCGTGTGATAACCGACAGTAGACTCATGAAAACTGCGTCACTGGAGTAAGGAAGCCGCAGAAGTACCTCATTGAAACTCAGAACCGATACAGATTGACCACTTGGTGGAACCAGGTAGCTCTGGATGTAGCCTTAGAGGTGGGGCTAAGAGAGGAAGTTTGGTTGAAAGTCTATTTTAGAAGCACAAATCTCCACTATGCTCTGCTAAGCTCAGCACCGGGCCCTTCCCACATCAACCAGCAGGAGACAGGAGGCTTACTCCCTAGAGAAGGCCTCTAGACTGAGGACAACCAGCACGTTTGAGGTTGGGGCATTGTCAAGAAAACCGAAGGAACAGGAGGTTCATGCAGTGCATGTGGAGACCCTCCAGTCTTACTTCCTTACCCCTCTTCCTTCCCCCACTTGGTCCTCAGAATACTGGAGGCAGGGAATTGGCAAACTCTAGACTAGGGCCTCTGATGAGCCTAAGGGGAAGGAACGAACGATACTAATCTCTGGATTTCCCCAAGGAAAAGTCCCAACTAGCTCATCCTACAGGGAATCCCTCCAGGTACACAGTTTCCAGCTGGGGTTCTATAGCCCCATTCTAGAATGTGAACAGACTGCCAAGTGTCACCAGACGTCAGAGAAAATCATCTAAAATGGATTCAGAGAACAGAAAACCAGGATAAAAGCACCTCGAAAGGAGCAGAGACCATACTAGAAGAAACAACAAACAGACACCCCTCCAAAAAAGCATTAATGTCTTCACAGAGATAAAGGAAACCTGAATAGGACCCTCTAAAAAAAGGAACTTTCAGGGGTGCCTGGGTGGCTCAGTCGGTTAAGCATCTGACTTTGGCTCGTGTCATGATTTCAGGGTCCGGAGATGGAGCCCACATCTCATGGGGCTCCCTGCTCAGTGAGGAGCCTGTCTTCCTCTGCCCCTCCCTTCACTCATGCTTGCACCTGCACTCTCTCTCTCTCTCCAATAAATAAAATCTTTAGAAAGATTTTTTTTTAATTTTCAAAGGAACATCCAAAGAACAAAGAGAGAAAGAAAGATAACCTTAGAATTAAAAAAAAAAAAATGTCAGGGGAAAAAAATTATCAGAAGTGTTGAGGGATAAAGCTAAGATAATAAATTAAGAAGAACACAAAGACAAAAAGATGGGAAATAGCAAATAAAAAATTATAAGACTAAAAGATCAGCCCAGGAGGTCAAATATCACGATAATCAGAGTCCAAAACAAACAAACAGACAAAAAAACAAATGGGGGGAGAACAGAAAAAAAGTGATGAGAGAAAATGATTAATAGAATTATTGTTGTTTCCCAGATTTATAGGATCAACCAAGTGTTCCCAACAATGAATAAAAAGAGATCCGCACCAAGGAATGCCAATGTCAAATTTCAGCAAGTTGAATACAGAATGCCTATAAACTTCCAGGAAAAAAAAAAAAAAGGTTTTCTACAAAGAATCAAGCAGCAGAGTAATATCAGACTTTTCCATGACAACTTAAAACCAGAAGACAATGGAGCAATATCTTCAATGTTTCAGAGGAAAATTATCCCTAACCTGGAATTTTACGTCCAGACTATGAATCAAGTGTCAGGGTCGAATGAAGACATTTTCAAACAGGCAAGATCTCAGAGCATTTATTTTACCTACGCCTTCGTCCAGGTTATTGCTGGAGGGTATGCTCCACTAGAGTGAAGGGTAAGAAATAAAAAATTTTAAAAAGGGAAGACTGGGTCCAAAAAATAACGTATCCAGGACATGAGGGAGTTGGAGGGTATCCCTAAGAGGATGGTGGAGGGAGAATCCGGGATCATACCTCTGTGGCCATTTGGTCCCAATGGGAACAGAGCAAAAGACTGGAAACGTCTCCTTCAAAGAGGATGAAGTCAATACAATGCCTAATATGTTTGAAGATGCTAAGTGGAGATTTACAAACCTGGGAGGAAAATCGGACAGATGAATAAGCGATAAGGACAGAGAGCACTAAGTTCTAGAAAAGGCAATAATGAGAATATGCAAAAGACTGTGCCAGAAAGAAAATTAATCCTAGGAAAACACATGAAGTGCCTGTGAGTTAATTTGCAGAGTCGTGATAACATAAACAAAGAATACTGATCTAACCCAGATTATGATATGACTGTGCTGGAAGTCTGAAAGGATAGGAAGTTATGTGCAGGGTGAGCAGTGCTGGGTAGAGGAGTAAATCCTCATTTCGTCAGTGGGAAATCCATACATAATGCCTAAGACGAAAACGCCAAGAAGTAGAAATAGAAACACATCGTACGAATATATGCAGATGAGTCCCAAAAGAGTCCATTTCGAGAGTTGAAAATCCATCCAGGAAGAAACTGAAAGTGACAGGGATGAGTGTGGGTACTTACAAAACCATTTGGCCCTTGCCACTCTGTGCCTGTATAACTTCTGTAAAAATTAAAACTAGCTAAAATATGAATACTATTTTGAACCAATATATAGTTTTTAAACGTCTCAAGCTAAGCTGGCTGGGTAAAATAATTCATAATATGTCACCTACCATACTGGAGGACAATGTTTTTAAACCATGTTTTGTGGTCAGTTAGTGGATTATGAAATGGATTTTTTAAGTAGTAAGCACTGGGAAGGAAAAAAATGAAGTAGTAGCAGACCTCACGTTTTTACAAGTACCCATTCACACTTTAGTCTTCTAGAAATATATCCTGAGTTTTAGCTAGGCAAGATAGGATTAAATTTGCAGGGACTGTCACATAGTTAAATCTGGGCCAGTAAGATCTGGGAAGAAGAAAATGTAAGCACCATCCAGGCCATGCCCTAAAGACAAAACTATTTGGTCCAGACTTTCCCTTCTTCTTCCCTGTGGGCTCAGATGTCGATCTATAGGTGAACTAAGTCCAACCAGCTTGATAAGGACAACCACCCAGAGATAGGAGACCAACAAAATAGAAGGAACCGTGTGCCCGAATGGCTTGTCAGGCAAAACCAGCCAGCCAGATGTGAATTACTCATCACTGGATTATTTCATAAGAAAGTAGTAAACTTCTATCTCATTAAAGTAAGTCTTTTGGATTTCTGTGCTACAGCACCTACCATATGCCTAGGACACGAATAGAATAGAAAACAGAAAAGCTCACCACTTGTTGGAAGGGTATGCACTGTTTTGTGACATTTCTGTTTTATTATTTATGTGTTTGATCATATATGTGTTTACCTATACTGGAGTACAGTTAAAAAGTTCTACTGACACTGCTTAGGGTATAAACCTCTTATGTTCAATAAAAGTTGGGTGGTAAAAATAAAGTCATGGTATGTTCGAGTGAGGCCTCTGAGCAGAAGAGAATATGAATTTATAAGCTGTGTAGCTTTGGGTTAGTGAGCTGGGCCTGTTTCCTAACACACAAAAATGACTGACTTTGAGTAGATGATGTTTAAATCCCTTTCAAGCTTAAAATTGTGTTACTCAGTTGACTTGTGATTCAATTCAACATTCTTTATCCTTGGTTAGTATCCAAACAGCCAGAAAGGCCACAGGTTCTTTATGTCACAAGCTGGGAAGGAGAGAGATACAAAGGAAGTTAGGCAGTCATGGCTCATTTTTATGTGGCTGCCATCTGATTAAAGATACCCTTACCAGGAGTTGGAAGTTGTGGCAGAATGAAAGGCTGCCCTATGTTGTAGAAGGTGGAAATCTGTATGGAGTTGTGATGACCCAAACTACGCCACATCACAGTGACAATTGGACCTCAGATCTTCTTGATATCTGGAAAAGTAGGGAGAAATAAGAAAGGAGCCACACGGGTCTAATAGGAATTATGGAAAGATTGCAAAAATACAATCAACAATGAAACAGGTGAGAATGTTTAGCTTGGAAGAAGGCTGGGGGACACTGAATAATTAATTATTTTGTAGGAAGAGAAGTGCAATTCTAAGTAGAGGGGTGATCAACATACTGTCAGTATAAACCAGTGGCTTCCAAACCTTTTTTTTTTTATTTGAAACCAGAATAGTTTCTGGTATCTCAGGTAGTATCTCCAACACATAAAACAACAACAACAACAAAAATGGTTTTTTAATGACTGGATTAGTGATGGGGATCCTCTACTCTTCTAACCATCTCAAACACCTTTTCTGGAACCCTAAAATTTGAGGAATATAATTTTTTTTAAGATTTTATTTATTTATTTGACAGACAGCACAAGTAGGCAGAGAGGCAGGCAGAGAGAGAGGGGGAAGCAGACTCCCCGCTGAGCAGAGAGCCCAATGCGGGGCTCGATCCCAGGACCCCAGGATCATGACCTGAGCCGAAGGCAGAGGCTTTAACCCACTGAGCCACCCAGGCGCCCCTGAGGAATATAATTTTTAAACAAGTCATTCAAATCAGTGCTTTGAAAATATTTTCTCATCATGATCTATAAGACCACACCTCCTCCCATCCCCTCCACATACACATGCCTGAAACAAAGTTGCACAAGACAATTTTACATTTTGTACATATTGTAGTCTATTTCACTTTATCCTGTTCCTTTCTTTAAATGTCAACCATGATCCACTTAATCTATTTCAACTCATAAATGAATATGCTACAGCTCAAAAGTTGAAAAACACAGATCTAGATTGAGAAAAGATAGACACAAATTGTCTAAAAGTTAAGTTAAATTTCTTCCTTATAAATGTAATTGTTTGGAGCAAGGAATCATAAGTGACTGTGGATTTGTCACTTTTGAAATCTTAACAAAAGCAACTCCTATTAGGAATAACTTGGGTTGGAAGGAGGTGAATGTTGGGCTGTTTCTGCCACCAGAGAGGGTGGATGGATAGTGGAGACGTGGGCAGACTCTGATTGCTGCTTCTCAGTGTTGACGAGAGAGATATTACATAGAAGTCCTGTTAGATTTGCTATGTGATTATGCAATGAAAGAAAGCAAAACTAAGAAGAACATAGAGACTATAAGCAAATCAGTTTAACCCTGTAAAAGAAATGTTCTTTTTCAACAATGCTTCTTACTCAACAAACCATCTGGAAAAAATTTTTAAATCAATTAAAAAAAAGATCATTTAAGATCTGGAAAGGTAGACAGGATACATCTATTTCATAATTCATATGGAAAAAAATAAAGGATCAGGTCACAACTGAAGAGTCATGGGCTCTTACAGAATTTTAGCTGATATACAAACAACGAAATAGGGAAACAAATGAAAATAGGGAAAGCATAGCAATTCTTTTAAAAACTGATGCTCAAAATTGAACTTTCCTCCGCAGACTAACAGCATAAACAATAAATGTGTAAAAATCTCAAATAATAATAATAGGTCCTTTTTGTGCTTATTACTCCATGTTTATGAAATGCCTCAAATGAGCCAATCCGTACGGGACTGGAGGAGTTGGGAGAGCGCTGGCTGCAGGTGCCGGTATAGCCCAAACAGCCCTCAGAGATTTGGGGACTGGGGTCAGGGACTAGGAGGTGCTTGCTCTCAGGGAATTAGCAACAGCAAGAGCTAGAGAATTCGAAATTCAGTAAGGAGCATACTTCACTTCCAGCTCTTATAAGTCGAAGGGCAGTGCACCCTTTGTAATGACTTTATAGGCTCTATTTTAGAAAATAACCAATGCTGTATGACTCGACCACAGAACCAAATAAAATAAATAGGTCTGAGATGGGGGCATGTCTTGTCTGATGAGGGAATTCATGGTCGTGCTGGTCAAGAGGGAGTGGGAATTATCACACTCCACGGAGTCCTGAGTGTTATTTTGTGACTTTAATTTGGTCCATTCCATTGTATTACTTCTTCTGGAATAGCTCCTTAACTTCCTTATCATGTTTGAAACTAAAATAACTCCTAGAATATCGGGTGCTCAATAAATGGTAAATCCTTCACTTCTTCCCTTCTAAAGTGATATTTCAGGGAAGGAAGGTAAATGAGATTGTGGGATAATGGCTTTACCTGGCAATGCATTCTACTGCTGAGGAGGAAAACGTGAACATTTGGTGGGTCTACGGCACCTGTGAAAATGCAACAGTCATTGATGATGGGAAATTGACATGATAATGAGCTCATTTGTATTCCCGTTTGCCGCCTTCCACTGCCTTACTCTCTGACTGCTTAGCCAAATCCTTTTGATAGAATCTGACACAGCCCCTGAAATCTGGAGGTTTCTGTTTTTCTGTTAAGGCGATCCCCAGACACATTACAATTCACCATTTCTGCCATATCTGTCCTTGGAGGGAAATTAAAAGAAGATGGGGAGCATGTTCAGAGAAATGAACTCCGGGAGAAACATTAATACTCAAAAATGAAAAAACTTCCTTAATTCAAACTAATTAGGTACAAAGGTCAGTCTGAATGAAAGTCCATCTTATGTAGAAAAGTTGTTTTACAAAAACCCTCTTTTTGCTCAAATGGATAGAAATGGGATAGAAATGAAGTATTTTTTAAAATTTTAATGGTTATAGGAAACTAAATATTAAATCATTTCCAAGTAGAGAATCTACTGGAATGAATTTCTCAGCCACATGATGTTACACAGTAATTGTTTGTATGCAGACAATTAAGGTCCTAGGTCCTTAGGCTCCATTGTTCATAAACAACATTAAGCAAGAGCAGCAATATTTGGGGGATGGTTCTAAGCTGGAGCTGTTCATCAAATTACCTGAGGTATCTTCACAATACAGAAGGTGCCCAGTCTCCCCCAGACAGTCTCCTCTCCATACCTGTGGACAAACAAGAAAGGCGCGAGCTTGTTACATTTTGGAAAAAAAAAAACAAAAAAAAAAAAACCCACATTGATTCTTACACACACCTTCAGCCGAAAACATGAATTAATTGAACACTCACTGTCTTATGAACATTTTGCTGAGATGATCTTACAGCTGGGGAATCTTAAGTGGTCACAGAGACAGAATTGGGACTAGCTGGTCCCAAAACTCAGTGTTTTGTCCTTAGGACTACACGCTGCATAAGATAACATCAAGGAAGCCCAAATGCATCTTCAATTTAATAAGGTTTAACTAGGAATTAAGAAATGGATGCTGATCCCAAATAAAAATACGTGAATCCCCAGATGCTTGGAGGACTGGGCTCACATCAAGCTTCCCGGGATGTGCAGAGCAGGGAGAGCACATTGTTCCCAGAGGAAGAAAAAGCACCACCAACGTTAACCAGCTTGCGAGTCTCTCTTCCTACACATGTGGTAGGAATTGTCACCGACGCCAGAGCTATATTTTATACCTGAACAAGCCTTTGTCCAAACATGCAGTGTTTCCTTACTAGGACACATCTGGCCCGCTCCTTGAACTGGAGCTCTGAGATTAGCTGGCCAGATTCCAACCGAGAAGGCTTTTTATCTTTCTCACGGTGACAGGCAGCATTTGGAAAGCCCGGAGATGAGGCCCGGGAAGGATGCTGATGCTATCGTGCTTGCTGTGAGAGCTATTATCCAAGAGAAGCACCTCCCTCAGGGGCCACTGCGTCCATCACACTGTCAAGACCCCTACAGCGGTCCTGACTGCCTGTCACACCTTGGTCTCAATCTCAGCTGTCTTCAAGAGCCCTCCATCGATTTGTCACCCCATCGCTGCTCACCTTTTCTGTCATCTCTCTAACCTGACATGGGTCTCCAGAAGCAGGGCGCAGCTTCCTACCCCAGCCCTGTCCGTAGTGGGCTCCCTGGAGGAAAGCGCCCCCCACCACTCCCCAGAAACCCTTCGCGTCACACAAGCGGTCCCAGGAGCAGTTTGGAGGGTGGGCGATGCACCAGTTTGGGAGACAAGTGACCTGGATCTGCCTCCCGATGCCGGGCAAGGCACTGAATTGCTTAGAATCTGTGTTTCCTTATCTGCAAATGGGCATGATAACCCTTGGCCTACCTCACTGGTCAGTGCTGAAGATCAAAAGATCATCTTGGCTGCAAGAAAGTGTTAAGGGTATCAGCAGTGGGTTCCCAGAACAGAACTGAATCAGAAGAGATCATAGGCTGAGACAGTCATTCATAGGCCAAAGGGCCCATCATTTTTTTTTTTTTCTCCCATCTTCACTAAATTCAAGGGAGATGATGACAAGGTATGTTATCAAGTTAGTTGGTGACCCATTGTTCATGCTTGGAATCTACCTCATGATTGCCGAGGCCCAGAATATGAGTGTCAAGTCCCAGAAGAACACCCCTGAGAGAGCACTACCTCATAATTAACCAAACCCTTCCCCAGCATTTTGCTTTACTCCCGTTGTTCATCTTTCTTTCTTGGCAAAGACATAGACAGTTGCTACTCACAGTAAAGGAATACTTCTTGGGCCAGGAGACCCCCAGTGCCTATATTCACATCAGTTCTGATTGTGTGGTGTTGTTGAAGAGCGACATGCTTGGAAAGCCTCTGAGACCATCCCGCAAGGCAGGAAGCACGATAAAGAGAGAGAAAATGTTGAACTGGGACATGGGATCCTGACACCCACCCGGCCTCTGTCACCCATGGAGCTTTCCTCACACAAGTCCCTTTCTTTGCCATTCCCCAGCTGCAGCTTCTATAGTGTGAGTGGGTTGACTAGGTAATCCCCAAAGTCCCTTCAAGCCAGAAGATTCTCTGATCTACATAAATGCTTATTAGTGATGCTGCATATCGTCTTTACAACATCGTTCATATCTGCAGCACCTGTTTTATATATTGCCTGTCTTTTTGGTGATAAAAAGGATCCCAGTTCTCTGATCTGCAGAAGGAAGCCTTGGGGAATACATCCACACCTGTGGAGTGACTGAATCAGGGTCCCAATCAGGAATAATTGGTTCAGACACCCGGCATCCTCTTTTCTTCCTATCTGCGCAATGACACAATGTTACCTTGTTTTCTCTTTCTCTCTCTGCCACTTGTTCTCTCTCTCCCTCTCTCCTTCTTCCTCTTTCTCCCTCTGCCAGAAAAGAACAAGATCGTGGGGGCTCTGCGATTGGGGAGCTTGAAGAATCCTTGTATATGATCCTTTCACACCACCATTGCTATGTAGAGCAATTTGAGTCTAGATAGAATTTTCATTTTTTAAAATGTGCTATGTTCTTCAAAGTGATTTTTCTTTCAAAAAGAAATTTTCAACTGGTCATTCTCACCACCTTCTTGTGCACCTCTTAATTTTCTGTGGGACAGATTTACACACTCCAGATGCTGAGCTAGAGCTGCTATGATTCCACCTGTCACATCTGGCTCTTTGGCACACTAGGCCAGAAGCTTCAAAGTTGCGTCTCTGCACCGTACGTGGTCCGACTGCTAGCTGCTGCTTTATCTCCTTGGATGTAATTTTCCTTTGATTCACCTATAATTCTGAAGAATTGATGCATTTGTATCCATTTTGAATAAGGTTCTATACAAATGTTGCATTTGATCTCTGAGCAGACCGTTTTATTTCCTCCTATGTGGCCCCTCGCCTTTAATTCAGGCACGAGCCTCAGAGCAACTCAGAACCACCGTGCCTGCATCAGTGCACAAGCAGTTTTGTTTGTTCAAGAGGCCCTGCTTCTTGTTCTTAGAGGAAAAAAGAAAGCTGTGAGGGCAGGGGAGCCATTCATGCCCTTGCATTTCAGAAGATGATGGACAGACAGCAGGGCTCCGTGATTTTCTCTCCTCCCCTTTCTCATCCATGTGCCGCCTTAATATTTAGGCCTCCCATTTTTGCAAACAACCGGATTTGGTGGAGAGGTAGAGACCATGAAATGTGAAGTGTTACTACAGAGAATCAATCATTCCTCCAAAGTGTGTTCCAGAGGACATTGGTCAGCTAGATATTTTGAATAATCCTTTGCAAAGATTGCAGTGCACATCCACATACTAAATGCTCTGAGAACTCCTGAGGCATAGAAAAATACATGCATCTGGTGGTCTTAAGCAGAATTTCCCTAATTTGTTTGAATATAAACCCTTTTTTCATTTCACACCCATTAGCCTCCCATCAGAGCCCAGTCTGTGGGCACTGTGGTGAAGGAATGTTCTTGATTTGCTTTAATGAGTCCACCAGCCCTGACATAGCCCCATGGCTCCTGTAGGTATGTTAGGATGTTGGACATTTAGTGCAATGACGGTGACACAGATCAAAGTGATTGTAATCAAAGGAGGAATGTGGCTGAAGTGGTAACCAATTTTCTCGAGATCCTCAAACACCAGCAAAAAAGACCAAAACAAAAAACACAAAAAACAGACAAAAAAACAAAACAACAAAAAAAAAAACACAACACAAACTTGGCTTCAAATACCAGATGAATTCCAGAATAATTGTTCTCAAGGAAACATCATTTAAATAAAGTTAAGGAATAAAGATATGGTATTCTAAGACAATTACTGGGGGGGTGGGAGGCAGATTTATTTGAATGCTTAAATTCAGGTGAATTTATCTCAAAACTTGTTCCAGTCTTTTTACTTACTTATCCAATGGTGGGTTACTAGTAAGTATATACACATTGAGTATATTACTTATATGCATCCATAAAATTTATTTTTCTTACTTTCGTTTCAGCAAAATCACCAATTATGTTGCTGTAATCAAGACTGTAACATAATCTATGTTCGATTTTTAGTAATACCATATTCGACAACCTTTCCTGAGCCATCATCATTCTTCAATATTTTTTTTTTTTTTTTAGGGACGGGGAAGGCAGACGGAGAGGGAGAGAAAGAATCTTAAGCAGGCTCCATGTCCAGCACAGAGGCCTACGTGGGGTTCCCTCTCCCAATGCTAAGGTCATGACCGGAGCTGAAATCAAGCGTCAGTCCCTTAACCCACTGAGCCACCCAGGTGCCCCTTAATTTTTTAAAATAAATCTCATTATGGAAAAACTTTGTGGTAGTAAATGGACTTGCCAGTAAAAAAATGCTTAAAATAATACTTAGATTCAGAAATGCCCCATGAATTTTAGGTATCATGTATAAACATTATGATGGTGTCATATATGCAAATTATTGCAGACAAGATATAGAATGTTTTTAAATTCATCATATAAATTGTTATCACTCACACTGCAGGCTTCATCATTTCTTACAGCAGTATCTAGAGTGTTAAAGTATTTCTTACATCTTTTCAAATGTTTCAACATTTGGATACTTAACAAAACTATTGCAATATATCACTTAAGATCCATTTTGAATTGTAATTACATCTCTTTCTTTTCCTTCTTTTCCATAGTCATGCAAGTTTTTCTTTTTCTTGTTTCAATCTTCTTCTCTTTTTATTAGAATGTCACTTTTGTTGTACCTAACTCATGTAGCTTCTTCCAGTAAGGGAAAGATAGTTCCTCTATAATTAAAAAGACAGTTTTAGCCATTTGAAAAATGAAATAGGCAAACTTAAGTCTATTTGACTGTTTTGTAATCCTTTCTAACAGTAATAGAAATTTAAAATTTATACCAAGTAACCATGCATGGTACAAATTCAAAATTAATTTCATTTTCCATCAGAGTCTACAATTTGTTTTTTATTTGAGGACTTCTATTGTTTTGCTTAAGTCTTCTAGTGAATCGCGTGTCTTGTCTAAATTAAACCTAATTACTTTAACAGCATTTAGTTAGCATTCCTTTTGTGAGTCTGACAGTAGATCTAAGGTCAAATTATATTTTTTTCTATCAAGATGGCTCATCTTTAGACAGATTTAGAAAATATAATACATAATCTTTGAAGTATACCAAAGAAGGTCATCCTTATCAGTCGATGTCATGTCTCCTAGTAACAAATTGAAACTATGCATGCAACATGACACAAAGAATACATCTGGATTTTCAGAAATACTGGCTTGTATGCCTTTTTCTAACCAACCATGTTAGTTCCATTATAATAGGCTGCCTCTTGACAGTCTTTTAAATCAGTGCCTAATATTCAAAGATGTTTTCTCCAATTCTTCAATTAAATCTGTGTTTCAGATATAAAATCAAAGAAATTCTCATTTATTTTTATTTTCTTGTTTGCTTCCTTTGACAGTTCAACAATTATGTGTAATAAATGTTAGAGTTCAGCAAGATGTTGGTTTCTTGCATGATATTATCTTTTTCTGTCTTATGTATGATTTCTTCTCTGATTTTGTAAACCTTTATAGCGGTCAGCTTTTGCCATACCAACAAACAATGCCCAAACCTCAGTGTTTTCCAAGAATAAACACTTTTTGCTCACAGAGGTCTAAGGTAGGGCTGTGTCCATGCTAAACATCTCCAAGGTTTTCTGACTTCCTCTGGGTTCAGTCTGGCTCCACGTGTCAACCCATTGCAGTCACAGAAGAAGTAGCAACCACTATGCAGAGCATGAGACTAGAACATCAAGGGTTGGTACAGACAGAGCCAACCCACGCAAGCACATTTAAAGCTCCTGTCGGGATGTGGCATATATCACGCTCCTGTGCTCCTCCCATCCTCTGACCAAGGTAAATCTCATGCCAAGCTGGAAGTCAATAGGGTGGAAAAGTAGGTTCCCACCAGAGGGAAACGTGGCAAGGGAAGTGACAGAAGGAGTAATTGTAGACAAATAGGACTATCTACCAAGATCAACCTCTTGATCATGAATATTTGCTTTCTCCCTGAGACCAAAGTATTATTCAATCAAGTTTTCAGGCTTAAAGATGAGGATCTCATCATTTCCATCAGGTCCAGTTCCAGTTCTTGTTGATCCAGAGACATATGAACTTAAAAAAACATATTGTTCCCCTTCACCACATTCCACATACTATGGTCAGAGAGGAACAGGATAATTCCAGTAAATACTTCTGTTTAGAGAGGGAAGGAATGAGTGGCGCCTGGGTTATGCCCCACTTCCACTATGCCAGTTTATTACTCTTCACATGTCTTGCCTCAACTTTCTAGGAGTTCTGTTCTCTTCCGTCATCATCCTTGACCACATATGAATAAGGCACCAGAAGATATGCTCTCCTGGTCAAGCAATTTCCTAAGCCTACTTCCTATCTCTATAAACTTAGGTTATTTTTTAAATCTCAGTCACAGTTTTTCTGAACCCATGTTAAAGCATTTTTGGTAAGAGTGTTATATTAAATGTTAAAGGATTCTGTTTGTATGCCTTTCATCTGTTTGATTGCAGTCAACTTCCTATGCCAATAACCATACCACGGTTCCTTTCAACTTGTGTATCCCTATGTATCTGTCTGTCTTCATTACAAGTACCTAAAGTTTATCGGAATTTGGTACAACCATGCCCTTCTTTTTGCTCTCAGTTATTCTGTCCAACTGAAATAAACTACTTGAGGAGACACTATTAATTTAAACAGACACCTGAATGAAAGATGTGTAAGCCATGTTGTAAATGTGTTATTGTTCCCAGTCTCTGTGTTCATGGTAACACTCCTCATTTAGCCCCCGTCCTCAGGTTATATATTAAAATGAGAACTTTTTATTGATAAGACATGGAAAAGTATAGCATATATCAAATCAACAAATCCCAGAATTCATGAATCCTCATTTTCCCTTTCTCATAGCAAACAAGCCATTTCTTTTCCTCGCTCAGCTTTCTTATAGTCTCCTATCATATGCAACTGATGATAACCAATCCATGCTACCAACAATCTGTTTCAAGGTCCCTTCACACAAATTCAGTAGGTACATTTTCAACCTATAACAGTTTTACCAACTGTTTCACCAGTATATAGCATAGGTTACTGATTTTTCCAGCTTCTTATTATCTCTTCCTTAATTACTGAAACAATACCACATATTTGAAGGTTTTGTTAGGGAAGAATCCCACTCTTGGTACCAATTCCTGTACTGATCCACTTTTGTTGTTGTAACAATTACACAAATTGCTTGTAACAACACAGATTAATTTCTTGCTTACATTGCTTGAGGGCCATGGGTCAGATACAATTCTGTTGAGTTCTGCCACTGGGAGCTGCCTGGTTCTAAATGTCTTCTCTCTATGGGACCCAGGATGAGTCTAGAGCAAGTTCTCCTCACAGTGAAAGGCAGAAGACCAAACGGGCTATAGAACCAAACCACATAAGCACATTTGAAGCTTTACCTTGGACCCAGTGTAGATCAGACCCACAGGCCGAAGTGACTCATTTAGCTAACCTCAAAGTCCATGGTGGTAGAGAATATGTCCTGCCTATAACATACCCCAAACAATTAGGAATGAATAATTTAATCTACCACACCCCTTATGTTAAGAATCTCATTTTGAATTCTTCATTGCAGATAGTTAGTGATCATTTATTTCATTGTTTTTGTATGTACATATACATGGCTGTCATTAAGTTCCTTAGTTGTAATGGCAGGCAGGAGAGACCCTCAAGGTGACAGAGGACAAACTCCAGAGCCCGAAGAAGTGCCAATCACAGGCATCCTTCCTTTCAGTTTCTATACCTCTCTTCATGCACCAGCTACCAACATCTTGCAGACCGGGACTTCTCTATAGACTGAATTTCTTTACAATATAAACCTAAGGGGGTATTAAATATATGGCTTAACAGCAGCTATCTGGGGTAGCATAATAAGATAAATTACAGACCCTTCCTACAGGTGGGATATAACCTCTCACTAAAGGTTTTCAGGCAGGACTAGAATGTACAGGGGTACTACAGGGAATGGGAAGCAGACGTACAATAATGAGTGGATGGGTGTGCCAGAGGGAAACAAGGAGAAAGGTAGAGAGACATGGAGAACACTCATGGATAAGAGGAGGACCTGAGTACTGACAGAATTCTAGAGAGGAGAGAGTTTTAAGAAGGTGTTGATCAACACTGAGATATTTTGCATTAAACTAAAGTATAATGAAGAATATTGGCCTAATCAGCAGAAGCCCATTGTCAATATGTGAATAATTTTCCTAGGAGATAGAATATAATTCTAGTCATATCCATCTTAGTATTGAGTTGTTCAGCAATTCTGAAGTTAGGATGATAGACATGATGAGCAAATGTTGCCATTTATTGGGAAAGGATGAGGCAAGATCAAAAGCCTGGGAAGAGGGCCCTGCCTGGGTGTTCTCTGGACTGACACCCATGATGGGTGGCAGCTGTCAGGAGAGCACTGTGAATAGGAAGACATCCAAAGGGCCCAGAAGATACCAAGAGCGGATGTGGAGAGCCTAGAATGCTAAAACATGCTTGATCTACCTCATAGTTTTGCATGTGTCCCACCTAGGGAATATCCTAAAAAGCTTTAACTTTTAGTTGTGTTGTAGGTGATTAGAACAAGGCATAACTAAAACACAGGCAATCCCAAAGGACATTATATCCAAGTTCTGCTGTTGCCACCTTCTCTCCTAGGAGATTTCCAATATAAATGACCTACGATACCTCAGAGAGATAGAGAAGTCATGTTCATTATATTCTCTGGCCCTCACAGATTCAAAGTCCTCTTCATAAATACCATATTTTAACTGGTTGGCCCAGAAAGACAAAGACCGACTTGCTAAACCATCCTTGCCCTTAACTGAGGAAAATCCTTGCTAGATATTAAGCCAAGAGTGAAACCTATAGCCCTCACAATGCACTCCATGGTAGAACAGTCTGACGACTTGGAATTTGTATTACAGCATTTTAGTTCTAAAAGGTATCTTGTGAATAATGTGACCATATATCTCTCATCCAAACCCAGCTGATTTTGAGAGTAAAAGGGAATAGCTATTAATTACTGCAGAACAATGGGCACGAACCAGAACGATCCCAACCAAACCAGAATGGTTCCCGAGATGTGTGTATGTTAGATAGTCTCTAAGTCTCCCCTCCATAGTCTATTCATATGCTGCTTCTATTGAGAGGTGAATCGATCTCCCTTCCCCTTGGATCCTGGGCTGATCTCTTGTTTTTCTTTAACCAGTGGAATCCAGTGGAAGCAACGCCACTGACAGGCCTACCTTAAGCCTGGCAGCTGCCTTTTTGGCTCTCTTCAAAGTCCGTAGCCATGCTGTAAAGAAGTCCAGGCCCTAAAGCATGTAAGCACGTGAGCGATTCCCAGACAAGACCTTGTAGAGCAGAAGAACCACCTTGTTAAACTGGAGAATCATTAGAAATAATAAATAAATGCCTTAAGCCATTACCTTTTGGAATGGTTTGTTATGTAGCAGTAAAGAACTTGTCTCCCTCCTTATAGGTGACATAATTCACCATCTACACACAATAATGCAATACTGTTTAAAATAGTATTAGCTCATAGAGAGCTCTACATTCAATTTTAGTACAATTTGACAGCTCTTACAGAACTAAATTAAGTGATCTGAGAACATAGGTACAGTTGCCAGACATACAAGTCATGGGACCTTGAACACAAGCAGCTACATTTAGAAAATGATCCTCAGTGATTTCTTAGGAGTTTAAAAGAGAGACCAATGTCTAATATTTTCATTGACTTCTCTTTCTATTTTTTTTTTCCTTTCCAATATCTTGACCAAATGTTTCTGGTAACTAGAACACCTTTGGATCTTCAGGTATCTATTGGCAAACTTGGTATCTTAGTTGTTAAGTAGTTTGTAAAGTTAGATAAATCTCTCTTTCCCAGAGCTCTTTGAAATTCCCAGCTGCAAAGTTCTGAAAAACTTGCCCATTAGCAACACAGCAGGTGAGTCCTGCTGGATGGTCATGACATTCAGTAAGATGACTGTGGTAGGGGAAAAATGGGGAACAGAGAATGGCCTCTGTTGAGATAGGAGACCCTGAGACTCCTACTTTTCTGAAATTTCTAGAAACAGCAAATAAAACAAAACTCTGAAAGTCCTTGGTAAGCTTTCAGAAAAGAGCTCTCCCCTTCAGAAGAATGGAGTTTTGTCAGGGAGGTGGTAGCATTCAGAGACAAACTGTGTTATAATTCAGATTCAAATCACTTTTGCTAGACCTTAAGCACAGCAAAGCACCGGTATGTGGTCTAACAAGGGAGACAGGCAGGCCAGTATGACCTAGTGAAAAGTTTTCATGGAAGGATCTTTTTAACAAATTATATCTTGATGTTTGCTCTAAGGGAAATTGTCAAGTAGAAGTAATTTAAGTAATGCCTTTAATGAATAGATAAACACCATTTGAAATTAGCTGAGAGAATGGGTACTTCTATGAATGATGAATCCTTCACAAAACAATAAAAGTAAACTTGAACACAGACATTTTTGCTATTGTCAGAATTTTCCAGTTATGGGTGTTTGATTTATTTATGTTATTTCTCTTCTAGTGACTCAGTCTAAAGCAGACCACAAAAAGAACTAAAGAGAAATAACAGTAATTTTTCCTAATGCAATTTGCATACTGTCAGTGACCATCAAAAAGGCATCATTGTCTTAAACTCTTTGGGAAGAAGCAGATCACAATGCATGTTTTTTTCTACCAAGAAAATAGCCATTATAGCAGCATTAATTTTGTCAGCATGTCACCTTAATATACAGGTGTTGCCTATTAATTAAAGTATGATGCTCTGAATTTACAGTATTGAAGGGAAATCTGGTAACTCTGACCATTATGTACATTTCCACTCTTTCCCACCATTATCTTTCCTTTCAGTGTTTGTCTATAAGCTTAATTTTTTAATTTGCTTCATCCAGAGAACCCTTGATAATTTGCACAATCACTCTATTCAAATTACAATGCATAAAGTCAGTGAACTTGAGGACAGAGCAATATAAACTATACAAAAATTAAATGGCAATAAAATGACCAAAAATAATAAACAGATTTTCAGTGACTGTGACACTATATCAAGCAGATAACATATGTGCTACTGAAGTGCCAAGGAAGGCCATAAAAAATATTTGAAGAAATGATGATCTGATATGTTCAAACTTGGTGAAAGCAATAAATCCACTGATCTGAGAATCTCAACAAACCTCAAGCAAGATAAACAAAAAAGAAAATCATATCAAGGCATAACACAATCAAATAGTTAAAAACTGGTGGAAAAGAAAAAGATCTTTAAAAAAAATTCAGTACAAAAAGATACATCATAAATGAAGGACCAAAGGTAAAAATGGCTGCCTACTTTATCACAAAAACAATGAAAGCTAGAAGACAATGCAATGACATCTTAAAAGTGCAGGAAGAAAAAAACCAGTCAACCTAGAATTCTATATCTAATGAAAATAACCATCAGAAATTAAAGTGAAATAAAGACTTCTCAACATGAAGCATTTCAGAACAAAAGAAGAAAGAGCACTGAAAATGGTAAGTACATGGGTTTCTATAAAATATATTTTTTCATATTTTAATTTCTTTAGAACATAATTGCTTATAACAAAAATAAAACTGTATTGTGGACTTATAACATATGCAGAAATAAAACATAAGTCAAAAGTAATACAAACCTAAAAAGGATGAAATGGAAGTATATTGCTGTAAGGTTTTTATATTATGCATGAAGTGGAAAGATATTATTGGGGAGATATTATTTGAAGGTTGATTGTGACAAGTTAAAATTCACTAAGCAACCCCTAAAAAAATCACCAAAAACAAATAAAATGAAGATCTGTAGCTAATGAGCAAATCCTGGAGATAAAATAGAACATTTACTCACAACCAGTCATCCTTGAAAAGAAAGCAAGAAAAAAGGAAATAAGAAAGAGAGCTAAATTGACAAAAGAGAAACAAATGGCAAGCTGATACATTAAAACACAACTATATCAGTGATTACATTAGATGCAAATAATCTACATATTCCAGATAAAATTCAGAGATTATCAGTCTGAATTTTAAAAATCACAGATATGAGGGCAAGCTGGCTGTGAGAGCTGTCACCCCCATTGATTTCCAGGATGAATCTGGCTGATCTGGCTGGCTAGCAGGTGTCCATTTCTTCTCTCACCACTCCATGAGCCTCCCTCCCAAATCTGCAAGCTTAGTTAGAGAGGACGACCAACCTGCCCTGACAGAGGAGGACCATTCTTCATTCAAGGGTATACGAGTAGCTGGCTCCCTGTTAGGACCTCCAAACAAGACTTTAAGGTCCATTTGTAGGGGAACATAGGGCAGTCAAGTTTCCAAGTCTCCAAATACATCCAAATGAGGGGCTGCATGTGGCAGTCTGCTTTAAAAAAGTAAGGAAGGAAATGAGGGAGGGAGGGAGGAAGGAAAGGTGAAAGGAAGGAAGGAAGGAAAGAAGGAAGAATAAGGAAAGGAAAAAAAAAAAAAAGAAAAGAAAAAGAAAGGGACACCTGGGTGGCTCAGTGGGTTAGACAGCTGCCTTCAGATCTGGTCATGATCCCAGCTTCTTGGGATCGAGTCCCACATCAGGATCCCTGTTCGGCAGGGAGCCTGCTTCTCCCTCTGCTTCTGCCTGCCACTCTGCCTGCCTGTGCTCTCTCTCTCTCTCTCTCTGACAAATAAATAAATAAAATCTTAAAAAAAAAAAAAGAAAGAAAAATCAGGACCTAAGTGTATGGTGTTTATTAAAAATATACCTTAGAAATAAAATGCAAATAGGTAAAAATTAAAAGGACAGAATATATACCTAGCATAATCAGAATAAAAACAAAGTAGCTGTATTTATATGCACAAAATATTAAGAATATTCTTGTGATACTGTCATTTTATAATGATAACTATCTTATGCATTCTTATATATTCAGTAAGAACACATAAATATCTTAAATACATGTGCATCCATCCAACAGATCAACTTACATAAAACAAAAGCTGACAGGACTGAAAGGAAAAAGAGGCAAATCCACATCTATAAGGTGAAGATTTTAGCACTCCACTTCCAGGGATTTATAGAATACATGATAGAAAATCAATAAACATATAGATAACTTAAACAACAAACCAACTAATAGACCTAATTGACATTTATAGAATGCTTACCAGTAGCAACAGAAGACAAATTCTTTTCTGGTATATGTTCACATTGACTCAGACCATGTGCTGGGTCATAAAACACATCTTAATAATTTTAAAGGGATGTTTGTAACATAATATGCTTTCTTGCCACAATGGAATCAAGTTAGAAATCATTAGCAAAGAGGTATCTGGAAAATGTTCAAATATTTGGAAATTAAATAGCCGATGGGTCAAAAAAAAGTCACAAGGAAAATTAGAAAATATTTTGAAATAAATGAAAATGGTAATGCAACATATCCAAATTTGCAGGATGTGACTAAAGCAATGCATAGAGAGAAACATACAGTAACACAGGCATATATCGGAAATAAAGGGCAGTCTAAAATGAATTCTCTAACCATCCACTATAGGAAGTTAGGGGACAAAAAGAACAAATCAAAACCAAAATAAGTAAAAAGAGAAAATAAAAGTAAGTGTGAAAATCAGTAAAATAAAACAGGCCAACAACAAAGGAAATCAATAAACCCAATAAAATTTATGAAACTCAATGAGACTTAATGACAAAACAGAAGACACAAATAATACAGATGTTAAATAGACAATAAGAGGTTATTATAAACAATTTTGTGCCAGTAATTTATACAATTTAAATGAAATGCACAAATTCCTTGAAAGTTAAGAATTACCAAAACTGGCACTAGAAAAAAAAAAAACAATTCAAAACAGCTCTATATCAATTAAATAAATTGAATTAATAATTAAAACCTTCACATAAAGAAAATTCCAGGCCCAGTATGTTTTTCTGGTAAATCCTATCCAACATTTAAGAAACATATCATATAAGTTCTATGCAAATGCTTAAAGAAAATGAAGGAGGAAAGAACATTTTCTAGCTCATTTTGTGAAACCTTGATACAACAAAGACATAACAAGACAAAAATCTACAGACCAATATACCTCAACAACAGAAATACAAAAATCTTTAACAAAATATTAGCAAATAGAATCAATAGGAGCCACTTTCTGAAATGAGCAAAGTCTAGAAGATGAATAGCTTAATTCTGAGATATCCAAATGAAAATAGCAAGTAGGCAAATAAATACATAAGCTTAAAGGCAACAAATTAAAAGAAGAAAACAAAAGTTAGGGGGTGCATGGGTAGCTCAGGCAATTGAGCCTCCAACTCTTGATTTCAGCTCAGGTCATGATCTCAGGGTCCTGGGATCGAGCCCCACGCTGGGATCCACACACTGGGTGTGGAGCCTGCTTCAGATTCTCTCTCTCCCTCTGCCCTTCTCTCCACATTCTCTCTCTCTCAAAAGAAAGAAAGAAAGAAAGAAAGAAAGAAAGAAAGAAAGAAAGAAAGAAAAGAAAAGGAAAAAGCAGCAATAGAAACCAAAACTCAGTGTAACATTATCTTCCACAATGCTGAAGGAAAATAACTGTGAAGCTATAAATGTATATTCAGCTAAATTAATAAGAGTAAAATAAAGAACTTTTCAAACAAACAGAAGTAAACATACATAAATATCCAAGAAAATTCTGCAAAGAAAGAATAATTGAAAGTGACTAATGCTGCGAAATATAAAACAGTAACAAAAACACTGAATAATGGCACGAGATTGAAGATACACAATTAGAGCAGAATAGAGCACTAGAAATATATACAAAAACACAGTGGAAGATAATTTCCAATGAAGTTAGCCATGACATGCAATGCGTAAAAGATACACTATTCAATAACATTGTCAAGACGACTGGACAGAAATTTTTGAAAGGAATTAAGTTGAGTGAGTGACATTTCCAATATAGCCAGGTGGGAGACTCTGGTTTTCTTTCCTCTTAAATGCAAAGAACAGACATATGGGCATGAATCAGTCCCCTCGGAGAGAAATCCAGAAGCTAGCTGAGTGACTTTTTCACATCAGGCAACTGTAAAAAATACCCACATCAAAATGGGTAGGAAAGGCTAAGAAACACTCTCACCATAAAACCCACTTCAGTCACAGTGCCTTTCAACCAGGACAGAGAAAGCAGACAAAATTACCGATCTTCCAGTTTCTCCCTGGAAGGAGTTTGACTATCCTTTCCCATCTGCTGCCTGAGGATCCAGCTTCTAATCAGCCTGCATGTGAGAGCTAACTGGGGTTCTCCCAGAAACCTGAAAGAGCTGGTGGGTACTTTTCCTACCTTCTCCCCCTGGCTGGCTTCAACAATAAAACCAAGGCACCAGCGTCTCCCTGGAAGGAGGTTGTCCACACATTGAGTGCTCCGACTTTTGGAGGCATGAGCCTTCAATCACCCAGCTCTGAAAGCCCATGGGGCTGGACATCCATGAGTCCCAAAGGATCATATTGAACAAAGAAGCAGTTGTTAAATGAGCATACTAGCACTTTCTGCAACTATTCCTCCACCCCACCCAGGCTCAGTGCAGTGGGGATATAGGCAAAAAGTTCCAACTCTCAGTTTCTTCCTGAAAGGGATTTGATTAAATATTTTCCCAGCTGCTACCCGAGGGTCTGGCTTCTAATCAGGCTGCATTTGAGAGCTGACTGGGATCCTCCGGGGAAACTGAAAAAGCTGGGAGGAACACTGTCTGTCACTCCCCTTTCCCCTGGCTGACTCCTATAGTAAAACCAACTCTCTAGTTTCTCCCTGAAATGAGGTTGTCCACACATCTGTCACTCAACTGTTATGGCTGCCACCCAAGAGACTGACTCCCAAATCACCTAGCTCTGGGAGCTAATGGGGTTCAATAATCATGATTCCCCCAGACCATACAAAACAAAGAGGCAGTTCTATTTGGATGCACAAGAGCTCCCAATGAATATTCTTTCTGGCTCAATACAAAGTAAGTAGGCAAAAACAACTAGATCCTGGTTTCTCCCTGACAAGGGTCAAACTGTATATCTACTGCCTTGATTTCCCCAGTTGCTGCCTGAAGGTCTGGTTCCCAACTGTCCTGCATCAGAGAGCTGAAGAAGCAGACAGTTCATAGTCATCTGGGAGCCTAAATGGTCGTATAGAGATTTCCCACACCTTTGGGACACTAATGAGTCTTGTCATCCTCCAATCTACTGGGAGCCACTAAGTCACTGAGAACAAAGATGGTGAGCTGGATAGTCACAAAGGTTTGAGAGTCAACCAGGAGAACAGGTGAGGCTGATTGATGAGGTTTATCTCTTAACTGAGGCCAGTCTGTCAAGACTGAAAGAGGAGTCCATTTTATCTAATTTGAGGAAACAAACACAGAGAATTTTCTTTTATGAAGAAACAGGGGAGTTTGTCCCAAACAAAAGAACAAGATAAGTCCCTAGAAACTGACCTTAAGAAAACAAAATAAATTATTTACTCAATGAAGTTCAAAATAGCAGTCAGATAGATGCTCACCAAGGCTAGGAGAGCAATGCATGAACAGGGTGAGAATTTCAACATAGAGATAGAAAATATTAAAAACTATAAAACAAAAATCACCAAACTGAGGAATATAATAACTGAATTAAAAATTTCAATAGAGAGGTTCAACAGAAGACTAAATCAAGTGAAAGAAAGGATTAGCTAACACAAAGACAGGGCAATAGAAATCACTCAGTCAGAGGAACAAAAAGAAAAATAATTTTTTTTAAAAAATGAGGATAGCTTAATGTACATACAGGACACCATCCACTGGCTTGATATACAGATTATAGGTGTCCCACAAGGAGAAGAGAGAGAGAAAGAGGCAGAAAGTGCATTGAAAGAAATAATGGCTGAAAACTTCCCAAACCTGGGAAAAGAAAGAGACATCCAGATCTAAAAGATCAGAGATTTCCAAATAAATTGAATCTCAAGAGATGTAATTAAGACCCATTATAGTTAAAGAGTCAAGAGTTAAAGAGACAAAAAAAAAGTTGAAGGAGTTCAGTACCTCTAGCCTGGTCTTACAGGAGTCATTAAAGAGAGTTCTTCAAGCTGAAATGAAAAGATGCTAATCACGGGCACAAGGTGGCTCAGTCCATTAAGTGTCTGCCGTCGGCTCAGGTCATGATCTCAGGGTCCTGGGATTGAACCCTATGTTGGGCTCCCTGCTGAGCAGGATGTCTGCCTCTCTCTCTTCCTCTGCCTCTCCCCTTGCTCATGCATACTCTCTTTCTTTCTCTCAAATAAAACATTTTTTAAATCTTTTTTATAAAAAGATGTCAATCAATAACATGATAACATATGAAAGTATAAAACTTACTGGCAAAGATAAATATATAATTAAATTCAGAATGCTGTAATATTGTAATTGTAAGGGTAGTGTGTAAATCACTTACAACTCTACTAGAAAGATTAAAGACAAAAGAATCAAAAATAAGGACAACTACAATAACTTGTTAATGAATACCCAGTATAAAAGGCTGTAAATTGTGACATCAAAAATATAAAAAGTTGGCGATCTATAAAAATGTAGAGATTTTGTATGCATTCAAAGTTAAATTGTTATCAACTTAAAATATAGTGTAATAACTATAAGAATGTTTAATGTAAGCCTCATGGTAACTATAAAACAAAACCCATAGCAGATATAGAAAGGCTAGAGAAAGGACTTAAAGCATACCACTAAACAATCACAAAGGAAGAGAGCAAGAGAAGAAAAAAGGAACAGAAACTATAAAATAGTAAGAAAACACTGAACTAAATCATAATGGTAAGTCCATACCTATCAACAATTACTACAAGTGTAAATGTATTAAAATTCTCTAGTCAAAAGATACAGAATGGCTGAATGGATGAAAAAAAAAATCAAGTCCCAACTACATGCTGCCCACAAGAGACGTATTTCAGCTTTAAGGGATAACATAGATTGAAAGTGAAGAGATGAGAAAAAATATTCCATGCACATGGGAATCAAATTAGAGCAGAGATATTTCTACCTATATCAGACAAAAACATTAAGCCAAAAATTAACAAGATACAAAACAAGGTCATCATATGATAAAAGTCATTATATAAGGTTAATTCATCAAGAAGATATAACAATTCTAAATATTTTTGCACCCAACAATTATAAATATTTATGCACCTAAATATATAATGGAAATATTAACAGATTTGGAGGGAGAAATAGACAGCAATATAATAATAATATGGAAAGTCAATACTCCACTTTCAACAATGGGTAGATCATCCAAACAGAAAATCTGTAAGTAAACATTAAGCTTAAATTACTTATTAGATCAGCTGGATCTAATAAATAAATACAGATCATTCTATCCAACAGCAGAATACACATTCTTCACAAGTGCAAGTAAAAGATTCTCCAGGACAGATCACCTGTTAGGTAATAAAAGAAGTATTAACAAATTTAATATTGAAATCACATAAAGCATCTTTTCCAACCACAATGGTATGAAACTGGAAATCAATAAGAAGAGGAAAACTAGAAAATTCACAAATACATAGCGATTAAACAACATGCTACTGAACAATCAGTGGGTCAAAGGAGAAATTAAAAGGGAAATTAAAAAATATTTTGAGAAAAATGCAAATGAAAGTACAACATACCAAAACTTATCATCTGTAGCAAAAGCAGTTCTAGGAGAAAAGTTTATACTGATAATCACTCACATTAAGGAAAAGAAATCTCAAATAAACAACCTAACTTTATACTTCAAGGAACTAAAAAAAAAAGAACAAACTTAACCCAAAGTAGCTAGAAAGAAGAAAATAACAAGATCAGAGCAGTAATAAATAGAGACTAGAAAGACAACAAAAAAGATTAACAAAACTAAGAGCTAGTTTTTTAAAAAGATAAAATTGACAAATCTTTAGTCAGACTAAGAAAGAAAAGACAAATTAAAACAGAATTGAAAGAGGAGACATTGTAACTAATAACACAGAAATACTAAGAATCATAAAAAAACTACTATGAACAATTATGTACCAATGAATTGGATAACCTAGCAGAAATGGATACATTCCTAGAAACATAAAACCTACCAAGACTGAATCATGAAGAAACAAAAAATCTGAACAGAGCAATTATGAATAAGGAGATTGAATCATTAACCAAAAATCTTCCAACAAAGACTAGGACCATATGGCTTTGCTGGTGAACTCTACCAAGCACATAAAGAAGGATTAATACCAATCCTTTTCAAACTCTTCCAAAAAAACTAAAGAAGAGGGAACACTTCCAAACTCATTTTATGAGGCCAGTATTACCCTGATACCAAAGCCAGACAAAGACACTACAAAAAAAGAAAACTACAGGCCAATATCTCTGATGAACATAGATGCAAAAATCTTCAAAAAAGTACTAGCAAATGAATTCAACAGTACATTAAAAGAATCATACATAACGATCAGGTAGGATTTATCCTTGTGATGCAAGGATGGCTCAACATATGCAAATCAATCAACATGGTGCACCACATTAAAAAAAAAAAAAAGCAGGACAAAAAGCATGTGATCCTCTCAGTAGATACAGAAAAAGCACTTGACAAAATTTAACATCTTTTCATGCTAAAAACTCAGTAAATTAGATATAGATAAAATATACCTCAACACAGTAAAAGCCCTATATGAAAGCCCACATCTAGATTCATACTCAATGAAGGAAAAGGGAAGTTTTTCCTCTAAGATAAGTAATAAGACAAAAATGTCCACTCTTACCACTTTCATTCAACATAGTGCTGAAGTCCTAGACAGAGAATTATGGACAATTATGCCATAATAAATAAAAGGCATCCAAATCAGTAAAGAAGAAGTAAAATGTCTCTGTTTGCAGGTGACATTTCATATATAGAAAACCTTAAGACTCCACTAAAAAAAACTGTTAGAACTAATGAATTCAGTAAAGTTGCAGGATTCAAAATGTACAAAAATCAGTTGAATTCCTGCATACTAACAATGAACTATCAGGAAGCAAAATTAAGAAAACAATCTAATTTACAATGGCACCAAAATTAATAAAATGCTTAGGAATAAATGTAATCAGGAGGTAAATGATTTGTATAATGAAAACTGTAAGACATTGATTTAAAGAATATTATTGATGAAAGCAATTGAAGAAAACAAATAAATGGAAACAAATAAATGTTCATGAATTGGAAGCATTAATATTTTTAAAGTGCCCATACTCCCCAAAGAGATCTGCAGATTCAATGTAAACCTTACCAAATTTCAACCACATTTTTCACAGAAATATAAAAACCAATCCAAAAATTTGATTGGAACTACAAAAGACCCTAAGTAGCTCAAGCAATATTAAGGAAGAAGGGCAAAGCTAGAGGTATCACACTTCCTGATGTTAAACTAGATCACAAAGCTATCGGAATCAAAACAATATGGCTCCAGCATAAAAACAGGCACATACGTCAGTAGAGCAGAATAGATAGCTCAGAAACAAATGCATGCAGGTACGGCCAATTAATTGCCAACAAAGGTGCCATGAATATACAATGGGGAAAGGACGGTCTCCTCGAAAAATAATGTTGGGAAAACGGTATCCACATACAAAAGAATGAAATTGGGCCACTATCTTATATCATACATTATAGATTAAAACAGATTAAAAGCTTGAACATAAGCTCTGAAACCCTACAACTTTTAGAGGAAAATGTAGGGAATTAAGCGCCTTGAAATTGGTCTTGGCAATGATTTTTTGGATTTGAAACAAAAACAATAATAAACGTGAGCCTACCTCAAACTAAAAGGCTTCCGAGGAGTTCTAATATGTTGCTTAGGGTGAGAGCCAAACAGTTGGCTCACCAGACCCTAGATGAAGGTGTGTCACAGGAAGTGTAAGACATGCCAGTACACAACAGCTACTCTGGCTTTTTTCTGTCTTTGGACACTCCGAGCTTGCTCCTAATTTGGAGACTGTGGACTTATTTTTCCTTCTTTTGCACATGGCATAATCTTTTATTAATTATTCTTGTGTTGGCTTCTTCTCATTACCTCATTACCTCCCATTCCCTCAGCTCAAACATGAACTCCTCACAGAGACCTCATTTTAACCCCCTACTTAAAACAGAACACTCTTCCCCACCGCAATTATTGCAATCACAGATTGTCCTGTTTACTTACTTACTTATTTGAATAGCTATTTTCTGTTTATTTTCCTCCACTAAAAGAGAAGCTCCCTTAGAACACAGAGCTACTGTCTCGACCCTACTCTTCTTCTTGTTTACCTACAAGATTTGTGACCTATGTCTTCTTCCTCTTTGTTGGTTGTTGTCTTGTATCTAATAAATAACTGCTGACTCGCAAAAAAAAAAAAAAAAAAAAAGAACACAGAGCTACTGTCTCATCATAGTATCCCCATAGCAACACCTGACACAATGTAAGTGCTCAATAAATATTCTCTGACTAAATGAGGGCTGCCACTGAAATGAGCAGAGAATGCATCAAGATTGCCTAGAAGGGGTGGGAGTGCCTGGGTGGTTCTGTGGGTTAAGCCTCTGCCTTTGGCTCAGGTCATGATCTTAGGGTCCTGGGATCAAGCCCCACATTGGGCTCTCTGCTCAGCAGGGAGCCTGCTTCCCCACCCACCGCCTCTCTGCCTCCTTGTGATCTCTGTCTCTGTCAAATAAATTAATAAAATCTTTAAAAAAAAATATTGCCTAGAAGGGCCAACAGTTTGGGGGGAGTCAGAGAGGCTTCCGAAAGGATGTAAAGGCATGATCTATAAGTGGGGACCTGATGAATGAGAAGGCATTTACTAGAGTGACCTTTGACTCAAACTGAAGAAAAGGGGAAAGGGAACTTCCGAAGATTGGGACTGAAAAGCTGCACTTGGGGAGAAAATGTGAAAAAGGAAACAGACTTTTGTTGGAAGGCTGGGTCTATCAATAGTCCAATAATGGTTAGAAATCAAATTGAGAGGTAAAAGACAGCAATAGTGAAGGCTGGAAATATTAGTAGAGGACAAAATCATAGAGGGCTTTTGTGCCATATTAAGGATTTTAGATATTATCTTAAGGATGGTGGGAATCTTTTGAGATAATTGAGCTCAGAAGCAAGAGATCACATTTGTTTTGAAAAAAATCTTGGGTCCCTAACACCTCGTACAGTCTGTGGCCAACCTAATTCTTACCCCCTCCCCCAAACCAGGAAATAAACCCTCAGTGGAGAATGAGTTTGAGAGGAGCAATCCCAGGCAGGAGGACTGTCAGGGGGGCTGCCACAGTCACCCAGGGGAGAAATGATGGTGGCTGGCTGCCGAAGATGCCAGGGGTATTTCCAGAGCAGGACTTGGATGGACCGGTGCCTCTGTCCGCAAAGGCTACCCCATCACCAATCACCTCTGTATCTTGGACAATGTAATCCTACCCTGCAAGTACTTTATTAGCTTTGCAGAGGACGGAAGACATCATCCTCATTCTCTACTCGACCTTTAGACGACTGCCCAGGTTCCTTAAGGACAAGAGGAAGGAAGGTGACTAGGTTTCCTCTCAGTGCCTTTTCCTCTTCCCTCATTTCAGAAGTGCCTATTTTTCAGATTTCTGCAACCTTATCATTAGCCCTAGATGTGCTACGAGCATGTCCCTGTCTTTCAAACAAAGACGGGAAAAAGAAATTGAGAGAACCACCCAACTGAATCCTTTGGTGAGTGTGTAGATTCTCATTTTCCTTAAGGAGAAGGGCTCATTAAGTAGATCCTGCGTTCACCCAGGGCCCATGTTTACTAAAAACTAAACAGGAGAAACTCTACAAAACCAGTTCCAGAAAGAGGCGAGTCCATCCGTGTCAAACCACAATCCTAGAAATTGAATGTTTAATTCATAAAGTAAATTATAAGAGATTACTTGTACAAGTAGCTGCAATGTCCTTAAAATTATTCTTTAACTGAGGAAAAGTTTTTTGACCTTTGGAGAAAATGCTTGCTTCTAGCTATGACTAAAAAGAGATTTCCTTCTTTCTCTGTTGTGTTAAGAATCTTTTCTTCTTATAAAGAAGGCACCACAGTGATTTATAACTGTCATAAAAGCCTGGAATCCTTTTGAGGTTAAGCTACTCAGCTATTCAACTTTTACTACAGAAACTTTGAAATTCAAAAAGAAAAAATAATGTAAGTTTTTGAAGGACATGTGTTGCTGTAGGTGATCCTGTTAATTAAAAGTGATTGCCTGCTAGGAAATCATACTTTAAAAAGTTTCATGAATTTATTAGAACCCTGAAGGTATCTTTGTATGCACAGAGCTTTACACGCCATTTATGCAATTTTGTTTCAGATCTGCTGAAAGTCTTGCTGACACTCCCAGAGCAGCGAACAGCACTGTTAGCATGTGTATGTGTTTTGGCTAATTGAATTATGTGAAAATACATACTAATGAAGCTGTTAGCAGAGGTGTTTGCTGAGTAGACACTCCCTCTAATTTCTTCTAAATTAGAAGCATCTTTCTGCAGCAGATTGACGTTTTAGGAAAGGCTGCCTTCTCCTAGAAAAATAGCACATTGTCTAATATCGTGATTCATTTTTGTGCACGCTAAAAAGCTCTCTGCACACCTGATGTGCACATTGTACCAGAGAAAACCTAAAAGGCATTTTTAATTTCAAAAATGAGCTCCTCTGGAAAGACCAATGATGTGTAATTATCCAATAAAATTAATGAGCGAATTATTAATCCTCTCTTAAAGCATTTCGGTCCCCCCCCCCTTTAGCACACTTTTAAGAATGATGGTGTTTAGTTTGGTTTGGTTTTAATGAGGATTATTATTTAATGGCCCTATTTCAATTTTTTTTCCGCATGTCTCTTTGCAAATAGTAGCTCGTAACATTTGTTGCTGTAATTCTGCGATCCCCTGATGCTGGTATTTGAGAAATACGCTATGGCAACGCTGTGGTTGTTTTTCACAGGAACCCAGGGAGCTATCAAAGTCGGAGAACGTGCCTCTGTTTGCAGTGGAGGTAGGCAGGCGGTGAAATCCCCGCGCACCGCTCAGGCTGCGGGCGCGAGCAATCAGCTAATTGCCGAAGGGGGATGCGGAGCCCGTGCCCCCGCGCCGCCCATCGCCTGGCGGGTCACTGTCACCGGAAAGCGGCTTGCTTGCCCTGTGTCGCATCGCCGCCTTGCACCGTGTGCTCTGCTGCCGGAGAGGAGCGGAGCTGGAGGCGCAGGCTCTCGGCACATCCCGCAAGAAATGCTGCGGCGGTTGCATCTTCGGGCTCGGGGCCAAAAGGAGGGGAGCTTCGGCAGGATAAAGAAAACCCTGAGAAAACGTGGGCTCCCCGCGCAGTGCTCCACGTGCACGTCGGGAACACACTGGGATGCCTGAGAAATCAACGTAATCCGAGACTGAGCTGGAAAGCGGCCTCGCCGCGGAAACCCTGGATGCTTGGAAAATTGTTTGGGGGACAGTCGGCCATAGAAAGTGCCTAGTGGAGGGAAATCACACATAATGTGATAGGTAACATTTTTATAAAATGTGTATACATAATTGTATATGTAAATATATGTGTGTGTGATTGTGCAACCAAAGAAAGCATTATTCTTTATTATCACATCTGGACAGAAATGCTGTGATTCTTGTTAAGACCCTGAGATCCTGCACAGAGAAGTTGCTTTTCAGTTTGGGGCTAGAGCTACCAATCCCAGAAACTGTCCCCAGGCCTCTCACGTTGCATCTTTCACCTCCAAGGGTGAGGGGCTAAGCGTCCTCCACAGACAGCCCCTTCCCCCACCTCCAACGTCCCTGAGAATTCCCCGCACAGCTGAATCA
Organism: Lontra canadensis; assembly: GCF_010015895.1. Classification (NCBI taxonomy): domain Eukaryota; kingdom Metazoa; phylum Chordata; class Mammalia; order Carnivora; family Mustelidae; genus Lontra; species Lontra canadensis. The sequence continues at coordinate 9,191,837 of NW_022631018.1, read as the reverse complement.
GCGCTGCCACCATGTCCCACAGTCCCACATCTGGGCCAGGCCACTTGTACTCCAGCAGGTCCTTCCAGCCATTCTCCTAACTGCCTGCTTCTGGGGACCTCATAGATTCCTGTCCTTTTGTTTTTAAAGTCCTGTTCTCATCTGCTTTGTAAGACTTCAGTTCAAAGTCCCTTTTCTGCCACTTACTAGTCATGGATTCTTGTTCATGTCAGTAACTCAGTCAGCACTGATTTCCAATGGGAAAAAACAAAACAAAACAAAACAAAAAACTCTTTGTGAGATGATTAAAGCCTTGCGGGAAAGGCTTTGAATATTCAAAGTGAGCTGATGGCATCATCATAGAGCAAAATGCTTCTGTATCAAGTCATGACCTGGTCTTCAGACCTCCTCTCCAGATCTTCGCATAGACCTTCTGACAGGTTGTCAAACTGTTGTCACAGCCATCTCCTGAAAGACAAGCGGCTGACTGTCATCCAGGAAAGCGGATCAGAAAGCAGAAAGTAGGGAAGCAGAGTCTGGGATGGAGATAAGCTTGCAGGTGTTTATCAGGGAGTGCTCCTGAGAGCACCACCTGGGGATGGGGAGGGAAGGAACCAGGCAAAGGCCGAGGGAGAAGGGGTGCTGAGAACACTCTTTTAGTGCAGTCTTCAGCTCCTCCTACTTAGAGCCAGGGTGACACTTCCTAGCTGCTTGAGTTAGAACTCAAGGAGGCCATACACTTACTCTCCTTATCCGAGCATTCGTTGAACTCAGGCCTTCCAGGGAAAGGTTTTCTTCGGCAGAGACAATTGCCTGGAAGCAGCTGGGGTCTGCCAGCCAGGGGCTGGGGAATGAGTCCTCTACTCCTGAAAGTGGGTCTGGCCCATTATGACGCCTACCGCAATGATCATTTGCTTTGGGTTGTTTACTTCTGGAATATGCTTAGTACATTGTCTTGTTGATACAATGCATCGATTTTCTGTGGGGCCTTCAGAAATTACCCAGGAGTTTGAATACCCAAGCTCTAGAAATGATTCTGCACTTGTCTGAATTAGCAAAGCATCTTTAACAGACTGGGTAGCAGGTCCCTAGTAAGCCCACCCCTCTCGCTGCTCCATCTCTCTGCAGTGTTACTTGGGGACTACCCCAGGATCTATCCCTTAAGCCATCCTCTCCTATCCCAGTGCATACACTTCACCCTTTGGACCACCAGTGCTGGAATTCAGACTTCATGTCTATGGCCTCCAGCCATGTCTCACTTCTATCCACTCATGCACCCCATCTAGGGTCCTGGACACCAGCCCAAATCAGAACCCAGGCCCCGTATGTAGCCATTAGGGGAAGTCAGACAACTGCTAATCTGCTGTGTTGCCTTAAACTATCACTCAACCTCTCCAACTATAAAACAAGAAGGTCTGTTCTTCCCATTTTTACCTCAAAATTACTGGGTTTAATAATCAAACCAGGCAGTCGGAATATATGGGTGTGTGTGTGTGTGTGTGTGTGTGTGTGTGTGTATTTAGTGTATGTGTTCACTTCATAGACATCTATTTGCTGGGTGCATAGATGGATGGATATGTGTGTCCCACAACTTGGATGAATTCTACGAAACAGTCTATGGTCTGTACCTCCCCCCATCACCATGCTTCTTTTGTGTGTTTTGGGGAACACAATCACTATCATTTCTAGCTAACAGAAAATTTTACCAAGGATTTTTGATAAATACAGCAGATGAAGCTAAATTCTTAGTACTCTAACTGGTACAGAGTAGTTTCTCTGATCGATGTCAGTAACCTACTACCTTACCTTCTGAACACCCAAGACCCAACTTTTCTTTTCTTTTTTTTTTTTTTAGATTTTATTTATTTATTTGACACACACACAGAGTGTGCACATAAGCAGGAGCAGGAGAGGGAGAAGAAGGCTCCCCACTGAGCAGGGAGCCCCACGTGGAGCTCCATCCCAGGACTCTGGGTTCATGACCTGAGCCAAAAGCAGACACTTAATGGACAGAGCCACCCAGAACAACCACCCCCAACTTTTCATTCATTCATCTGTCCATTCATTCAACAAACACCAAATGCCTACTAGGTGCCAGACCGTAACTCAAGCCCTGGGGATGGAGCCATGCCCAGTCGCAATCCTTGCCCCAAATAGCAACCAGATGCCTTCATGCAAATTCAAACACGATCACAAAAAAGATGAATTTAAGTTGTATCTAGACTATCTTCTTTTTAATGATGTATATATTTTAGTGGTCTGCCTTTTCAAAGATGCTCAGTGTTGGAGCACCTGGGTGGCTCAGTGGGTTAAAGCCTCTGCCTTCAGCTCAGGTCATGATCTCAGAGTCCTGGGATCAAGCCCTGCATCGGACTCTCTGGTGGTGGGGAGCTGCTTCCCCTTCTCTCACTCTCTGTCAAATAAATAAATAAAATCTTTAAAAAGAAAAAAGATGCTCAAATTTTCTTATGAGAAGTTTTTGTAAATGTACATCAAAAAAGAAAGTTTGCCCCACATGCTCCCAAACATAATAGCCAGTCAACTACTACAGTCCATATGGAAAACCAATTTTATTCTCTTAATTCACTTTCCAATCCATGTTATGGTCTTGCTGTGGAATGAAAGTCTTTAGCTAGTAGTATCTTTACATTGCATTTTTAATTTTCAAATCGTTTTCATATCTATTCACAAATTCAAACCTCACAAGAGCTTTGGTAGGTAAACTAGACAGGACTAAACCCATTACACTAAAAAGGAACCCAAGGTACAGAGAAAGTTGGGTGATGGTCTAAGACTGCTCAGCTAATCAATTAAAACAAAATACAAAAACAGAAACAAAATCAAATCTAGTACCCAGATCTCTTTCTACTGAAAATTTTGTATATTTGGAGTTTTTCCTTATAAATGAATTTTTATGACCTCAAGTTACACATGCTACTTCCACCCCTCACCCCTCACCCAATAACCTGACAGCAAGTCTCTCAGCTTGTCTGCAGCCTGTGCGATTAGCAGATAAAATGACTGGTGACATGTATCAATTTATATGAATCACTGATTAAAGAGGACTGCTATGAATCCAGGGTCTCAATTTGTCAAGCCCCAGGACACAATTCAAGCTCTCTGTAATCTGGCCTCCTTGCCACTTGTTACTAATTGCTGGAAATTCTGAAATTATTTCAGATTTTAAGGAATATTTTTAAATTCTCTGGAGTATCTGGAAACATTCTATTGCAGGCATCAGATAAGTATTTGCCTTTTCAGTACCATCTCTTCTTGGCTTCAGCCATCAACAAGAGCGTCCTTATCCTACTACCTCGAAAGAGAACACTTTGAGCCAGCAAACAAGAAGCAGGAAGCCTCATTTTCAGCAGTTGGACCAGGTCACTTCTCTATAACCCCCTTTGTCGCCCACCTCTGATGCATGCTGAACTCTGTCTCCCCCTGCAAATGCCTCAGAGACCAGAGCAGCAGGAGAAATAGCCAACAGGCTGGGGGTAGACGAAGAGGCGGCCTGTTCCTACATCCTCCTAGCCCTCATGTTGCGTCTTCTAGAATGCTCTCCCTGATAAATTACATTCCTTCACCTTAATCTATTCTAGCCTTGCCACTGGAAGTGACCACAAAAAGCACGTACGACCATGTGAAATGGTGGCTGGGGGTGGGGGGGGGGTAAGGGGCACCCAGATGGCTCAGTTGGTTAAGTGTCTGCCTTTAGCCCAGGTCATGATCCCAGGGTCTTGGAATGGAGTCCTGCACTGGGCTCCCTGCTCAGTGGGGAGCCTGCTTCTCCCTCTCCCTCCGCCTCTGTGATCTCTCTCAATCTCAAATAAATAAAGTCTTTTTTTAAAAAGGCAATAAAACTATATGTGCAGATTTATTTGTATCAGATAACTCACAAAATAATCCTAAAGGAAAGGGTATTTGATACCTTTGATATAATTTTGTCTTTATAAATTCAAACACAAATGATGTATAGATATATACCTATACAAATACATGTCCATACATGGAAAAATGTTAAAAATAACCGGTAAAATATAATATTAATTATTTCCTAGTATTAGAATAATGGGTATTTTCTAAGTTGTCTGTACTGAACATGGATTATTTTTGATACTAAGAAAAAACATTACTTATAAAAATAAGTATAATAAAAAATCTTCCTCCCCCCCAAAAAAACAAGAAAATTAAAAAATCTATCATATTCATGTATATATGGCTTTTTTAAAGATCAGAATTTGTTGCACAATAATGTGAACATTATGGCACATTGTTGTTTTTTTTTTAAGATTTTATTTATTTGAGAGAGAGCATGAAGGCAAGAAGGGGCAATGGGGAGGGGTAAAGAAGACAAAGGGAGAAGCAGGCTCCCTGCTGAGCAAGGAAGCCTGACATGGGGCAACATCCCAGGACCCCTGGATCATAACCCGAGCCCAAGGCAGGCACTCAACTTACCAAGCCCAACAGGTGCCCCTCTTTTTTTTTTTTTTAAGAGTAAATAGAATATGCATGAAACACTTTTTTATGAATAAAGTCTGTAAGCTTTAGAAAAAATTTAAAAGGCCAGAAAGAATTACATTAAAATGTTACATGGTTGGTTTTCTTTCTCCTGAGTGGTTGATTGCAATGAATAGTTATTTCAATCTTCACTATTTTATGGATTTTTTACATGGGCAGAGGATAATTAATATTACTCTTAAAAACAATTCCATGATTTCAAAAATACTAAATAAAAATACTGACTATGTATATCAATTTGTCCTTTTTGACATGTTGTTTTCTATTTCTTTGCACGTGGTTTCATGTGCAAATTTTATTTCCTCAGGGGGACGGCAGATTTCCGGGAGGTCTTCTAGTTGTTTTGCTGTCTTTAGAGCATTTTATATGTGTTAAAATGTGCACGTTTGTGAATGCCACTCTCATCCATCCACATGAAGGGGAGAGAAGCCTGCTCCCACCAAATCTTGACTACCAGAAATGCCACTGCATCTCTCCCGCGAATGTAAATATCTGATCACAAGACTATGTGAAGTATTTTAAATCGGTCAAACACAAGACAGACACGTGAGCCACTTTTATTGTTATCATCATGCTCATTATGGGTCTGAAAGCTCATCTATGTTAATTGTGAGCGGGGTTCCCAATCTTTGTCTCCAGACACAGGCTACACACTCAGCTGGCATCCTTGCTGTGGGAGGAACAAAGCCATTCATCATTATTGGCAAGTTGGCCAATTTCATCATTAATTGATCATCTGCTTTTTCCAGTTCAGTCCTGAGGCTTTCCTCTAGGGAGCAGAGGGAAAGAGCAGGATTTGCTCGGTCAGGCATGGCAACAACAGACTGTGAAAGAAATGTTCAAGGTATTCCATCAATAAAGGAAGGTCACTTGCCTTTGCAGCAGCAAGCAGTCCAAACCAAAGGAAAATTAGGCTTAGGATTTCCATTGGTTTTGGCTTCTGAGTGGAAGTGTCTGTTACTAACACCCTTACTAGGCTGCAGATGCTTCTCCTGGAGGGATGCAGGGTCATTTTCATACTAGAGGAAAGGGACAAGAGGAACCCTGTCCCCTGGGCCACCTGGCCCTCGCTGCAGACTCAGTCCTTAGCCGTCACATTGTAGGAACATCAGGCAGAAGGAAGGAAGGAGGCAGAAGGAAGCCACTGGGTGCTCCTGGCCTGGCATGCCAAGGACCTTGCTGAGATACAGATAATATTTCTTCACTCCTTTTTATTGTTGCATGCCCCAAGCTCTGGAAAGTCTGGATAAGGGACCAAAACAGACAAGAAAGTCAAGATCTGCAGAGTGACAGGGCTTTGAACCTCAGTTGTTGTTAAACTTACAAATCACTCAGATGAATCTTTTAGCTAAAGGTGGAGGGAAGAAATGAGATTTTTGATCCACTTCGGACACATAATGCCTCTCCGGAGACAAGATGCTTCTCAACAGTGATATTCCCCCCATCAGTCATCATTCCAGGCAAAGGACCCATCGGGGGAGACGTCTCATGGCCCTTGGAGCAGATTGTCACGTGCCGCGTCAGAGAAACAGGTGGCTGGTCTCCTTGCGCATATGGCCAGATCACTACCTTACTTGGCATCCTTTTTCTAATCAATGACAAAATCACATTAAATATCGCTGGGGTCCCTCCCATATAGGGCTTGAGACAGAGGGGGAAAAAAATGTGTTCCTGCTCCTTTCAACTCCCACCCTCAAGAAACACAAAACTACAACCACAAAATTATTCCCTGTATCACTTTTAGTTCCTTATGTCATCAGCTCAAACTGATTGTCTGTATCTTAATGGTAAGAATCAGACCTTATGCATAATTCACCCTCCCTACCCAGCGCCTAAGCCAGCATTCTGTGCTCCTAGCACAATGGATGCTTACAAAATTAATGAAAACTAGCATGTGCATAACAGATTTTAATCTTCACAGCACTTTTGCATCTGGGCACATCCTACCACGTTCTGCTGACTCAGAGCAGAAAATTGAAGCCGCAAGGGGTTGACTTGTCCTGTATTGTAAAGTATGACAGAGCTGGAACCAGAACTCAGGTCCTACTTCTACTCATATTTGGAGTCCCCCACTTGGAAAATACAAAAGTGGTGAGAAGGTGGTGCTGGGGCTCACTGAACTAGGAAGTTATTTCAAGACTTGGGGCAGCAGCTGATTCAGAAAATGTCCAAAATATCTTGTCAAAATCGAAAATAGGGAAAGGAAGATGGGTTCATGTACTGGAAATGACCAATCTAAATTACTGATCTGAGAGAGTTCAGACTTTCTGGATATCCATATCTCATTTGGGGATGCCAAATGGAGAGGTAGGCAACCGAGACATCCTCGTAGACGTTTTAAGGACAGTGAAACAAACATGTCGAAATGGATGATCCGATATATACGTCACACCTGCCTCTGAGTAGTTCTGGCACAAATTTCTTAAGTTAATTAATGTCATGGAAAATGGATGAGTTGCCTCTTTACCAATCCTGTGAGGAACATCTGAAGTACTGAACAAACACCTTTATCATAAAATAATATTAATAGGGGCGCCTGGGTGGCTCAGTGGGTTAAGCCGCTGCCTTCGGCTCAGGTCATGATCTCAGGGTCCTGGGATCGAGTCCCACATCGGGCTCTCTGCTCAGCAGGGAGCCTGCTTCTCTCTCTCTGCCTGCCTGCCTCTCTGTCTACTTGTGATCTCTCTCTGTCAAATAAATAAATAAAATCTTTAAAAAAAATAAAAAAAAAAATAATAATATTAATAGATCTAATGAAGCATTTCATTAAAATGTTATTCTCTAATTTCCTGATAGAATGGAGTTCCATGAGGGAAGGGAACAAAATTCTCTTCCTGACCAAACCCTAGTGAGATGCCTCTGAAGCCTCTTCTTGGCCAGGCCTCAGTCTTGGCCTATAAATAGTTGAACAAACACTAACATGGTTTCTAACAGGTGAAGGTCACATTCTTAAGATGATCCGAGCTCCCCTTAAGGAGCTGACTGAGAAAATTCAAGACTGCCAAACGAATTTGCTCTTTGTTCCAGCAAACACCTGTCTCCCAGTCACTGTGGGAAAATAGGGACCAAATGTCATAAACAACAGTTAGCCAACCCAGATGGGATTTACATGGACCAACTTCCCCTCCTGCTTTTTAAAATTTTTCACTTCCCTGGCTCTACTGAGCCCCCACCTTCCCACCTCCCTTCCCATTCTACCTTTACCATGTCTAGTCACCTCTGTGCAGATCAAAGGGGAGTTCAGTTCATGCTGGACTCTTGTCCTTACTGCAATAGCTCTTACTGATTAAATGCCACCCTTCCCACTTTAACTAGTGTCCAGCTTTGTTTATCTTTATCAGAAGGGACTCATCTGCCTTGCTACCCCTGTATTTCCAACGTTTGTGCAATGTTTGTTCACAGTGCCTGCTCAATGAGTATTTGTTCAAGGAATGAACGAACACATACGGCATTCACTGTGGAGAACTCATTGAGAACTTGGTCCACAAAACCCATTTGTCTACAACCCCTGAAGTTTTACTCCTCTGCAGCATGGATGCAGAGGGTACATTACTCTGGAACTCAGTTTCTCAGTTCTCCAGGAATGCCACTGCAAGGGCTGACTTTTGCCCATGACCTGACCCTCCACGTACCATGACTGGCCTAATAGTTCTTTCCTGCCTTAGAACACATGCTTTTCTAAGATATCCATCCTATCCCGAGTGTGGCCTCTGAGAGAATAAATTTACCAGCATTATAACTCACTCAAGGTTGTGGGTTCCAAATTTGAAGCTGAACTTGAGCTTCTCTTGGTTCAGGTTGCAATGAGTGCTGGCAAAAATATGACCACCTCGCTCAAGAATAAAGGCCCCAGGGGTGCCTTAGCTATCAAGTTGCTCTTACAAAAGAAGATTCTGATGAGTCAAGTGTAAAAGGATCAGAGTCTAAAGGATTTAATTTCTCTTAAAATATTTGATGGTTTCATGGTGAAGGAGGTATTTATTTAGCAATATGTACATGGAGTCTCAATCATCTCAAAATCTTTGAAAAAGAGATGAAGATATTTTTCTAATGCCACGATGTTTCTCGGTCCTCTCTTCCTTTTCCTCTCTGAACAGAGTCTGAAAAATTGCACTAGGTATTCCCAAGCTAACTTCTGTATTACCTAAATACCACCATTTGTCCTAGACAAGATTAATTCAGGACATAGCTATGAAGCAGAACTTAAGATCAAGTCTCATTACCTAAAGACAACAAAAGCAGCAATAAGAAAAAATAAAATTTAAAATTGCCTAAATCCATCAGGCATGTTGTAATTTAAACATGGATCTGGTTAGAACTTGGAATACATATAGTTTCTTCTTAATACTATTTGTTGAAAAAGGTTTTGCCTATAGCTATAAATATTCCTTATTACCATCTCAGAAACTTCCAGAGGGCCCTGGCCTTTCTGGCCAAATATAGGACTCTTGTGGGTTCAGAACTATCATTTACCTTTACACTTTTATTGCCTGGAATGTTTCAGGGAAATGTTATGAGGCTCCAATGTGTCACCCTCTTCCCAATAATCAAGAAATAGACAATTATTACAAGTTCACTCTGTGCTTAAGTTTGAGCTAAGCAATAGAGAGAGAAATAGTCTCCACCCCCAGGAAGTTTATAATCTGGTCTTTGAGATAAGAGTTACACAAACGAAAGAATTTGTACACAAAATCATTATAACAGTATCAATAGCTAATAGTTATCATCTATTCACTAGCGATAGGGATTGCTCTAAATGCTTTGTGTGTATGCTATCATTTTATTCTGACAACTGTCTTATAAGACAGGTGCTAGTACCACTCCCATCACACAAAAGAATACTTCAATAGGATAGGTTAAAGGCTTTGCCCCAAATCGCACAGCTGGATAATGATAACACTATGATTCAAAGCTAAGGCAGGCAGTTCCTAAGCCTGAATGCCACCCTTCTTCCTGCCACTGCCTTCAAACACTTGTGTGCTCATGTAAAGGTTAATACACGTATGCACGCGTAGAGAATTATCTACGTGATCATTACAAACACAGAGCAAAGCTTGCCAATTCAGCCGAAATAGAAACATTACTTTAATATCAGCCATGCATTTTAATCTACGTTTGATTCAAACATATGTATTGGGTACTTCTTATATGCAAGCGAAAAGGGTTAAAGTATCGTCTGTCCATCATGGGGATAAGACAAGACTGAAAATGTTCTTGGAGTGAAAGGAAGGAGACCATCAGGCACTTTATAGGAAAAGTTTTCATAAAATGTAGGTTAACTGAGCTGAGTCCTAATCTCTCAGAAATGAGAATTGGGGAGTGTGGGACAGCATTATTTATGCATATTTATCTATAATCTAAAGGAAGTGATCTCCATAACACAATTTTGTTAGTGTTTTTCTCCTGTCTTATTTTTCTGCATGTGATCTCAATTGCTAATGATGCTGGCTCCAGCCTTCATTCACCAAAATGAAAAAAAGCTGTTGGTCAGGACAAAAAAGGAAGAAAGACTTTCACCTGAAACCAACGCTGGGCCAGGTTAGAGAACATCAGGAGTGTCATCAGGTGTGGACAAATTCAGGGCAGCAGCCTCCACACAATAAGTTTCGGGTTCATACTTATTTAACAACATCGCATAGCTTCTCTGTGGAGTTCCTCTGTTCCTGCCTCCCAGCCTCCTCTCCTTCTGCTGCTTACAATGTTCCCTTTACTGCAGCAGTTTCTGAAATCTCACTCCTTTCCAGTAATCTTACCTACTAAAAGAATACAGACAAGTTATCCTTTGCCTCTCCCTCTTTAACCATGAAACTTGGAAAACCACCTCCTATCCCGTCATCCAATTTTTTAAAACTATTCCCCTCACCATCACCATGCCTTCCTAAGGCCTGATAATTTTTTTTTTTATTCCAATGCAACCGACTACCATCAGTGTTCTACAGCATGGCATAAATGGAATCTCATATATATATCTATCAGAGACTTCGCTTGAAAAACCAAAGATGACTCCAACTGCATTACTGAGGATAAATAATGCCTAATGTTGTAGCAGAAGAAAAACAGGAAAGAAAGAACATAACATAATACAACATAATATAACAATATCACAACAATGGAGAGGGCTTCTAAAGGATAAAAGCAAAGAAGAGCAATAATAATAGATTTTAATAAAAATCAAACATGAACAAGCCAGGTGAACTCATCTAAGACTTGAAAAGCCAGCATTCCTATTTCTCTCAACCCCAATTCCTTAAAATGAACCACTGTGTTCTAGCTCTTAGGCCATCTTTCTCCTCTGCTCTCCCTTTCAAATACACACATCTGTCCTGAGATGCCCCCCCATTCCCGCTCATTACTCCTCCACCTAGCCCTGACTGTTCCACCTTTCTAGCTGCTGTGACCATCAGGATTACGTTTTGCTTCAACCACTATGCAGCTCTCTTCTCTGTTACCTGGATCCTTTACGCTGAAAAGCCCTTCCTGCTTTGATGGGGCCCAGGTCAACTTATGTAATAAAAGAGGAAGGCTGATGGAAATATAATAAAAGCAGAAGAGGTTATTGAAAAGGTTCTTTCACTAAGTAGATACATCCCCAAAACATACACAGAGAAGATAAATAAGTGTGTGGCTCTGGGAGAGGAAATGAAACAAATATGGAGACTGTGGGACATCAAAGGAAAGCTCACTATCATGTCGAGGATGGGAGGGCTGGGCATGAATGACTTAAGTATCAGAAGAAAGGGGAAATTCATCATGAATTCCTCTCACATCAGAATCTTATACTTCTGGACACCTGATGTATAACAAGGACATTTGAATTTCAGCAATGCGTGATTAAATGTACCTGGTTTATCCTGTACTGTTTTAGCACGTGAAGACCATATTGGAGTCAACACATGTTGAGTTGTGCCAGGTGCTCTGCTAGGCCTGGATCACTGGGAAAAGTAAACAGACAATAAACCAGTGGAGGCAAAACCATGTTGGAATATATTCTGATTTTCTGATGTCCCTAATAAGAAATCACTCCATAAAATGCTGGGCAATCTCTGAGCAAGTAAATTATCCAGCAGCAAGTTTTAAAGAAGGGATTTTGCCCACCTTTATCTGAAGAAGGAAAAATGGGGACAATATACATGGGCATTCATGTGCCCTAGACAATGAAAAGCAGAAAATAAGAAAATGAATGGTCACAGTTAAGGAACATAATAGTAGCTTTTATATGAATAATGCCGATAACTGTCATGAAAAGAGATTGAAGCAATCTATAGATGAGAGTATAATGCCAACCTTCCTCTAAAGTGTGCAAGGAAAGCAAAGGTTATGTAAAACCCATTCAAGATAGTAGCAAGGATACTTTATTTACACTTAGTAGTTTTGCTTTCTGTCTGCCTTCTGACATTGTAGTTTATTCATGCAGACAAAAAAAAAACCACTGACATTAGTTACAAGAACTGACTATTATAAATAAATAGGGAGAAATAGGGAGAGGTTGGTTAAAAAAAACCCTAATTACTTAGTAAAGAATCATATTTTCACAGAACAAATACAAATAAATATTTTAAGACGTGTTAACTTCTGAGTCACTAAGTTATCCATGCTAAAAGCAAACTTAAGACCTAAAAGGTAATATAAATGATCAACAGACACAGGAAAAGATGTTCAACATCACTAACCAGCAGGGAAATACAAATCAAAACCACAACAAGATATCGCATTACACCTGCTAGAATTCCTATAATCAAAAAGACAAGAGATAACAAATGTTGGCGAGGATGGGGAGAAAAGGAACCCTCATGCACTGGGAATGGGTGGGAATGTAAATTGTTACAGCCACTGTGGAAAACAGTATGGAGTTTTTTCGAAAAATTAGAAATAGAAACACCACGTAACACAAAATTTCCACTATTGAATATTTACCAAAAGAAAACAATTTGAAAGGATATATGACTCCTATGTTTACTGCAGTATTATTTATAATAGCCAAGATATGGAAATAACTTTAGAGTCCCTCAATAGACGAATGAATAGGAAAATCAAGGGAATATTACACAGCCATAAAAAATGAGATCATGTCAATTGTGACAACATGGATGGAACTAGCAGGCATTATGTATGCTAAGTGAAATAAGTCTAAGAAAGACAAATACCATATGATTTCACTCATGTATGGAATCTAAAAAAAGAAATAAACAGACAAATAAAAAGCAGAATCAGACTTGTAAACACAGAGAACAAGGCCAGAGGAGGAGAGTGCTGGGGTGATAAGCAAAGTGGGTAAAGGGGAAGGGGAAGTCCAGGCTTTCAGTTAGATGGTAGCTACACACGTGGTGGGCATAGCATAATGTTTAAACTTTTCGAATCATTATGCTATACACCTGAAACTAACATAATGTGTGTCAACCACACTCAAAAAAAAATTTAGTAATAATTAAAAAAAAAAAAGACCTGAGCAGCAATAACCACTGAATGTATGATAACTACTAACAGAGACTACAATGACAGCCAACAAGCTATCCCATTCCTTTGGGGTTAACCTTTGACCCTTCTACCATTTTTAATTTGTATTTATGTATTTCTTTTAAGAGAGAGCAAGCACAAGAGCAGGGTTGGGCAGTGGGCAGAGAAGGAGGAAAAGGGAGAATCCCAAGCAGGCTCCACAAGGTTCAATCTCCCAACCATGAGATCATGACCTGAGCTGAAATAGAGAGTTAGACACTTAACCCACTGAGCCACTCAGGTGTCCCCGTCCTTTCACCATTTTGTTGACAAAATTGTTAACTGATTTATTCAAGTAATAAACTCTCTTATCATGTCACTTTGGGAGGCAACAGCATTTCATGAAATAGCCTGGGTTTTGAATCAGGGATCTGGATTCTAATCAGGTAGCTGACATGTGCTTACCTAATAACTTTGAGAAATTTATATAACCTCATTGAGCTCCACTTTTCTCATCTGCGAAGGAGAGGATAAAAAGAACTACCTTGCAGAATTTATTTTAGGCTGAAATTAGGTATTTAAAACATAGCACTTACCACAGGGTGGACAGTAAGTATTACTTAATTTTTTCTTTCAGTGTCTTGCATTGCCAACATGATAAAGTCAAAGTTCCATTGTAGGGCATCCAGGATTCTTCCAAATCCAGTACTGGCCTACTGGACCTGGATAATATTTTGCGATATTGATGATTTTCCTACATTCTCTTTAATACTTTGGACCTTTCTTAACCACTATGCTAGTCTAGTAATTCTTGATTCTGACCAGTTAGAACCTACTGGTGAGCTTGTTAAACAGCACTAATACACCTGCCCCACCCCAGACCAATCAGAACCTCAGGAAGTAGACTTACTGCATTTGTATTAATCATTAAGTGCTCACAGCGATGGTAGTGTGCAGCTGTGGTTGAGAACGCCGAAATCAACATTTCTAGATCCTTTACTTCAGCAAAAGGATGACAAGGTAGAAATAGGGAACAAAGGAAACTGTTACCAGCTTTTGAGTTTTAAATGCCTAGCCTTCAAAAGAAATTTTTAAAAAACATAGGACATAAGCAAAAAAATAATAAATAAATAAATAAAATTCACGATGACTAAGAGCAACGATTCTCCACCACCACCACCAACACAACCCACACCTTCAGGATTACAAAAGCTAGCCCTGGTGAGGAATATAGTAGGAAAGGAGGTAATGAGACCACAGAAACTTGGAGTCCCTGAGAAAGGAGGCCTGCACCCTGATCTTCCTGGGAGAGGGGAAATAGATGCCTCCTTGATAAGTTGGTGTGAGCCAAGACTAGAAGGTCCCATGCCTTATTTTCCAACAGAGAGCCCAGATGGGCAGCCAGAGTTCAGAGAAATGGAAGTGTTGTGACTAACCAAAACAGGCAGGCCCTAGACAGCCTCATAAAGCAGAGGGTCTGGAGGGTGATTCCTGCCGCCTGGGAGGCAGCACCATAACCTTCTGAAAACAGTCCAGCGGTAGCCCTAGAGAGCTGATGACTGGGGATCAGACAGGACAATGGTCACCTCCCTGAAAGCCAACTTGGAGAACTGAAAAAGACAGTCCTGACGCCCCACCCTGCACCACCATCAACATTTCCATAAGGTCCCTAGCCCTTGGGGAAAGCAAGGAAATTCATCCCAAACTGAGGAAGATTAACTTTCTTCATGTAGCAAAATGAGAATTTCTAGAAAGCAGTGGATGAAAAGAAGGATAAACAAAGTCACACATTTCTTGCCCCTGAGCATGGGGCTGAGATTTCCACCTTCCTAACTTTGCTTCCTGTATGAGACCATGTCTGCTTGTACTTCATGCTCCAGTAGCACTAAAAAGGCCACTCTTGCCTCTGTTCCTCTCCTGCTCACTCCTCGTCCACCCTGTGCGGTGGGTCTCCCCTGCTTAGCAAAATCCTCCAAGTTTCCGCCTTCAAGCCTTCTCTGACATTCCTTGGAAAAACTCATCATCCCTGCTCCATGTTGCCGTCATAGAACACACCCAGCACGGTAGGGGGCTGTAAATTAAATTCACGTGACTGGCTGGGAATGGGAGCATATATGTGGATAGATGTATCCACAGGATGGTACAGATGGCCACCTAAACCTGTACTAGAGCATGTGGGAGCTTGGAGTTTGTCTCCTTCATCAACCTGTATGCCATTTGAAAGCCGGGATCATACCACACTCGGCCTTGTACTCCAACATCTTGCACATTAAAAGTGTTCATAGTTTGTTAAATGAATGAATGAAATCATTACTTAATGTGATGAATAGTTGCCACATGCAAGCCCCAGTGCCATTTCAAAACAATAGAAAATTTTTTCAGTGTCACTTTTTAAAAAGATCACTTATAATGTTGCTAAAAATATGTGAGGAAGTCATTCTCCTCTTTGGCATCATCCCTTATGATCACATCAGCAATTGTAAACTGCATCTACTTTAATCAGAATGAATGAACTAGCTAGATAATCAACCTGAGAAAATCATTTCTATCTTGCCTTTTTAGGCCAGATGGAAGTTCTCTATATGCCTCTCTTTAATGCTACTACCTTCAATAAATCAGCAGAAAATCAGTTGAGCAACTAATGATAACCATGGGATTTGAGAGTGACAAATGTCTAGTTTGCACCCAATAGTGATCAAACAAGTTTGCTCCATGAAATAGCCATACAGCAGCCACATGCCCTCAAAATTCGGTTGGATTATTAAAATGTTTGTAGTGCCTTTTCTTATATTTTAGTTTCAAGAAATTAACCCAAGTGATAAATATGACCACCCTGTATACAAAAGTAAACTACACACTAAATGAAGTAAATAAAATGTAAACAGAACATTAAACAAGCTTCAGAGGAAAAATGTCTGAGAAATCAAGAGTGGGCAGGAGTATAGGCATAAGAGCTGAAGGATTTACTCGAAGAGGATGCTAGGAAAATGACTTGATTGAATCATCTAACTTCTAAACAAAGATATCTTTGAGATATTCCACATAATTGTGTGTTTGTTATACTGGAGACACAATCATAAGCTCTAAGCCCCAATTGCCAATGGTGACTTCTTTCATCCCAGCTGGCCCTGAACTGTACCCTGTCCTTCAGGATGAAGATCTCACCTCTCTGATTCATCCTGGTCGATCCTCTGGCCTGGGAAGTGTCAGTTCTAATGAGCAGGAGAAGGACTGGGATTCTTCAATGAGCCTGGAAGAATGGAGGGACGCCTGTTAAATGCCATTCACAGCTCTAAATAGCCATTCAGATTAGTGGCCGTGGTTCCTAAAGGACGGGTCCCACACTGATGTGTGTGCAGACCCCTTTCAAGGTCAGTGATCCATGCAACTCAAGTGGTAATGGGATCCGACCTTTGGTGTCGAAAACTGCACCTGTTAGGCTTGGAACAATGGGGCATTCTGAAGTCAGCCACTGCAACTTGCTCTTTTCCAGACCAGTGAAAAGAATATCTCATTTCTCTTCGAAATTGGTGACCATCACACAAAATACTTTGGGGGCTATTTGCAAAACAGCACACAGGCTGTGCAAATGACGTTATTACAGATGTAATGCCACAGACCTGCTAGCCCCACATTTTGAGAATAAAGAACATTAATCATGTCTTCCTTCCATTTCAGTGGACTGTAAATTAAACTCACATGAATAACTCTGAAGAGGAGCATGAATGCATACATGTATACACGGGGTAGGGGGTGTTAATTAAATATATGTGAAGAGCGCATTGACTCATAATTTGAAGCACTGGGTCCCAGGCGCTCTCCTCTCAGGAGCCATGTGACATTGGTAAGTCATTAGGCTTCCCCATGGAATGGGACGAGTATCCACCTCAGAGCCTATCTTTCCTCTGCTTTGTGTTCAGTGCCAGTATGTATTAAAGTTTTGGATTAAATAATTTCTAAGCTTTCTCTAGTTCTAAAATTCTATTATTGTGGCTAGTTCTCTGCTTTATTCTACCATTCAATATAATTTTAAAAGTTCAAGCCACACACTCCTTAGCATTCAGCAGAATTGTACCAATAGAGTTCACCATGGATTAGGGTATATATCAGGTAGTCATCTGAATCTGTATTTTCTCATTTCTCTAAAATAAGCATTTTTTATTTGTGCCACTTTTATTTGGCTTAAGCAGCCACCGCTTTCAACCAGATCAAGAAGAATCTCACAGAATTAATTTTGAGGGGTGAAGGTTCAGAGTTAATATTAGTTTGTAGTCCCCTTCCAGCAGACTGGTGGGATAATCCCTACTATTTTTTTTCTCTTGCCGCCAGGTCATATGGCTGGACTACATTTCCCAGCCTCCCTTGCACTTGGGCATAGCCATGTGACTTGGTTTTGACCAAATGAATGTGATGGGAGTACTGTGTGCCATTTCTAGTTCTGGTTCATAAAATCCTCACACAATCTTCCACTCTCTCCATCTGCCCATTTAACAGAGAGAATTTCCAAGGACTTCAAGTAGGTGTGGCCACAGGATGGAAGGTTCCCATGTCCCTGAGTCAGAGCTTTGAGAAGAGCTACCCAGAAAAAGTGCCTGACAAGGAACAGCCATGTTCAACTGGTGTTAAAATAAAAATGATTGTTAAGCCTCTTAAATGTGGGTGTTATTAATACCAGAGTTAAATAACCCTTTTTAATTCTGTCAAATGGGAAATGACTTTGATGCAATGATAACCTGCAAGTGTACTATCAGGCAAACCACCTCAGAGGTCAGAGAACAAAAAGGTTCACAAAGCAAGTTAAAATGTTCCAGTCACGTGGTTTATCAATTTAATTTGAAACATACAGAGAGTAGCAAGGAAAAAAGAGAGCAGGGTAAATTAACACACTTAGGATGGACACCTTGTTAACTAAATCCGGGGGTACATGAAGTTCACACGTCTGGTGTCTCCCGCTGCTTCAGGAAGCTTCCTCATGATGTGGTTAGGAGGACCAGAGCTGGAGTTCAAGCAACACAGTGCCTCAATGATATCCCCGGACCCTCTCCTGAGGGGAGACTGCCCTAAAAATCCTGGGCTCCCTGCTCCTCCGGAACCTCTCACCAAAGCCAACCATAAGAAGCCTGCAGGCCCAACACTTGCCACACCAAAAAATTGGAAGATGAAAGGAGCAAAGGAAATACGAAGGCCCTTACGTCGTTTCAAACATTCCTGTCGTTTCTCCCAGTCCTGAAGAAAAGGTCCGGAGGATGTGCCATGCAGTCCTTTTGTCAATAGCTAATGTCCCAACAAATAACAAGGAGGCAGCCCCTTCCTGTCATGAATTATGAGGTATTATTTTCTTCCTCATTAGTTAGCGTTGTGAAACCCTCCAGAAAATCTTCTATCTTCTGCAGCTGCTTTCCTTAAGACAAATCCAAGTATAATAAATGGTGTTTTGCATATTGAGAGGACAATGGTGACTGCCAAAAAAATCCCTCTCTAAAATATTCTACATTAACCTAATTTATATGCCACTATTTAGAGATGGGCACCTTATAAGAAATTACTCACTCTGCTGCCAGACATTGCCCAAGAACTGAAACATACAACTTTAGTGTAGCTTTCTTTAAGAAAAACTGTAACAAAAATACGTGACCATGTGAACACACTGCTAGGCTCCTTCTCAGGACCTTGAAAGCAGCCTTCAAAATGAGAGGCCCCAAAGCTTAAGCTTCATTTATTCATGGTAAATCCACCTCTGACTGAGTGTATTCTCGAGCTGCAGATTTATTCTAGAAGGACGTGGGGTCTCTCCATTCAAAGGAAGCCCGGAGAGACAGCGCCAGGAAGAGACAGAGTTTGGAAATTGAAAAACCGAGTTTCCACACTTCCGAGCCATTAAAATCACAGCTGAACATGGATGTTGCCACAACATCCCGTTCACAGCTATTCTTTATTCCTCAGAAATAACCAAATAACCAGATGATACTTGAAATGCCTTAAGCAAAAAACGGGGGGGGGGGGGGGGGGGGGGGGGGGAGGGCTGACAACTAATCCCCAAGTACTAGGAGACAGCTTTTGTGTTCTGCTTTGTCGCACCGTCTGAGGGAACACTCGCCGACACACACGCGCCTTCATTATGCCTCAGAAAGGAGCCTGAGAAGAAAATATCAGGCTGCAAAAGGTATCCGCGTCTCTCAGCCCAAGTCCTTTCCAGGCTCGCCGTCCCTCGCCCCCGGGGTCCCCTCACAGATGGCGGGGGTGGGGGAGGGGTGGGGTGCGAGGAGGAGGCCGGGCTCAAGTGGACCGGGTCATTTTCCTGGTGCTTTGTCCCTGGCTTTTATTTCCTGGGAATCCCGCAAAGTCACACAATTGGGACAAGCCGAGCCCCCGTGCGGACAAAGACAGACCCAGTCTCCTCAGCGCGGGCCTCTCGCGTCTCCTTCTAGTGCCCACGAGGCGGACGCTGGAGGGAGCAGGAGGTAGATCTGAGGCCGACTGGGACGCCGGCGTCGTCTCTGGGCTCCCGTCAGTTCTTCGCACGGAGAAGCAAACGCGACGGGAGACCAGGCCGCCTTCTCCGGACGGACCCGACGGAAAGCGCAACTCTTCCTCCGCAGACGGGTCGGTCCTCCCCTCGGCAAACCGCGGCGCCTGTGGAAACATCTGGAAAGCCGAGCGAACTGGGTGCTGAACCAGATTGTAGAGATCGCGTGGACCCGGCCTCCTTCCCCTAGGCCGTCGTCTGTCTACCCCACCCCGGGCGAGAGAGGCCCGTCCCCGAGCCCCGACGCGGCCCGGACCCCGCCGACTGCCGACTGCGCGGCGCTCACCGAGGGGCGACGGGAACAATGGCGGCGCGCTCAGACGGGAGCCCGGCCCTGGGGCTGCGCTGCACGACTGTCGCTTTTATCCCGAAGGGCAGTCTAGGGAACGACGGCGTTCTACTCTGCTGGCAGAGCATCAGTCCTCCACGGAGGGATCTGCCGTCAGGACGACTCGGGCAACTTCAAAGGCCCGCGGGTTCGCGCGACGGAGTGCAGCGTCGTCCACGTGACCCCCGGGTCGCGCCGGGGCGGCGAGCGTCCTCGTTCCGCGCTGCTCGCGGGCTGCCAGGCCCTGACAGGAAAGCGAGTCCCCGCTGTAGAGCCAGAAGAACACAATTACCTCCTTATCCATTTTTCAACAGCCTCTTCCCTCGCCAATCTCTGCTAATAAGTGCGGCTTATCTTTATTTACCAGGGAGCGCCTCTCTCCGCGGAGATACCAGAAGGCCCAAGAAGGGGAGCCGAGAGAAGAGCGTTTTCTACAGAAATGACGAGGAGACAGCAGTTTTCTATCTCAAAAACACACAGATGTCCTTCTCCTTAGCGGAGCCTGACTCGTTACAGAGTGTTAGGGGACAGCTTTGGAAAATTCTTGACAGAACGCCGGGTGGCCCGTAATAATGCGAGTTCCCATCTAACAGTTCTGGGTTCTTTTCATCCTTCCCTCAAATGAGCTAAATACCATAAAGCCAACTGGTCTAGCCCTTGTCTCTGAGCAGAGACACATGTCACCGTTCAGAATTCGTAGATTAAGGGAGCTTAATAAGCACTCATGGTTTTTTGTTTTGTTTTGTTTTGTTTTGTTTTGTTTTGTTTTTTCGTCCTCATAAACCAGGAGTGAAAGCCCTTATTCTGAGTTCAGATACCAGGAATTCCTTCTTACTGAAGCACACTTCCTGACTTTCCTGCTAAAAATGCTACTTCCCTAATTAGGTAGTTACTATGCACTCTAACAGCAACTCAGTCATGTTTGATTTTATGGACTTTAGAATATGCTGGAACATACCACTGCTGTGCATAAATATATATAAGATATTGCCAAGATAGGACTCTCAATCACTAAATCTGTCCATCTGCATAATTATAGAGACCGAGAAAAGTGAGTTTGGGTCCTGTAAAATCCAATAGACCTTTATCCGAATTTCATGGGGAGCTGTAGGGAAGCACATTCCCAAAGTGAGTGTAGTAGGTGAAAGTAAATGTCCTCCTCTAGGTCAAAGTATTACAAATTTCCCAAGCAAAAAAATTTCCCCCTTTCCCCTAGAAAACTAGGTTCTATTCTGCGTGGTCACCTACGAAAGACTTCAAAGATCAGAGATGGTCCTAGGAGCTATAGAACTATGAAAATATATCTTTTTCGTTTTTTTGAATACCTAACCCTAAGCATAGGGACTGGTGTTGATGATGATGATGATAACAGGAAATACAATTTATTCAGCATTTAAAATGTGCCAGGGACTTCACTGTATCCTTTATGTGTGTGAATCTATCTATTCCTCACAGCAACCTATGGGGTAGGTACTATTAAGCACCTTCTTCTATAAACAAGGAAATTCAGTAAGAAACTCAGAGTGTTTGTTATGTAACTGCACAAAGTCATAACTCTAGTAAGTGGCAACAATGGGATTTAACCCAGGTATTTCTGATTCCAGAACCTGGAAATTGAACTTCTATAATAACAAGCTGATGCATCATAGATGCTTAATAAACTTATGTTGAATAAAACTGAGCAGATGTAATGGAATTCGGTGGGATGCTTCTCTCCCTACTTCAAACTCTTTTCTGACAACGGCATCATTTGTTACAGATTACGGTATTAAGATAGTTTTAGTACTTCAAACCAGACTACAAGTTCACTGAGGACAAGGTAATATATTCTTCATGGTAATAATACTGGCTTATGCTCCAGGCTTTATTACATTATCCTTATAATTCTGAAAGGAATATATTATTTCCGTTTTTCAGATGAGGAAACAAATGCAGACAGGTGAAGAAAAGCTTCAAAGCTAGTAGTGGGAGATACAAATACCTTCCATTTACCTCCAAAGCCAGTGCACTTTCAACTCTGACCCATGCCACCTTTTTCATCTTTGTATCCTTAAGATGGCATAAAATACAACATTGGTAGTGAGCATGAACCACCCAGTCACCATCAGATGAAAGCCAAATAAGAATCACTTTTATTTGTCAACCTTGCTCTGCAAAGACTAGGCTACTTATATTACTCAGGTCTTGAAATTCATGATGATCCAGGAAATTTGGGTATTATTATCTTGCTTACTCTTCATTCATGCCTCTGTCCCCTCGCTAACCTTGTGAAAATCATGGAACTTTTGCTGATGAAGGGAAGAGAAGAGATGCCACACTCTTGGTCTGGTTTGGTTCTCTGTGTGATCTCATTTGCTTGGGTAGGCAAGAGGAAATCTGCAGGGAGGACTGGGTGGACTGGAGGTCAGAGTCTATTTATGCGAGAAGGCTAGACACAGAAGGAAACCCTCCACTTTCTCTGTCCCATCTACTCCTCATCTCAGGGCCTGCACTACATTAGTGTCTGCTGACCGGGCTGACAGTGTCCCATGTAGCCTCCGTGTCTTGTCATCCTTGGGGGAAACAGGCCATCCTTGGGGGAAACAGCAGCACCAACTTCCAAAGGAACCACAGAGTCTTTCCAAATCCTAACATTACCATGTGGCACCTCCACTTCTCGGGTTAGGATGTTCCACTAGAATCCACTACCTCTTCTGCCTGTCCAGTCCCACCTCTCTGCAAGCCAGAGGTAGGGTGTCTGGCTGAAGGGAAGGGTGCTTCCTTGAACTTAGACTACAAAGATGTAACATTTTTGTTCCCACCTTGGGCCTTCTCTTTGGGGTGATGACCAGCTAGTAACTAGGAGTGTGGGGAAGGGTTACATTTTCTTGGTACTTGTTTACTTTATGTGAAAGAATGTAAGAATGAACATAAAAACAAGAAAGAACAGAAAGAGGGATATATTCCAAGGCCCATCAGCCTATTCATGTCTGAAATCACCAAAAGAGATTTACCTAAAGAAGTATTTAAGTTGAGTTTTCCAGGGATTTCCAAGAAATGCATTTAAAAAACAAACCCAGTTTCAATCAAACCCTCCAAACAAACTGATATTACAGCTTATGTGTGCACTTAGCTTTCCACTTAGTTGTAAGCAAGGAGGCAGGGACCATATATTCCTTGTGCTCCCGGCACCATGTGTGGTCCACAGTAGGTACTCATTAGGAATTTGTTGAATGCATATTAAGAGTCATTAGAGCTGGGGCCCTGGGTGGCTCAGTAGGTTAAAGCCTCCACCTTCGGCTCAGGTCATGATCCCAGGGTCCTGGGAATGAGCCCCGCATGGGGCTCTCTGCTCAGTGGGAAGCCTGCTTCCCTTCCTCTCTCTGCCTGCCTCTCTGCCTACTTGTGATCTCTGTCTGTCAAATAAATAAATAAAAAATCTTTAAAAAAAAGTCATTAGAGCTAAGTGAAATAAGTCAGTCAGAGAAAGACAAATACCATACGATTTCATCCATGAGTGGAATTTAAGAAACAAAACAAAACAAAACAAAAAAATAGACAACCCACAAATCAGACTGTTAACTATAGAGAACAAACTGATGGTTACCAGAGGAGAGGTGGGTCGGTCGATGGGTGAAATAGGTGAAGGGGATTAAGGAGGACACTTATGGTGATGAGCAGTGGGTGACGTGTGGAAGAGTTAACTATACTGGAAATAAAAAATTAGAAGATTAAATTAAAAACAGTTTTAAAGGAGAAAAAAGTCATTAGGGAAGCTCATTTGTCCTGCAGGAGTTAAATATAAAGGAGTAATGGAGAACACTAGAATGGAGACACCCATGTGGACCTCTGGCTCTCAGTGGAGCTAGAATCTTTGGACCTCATGAAAAGTAATAGGGTCTCATGGTGGAACTCTTTGGCCTCTTGACAACCGCAAGGGAATTTGGAGAATAAATATTTAGACCAAAATTACTAGTCATGTGATCACATGTGAGACTGAGGATCCATGACAGGACAGCAGAAATGAGGAACTTGGCATCAGCCATGAGAATACACTTCACTGCCTTGGATGGAGCATAGAAGCCAGAAGACTAGCTTCGGACACCTACCTTGCTTCCCAGTCCCGCCAAAATTAGCTTTCAGCATAAAGTTCCATTGCATATGGACTGAAGGTGACCCTTGCTATTCTTTGCTGTTCCCTTTATTCTTCTCATGCACATTCTTGGCATTCCAAACCCTCAGCTCTCCTAGTCCCAACCCTACCATTCCTTTTCAGTGGGGGCAAGTCTCTCAGTTCCTCATCTACAGAATGGGCACAATTCATAGTTGCTCTACCTGACTCAGGATTCCTCGAGGAATCAGATGAGATTATTCAGTCGTCCTTTCCATGGACATTAAGTAATTGTTAAATAACATCATTGTGAGAAAGACTGTAGCAGACACAGTAATAGACTGACTGCTTCCCTCAGGGACCCAATCAATGTACAAAGCCATAAAGGCCTATATATATTTTCCAAGTGGAAAGTCATTAATCCAAGAAAGGCCCAGATACTGTGCTAGGGGAGCCCATAGGGTAGATGGAATATTCCAGAAGAAGGTATTAAGAAAGGTTCCAGAGGGGCACTTGGGTGGATCACTTGAGCGTCCAACTGTTGGTTTTGGCTCCGGTTGTGATCTCAGGATTGTGAAATCGAGCCTCATGTTGGGTTCCATGCTCAGCAGGGAATCTGCTTAAGATTCTCTCTCTCCCTCTCCCCTTGTCCCTCCCACTTGTTCTCTCTCTCTCTCTAAATAAATTAATCCTTTTTTGAAAAAGAAAGAAAGAAAGATAGATAGATAGATAGATTCCAGAATAGAAGCTGCTCCTTGTGAGCTGAACATCTAGAATTAAAAGCAGTTGGGAAACAATATAACAAAAAACACTGGGTAGAGGTTATAAATAATAACCAATTTATGGAATGCTCTATGTTTTAAAGTAATGCTTAACTCTTGGGCAGATTTCAAACGAGTAATAGATAACATTTTTCAAGTGTGAGCTGCTAGTTACTACAATAAATCATAGAGTCAGAATTCAAACACTGCCTCTCAGACAAAGAAACAAAAATAATAAAAAGTGACTTCTCAGCTAATTCAGTCCCCCTTGGAACTGTGATTTTGAAAGAAATAAGTTTTGGATCCCCGTGCAGTTCAGCACGACCTATCTGGGAAATTACATTTCAGACTACCAAGGTCCAGCAATAAAACCGACCTAACAGGTCTAATCAGAAGTAAATCTAGGGTAATTTGCACAATAGCCAGCAGATGGCAGAAAGCGACAAGAAAATGACTGGAAACCACAGCGGGAAGCCCAGCTAGCTCCCACTTTGCACCACAAAACGTATTTTGCATACAATATGGTTTGATTAAAGTCACAAAGCCTGCCTCCAAGAAGCAAGCTCTGCCATCAAAACTGTGTTTGGAAATTCTCCAGTCAACCTAGCCCTAGGGAGGTAAGGAGGAATCATCCCAGCAGCCTCCCCAAGACGTTTCCTCTATAAAGCTGTCGTCCAGGTCTGGCCAGTGCTGACCAAGCCACCCCCTGGCCTCGTCCCAGGCTCTTTCTGCTGCAGGAAATCTTGGGGCTGTGCAAATGATAATGTCTGGAAAGTACCTGGCAATGTACAAAGAGCTCTACCCCAGTTAAGACAAAAGCCAGTAGTGTATTCCTTCAACAAAGGTGTGTTGCACATCTATTGTGTGCCCAGCTCTGGGCTCAACCAAATGTTTGCCTCAGCTATTTACTTACATTTTCCTATTTCCCCAGCGTGCTGCCAGATGCAAAATGAGAGAAGAAAGAAGTTAGTTCTGCGAATTCATTTCTTGCCACAAAATTAGCAGAAACCAAAGATATCCTGGAAACTTTAAAAGACTTCAATCAAAACAAAGCACCTGAGACAATCTGATTGTCATCTTGGATAATAAAAGATCTAAGTGTTAAAGAAAACTCAAAAGGTATAAAGGAAAATATATCATCAAATCTGATTACATAAAAAGTTTGATCTGCTGAACTACAAAAAGCACCTTAAAAATAAAAAATATAAAAAACTGCCAAATATATGACAAAGGACAAATATTCTTATAAACAAATATTCTAAGAACTTCTATCAGTCAAAAAAATTATATATCTGTAAATCTTAAAAATCAAAAAGATGGGCAAAGGACATGAACAGGCAGCTTGGATTTGGTGGGGGGAGGGAAGGAGCCAGTGCCAAGAAAACATTGGAAATTGGGTCAATTTCAATTACAATGAAATAAATGCACATTTAAATAGCTTATTTTTCACTCCTGGAAATGATCAGTTCTCTCATCAGAGAAGCCTTCCCTGACCACCCTCTCCAAAATAGCAACCCCATCAATCTCCATTCCCTCAGGCTGCTTTGTTATTCTTAGCATACATCATTACTTGGTATATATCATTATTATACCATTACTTGGTATATATGATATATACCAGGTAATATTTGCCCGTTGATTACCTATCCACTAGCAATATAATACCATTGAGACAGAATCTGTATCTGTCTTCAACACAGTATTCTTAGTGCCTAGAACATTTCCTGGCACACAACAAGCTCTCAAAACTAGGTGTAGAATAAATCAATTTAGGACTTTATAAGTGCTCATTGCAGGAATATATATACATATATATGCAATTCAATGTGCCTTAATAGGACTAGTTAATGAATTATAAACATATTTTTAAAATCCCTCAATCTTACATTGAAAAAAATAGAATGAATAGAAGTGCCTCCCTCATATGGTTTTCGTGAGGGAAAAAAATGATACCTTGTAGTTGGTGCATAGATACACTCAGTAAATGCTAGTTGTTGACAGCTAGTCACTGCTTTGCAATCATTAAAAAAAAAAAAATCAAACGTACTACTATGGAAGATGTCCACAAAATATTGTTAAATAAATTTTTTTTAAAGTAAGTTTGCAAAGCAATATGCATACTATGATTGTAGAACAAGGCTCAGAAAATTTCTGAGTAAACACCCCAAACTGTTGATGACCAGGGCATAGCTACCTATGATGAAGAAAGTCCACAAGTTAAGCCTGGGAAAAAGAGAAGGAAGCAGGTATCCTTTTTTATTTAAACATACTTGTGTATTGTCTGAATGTTTTGTAAAACTTATTTACTACTTTTGCAAAACATATTCACTACTTTTGCAAATATATACAAACTTTGAAAGAAGATGGGTACATGGAAACCAGAGAAGCCAGAAGCCAGACTTTTCTCAGACGATCAGACAACATCTCTGTTGTTGGGCTGCATGAAGGAAATGGGTTGAGGCTCCAGAAAATGCACTCAAGCTACTAAAAGAATTTTTGCCCCAACTTGCTTTCAGTTTTCATAGCTGAAATCTGACACTACACTAAAAGTTTGGGACAAACTCTTCTACTCAAGCCTGGTGAGAAAATTCTGTTAGATTTGAATTCATAAACCAGCTCACAGGATGGCTGGAAGGATTGAATGAATGAACAAATTTGAAAGACAGAGCCTTGTACATAATGAGTGTCTATTAAGAACCAGTGATGTCAGAATCTGAGGCACAGAGGAATATTTTTAACGATGGGGTGGGGAGGGTAATTAAATTGCATTTGCTGTTTGTGCTCCTTTGTTAAACAAATGTTTATTGAGCATCTAGTATGTGCAAGGCACTGGGCCAGGAACAGGAGAGAGCAGGATGAAGGTAGTCTTCATCTTTGCCCTCAAGAGAATTCCTTCTTTAGGCAGCCTGCTTATGCAGGTACCATATTTATCTGCAGTGCTGTGTTTTGGGCTTTTCTGTCTATAATTAAACATACAAAGTGATGGAAACATAATGACTATCTTTAAGTTTGGAAGTTGAACTAGTATCCCAAGTGCTTCCCTGAGCAATGAAATTGTGTACGTGCAGCCCCTGAGGAACAATATTCCAGAAGGGGAATGTGCGGATGAAATAACATATCTCACAATGTTGGCAGTTTTATTGCACCATTATGTAACAGAAGTGGCAAAGACAAGGGCTCTGAGGAGAAAAACCCATACTTTTGGTGCAAAGTAACCCATTCCCTAAGACAGGAGTTCTCTATTAAGTAAAATAAAAACACATGTCTCTACACTCATGTATGAGAGTCAAGGATCCATGAGTCCTCCTGGAGCATTATTTACTCGAAAGGGATACACAGCCCAAGCAGCAGCGAAGGGAGGAGGCATACATGGGGGAAGGCAGACTGGGAAGCAATTTCAACATAGTCTCTCTGAGGAGCTTCCCAGGGCCAAGCTTGGACACTCCCCGAAAGAGCTCAGTCTGTACAGAAATTGTACACATTTGTGACTGTCTGCTCACCTGAGTCTGTTGTGTTGGTCCTCCATCCATTTATTTTAGAAGGATTTCTTTAGAATCACTGTCATTCATTGATTCATTTTTTTACTCCTCTTGTGGGGAACAATCCAGTCCTATGCCCAGAGTGCATGTTCTCAAAGCTATCTGTAGATGTTGGGAACAAAACAAGTAGATTTGGGGCGGGGGAGGTCAATAGAACTCTCTGGAACTACAGAAAACATTCTAGAGCTCTGCCCAATTTCCTCTGCACTATCTTGGCCTCAAGCAAGGCACAGGACAGAGCATGCAACAACAGAAAGGCTGACCATGTTATTCATATCTGTGGAAGGGAACTGAGGAAAACTAAAGTGAAAGCCATTGGGGCCCATGATTCTGGGATGGCTTCTGTGGAAGCAAGAAACTGACAGGAAAAAGTAGGTTCTGGGTTGCCCATTTTCAATGACTCTTCAGGACTAAACTAATCCCACCAGCTGCTGCTCCTTATGGAATGTCCTTTCTACCTTTGCATTGAAGTAAACCAGATCTTGCAAAAAGTTGGTTTTATTTTAAATATTCCCCCTCCTTTTTAGGGTCAGAATGTCAGTACCATGCTAAGTCCATATTACTTCATGTAAGGAGTTGCCTCCAAAGACATAGAGTAAAAGTTTATGGTTGCTTAAAACTCAGTAAGAAGAAAATGAGCAACTTGAATAAAAGATATGCACTGATTAGGTGCATACCTTAACCAAAGAAGATAGACAGATGGCAAATACCCACACAAAAAAATACTTCACATCATATATTATCATGAAAATATAAATTAAAACAACAATGAGATACCACTACCCATCTATTAGAATTGTGAAAATCTAGAATATTGACAACATCAAATTCTGGCAAAGATGTGGAGGAACAGGATCTCTCATCCATTGCTGGTGGAAATGCAAAATGGTACAGTCACTTTGGAGATCAGCTTGACAGTTTTTACAAAACTAAACATACCCTTACCTTTGATCCAACAATCATATTCCTTGGCATTCAGCAAAGGAGTTAAAAACTTAAGTCCACATAAAAACCTGCACACAGATGTTTATAGCAGCTTTATTCATAACTGCCCAAACATGGAAGCAACCAACTACTCAACTGTCTTTCAGCAGGTGAGTAGATAAACTGTGGTACATCCATACAGTGGAATATATTATTTGGTGCTAACAAGAAATGAGCAACAAAGCCATGAAAAAACATGAAAGGTTCCTAAATGCATATTATAAATGAAAGAAGCCAATCTTAAAAGGTCACATAGTGTATGATTCCAACTATATGACATTCTGGAAAAGACAAAACCATGGAGAGAGTAAAAAGATCAGTGCTTGTCAGAGATTACAGCAGAAGGAAGGGATGGATATTTGGAACACAGAGATCCTTAGGGTAGTGGAACTATTCCTATCTTACTATAATGACGAATACATGTCATTATACATTTGTCCAAAGCCACAGAATGTACAACACCAAGAGTGAATCCTAATGTAAACTTCGAGCTTTGGGGAATAATTATGTGTCAGTGTAGATTCATCAATTGCAACAAATGTACCACTCTGGTGAGAAATTTCGATAATGGGGGAGGTTGTGGGAGGGGAGTGGTAAGCATGTATGTGGGAACTCTCTATACCTTCCATTCAATTTTGCTGTGAACCTTAAACTGTGGAAATAAAGAAGGAAATTGGGAAATAAAGTCTATTAAAAAAAAAAAAAGTTGTGGTTAGTGCAAGGCAACCCAGGGAAAAGAGAATGGAAAACAAGTCTTTAACTGTCTCTTTAGATATTAAGGAACACTTTCAAAACAGAACCTGCTGTTGATTTGCGAGGAAGTATGCCCAGCTTCCAAAATTCTTCAGAAATGCTTCTGTTCGGTTTCATCCAGATGCTTACTTATTGCTAATTCTAAAATTAAGTGCCGAGTTTGAGGAGTGAAAATGATTTTTCTGTTCATTTTTTAAACAAGTACTTGAATATTCCTCTTCTCTATAAACCACAAATCTTTCAAACTTAAATCTTGAATTACCCCTCAAAAGCATCCCAAGGGATTTCCACTTAATTTTGGCAATTCCTGTACTTAACCTTCATTCCTTTGCATCTTCCTGACAGGTTTGTACATCTTTTCCGGTCCTACACTCCGCTTGTCTCTCCCAGCCATCAATACATGCCTTAGCAGGCAGTTCTTTCTAAGGGCAGGTCAGGCAGGAAAAGCTTCCATCAACTCAACAGGAAACCGCTGGATTCATGTCCTATCTCCTTCCTTGACCACCACTGTCCCCCACCTCCAGCATGGAAAATCCAGCATAGTTATGGGAAGGTAGAGAAAATGATGAGTTGGGTGAGGAATACTTCAAAGGAAAACTATGGGAAGTTTAGGGGCACTCATATTACTAGGCAGTCATTTGGAAATCTGGCTTGACCCAACCTTTGGAAGGAATAAAGGGTCACCAGCAGAAACAGTCACTCAGTACTCTGATCATCTTGTGTCTTTGCTTAGAAATGTCAGAAGTACGATCATAAGTCTAAATCTTGAGACTTAAACTTTGCAAGTAACTTATGTCAGTTGTGTTCAATTTACTAATAGTTGTTGAGTACCATTTTAACCAATGCCTAGTGCTATTGCTAAAGTGCTGGCAATGTAAAGATGAATTTAAACCAAAAAGAATGCTTTGCCCTGTGGGAACTAAAAGGGGCCAGCCCACTGTTCTGAGACGCATTCTCTCCCAGAGGAGATCATTGTAGAAATAATTTAGAAAATTTTCCATAACTGAAGGACATGAGTTTTCCAGATGGAGATCCCATAGACTACTTACAACAGTGGAAAAACATAAACTGACACAAAACACACCCTGGTGAAATTTCAGAATATTGGGGACAAAAAGAAGATCCTAAAAGCTTCTAGCGATGGAGAAAAACAGAGTATGTTCTTGTTTAAAAGGAACAGGAATCAATCTATCATGGTAGGACAATGGTAGAACTGTGGAATGCTGGGGAAATGGTGGAAATGTTGGGAAAAGTGGTGGGAAAAATATTTCCAACTTAGAATTCTCTACCCAGATAAACTATCAAACCTATATGACATATTTAGGCCTTAAATATCTCCAAATTTTCCTTCCAAGCACTTTTTCTCAAGAAGTTTCTAAATCAATGAAAAGGAAGGAATCTAACTTAAGAAGGACTCAAAAGGAGTTCCCAAGTTATTGGTGAAAAAAATTCCAAATGACAGCTCTCCCCCAGCCCAGAATGCAGCAGGTCAGAAAGCTGACTCTTAGAAGACATGGACAGAATTCCTGGTGTGTTTGAAGGAGATTTAGATAATTGGGGGAAGGACTAGAGGGTAAATTAGGGGTGAGTATATAGAAAACTAAGCAAACCAGAACATGAGGCAATGATTAACTGTAGCAAAACAAAAAGTTACCGGAGAAAAGAAATATAATCATGATGTATTATATAGCTCACGTGTGAATAACATTCATATAGTCAAAAGAGTATAAATACTGGATATGGATCTAGCAGAAAGTCTAATTTAACTATACTGGGAGGATGTAGGTGGGTGGGCAGGAAGCAATATGTACATGTGGAGTGGACACTTTTCCATGGTGAGAAGCCATCAGATAATAACTAAAACTGGAAAACTAAGAAATAGATGAAAATGGGAAAGAAAAAGCCAAACAACTCAGAAGTTTTGTTGCCATGGAATGTTAAATACAGACTGAACTGGACAAGGCACTGGTGGTTTTTGTAATAAGCTTTGCAAAACCATTTGGCTTTTTTTAAAAAAGATTTTTAGTTATTTATTTGAGAGAGAGGCAGAGTGAGAGAGCACAAGCAAGGGGAGTGGCAGAAGGAGTGGCAGAGAGACAAGGAGAAGCAGGCTCCCCGCTGAGCAAGGAGCCCAATGCTGGCTCCTCCCAGGATCCTGGGACCGTGACCTAAGCCAAAGGCAGATGCTTAACTGACTAAGCCACCCAGGTGCCCAGACCATTTGACTTTTAAATTATGTGCATGCATATCTTTGATTTAAAAAAAAAATTAATGTAAGGACACATTGTCTTCTAGAGAAATTTCCATCTTTTATGGCCTGGAACAATTTCTCTAGTTTTAGAAAGACCATATCAAGTAGCAATTAAAGCATAAGCTTTGAGTCAGACTTACCTGGACTCAAACCCTGGAGTAGCCAGCTACTAATTATGACCTTGGGACAGTTAACATTTTTTAGCCCCAATTTCCACATCTGTAAAATGAGGATAATAGTAATCATAATAATGCCTATTTTATCTGGTATTATAAAGATAAAATAATACTATATGAAAAGCACATAAAAAGTACTCAGTAAAAGGTGGATTTTTTTTAAGATTTTTATTTATTTATTTGACAGAGAGATCACAAGTAGGCAGGCAGAGAGAGAGGGGGAAGCAGGCTCCCCGCTGAGCAGAGAGTCTGATGTGGGGCTCGATCCCAGGACTCTGGGATCATGACCTGAGCTGAAGGCAGAGGCTTTAATCCACTGAGCCACCCAGGTGCCCCTAAAAGGTGGATATTTTTATTGTCATTGATAGAGAAGTAGGTAATACATAGAGATATGTATAATGGAAACAGATGACGTCCTAAGATGATGTCTTGGCTATGAATTTGTCTGTCTGTGTCTCTGAAGCCTGCTACCCTTCATGGGTCAGCACCTAGCACCTTGGCTGGCACAAAGGAGTGGCTCAAGGAGTATCTGCAGAACCAATAAATGAACAGATGAATGTATACATGTATACCACTTAGCTCCCAGCCTCTCTGGATATTTTAGAATCAATTCAACCCCAGGGAGAGGAAATGAAATGAGCAAAGAGCAAAAAGTTGCCTTCCTGCTGTGTCCTCACAAAGGATTTCTGGTTACCCTCACAGCCCCAGCATTAACTCTGTACGCCAAAATTTCCGCTTCTTGTAAGGATCCCAGACACAAAGGATTGGAGCCCACCCTAACAGCCTTATTTAACCTAACTGCCTCTTTAAAGGCTCCATCTCTGAATAGAGTTATTTTCTAAGGTACTAGAATACAGTTAGGACTTCAACATATGAATTTGGGAAAGGACATAATTCAGTCCGTCACCCCCACTTTTCCCTGTGAAACAAATAATTGGGATACATCAACATATCAAGAATGAAGAAGGTCATTCTCCTCACAGGAAGCAGGGAGAAAACCTTGAGCATTAGATTGTGAAACCTTGGAATCTGTATGACAAATGGCAATGGCATGCCCAGAGCATCAGATACCCCAAGAAGAGGAAATCGTATAAGAGAGGGATGATATGTAACCACATCCTGGCAGGTAAGGAATTGGAACAAAAGTTTTTAGGCAAGAGGTGGCAAATTCAAATGTTTATGACGTCCAGGGAGGTAATGTAAACAGATCAAGCTAAAAAGTTATGGAGGCGCACATATACAATCTGAAATACTATGGAAGCAGTGGTAGGGTGCGCATCAAGTGGAAAGGCCGTGCTCTCTCTAAATGGGGAAAGAGGCTCAATGGTAGGCATTCGTACCAGATTTTGATGTTATTCCAAAGAAGCCAAAATCTAGATTTTTATGTGACTTTGCAGATATATAAATGATAGCTTAAAACTTAAAAATATTTCAAGTCAATCAAAACTCATTTGTTGACCAAATTTGGACCACAGATCATGAGTTTTAATAGATCTAGAAGCTTTTGAGCTAGCCAGTAACAGGAGGGAAGGAAACAAATATTCATATTGTACACATCTAGCACTGTTCTAGGTACTAAAATAATTTATTTTAATTAAGCCTCACAATGCTAAGAAGAAGGCATTATTATCATCCTCATTCTTGGTTTGTTTTTTTTTTTTTTAAGATTTTATTTATTTATTTTAGAGAGAGAGAGAGAGAGGCCATGCATGTGTGTGCACATGGAGGATGGGGAGGGAGAGGGAGAGAGAGAATTTCAAGCCGACTCCACACTGAGCACAGAGTCTGACTTTGGGGCTTGATTTCACAACCAATAGCTCATGACTTGAGTGGAAACCAAGAGCTGATGGCTCAACCAGCTGAGCCACCCAGGCGCCCCTATGATCCCATATTCTAATGAATGAGAAAATAGGCTTGGGTAGTTGGACGCACACCAAAGATTACCTGACTGGTCAATGACAGAACCAGATTCAAAACCCAGGGTGTACTGGTTGCAAGGCCCAGGCCCTTCCACACTACCACTGCATCTTCTGTATTAGCTATCCTCAATCCTAGCTGGCATGTGGAAGTCACCTAGAGAGCTTTTCAAATCGTCCATGCCCAGATCACACCCAGACCAGTTAAAACAGAATCTCTGGGGGGTGGGACTCAGGCCTTAGTACATTTTTAGTCCTCCCCTAGTGATTCAAAGGGAACCATGATGTAACAGCACCAGCTGCATCGTGTGGAATCTTGTTAGAAATTCAGAACCTAGAGCTACCTACCCCAGACCTACTACATCAGAATCTGTATTTAACAAGATCTGATGTGCAATTTGAATGCACATAAATATTTGGGAAGCACTGGTCTAGGAAAGAAGTAATGAAGGACTAGACTGGGCTTCAACATTCTAGCTTCATCTTTGAAAATTTGCATTTATTAATTTTCCAAAGTTGGGGGGTGGGAGGAGGAGGGGTTTAGAGGGGGAAAAGAGGAAAGACAAAAGAGGAGTTTAGAGCACTGTGATAACCAAAACACCGAATTGCACCTGAATGCTATGCTTTCACTTCCAGTGGTTTCTTAGATGCCCCATCTCAATTTGTTTGCTTTTGCTTTTGCCTCAGATTATCGAAGATTGCTGGTCCTCTCTTCTATGAAAGAAAAAATTATTCATAATATGTGTTAAAATAAGAGGGCAGACCTTCTTCAAGGAAATTACTGGTATGAATATAGTGACTACTTCATCGGGGGTGTGCAGTAGGAAGAGGAACTGAGCTCAACTCTAAATGTACCAGGGAGAAGTGGGGATTTATAGCCAACGTGGGAAGGTCAACAGATGAAAAATTACTAAGGAAATATCAGGGATGGGGGGGGTGTGGATTCTGGCCTAGTCAGCCGAAAAAGAGTCTTGCCAAAGGCAGACCAAGGTGACCAGACATCACTCAGGGAAAGGTGGGGAATGAGGAATTTGGTCAAAGAGCCAGGGTGACCAGATACCAAGAACGGCTAGACCAGCTTAGTGGGATTCTTGCTAAACCTGGTCCATGCAAAGACAGATATGGAAATCCAAAAGTCTAGGCCAGGTTGGGAAGAGAATTCAGAGAAGTCTTACTGAAGTTCAAAGAGAGACGATTACTTCCCAGCTTCAGACTCAGATTAAGAAAGCAGAGAAAATGTCATCAGTCAAGGCTCACCTAAATGTGGACCCGATTTCAGACAAACAACAGGCATTCCACAAACATGTACCAAACACTGTCTTTGGGCCAGCTGCTAAATCGTCTGGGAGGCAAAAGAAAGGAGAAAGGGACGGTGGCCTGGTCCCCAGCTGGCAGTGTGGCCCAATTCTGCAGGCCTGTTCACCCCGTAACCCCGCTGTTTCCCATGTTAATGGGGAGTAAACGAATACTGGAGAAAAATCCAAGTCGGCTATTCTCAGTTACAAGGCTGGCCCACAGGGCTCAGCACCTGCTCCTTCCTCCCCTCCGCAAACTGTCCTCCCTGCCCTCCCGGTTTGCACCACCAAGGCCTGGCTCTGGGGAGGCGCACGCTGTGTGTTGTTACAGCTCTTTAATTCTGTCTTATTATCCTCTGTCCCTATAGCCAAGGTGTTTGACTGCTGCTTTCATGGTGTTGTCAGGTTTCCCTTTGATGCCTAAATTAATACTAATGGGAAACCCTCTCGGCTGTTCGCTTACTTTTCCTTCTGCTCAGTTTCTCCCAGTTGAGTAGTTTTCCGTCCGCGCTGTGCGCTCATCTGTCAGCCCTTTCCTTGGATCCATTTGAAAAGGAGCCGGAACATCTCTCAAGCCGGGTAATTCAGAGGGGGGCGGGCAAGGAACGTGTGGCAAAATCTGCCTGATGAGCCATCTGGACGCTGCAAGCTATTGGCTCCGCCCCTTTTGTCGCAGAGGCTGTCTGGGCTTCAAACCTGCGGGGGTTCCCTGTTGGATGACCATCGCAGGGGGGTGCTCCCTGTCACTGAGGGAGCTCAGCAAAGGCTCTCCTGACCCCACATACTTTTTTTGGTGGGGGTCACCAAAAAACACTTGAAAAGTCCCCTCTTTAGAAGTTGTTCTTTTAGGGTTTTGTTTCGTTTCTTAGATTTGAACCAAGGGAACGAGATTTGCGAAGGTTTGCACCGGAAAGCTATGATTAGTACCCGTTTGGATTGAGGGACTCTGAACAGAGAACAAGAGCACCCTGGAAGCAAGCTGTTTTAAAGCCTAGAGGAGGGAGGGACGAGTGGGCGTGGACCCAATCTCTCTCACAACTTTGCCTGGAGGCAGTTGTGATTTGAAGGAAAAAATGTTAGCCACCCCCATGCCCCAACCCCCCCACGGGGCGAGATTATTTGGTTTCTTTTTTCTATTTTATTTATTTATTTTTCTATTATATGGTTTCTTTCCCTCCCTAAGCAACCAATATTCAACAAATACATATGAAGGACCTGAAGTTCTGGCCAGAGTACTAGAGACAGTGGAACAGAAAGGCAAACATGAAAGTAAATTGTCACGCATCTTGAACGCCTTCTGGGTTCAGAGGTACAAACCACCACACAACACAACCACACAGATGTTTGACTTCAGACTTACCCTTTAAGGTAGGAAAAGACAGACACAGGACAGGGAGGGGAGGGGAGCCAACAAATACACATATGCATAATATATATATATATTATGCATATGTGTATTTGTTTATACAGTAATGCAATTAGTAATACAAACGATATATGTATGTATATTTTTCCCCATGTGTGTCTCTTCATATCTTAGACTATAAGCTTATTACATATATACACATGATGTTAAAGACAAAGAAACAGGTCAAAACAAAAACCTCTTCGTCCTTACTGATCATAATCTGAATCCCATGGACTAGAGGTACTGCCCATCACCTTACTTCCCTAGGTGTCTCAACGCAGCAGAACTGTCTCCTGTTTTCCATTACTGATTCTTCCCATCTCTCCTAGTTTCGCCTTCTTAAACTCCTCTTAGTCACGTGTGAACCATCAAGGACCTGTTCCCCAAATCTTTTCTGTTCCCTCACCATTTTCTTCCCCGTAGGTTTCTCTTTCTTTGTTTTGGTTGGTTGCCTTTTATTGTTTGCCTTAAGAATTTTTTTCTTCCACTTGGCCCCCCATGTCATTCACGTGAATCTCAAAGGGGCCCATCCCCCCCTTAAAATGGATCACTTAGCGTTTTAGTTCACAAATCACAGTCTTTAGCTGGAAAGTCTTTCTTGAACTATCTCTGGATTCCCTTTAAGTGGTCCCATTTCCTTAAAGTCAGCAAGCACCCCCTGAGCCATTCTGCTTTATTCACCTTGTTCGGTTTGACCTTCACACATTTGGCTGAGGTGTGACCTTGTATGTATTATTTTTCCTCGTCCTCTCTTTGGGACCTCTCCCAGCTGTTGGAATTCCCATGGAGCCTACAGCCCTAATTGCTCTGAGCTGCCTGCCAGCCCAGCAGCTGCATGGGTCAAGAATGACAGCTAGGCTTAGAGGCAAAACGAGCGGGGAAGTGGGATGAGTCAGGTGGCCGTTGGTCCCCAACCCCCTAAAAAGCTCTGGGAACTGAGTATCGAAGCCACATTCCACTGTATTTTCAAGAGTCCCAAACTTAGAGTCAATGCTCTGGATTTGAGTGCAAGGTTGTCTTTACCATCAGAGTGATATTGAGCATGTCCTTTAAAACATGGGGCTCCCCTTTCTCATGTGTGAATTGGGGATTAGCCATACTGGCCCAGTTGCCTCTCAGGGTTTATAATGAGGATCAAGTAAAGCAGTAACTCTCCACTGATATGTCTTTGTAATTGCTGTGATCCCCAATTCTAGGTCTTTCTCTTTCTTTGACTAAAATAATAGGGTTGGAAGAGGACAGCACTTGAAAAAATTATGAAATATGTACAGTTCCTAGAATCCTACAGAGAAATGCCTACAAAGAGAACAATCGTAACATGTTTTTCAGAGACGAACTGATTGATCTCTTCAGCACAAACTGTAGACAGGGAGAAGGCAGAAGAAGGACAACGGCAAAATCATCCCAGGGCCTCCTCCTTCCCTCCCTCTTTCCCTCCCTCCCTCCCTTCCTCCTTGTAAAACTGGGGAGGAGAGAGCAGAAAAGGTAAGAGCATTGGGAGAGAGGATATGATTAAGCACAACATTTGGGGGATTAAAAAGATGACTCCACTTACCAGTTACCTTATACGTGAACTAGAGCAAGTTATTCTCTCTCTCAAGCCTAATTCTCTCATCTGCAAAGTGGACAAATGATATACTAGCATGGCCATGAGGGTTCTGTGAAGATAAACTTAAGTTCCTGACTCAACAAGTTCTCAATAAATGGGATTAAACCACGGATGTATTTCCCTTTGTGCGATATTCACTCTACATTTGTTTAGCTTTACAAACAGACTGTTTTTCAATGTTATCATTTATGCCCCACCCCAATCCATTAATTGCAGTTTTCTTTGTTAGGGGGCGAGGAATCCCTTCCCGGAGTTCTAAAATGACAGCCCTTCTCTTCCCTCTGTCAAGAATAAAAATCAGGTGAAATTAACCTTCCCATCAGCTGAACACAGCCCCCAGAGAGCTGGCAACTGTCACTACGTCATCATGGGGACACACGGACAAGCAGGGACACAGAGTGCCTGGTACAACACTGTATGTCTAATTATAGAATCTTTAATTCATTGGCCTATTTTGGCAGGGTTGGCCCCCAACACAGATTCATGCAGATAAATAAAGCTTTTGCATCTTAGCACTTGGCTTGACAGCCAACAAGGCTTACTGAACACCTGCTCGGTGATAAGCACCAGGCATTAGGGGGAATCAAAAGAAATTAAAGAGGTGGTCCCTGCCCTTGAAGAGCTTCTGGTCTCTATGACCAAGATGCTTCTACATTCTTGCCTTAAAATATATATATATATTTATTTATTCACATAATTTTGATTTTGCAGGCCTTTATTAAAAAAAAAAAACCTTAGGTTTTATGTTATTCAACCCTCTTCATTTCATAATTTAGGTAATGGGAGGCCCACAGAGTTTGTGTGACTTGTCCATGCAAGATTCATATTATTTAAGGGAATAGAATGACTAAATGATAGTTTCCAAGTACAGATCTAATGGAGTTCTTTTTTTTTTTTTTAAGATTTTATTTATTTATCCGACAGACAGACAGAGATCACAAATAGGTAGAGAGGCAGGCAGAGAGAGAGGAAGGGAAGCAGGTTCTTGCTGAGCAGAGAGCTGGATGTGGGGCTCAATCCCAGGAGCCCAGGATCATGACCTGAGCCAAAGGCAGAGGCTTTAACCCACTGAGCCACCCAGACGCCCCTCTAATGGAGTTCTTAAAAATAGTCTTTACTTCCTTTAAGAGATTCAAGCGTGCTGAATGGGCCGTGCGACCCAGTTGTTACCACATCTTTTCTCCCTTTGCACCAACACACAGACAGAAATCTGGCTTCGATGAAAAAAGGGAAGGCTCCAGGGAAAAGGATGACAGGGACAGCCGTGGGGTCGCTGTATGGGCCCCTGAGGTCTCAGCAGCCGCACGGCCGCCCAGTCCTTCCCCTGTCACGAAGAGCCTCATCTTAGATCCTATGAAGGATCATCTCTGAAAACAGCAGGTGAAGGGTAAACTCCCTGAAGTGGGGTTTAACTTAGGAATCTTTATGAGTTTGAAAAAGATAACAGCAATTTTCTTGCAGAAGCTCATCAAAAGCCTTCAAGTGGTTTTATTTTGTTTAATCCAAATGCCCACACCAATATTCAGTCCCCGTGCTTGGGAGTCTCCCCACTGCCTCTCCCTCAAACTCTAATACCCAAGGCCATGAATGACCCCTCCAGTTAGGCGAATGTGGGTTCCCACGTCTGTTTCCACCCTACCGGGTTCTGTCCATTTAGACACATTGCTGCATCCCTGCAAGCCAAAGCTTCCGTGTCTGTAAAGTCAGGATCACGATTTTTCCATGGGGGACATTGCCAGTCGAAGGAAAGGGCCTGGCAAGAGGCCACAGGCAGGGAACGGCAGCTCTTCTCTGTTCATGTCTGGAACTGGTTCTCCTCTGGGACTGGTCCCTGTTGGGAGCTCTTTGGAGAGAGGTAGGTTCGGTTCTGGGCCGCTTAATAGAAGCGTACAGAGAAGCTCCAGTAAACCTGGGGAGGTGAGAGCTGCAGGAGCCACTTGAGTTCAACCTTCCCCTCAGAATCCCAGCCCTGGATGGCCCTTCCCCAACACCTGGACTTCTCCAGATGCAGAAACTCAGGCAGGTGCTACAGGCTGGATGCTTGTGTCCACCCCCACCCCCACTTCCCAAATTCATCTGTTGAAACCTAACTTTCAAAGTGATGCTGTTAGGAGGCGGGGCCTTGGGGCAGGGCTTCGGGCGGGAGGGTGGAGCCCAGGTGATGGGATTAGTGCCTCCTGAAAGATACCCCAGCCAGCTCCCACTGTGCCAGCACAGTGCAAAAAGGGTAGGCACTGAACAAGGGAGAGGGGCTCTCATGACCTCTCTTCTGCTGATGCCTTGCTCTTGTATGTCTAGCCTCCAGAACTCTCAGAAATAAGTGTTTATTGTTGAAGCTACTCAGTTTATGTTTTCTGGTGTGGTTTGTTGTTGTTGTTATAGTAACCCAGACAGACTAGCTCTCAAAGGGGGTTATCCTCATGCTTGTACATTAGGAGGTTATCACAAGAGTTTTAAAGGAGTGAATGGATTCAGGGTTAGAATAGTCCCGGGAGCAGGGCATCCCAGAGCAGGGCATCCACTAGGCAAGTGTTTGCTCTCAGCGTGATGTATTGGACTCACCAAAGGAGCTGGAGGTTGAGCTGGGGCTCCACACAGCTCAATGCACAGCCCTTGCTCTCTGTCCTCTGCTCTTTCTAGACCCTGGGACTGGAGTTTCCTGGACCACATGTTCCCAGCTCTTTCTCCTTGCTTGGAGAAGAATGAGATCTATATTGGCTATTTCATGTAGCAGGGTAAAATTCTAGGTATGACTTTCCCATGGTCCACAAATCTACAGAGAAATATTAGCCTAGATTAATCCGAATTGGGACAAAATACAATTTTACAGATATATAAATATATATAATATATATGTATATTTATGTATATATTATATATAATATAATATTTATATATATATAAATATATACATATTTATATAGATAGATAGATAACCTTTTCTTTTTTCTGGACACAGTCTTTAAAACATTTAGATAGTACCAAGAATTTGAGCAGTATAGTGTGGAAGAAAGAGGAATTGGCCTGGGCTGTCCTTCCCGGATTTGTAGTTGAACATCAATTTCTAATTTTTACTCCTTTTCTGTGCAGCTCAGTGGGAGAGCTGTTTGTTTGATCTTCCCTCCAGGGACCTTCCCATAATTCCTTCTTAAAAGCCTTCAGCTACTCTCCCATTGCCTTCTGGTAAAAATCTAAAGTCTTTAGCTGGGCACCCAAGATCTAGGAAGGCATGATCTGGCCCTAGCCTGCTTCTCTAGCATCTCCCTTTCCACACACCACAAGCACCCAGGGCTCTTGCCATCCTGAACTATTATAGTTCCCAAGACACACTACACCTTGTCAAGCCTCCATACCTTTGCATGTGCTATTTCTTTTGCTAGGCACAGCCTTTGCCCTCCTTCTAATTAGTGCACTCAGGTGTGAAAAATCAGATCAGGTACTGCCTCCTCCAGGAAGCCTTCCTGTACCACTCGTTTCAGCCATCCCCATCCAGCCGCCTATGTGTTCTCACTGCACCCTGAGCCCATCTTCATCTCATCTTTCACAGTAGCACATCATCATGGTCTGTACATGACTGACTCATTTTCCACACCAAGTGTAAGCTCAGTACCCAGCAGAATGCCAGCATACAGTAAAAGCTCTGAAACTATTTGACAGATAAACTGAATTCCACAATTTGCTATGTGATCTTGAGCGATTTGTTTGATCTCTCCAGGTCTCAGCTTCCTTGTTTAAAACAAGAGAGTCAGACTACAACATCCCTAAAACTCCTGTTAGCACTAACATTTTATGACAAGTTACAGGTTCTCATTTGTAAAACGTGATCAGAGGTTTTCCCACCTCAATTATTGATAAAAAGAGACTGAATTTGAAAGTACTTTAAAGTGAGAACTTTTTTAAAGATTTATTTACTTATTTTAGAGAGAGAGAGAGGGAGGGAGAGAGAGAGAGAGAGAGCGAGCCGGGGAGGGGCAGAGGAAGAGAAGCTCAAGCAGACTGTGCTGAGTATGGAGCTCGATGTAGGGCTCAATCTTATGACCTTGAGATCATGACCTGAGCCAAAACCAAGAGTCAGATGCTTAACTGGCTGAGCCACCCAGGTGCCCCTTAAAGTGAAATATTTTAAGTGGCATACCAATTCATATTATGTTTATGTAATTATAAAACTGGAAAACAAAAATTGTTTTTAGTAGTAACTAGCACATGTTAGATTATATACATTTATTAAGTGTTTATCAAGACTTCAATTTTTTTCATTTAGTTACAACTGCTTCAGAAGTAGAAACTACCATAAATTTTTCAAAAAAAAAAAAAAAGTGGTTAATCACATCATCCAGGTAACTCACAAATGACTGGCTGAGATATGATTCCAAAGTTCATGTTCCTTGCCCTGCTTTCATGTTAAGCAAGCTTTAAAAAAATTATCCTAGATCTCATTTTTCCAATAACAAACTGTGAGTTGATAGAAAATACATATACCATTCTCTACCTGCCTAGGTCTTGACATAGAGCTTCTAACACCCGTGTGGTTTCCTGAGTGATCTGAGCCCCAGGAGCACCTTTCCTTCCAGTATTTGGTCTTTGACCCTGGTTCCTGATGTAGTGTTCCTAAATCCCTTGGCATTAACTGGGTGAAGCAGTGTCGTTTCTTTGCAGTGAGGTGACTTGTTGGTGTTAGATGGGGGCTGGTCATCAGAAAGATGAAGCCAAGATTAGAAGCTTGGTATTTTCAGCCCCATCTCTTGTTCTCCAGAGAGGGGAGAGGGGCTGAAGATGGAACTAGTGATCGATTGTACTTTCTCAGGAAGTCCTCACGGAATCCAGCTGTAGGGGTTCTATGGAGCTTTGTGGTTGGTGAATGCCTGGAGGTGCTGAGAGAGGGGTACACCTGGAGGGGGCATGGAAGTTCTGTGCCCCTTCCCACAGGCCTTGCCTATGCACCACTTCCGTCAGGATATTCATCTGTATCCTGTAAAATAAACTGGCAAACTTTAAGTAAGGTTTTCCCTGAGTGATAAGAGCCATTCTAGCAAATTATGGAACCAAAGGAGGGGACTGGAAGTACAAGTGACAACTTGGACTTGTCACTGGCATCTGAAGTGGAGGGTCAACTAGGGGGAGGGTATCCTTGTTAGACTGAGTCTTTAACCTGTGGGATCTGATGCTATTTCCAGGTAGACAGTGAACTGAGTTAAATTGTAGGACACTCAGTTGTCCTCAGAATTGTTTGTGCGTGTGGGGGGGAGAAAATTCCCCACATTGGTGTCAGAAGTGTGAGTGCAACAGTGGTGTGAGTGTAAAGGAGAAACACACAGCAGGAAGAGGGAGTCTTTTCTATTCACAAACGTCATCCTCTTCCATTTCACCCTGTCCAACTGGTCACAAACTAGGAAATAAGGTACTTTCATTCAAAAGAAATCTTTGACAGAGCTCAAGTCTTACACAGGTTTTCAGAAAGGAATAATAACATCTAAGAAACATGGTCAAGTTAGCACCCCAGAGCCTTCAGAGACTGGCTAATCACCATGTGCACCAGACATCCCAAGTTTTACAGAAGATATCATTGATTTCAACAAACGCAGGTTCTCAGATCCCAATTCATGGGCATTGCTGCTTTTTGCCTTGGTCTTGGTTTGGAAGGATTTGGCCTTGCTGCCTTGGCCCCAGAGGCCCCATTTCATGAAGGTATTGCTGTTCTGGGCCATCTGTCTTGGCTGAAGGGAAATAGTTTCTGAAGCCCTGTTTTCCATACATAAAATTCCAGTTAGCTACCTGCTCCAGCCTCCTGTAACTAGCATGTCCCCGTCCTCTTCTAGCAATGTCTGTACTCTACAGACGTATTTTTCTTTCTGTATAATAATGAATGCCATTGAAGACCCTGTTGTGCATTATGTTAAGTGAAATAAGACAGAAACAGACAAAAACCGTACAATCTCATCTATGGGTAGAATCTAAAAAAACTGAACTCATAAAAACAGAGAACAGACTGGAGATTGTAAAAGGTATGGGGTGGAGGAAACTGGCAAAGGTTGTCCAAAGGTTCAGACTTGAGTTGTAAGATTCATTCACTCTGGGGATGTCCAGCATGGCAACAATAGTCAACAATACCATGATGCAGATTTAAAAGTTGCTAAGAGGGAAAATCTTAAAAATTCTTATCACAAGGAGCGCCTGGGTGGCTCAGCCAGTT
Organism: Lontra canadensis; assembly: GCF_010015895.1. NCBI lineage: Eukaryota > Metazoa > Chordata > Mammalia > Carnivora > Mustelidae > Lontra > Lontra canadensis. Next base: position 9,147,081 of record NW_022631018.1, on the reverse strand, counting down.
AAGCATCCAACTCTTGGTTTCAGCTTAGGTCATCATCTCAGGGTTGTGAAATCGAGCCCCACATCAGCCTCCATGCTTAGCGATGAGTCTACTTAAAGATTCTTTCCCTCTGCCCCTCCCTTTACCCTCAATCTCTCTCTCAAATAAATAAATAAATCTTTATTTAAAAATTCTCACCACAAGAAAAAAAATTTTTAACTATGTGAGGTGATAGATACTAACTACACTTACTATAATTACTTGCTATATATACATATATAAAATTATTACATTGTATACCTTAAGCTTACACAATGTTATAAGTTAGTTATACCTCAATAAAACTGGAGGGAAAGGACCCTATTATAGGTGAAGTCTGTTGAAGCCTTAACCTCCAACAGTGACTGTATTTGGAGATAAAGCCTGTAAGGAGGAAAATAGGATTAAATGAGCTTCAAAAAGTAGGACCATAATACAACTGGCCTATTGTTCTTGTAAGAAGAGGAGGAGATAACAGGGATGTCTGGGCACAGAGGAGAGGCCATGAGAACACAGCTAGACAGTGGGTATCTACAAGCCAAGGAGAGGGGCCTCAGGAGAGACTAACTATGAGGGCACCTTGACGCTGGATTCGAGCCTCCAGAGCTTTGAGAAATAAACGTCTGTTGTGTAACCCCCTCAGCCTGTGGTTCTGTTACGGCAGCTTGAGCTGACTGAGACAGACCCCAGCAGTGCCCACAACTCCCTCCTTGCCCTCATGCTGAGAGTGAAAAATTAGCATGCACATTCACACGGCACGCAGGGGGAAGCCATGAAAATAGTCACTATTTCCAGTGACAGGGAGACTGTTCGAAATCATCCACATTAGCAGAAGGAAACAACAAAAGGTGCTGCAAGGTCTTGCAATTTCAGTGTGAAGCAGGAAAAAGTACAACTGAGTTGTCAACATTTAGATTTTCGGTTAATTTAAATGACACGTGAGAAGTCCATGGTGACATTTGGAGGTGAAAAATAATATTTTTTTTTTCACACTGTATTTCCTGTTGTGTTTGCACTTAGGCTGTAAAATCTTGGGAATGACACTCTGGTTTTCCCAAGTAGTCATTTCATTCAAAGCAAATTAGTCAGAGAATCACCAGCTGTATAAATCCATCATCACCAGGGCCCTTGTTCTCAGAACACTACTGGGCTGAATCCTGAGATAAATCTTGATGCCAGAAATCCCATTATTTAGGAATACAACAAAAATAACAATTGGAGATGACATCAGGAAAGTGAGAACATTGTCCTCTCCTTCCTTGTGTATCACAAGAAGCTAACATCCTCTCATCACGGGCTAAAGCAACATTAATGGAGACTGCAAAATACTTGGTTGGCTCCAACATAAATAATCTTCTGTCCTCTGGGAAAAATCCTCTTTTCACTCCATGGCTTCAGAAAGATCATTGGCAGGGGCACACAAACACCTTCTGGAGATGGCGTGGAAATATCACTCAGTACATGAAGAACAGATAAGGATGTGTTTTTACACATGTGGAGAAGGAGACACCATTTGGAGTGGAGTGAAGCCTTTTGTCAACACGTCCTTTCTCAATCCTTAGCCTCTGACTTGTTTAAAGACATCGCAGAGGGTCTTGATTGGGGGAGGGAGAAGTGTGTGGTTGGGTAGAAGTAATTGGCAAGAGTGCAACACAGATAAAATGGAAGAGATGAGCCAAGGCGAGAGGAAACATCTGGAGCACCTGGCAGGAGGTGGTTTGGGCTCCGTGCCTGAAGTAGCTCGTTATTGACTGACTCTTCTTCATTGTGGGCCAATAATCTGGTTTTTCCTGCTATTACAGATTTCTTTAAAAACAAGTAGGATAAGAACACACATTGCCATTTGGTTTTAAGTTTCAGGAGATGTCCTGCTCACAGGCAGGTCCTACTTCAATAACAACTAGTTGTGGTTTTTACTTAAATTGCTCCTCAAAACACCACTTAACTTGGAGCACACATAGCCGGGAAACTCATCAGAATCTTTCTGGGTTGCCCGTCACTGATGACAACCCTGAGAGAAAACCCTGCAACCGCATTGCTCGGGTCTGACTAGGCTGAGTGGCAATATTTACCTGGAATTTTCAGAGGAAGAAGTCATTTACATTTGTGTTTTATTTTATTTTATTTTATTTTTGTTTTATTAAATTTTTGTTTTATTTACCACGATAAAATAAAATCACATCGTTTCCCTCCTAACAATTTTTTTAGGATTTTATTTTTAACTAATCTCTACACCCATGTGGGGCTCGAACTCACCATCCCAAGATCAAGAGTCCTACGGTCTGCAGACTGAACCAGCAAGGCACCTTGTTCCCTTAACAAATTTTTCAGTGTACCACACACTACTATTAACCATAGGTACAATGTTGTAGGGCACATCTGTAGAACCTACTCTTGTTGCTGAACCGAAACTTTATGCCCATTGCTTAGCAACCCTCAGTTCCCCCTCCAGCCTCTAGGAACCCTCACTTTTCTCTTTGATTCTATGAACTTGACTATTTTTGAAACCATGTCTAACTGGAATTCTGTAGTATTTATCCATCTGTGACTGGCTTATTTCCCTTAGCATCATATCCTCACGGTTTGTCCACGTGAGTTGGAATAGGAATGTTTAAATCAATGGAATTGGGTAAGCTTTGATCCAGAAGCCCTCTGAGCACAGGTAGACCTCTCCAAGCAGATGTTCCTGAGTCTCACAGATGTGAACTAACCCTTAGTTACAGTGGAGCAAGTCCATAAAAGTAGGAAGCTCAGTTACACCAAAGACATGGCTTTGGTAAATAACTTTCAGATGACTTTCGATTTGTCATTTATTTTCTTTCTTAAAAAAAAAAATCTACACATTGGTGACTCTTACCTCTTCCCTCCAATTCAGGTGCAGATTTCTTGTGGACACTTTGATCCTAATATGCCTAAGACGTAGCTCTTTTGTGACTAAAGGAATGAAGCAGACACCTTGTCAAAGCAAGAATGAGAAGAAGGAGCTCCTAGAGATTTCGATTTCAGGTAATTTTGCATTACATTTAATTACACATCGACCCCAGATGAAATTTATACCTATGCAACTTTGCTTGTTATATTTTCAAGGCATTCTCTTACAAAATATACCCTCCGTCACAAACAATTGCTATTTGTAAACTATCGAATAGAATCGGGTTTCCACTCATTCCTTACTCTCTACTTCATTGGAATGTTAGTGTATAAAAAAAGTCCTGAAATTAGCAGGCCATTAGCTTATCCTTGAAAATCTGCTTTGGTAGCACAGCTACAAACTCAAATCATACTTGCCATAATAGTTCTTGAGCTGACTTTTTCCTTTGGACAAGTACCATCTTTCTTGCGTACAGTGCTCTGTAAAAATAGATTTTATTCTTTTTAATGAAAATCTAAAGAAATTTAATGAAATTTAAAGAAATTTAATGAAAATGATGTGACTAAAACACGTCGATCTTTCTCTTTAGTTGAAATGCTCAAAAATGATAAAAGTATTAAAAAGACAAATATCTTCTTTCTCTGCCAGTCACATTCATTTTCAAAAACTATCATTTTAATTAAAATGATATTCCTTTGGGATGTCTGGGTGGCACAGTTGGTTAAGCATCTGCTTTCTTTTGGTCCAGGTCATGAACCCAGGGCCCTGGGATGGAGCCCCACATGCAGCTCTCTGCTAAACGGGGAGTCTGCTTCTCCCCCCGTCCCCCTCACTCATGCTCTCTCTCTCTCTTTCTCTTTCTCAAATAAATAAATCTTTTTTAAAAAATCATACTACTTTACTCAGAAGTGGAGGAAATTATGGGGACAGAAGAACGGGTGGCTAAGACCCTTTTAGGATTAATGACGTAACACTCTCTGGGTACAGATAATCTCCACTCCCTGCTGGGCAAGGAATTCTCAGTCAGATACACAACCCATGTTAATGGTGGCTACCAGGTCCTGAGTGCTTACTTGGAACTGCGGATGGTATTTATAGACATTATTTCACTGAATACTAACACCACACCTACAAGCTAGGTACTATTACATGCACTTTAAGACGAAACTGAATCCTAGTGAGACGAAGCACCTTGGCCAGTTGGTAAGTGGAGAGCTACAACTGAAATTATGAGAGCCGCGGCTCGTTCTCATCAGGGCACTAGGCATCTCTGAGGCCAAAACTATTTTCATTTTCTTTTAAGACTTTGCTTTTCTTACTTTCATTTTCTCATGAGTATATAGTCAAGTTTTCCAGAAGCTACACGATGTGTGGTGATGGCAGCATTCTGACAAGCTCAGGGAATGTGTTTTCTCGTACTTTAAAAATATATCAGTTTCAGTTTCTAACACAGTAAGTATTCACAGAAATAATCCACATAAACAGAAGATTTTTGGAGTCCTCAATAATTCTTAAAAGTGTGCAAAGAAGCTCTGAAACTTTGAGAATCACAGCATTACATTATACCATTTTCCATTGGTTGAAAACACTCCAACTTCAAATTTCAAGTAGGCCAGTAAAAAATAATTATCTATCAAAGGAAACCTTCTCCATAAACTGTCCCTAAACCAAAAAAAAAAAGGGGGGGGTTGTAATTTATGGGGTGGGACTTCTTCATTTCAAGAAGAGAAATGGTGGACTGGTCTCAGACATAGTTTTGATTTTTACTGAACCCTAGAGATGTCTGTATGAACTGTCCTCATCATCCTTTCTACCCAGGACTACCCTTGGTGTCAAGTAGCAAATTTCCCTCTTTCATGAGACATAATATAAAGCTTAAAAGCCTGGTTAAGGATCCAGAGTCAGACTGCCTAGTTTTAAACTCTGGCTTACCAGCTATGAAACTATAGGCAAGTTATACTAACCCTGTCTGAACCCATTTCCTCAACATACAATAACATATATAATTATGATTGTTATTATTTTATAACGTTCTTGGGAGGATTGAATGAGATAATACTTCTCAAAAGTTAATGAAAAATTATTTAAAATGCTTAGTGCATGGTCCCTAGCACATAATAAACATTCAGTTCATCTTAGTTAGCATTCCTATTATTTTGCGGTCAGTTGGTAGTTAAACAGACCCCTTGATGTGTTCTTTTTTCTTCCCCCTTAGCTCCTCTCAGGCTTCAATGAACATTTGGTCCTTTCTATGGCAAGGAATTAATTCTTCCTCTTCCATTACATTTTTAGCACAAAGTGACTTAAAATAATCAGGAAGATTTTCAAGACGCATCTCAGCTGGTTGCTTCTCCTGTTTGAGGAACCATCTGTCAAAGAGGGTAATTCTGGAGAATATATAAATTATGGACCTTGTTCTTAGACCGTCTCTGATGAGAACCATGGGTGTGACCTAGAATAGATCCTCTCCCCCTCTGAGCCTTGTTTTGCCCTTGTGGGAAGGAAAGGGGTTTCGCTACACAGTTTACAGTGATCCTTGCAACTGTATCATTGTGTGATTCTATATTTTCAGATGTAATCATTATTCCCCCCCCTAAAAAAACAACAAAATATCCAGTGTATTCATGGCATTATTCTATGATATTATATTCAAATAAAATTGAGTAAATTTTGCAAACAGGAATTTCAAGTATTACAAAATATCAGCATCAATGTATTTTCCTTTCTGTTTTCCAGACAAAACACAGATTTGAATATGTGCATGGTATTTTATCTATTTTCTTGAGAATTTCTGATTTATCACAGGAACATAATCTAATCCTAAACTGATTTCCCTAAGGGATTAGTCAACATTTATTTTAATGCCTTTTAAATCTTTGGGTTCATAAAAATCTTACATCTCTCAATTTAAATCAAATCTTGATTTCCTGGAAATCCTGGTTAATGTCAACAATCCCCTGAGTCCTTAAAGAGTAGCTGATAACTTGTGGAAATATTTGAAACAGATTAATGTTTAATGACCCATGGCTTTCCTATGTGGGAAACAATATATTTTTAGCCTTGTTTATTCCCACATTTTAATGGGAAAACAAAAACAAACTTTTTAGTAAGTCAGTCTTTAAATATTTATTGAGTACTTTGTTCTACAATGCTACAAAATTAATAGGCTAATTTATTTAATTAAGCTAATCCCTTGAATCTAAATGATATAAATTATTACTTTGATTTTTCAAATCATTATTTACAGAGATTGCCTTTATATGCACTTACTCATAAATGTTCTTTAGTGCCTTTCTCTCCCAGTTTTCTATCAAGCTGTCTAACTATGTAAAGGTGAATTAATATAGACATTAATATATATAGTAGTTAGTATATATAGTATTCATATTAAATATATAGTTTATGTGTTTTAGATATTAGTATACATATAGATTAATATGTATATAGTATATATTTGCTAACTAATTTTATTATAGGCCTAAAATCAGCAAGGACTATATTGTCTCACATTTATTGTATCACCTCCTACACCCCATCTCTAATTAAATGTGTTCTACCCATTGGGAGAAGAATAATCAACACTGACTTTTTGCTGTCATTCAGGCCAGTGGAGTACTGGAGAGTTCTGTGCTAGAGAACGGAACCCAATCTATAACATTTAAAGGGAAGCTTTTTGTGGCATTAGCCAGGCACAATGGGAGAGTAAACATTTACCATCATCACCATCATCATCATCATTATCATCAGTCAAATATAATGATTGGGGAGGAGGGTCCCTGGGTAGACTACTAAAGTGACATTTGGGTCTGTTTCACTCACTGTTGTTCCTGTCTTTAGGGACCAGGTATGGACAGAAGATCAGGTGTTGAACACCTGAAACTAATAAAATAGTATATGTCAACTATACTTCAATTAAAAATAAATTAGAAAATAAAATACAAAAAAAAAAAAAAAGGATTTGCAAGGATAAAGCCATGACCCTCCCAGCTAAAACCTACGGCTCCGGCTCCGCAAAGCAGGACAGACAAATCACTCAGGTTGGCTCTCCCCAGGGTAGCATTAGTCTAAATTCTTATTCACTCATAAAATGTGTAAGATCCCTAGACCTGGAGAAAGGGCTAAGCATCCCCCAACCACCACCCCGCAAACCAAGGTAACTGTGGTTCTCCCATGAGCAGCAGCTTTGAGGTCAAGGACCAGCCTCAAAGAAGCCCCCTGCAAGATGCACTGTATCTCAGTTGATGATGAACTGTGCTCACTCGTACCTTTCAAATGGAATTACAAGTGTCAGAGCACTGTTGTTCCATGCCCTAAAATGCTAGATCACAAAGTAGAGTGCGCACCACAATTTCCCACCTGCTTGTTGAACTGAAGATTGATTGCAACAGCCTCCAGCTATGGATTCCTCGTATCCGGAACGAGTCTAGGACTGTGTACACTCTCATCAACCTTCCATCTGAAACTGACACGGGTGGTTTAAACACGTGAAGAAATATTGCAGACGTAGCCCCAGCATATTTTTTATAAATATCATGCTGTATGTTAATGTTTGCCACATTTTGGGTTTTCCAGATCTATAAAATCTACATAGGAAATCAAAATCACAGGCACTAAAGTCTTATGTTCCTGTCAAGGAAAATGTGTGTGTATGTGTGTGTGTGTGCACAGAGATTGGTACAGACAATAAACTCTTCAGAGTCCCTTCAATTTGGATCCCATTCGACTTTGTATTTAGCCTGATCTCTGTCTGCCCCTGATGTTATGGGAGGAGAAATACACTTCCCAGAGCGATCACTCTGCACAAGGGAAACAAAAGCAGTAATGCCAGGGCATGGAAACTCATTAGTGATTCAAAGTGATGTCTAAGGGGGAGGCTATGACTATTTTTATTTCCTAAAGGTAAACAAGTTAATTTGCATTGGAAAGGATGACTTTTTTTTTTTTTTTCTGAACCTAGCCTGCACATAAAAATGTATCTATAAAAACAACTTGTTGGTATGGCTTAAATTCACTCAGACCCAGTTCCTATGCCCTGGGACAAAGAGTGCAGGAAGTAGGCTGTGTGCACATCGGTGGGCCTTGGCTTGGTGGCAATGTCTGCCTCGAGGCTCTCTGGTCAAGGCTGAGGACCCACCTGGGAGAAGACACTAGTGTTACAGCCTAGATAAAGAGAAAGAGGGAGCTTTTCCATGCCAGAGGCTAGATAAATGACTGGTACAGAATAAGTTCTCATTCAGTATTTGTTGAATGAATTGGCTCCCGGATACACTGGTGGCTCATGTTCTTCTAAAAAAGAATTTCAACTGTTAAGTCTTTGCGTGATCCCCCCGCCAAAAAAAGGACATTTGAAATGTTTCATATCATTCTAAATTTCTCCTTTTAGGGGGGCTAGTGTAGACATAGCTATTTTCATAGGGTTGTAATTGAGTATGTGCTAATACACCCCACAAGCTGTTTCATGAATCAGAGTTTCTTACCCACAAATGTTCTGAGCGGACTCCAGGAGACTGTTCATTTCTCTTACTCACTGGCAGCTGCCTCTCTGACCTCCCAGACCCACTGCTATCTCCTCCAGACCTGCAGGAGGCTCATGTCTACCTGCCCACAGCCTGTGACTTCCAGAAGGCTTCTCATTTCAAACCACATCTACAGAGAAGGAGGAGAAAAGAGCTTATTTCAGTTACCTCATGATGGCCTACCTGAGAATTTTTGGCGGGGAAATTTAGCCAAAATGATTCTGTAGCACTTTCTTCCTCTCTTCCAGCTCTGTGGGTTTTCAGAAAGACTGATGACAGCCTGTCCTCAATCCATCATCTGCCCCCGAAACACACACACACACACACACACACAACCACCACCACCACCACCATTGTCCAAGACAAAGTCCAACTAACTGCCTCTGGGAACATCCCCCCAAATCCTCATCTTCCCCTCAGAAACATTCTTCGCTGACTCTGCCATCAGTGGCATAAAAACTAAGTCTCCTGTATTCTTGGCTCTGACTTCTTTCTCTTCTTTATTTTCTTAATGTGGTCTTAAATCCAAATGGTGCACGTTATATTGATTAAAAAAAGAAAAGAGATACTAGCGGAGAAATTTTTCCATTTCAGATTGCCTATTTTTAAAATCTTCATTAATAATTATTTCCATCCCACACAGTTTTATCAGGTCCTGTCTTGAATCTTGCCCTACAGCTGTCTCAACGGCCCAGGAGGACTGGTTGTGTCCCTGTAGTGAAAACAATCCAATGGGACTCTGAATTTGCATGTTTAAGAAGGACAGAAGTCACCGTCTAATTACCCACCATGGCAAGAAAGCAGCTGGGTAACTGTTGCTCATCTAGGTAAGACAGACAACTACAGCTTTCTAAATTGCAATTAGCTAGCTCACTAATAATGCAAAAATCCCATAATGACCAAAAGGGTCATAAAGGCTACCTCCTATGGTTCTTTGTTTTCTGTGCCTTTTCTCCCTTGATTCTCTCCTCTCTGACCCATCAGTGTGGGTCTCAGAAGACAGACATGATTGGGGTATGGGGGATTATTGCAATAAACCACAAACATAATGAGATGTTGTCATTGACAACACACTAAACAAATCACAAATATAAGGAATTTATGACAATAGCCATAGCTTCTTCTGGAGAGTGTGTCAAACAGTACTGTAAATCAAGCATACTTTGATTAATTTTTTGCTTTATATTATCACTTCAAAGATGCATTATTTTCACCTTTAATAGGCAGTCATGAAAAACCTCCAGCCCCACTCAACTATTTGTCAAAGTTGATAAACAAACACGTAAAAGCTCTAAAGGAGTTTTTTATTTCAGAGAATCTTAAAGATGGAAGGGACTTAGGAGCTCATTGAGTGCCTTGGTTGTCAGACTTGTTTTTGCTGGACCCATGACTAGAGACTCTGATTATATAGACCGGACAGGAGCCTGGGAAAGTGTTCATTCAAAAAGCCCCATAGTTTTGATACCCAGCCAATGTGGACAATTCTAGTCCAAACATCTTATTTGTAACACAAAGAAACAGAGAGACTACATGGATTATTAATGAAACATTTGAATCTCTTTGGAAACAAAGTAAATATCTTTTATTTTTCAACAACATTAATCACGTGCCTACCATGTGCCCTGCTCCCTATTAGGCAATGATAGTATGAAGACAAACAAGACATGAACTTTGCCCTCAATCATCTTTCCTAGTCAAAGCAAATAATCATCCTCTAATTATGAAATAAGTTACACTTATTAAAAACATTTGCAAATTATGAATGCTACAGAGATATAATGTGTAATTATGGTTTCTCTGCATTTGGATCTTGGAATTCTGTATAAAGCAAACCCCTGCTTTTCTTTTTAGGAAATCATTGGTTTCTGTTTTCACATGCGATGGAGCACCTCGAGAATTCCATATTACCAGTTTGGGAAGATTGATAAATAACTTCTTTGCATGACCTGAACTAACAAGCCAGAAACCACCATGGTCCTATCTCAGTGGACCTTTGTAAACATACTTGCTCATCAGCATGGAGGTGGGCAAATGAATAGACTATTTAACATCTCCAGAACTATCCTGCTGCCCTTCTGCAGAAGACATAAGGTAACAACAACTTTTGTTTGTGTTGAGACCTTAGACATGCATTTCCTTGCCAAGAACAAGTCAATGCTTTGGCAGAAGGTTGACCTTGTGCTGTGGTCCCTGCCACCCAGATCTGCTAACCCTTCTATCTGCTCAGTCCCAGTCTGCATGGTGGAAACTGTGTTGCTTTGGGTGGTGAAGTGGACAGCACTGGAGTTCCTTTTCCATTCCCATGGCTAATGAAGGTGCATTTAGTCCCTGACAGAGTGCTCCAGAAGATAAGGAAGGGCATTTCTTTTCCACCAACTGCACACCAACAGGATGATCTGACTCCGGGGTTCATGAATGCCTCAAACAATTCTGGTCTCCAAGTCTACCTCGCACACTTCTATATCCTTTCTTGTGCCATTTGGCACAGGTCTCAGCTCCATAGGAAACAAAGTTTTGGATTTTTTTTTTTTCATTTACATTTAGATTCACTTGTTTCTTACTTGGGGCTGAATTTTACGAACAAATGCTGAGATAGCAACTCCATGGTTGAGTCATTTCTTGTTGCTGGGATAAACACTGACCAACGAGTTATATAAGTAGGTCCTTGACTGGCTCAGGAAAAAATCATTTTATTGTTAAAAACAGATGATAGAGGGAAAATGCCATGCTGGGAGAGCTCCAACGCTCAATGAGGAAGCATTAGGGATATCACATTTGGGGGGTACCCCACTAACATTTTGAGAATGGCATCCTAAATGATGACGTTCATCCTCGTCTACACATTATCCTTTTCTCTGAGAAAAGTCCTGAGATGGAGGGAGCACAAGTCTCACTGAAAATCGCCTCTGATGTGTTTGTCTTTATGAAAGAACTTAGAGATATCGACTTGAGGTAGGTCTTCCCCAAAGGAGAATTATTTAAGGATTCATAAGACTCAATCATCCTACAGTCAACCTTGCTTACTTCTTTTATTCTTGCCTATATCCAGGATGAATTAAATGTAAAGAAAACCAGGCCAGCTGAGGATGTGGTGGAAACTTTGGTCTCAGGACAAGGAATCCTTTTCATGGCATTGTAAGCAGGCCTCTCTCTCAGAGTCTGACCATGAAGGGAGATGATCCTCCTGGGTGACAATGCTTCCGTCCCGTCACTGTCTCGGAGCCAAAGCCTTATCTCAGGTTCACTCTCGAACATTACGTACCAAGCGTCTGTGGCCATCTTTCAAGCTCTTTTCCTGTTTATTGCCTTACAACTGGGAAATGGCTCACTGAACAAAGGCAGCTCCCCAAGGCCAAGCAGTACGCAACCTGCTAATAAATATTCAAGCCAATGTCTTTCAAATGTTATTGTGAATCATCTTTCCCTCCTTCCTTCCCATGGTTCAGTCATCTTGCTGGCTCCAGATTTTCACCTTTTGTCTCAGGCCTCAGCTGCCTTCGGTTTACTGCATGTGACTACAATTGTCTTTGTCCCCTTTATCCGCTTCGCTGTGTCTCATTTTCCTAAAGTCTCTGGCACCCACTTTTCCACAACATTGTTCCTTTGTTCCAGGGGGAAAAAAATAATTTTTGGAAGCAGCAGAAACACAGCTCCAAAGGCCAGAGGGTGACATCCTCTCTCACCTGATCTTTATTCATATCTGGTTTTTAATTGCATTTTTTTCCCATGTCTCAAGCACCATACACCTCCCTTCCTCCCTGACAGGAAGGAGCATTTTATTTCTCATTCAAAATGCTTTCCTACTGATCTCTATTCTTCAGAAGCTCCAGAGGCCCCTTGTTACCTGTTGGTTTTTCTCATGTTGGTTGATCTGTTGGCCTTGCTATAGTTTATTACCTTTTGTACCTTTTTTTTCCTCTTTCCGAACTTAGGCCAGAACTTACAACCTGCTGTCTTTTCTCATCTTCACTATCATTATCTTCAGACCGAGTCTTCCCAAAATGGATTTTTTTTACCAACCCCGTGCTCTTTAAAGAAACAAAGAGGAGAATTATGTGATGGTTCCCACCGTCGGAGCGTCTGTGGCTTTGTTTGAGCGAGAGCTTCAAATCCAAAGCTAAACCTTGACTTAACACACAAACTCAATTGACGAGAGGAGTACCCGTGTTCAAGCCCACCAATTGGCCGAGGACACAATCAGAGGGTTATTGGCAGGTATCTTCTTATCTCCCTGGTGCACTGAAAAAACTCAATTCATTAAAATAATAAAAAAAGATCTTGGTCCCTCATGTGAGCGGCATGTGATTTTCCATGAACGTTCAGCTCAGAAGGCATCGTGCCTATTATACATTCCATTTATAAATCAAACACCCCTCGTCCTGCGGCTGCACGCTGACATGTCAGCGAGGTGTGGGTCAGCCGCACACACTTACACGTGAACAGCAGATTAAGGCAAAGAGACAGGGAAGCGGCTCTTTTTTCGCCCCCCTTTTCCACCAGTAATAGGCAGCTTGAACGTTAAAATTGGGCTGAGACTCCAAAACCAAAGTCCCATGAACCATAGAAGCAAAGAGACTTGAGATAAAAGACAGGATCTGTCTGTTCCCTTGGATTCTTCACCTTTCTTTCTCTCCCCTTCATCATGTTCATTGGAAAGGAAAGTATGTGCATGTGTGTGTGAATTAAAGACTATATCTGGGAAAAGATGGGATAAAATCTAGCCCAAGAAGGACTTTGGTTTCTAAAGCCTGTGAAGGTGGTTTGGGCACTGGGAGTCTAGGGCTTGGTCTATGCCCAGAAGTGAGAACAGAAAGAGGACGTTCAGGTTGACAAGCAGAAGGCCATGGAGGGCCCCCGCAGAGTAGCTCCACCCTGAAGGCAGCAAGTTCCAAGTCAGCCCCGCCATGTTCTAAAGTCCCTTCCCAGTTCCTCGCTGGGTGTGGGATTAGCGTTATCTTGTAGCCTCCCACCCATGTCAAAAACATTGGGTGTGGGATTAGCTTTATCTTGTAGCCTCCCATCCATGTCAAAAGCATTCCACTCACCAAGACCCACTGGGGGAGAAGATTTTGTTAAGAAAATTGACTATTGGACAAGGTATGTCAAAACTTTCCAATCTTTGCTCCCTTGCCCCCACCCCCATCACTCATGTTCCAACTACCTTTTACCATGAATAGGAGAAAACAAAATGAGAGGAGATTCAAAGGAGAAGAAATCCACTCGTAACTCCTATTTCCTTCGATGTTTTAACATACACTACTAGATAAGATCCAGGAAGTAAATGAGTTGAGGGGATTTAGAAAGGTAAAAATCTACTGAACGTGTGAGGTTCTGAAATTGTACACTATCCTTGGAAGATGACCACATATCATGGGCATTGATCCGACACACAAATTAGGGGAAACAAGGTCATGGAAAGTGGTAGCAACATAATTTACTACCTATTTTTTCTTATATGTCATGTGCTAAGAATGACAGATCTCCCTGCTCCCCATACCTTGAGGAATATAGAAGAAATAATTTGGTAAAGATATAGATGGTAGAGAGGTTGAGCAAAATATTGAGGGATGAGGTCTAGAGATATAAATCTGAAAAAACAAAGTCCTCAGATATTTTTGTAGATCAAAAATTGAAAACTACCGAGATAGTGACTTGGCCCACGTACAATTTAAGGACTTTAAATAATAAATAAGGTGCGATTGCTTGAACACAGAGTTGACATTCCACATTACTTTGTCTTGTAATGGGAATGAATCTGTGTTATTCACCTTATGGAATGGCCTTTGCCAGAGGTGGTAGCCCTGGGAAAGGAAAAGCCAGTTGACTTCTAACTGTAGGTCAGCTTACTCCTGGAAACACAAAGATCATACTGCCTGGACTGACCCACAAAACCATCACAGTGTAGCCCATTTTGTCTTTTAAGGCCATCTGGATCTGGCATAATTCTTATTACTAATAAGGCCATGTTTACCACTATTTTCACTAAGTATAGTAAACTGAACTGAGAATATCTATCTTATATGGTGCATAATGTATACCTCTGAGCATTTTTGTGTTATACGCTGAGTTTTTAAGGTAGTTTCTAATTCTTTAATTAACTGAGTATAGGTGACTTATGTTCTCAAAGTAGCGATTCAGCTTATATTGCAACATAAGCTTCTACCTTGGCTGGAGCCGTCATAGGGTGCATGAAACAAGCAGTGATGGTTGTTACAGGATAACAGCTAATGGATTCATATTTAAAGTAATTAATTTGCTTAGAAGCAATATTGAGAAATACAGGATATATGCCTATCAAATGCGCTGTGACTGATTAAGACGCATTTATCCCGAGACAATCATGCTATTCCTATATTACCAGCATAAAACGCCACATTCGTATTGTTTCTTCTACACACTTGTGTGTACACTTTACCCAGATATTTTCTTTGCTCTGTAACTGAAGTCTATCTAGCCCTTTGTTAAAGTCCTTATCTAGCAACCTATTGCACACATCTGTACTCAGAGCTTTATCAAAAAGTCACAATTAGTTCACACTATGATTCCATCTGATAACAAAGCATTTAAATAAGTACATATGCCCAGAATCATATAATACTGAGACTGTAAGATGCCTTAGAAACTTCTGTTCTAAACCTTTCCACGAACAAGTGAAACAACGAAGGTATGAGAGGCAAAGTGCTCAGATGTCCCAGCTTGAATAAAAATGAAGTCTCCTGGCTCCTGTCTCAGGGTCTTTCTTCTTAAATCCTGTTGTCCTGCTAGTTACTAATGAACAGGGTTCAGGTTAATTAAGAAATGAGAGGTACTGAGTCTTAAGAAATTTGATGCACCAACGTAAGATGCGAACAGAGGGAGGAGAACCCACAAAGGGTCATAAGGCATAAGTCATAAGGCACAATATGAAAGAGAAAATTCTGGAAATGGCTAAAAGCCCAGCCAGTCATGATCTAAAACATACAGATACATTGTACGGTAGAAATATTCCTAGTTATAAAGGTCTTCATTAATAAAATATGTCAAGAGAGAAGGTTTTTCATTTCTCCATATTTTGGGTGGGATTTACATCTGAACCAAAATACAAAAATTCCCTTTCAATAACAACACAAATCTCTTTCTTAGTTCACTATAACTAATAATTAGCCTACAGTGTACTTGATATCACACCCTATGCTTTATGTCTACCACTAGAAAATGAGTCCCGATATATATTTTTTTAAGATTTTATTTATTTATTTTACAGAAAGAGAGAGAGAGAGAACAAGCAGAGGGAGCAGCAGAGGGAGAGGGAGAAGCAGATTCCCTGCTGAGCAGGGAGCCTGATGTGGGGCTCCATCCCAGGACCCTGGGATTATGACCTGAGCTGAATGAAGGCAGGTGCCTAACCGACTGAGCCACCCAGGCTCCCTGAGTCCTGATATGTTTTTAAAGATGAAATAAGACTTGCAAACTTCCACATAGTTTACTAAGAATGGAAAATTAGTTAGCAAGTCTCGTGTTGCCACTGCTTTATTTCTAAGTTTAATTTTATATGTATTAAAGTTATATATGCATAGCCTAAAATTTCAAATAATTCAAAGCCTTGCTTAAAAAGAGAGACAGAGAGAGAGGGAGGGAGAGTCCCCTGACCTTGGAACTGCTGCTCCAGGATAACCCCTTTGAATATTTTAAACTATTTAATATATGTTAATATTATCTTTCAATACATGCTTACTGGTACATCATGAGTTTCCAAGATCAGGAATTAACAATTTCCCTCTCACCATAAAAACTGAGAATTTAGTTTTTCTTCAACACTGCTGTACCCATCCACATTACAGACAGGTAGATACACATGCCTTCCTTCCTTCTATTTCTCCAATATAGTCACATCTTAACTTTTGATTAGCTCGTTTTCAGCTTGATAGTATTATTCATAGGTTCATCTCATCACTGACGAGCTACTTTATTAAATAATTCTTTCTCTTTCCCCTCACATTTTAACATCTCCGAGGTCTGGCTGTGTCTCTCAGTGGTGGCTATGCAGACAGCTGTGGCAATATCTGTTAGTGCACGTGTACAAGTTTGGTAATAATGTCATTGCTTCAACTGAGTTCATGCACGATCACGCGATACACCTGTTGAGAACGTGCAAAATGTCTTCAAAAAGATTACGGTGTGAACTGCCATTAAAACAAAAAGTTCTTGTGTACATAGAAAGGCAAAAACAAAACAAAGCAAAACAATCACTGGAGTGTACATTTATTAGTAGTAAAACAAATATTTGCTCTTGGAAGAATGACAGCACTTTAATATTTTCTTGCAAAGCATGACCACGGGCTTTGTGAGATCTAAGAAAAAAAGATACCCATGAGTTGAAAGGGTTATGTTAGTTCATGAGAATATGGAAAGGATTCCCTATTATAGCAATGAGACTGAAGACAGAAAAATATACCAAATCCCTCAGTCTAGAAGAAAGAAATTTCAGCATAGCAAGAGATTGCCGTGACTTGATTCGTACATCACACAGAACTAACATTAAGTCATTGTGCGCCACTTGATTACAGAGATTTTTCTCCTCATGGTACATGAAATATTGGTACACCTTATACGTGATAGTCTGTTAGATTCAACAAAATGTGGAATGAAATATATTTCCTTTTTGAACATTTGGTTTTCCCGGAGTTATTTGATTTTTCCATTTGTGCTGTTTTCTAAATGCTTATCACAAATTCATCCACAAATTGTTGTCCAAAAGTATAAATCTCTGAAATAAGGCAAGATCAGGAATATTCCCAGTTTCCATTGCTTAGTTCCATTCTGAACTGGGGGCTCCATAGATCTATTGCACAGCTGATGTCCCACAATCTCCCTTCACTAGCATCCTCAGAAATGTATTCCTCCCCACCCCCATGTATGTATTCTAGACACCATATCATTCCCCTTGATTTATTTCCTTGTTTTGGTATACCATATCCACTAATTAGTTCTAGAGAAAGGATTCATTGAATTCCTATTTCTTGAGAGTTTGCATGTCAGAAAATATCTTTACTGTGAATGATAGTTTGGTGGCATGTGGAATTCCAGATTGGAAATCATTTACCCTCAGAATTTTTACAACATTATTCCATTCTCTTCTAACTTCTAGTGTTGTTATTGCTAACTCCAATGCCACTCTGACATTCTATGAATGTGTCTTGGTCCCCACTCTCCTCTCTATCAAGTTCCCAAGGTCCATTCTATCTAGAAGTTCTCCTTTTTATATCCAGTGTACTAAAATTGTATGGGGATATTATATAACGTAGATTCCATCCATTATGCTTGGCTCTTGGGGGGTTCATTTAAAAAGTAACGGGAAATTTTCATGAATTGTTTACCTGGTAATTTCTCTCCCTTTCATTTTTTTCCTCTTTCTGGGATCCCTATTTTTTAAACATGGGAATTCCTAGATTATCCAAATTGTTAAATCTTTTCTATGGCCTATTTTCTTTCTTTTTTTTTTTAAGATTTTATTTATTTGACAGAAAGAGATCACAAGTTGGCAGAGAGGCAAGCAGAGAAAGGGGGGAAGCAGGCTCCCCACTGAGCAGAGAGCCTGATGTGGGCCTTGATCCCAGGACCCTGAGATCATGACCTGAGCCAAAGGCAGAGGTTTAACCCACTTAGCCACCTGGTGTTCAGTGTTCAGTGTCCTATTTTCATTAAATTGTCCTACCTTATTGGAAGTTTTCACTATTTTCTCTTTGTCCTTTATTTTTAAACTTCTGCATTCTTATTTTTAATTTCAAGTGTTATTTTGTAAGTCTCCAAATGTTCTTTTTTAGTAGCATAATGTTCTTGTTTCATAAATACAATGACTTCTCCTGCATTTCTGGGGCAAGTCTCAACCTCACAGTTTTCTTCTCTTTGTATGATCTCTCCTTCCTCTAAATGTCCTTATTTATTTCGTCTGTCTTTCCTATGAGAGATTTCCCTTAAATGTATGGTAATCTGCTCATGTTTTTAAATGGAGAACTAAAAAGCCAACTAGAAGTTGTAAGGAAATGAGGCTTCATGAATGATGGATTTCACTCCAAGATGACTTTGCTTGGCCTTTTCATCACTGGATCGTTGGCTGTCAGTAATATTAAGTCCATACTCATGGTCTAGTAGTCAGATTGTTCAGAGAAAAGGTTTCAAATCTCCTATCCAGCTTCTAGGACTTTGGAAGCCTGGTGAGGGAATAAAGTTGAGGTTCTCCCCTTTTATTATAATCACCTTCCTCATCCTGTTTTTAGGAGAGTACCCTACCCTCAGGTGTTCTGGTATGTTCTAGTCCAGAGATGTTCGGTTCACCTCTCCAGACACTAAATCTCTCTTTGTGTTGGTGTGGAGGAGATGAGAAGAGGGACAACTGCCTGCCTTCACAGCATGAAAATACTGACCTGGGGCTTAACTGATTCTTTAATAGCCCTGCAAACAATTCTGTTTCAGCCCCATCTACACTTTCACTTTCAAAGACACCTTGTACTGCTAGTTGCTGAGCCTTTGTGGTTTTGAAGTCCAAATCACATTGTTTTTGTGCTTTTTCTACCACAAATATTCAGCCTTCATGGGCTGGTACTTGTCCACCGCCTTTCCAACCTCCAGCATTCTGTTGTTGGTACCCACTCTCATGTTCTTTTTGTCTTCAACAATATATACCTTTAAAAACACCTTTACTTCCATCTTAGAATGGAAGTAGCTTTAGGAAGGAGCTGTGGTAATCACTTATTTTCAATTCATCCACTAGTTGAAATGCGTCCTCCCCCCACCCCCCCCATTAAACATAAATATGACATAAATACGATGTCCTTCTTAGAATCACCCATATCACAGAATTTGAAGGTAAGAAAAAAGTTTCTGTTACAGAAATGTGTTAAACAACATTGGTGACTGAGAAGTGTTCAGATAAAAATGATGTTTACGGGGCATGAGGGTGGCTCAGTCGGGTAAGAGTCCGAATCTTGATTTTAACTCAGGTCATGGTCTCAGGGTGGTGAGATGGAGCCCCGGGTTGGGCTCAGCACACAAATCTGCCTGAGATTTTCTCTCTCTCTCTCTCCCTTTCCCTCTACCTTCGCTTGGGTGCTCTTTCTTTCTCTAAAATAAATAAATAAAATATATTTTCTTAAAGATTTATTTATTTCAGAGAAAGACAATGAGTGGGAGGGTTGGGGGAGAGAGAGAATTTCAAGCAGACCCCACGCTGAGTGTGGAACCTGATATGCTGCTCACCCCCACAACCTGAGAACTCAAACTGGGCCAAAACCAAGAGTCAGACATCCAATGAACTGTGCCACCTAGGTACTCCTAAATAAATAAAATATTTTTTATGTATAATTTTTTAAGATTTTTAAAAAAATTTTTTGGAAGAGAGAGAAAGCATGCCCACGAGAGAGGGGAGGGGCAGAGGGACAAGAGGACTCCCTACTGAGTGCAGAACCTGAAGCAGGGCTCGATCCCAGGACCCTGAGATCATGACCTGAGCCGAAGGCAGATGCTTAACCCACTGAGCCACCCAGGTGTCCCAAATAAAATCTTTTTTTAAAAAATAACATATATATATATATGTGTGTATGTATATATTGTTCTATATCTGCTCTGGTAACAGAATAACAAACATTCTGTATAGATGTCACAAGGCATTAACTGTTTCTATTGGCTAATAGCTGAAGAGAAATCAAAAGTTTTTCCTCTTGTCCATGTCTCCTGAATTTTAGTTAAAGTTTTTTTTCAGCTAGACAGAGACCGTTTTCTATCCCTACCAAAGAGAGAAAGGCCATGAGAGAGAAAAATAAAGCCAAGGTTAGGAAGCAGGACTCAACAATAAATCAAACTGGAGTACGATTGAGTTTGGATCATCTGGATGATTCAGGCCCATGGATCCCGCCCACCACCACCCCCCAACCCAAGGACCGTCTATCCCACATCATGTTACCCTACCCTTGCTGGGTACTAGGCACGTGCTTCAAAGATCACTGACCCCACTGACATCTCCAAAGATGTACACAAGTCAAGAGAATCCCATGCCCTTTGTCACAGAGATCAAGTGACTGAGGACTTAAGAATTTCAGCACACGGCATTCTCCTGGCCACGGGGACTGGCACCAAACTCATATCACTGGCCTAATAAATGAAGGAGGCATTCCTTCTCCTTGAGCATTTTCAAGAAAGCAAATAGCCCAGCTATGTTTGGCAGTCTCTCTAGGTCTGCAAAGAAAGTTGGCTTGGGATTGGAGACAACACACTGGATGCCAGAGCCCAAGAGGCAGACAAAAAAAAACCACACAAGATACTTGATAAACAAACCCATGCCTGGCCACCTTGGTATTTTCCATTATATGAGTCAATAAACTCTCTTATTTTTAAAGTTGGGCTAAACTGGGTTTTTCTTTACTGAGAAATCTTACCATGTGTCTATATTATCTAAATTACCTACCACCATTATATAGTTCATTATGGGGAAAAAAAAATCCCCTGATCTTGCCCATATTTACCCAATTTGCTTTTTTTTTTTTTTAGATTTTATTTATGTATTTGAGAGATTGAAAGCAAGAGAACACACAGGGAGAGTGAGAAGGAGAAGCAGACTCCCCACTGAGCAGTGAGCCCAATGGGGGGCTTGATCCCAGGACCCTGAGATCATGACCTGAGCAGAAGGCAGATGCTAAACCAACTGACCCACAGGAACCCTTACCCAATTAACTTTAAAAGAGGGTTAAAGTGGTTCTGACATTAAAATTTAAATCTTATTAATAAAACGCATTTATGAGATGGGCTTATTTGGAGTTGAGTGTACTTCTTATTATCACCAATTGTCTTTATTACACAGAACAGCAAATATTTACATAGCTTCCCTTCAAGACAGCATTTCCTCTTTTCTTTCTTTCCTTGATTAGTAGCAGTTCTGCTTGGGCATAACTTTTAAAATCCATCTACTATATCACCAAAATGAGAACTGTCAAATCATAAGCATTAGAAAAAGAGGAAAGAATAATAATATTTCAACAGAACATTTAATTTAAATTCAGAAACTAAATACAGATCAGGATTACTCTACCTACAGAATTACTTGAAAGCATTGCTGAACTTTACTGTTTTAAAGATGAATATATTATTGATTAAATAACACTAGGATAAAGCAGCTAAAATTGTAGCTGCCCTAGTGCCTGAATAATGCACACATTTGTAGAAAATCAAACCAGATAATTGAGGAAAATTAATGTACTTTGAAAATCTAATTATTTAATAGACTATCTGCAGTAATTTAGATAATTGTCAATTTTCCCTTTTGTTTTGTAATTTTCTAAACAAAATTAGAAACATAACAAGTGTCATAAACACATAAAAGAATAATTCCAGGCCCCTAGTCCTTACCATTCTTCTCTATCCAAACACACTGGTTTGGTAATCCTATCTCGCTAGGCTCATGGCTTAAATCCCATCTGTACAGCCAGTTATGATCTGTTTTCAGTCTCCTGGCCTCACTTCTCTCCAGTCTCGACTTCTACATTCTACTATCTTTGTGACATCTCCATTTAAACATCTAATGGTTCAAATTCAGTGTCTCCAAAACTCACCTCTTAGGTCTTTCCCCTCTAAATCTGCTTTACCTAATCTTGTCTCAGTAGAAGACAATTTCATGTTTCCAGTTGCTTGGAACAAAACATCAAGTGATCCTTGGCTCATCTCTTTCTCTCAAACACCACACCTAATTTATTGGTAGATCATTCCTGGTGGCTCTACCATCAGAGCATTCAGAATCTGATCACATCTCTCCACCACCAATTCCACTAACCTGCCTAGTCACTGCCATCTTCTGTTTGGATTACTGCATTAGCCTCCCAACTGGGGACCTTGCTTCCATCTTTGTCTCCCTAAAAGACTTATTTTTTAGGGAGCCTGGGTGGCTCATTGGGTTAAAGCCTCTGCCTTCACCTCAGGTCATGATCTCAGGGTCCTGGGATCCAGCCCCGCCCCGGCCCTCTGCTCAGCAGGGAGCCTGCTTCCCTCTCTCTCTGCCTGCCTCTCTGCCTACTTGTGATCTCTGTCTGTCAAATAAATAAATAAAATCTTTTTTAAAAAAAAAAAGACTGATTTTTTAAATACAAAGTTAAATCATGTCATTCCTCTACTCAAAATCATCCCACGGCTCCCTATTTTTACTCGGCATGAAAACCAGTGCCTTCATAAGGACTTGCATGAAGGTCCTCCATTCACTCTGATTTCCTACCTTTTACTCTTTCCTTCTTGACCACTCAGCTTCAGCCACACTGGGCAAGCTCTCACCTTAAGGTTTTTCTTCATTGTGTTCTTCTACTTTCCTTCCAGACTGTCACAAGGTCATATTTGAATGAAACTCACCTTGGGGAGCCAATCTAAAATTACAGACCCTCTTCTCCACAACGCCCTACAAAATTTCCAGCCATGTTGCTCTATTTTTCTGCTTTCTCTTGGCAATGGTAGCTTTCTAACATTCCCTGCCCTGCCCTTAGTTATGTTTCCTGCCTCTCTCTCTCTCACCAGAAGACAAAGCACCCCGTGTTCAGGGGTCTTGGTGTGTTCACTTGTGTATCTCAAACATCGTGACCGGTGCCAGGAATGTAGCAAACATTTCAATACACATTGTCTGAACAAATCAAAAGGAAAGGCAGGCTTCTATATATGCCTTATCTGTTGACAACAAAAAGGTGATAATTGTAAGACAGAAATCAGATGGTTTTTAATTTTATAAAGAGCTTTATAATTTGCTTTATTCATTTCCATTGGGTGGAAATGTGAATATTTTTTTGAAAATACGAACGAATGCATGTAATACATAACATGAGTGGAAAAAATTAATAAATAAGCTTTAACATCTCATACACCCACACATAACACTACAGATAGCAAAGCTGGCCAATGGATTCCGGTCCCCGCACACCACTCTCGCTTGTCCTTACTCAGGGCTGTCCAGGCAGATAACATTGGCTACATCCTTCACTGGGTCTTATTTAGAGATAAAGTACATTTCTCCTCTAATTTTCCATCTAAAAACTCCAAATCTACAAAACAGCTTTGAAAACAGTATAACAAACAGCATACGCCCCTTTAACTAATGCTGCCAATTTTTAACATTTTGCCACATTCGCTTTCTCTTTCTTTCTTACATGTGTTTTCATGTTTTCCTTGAACTGTGTGATAGTAATTTGCTGATATCATGACATTTCACCCCTAAATACTTCATCAAGGATCACTTAAGAGCAGGACATGCTCCTATATGACCCCAATAAAAACATCATACTAAAAAAATTTAACAATATAATACTATCATCCAGTATAGTCCATATTCAAATTTCCTTAATTTCCCCAATAATATTATTTAAAGTTTTGTTTTTTATATGTGGGACATAACCACAGGCCATGCTTACTTGTCGTATCTCTAGGATAGTTCCTCCTCTTCCTTGTCCTCCCTCTTTGTCTTCCTTCCTCTTCTTCTCCTTATCCTCCTTTTCTGTCATGTCACTGACATTTTTTAAATGTTCAGGCCAATCATTCCCTTATCACTAGATTCAGGATAAAGATTTTCAGCAAGATTTCTACCTTAAAATTAGACTTCTGATGTGTGCTTTAGTAGAGTGAAGTGGTCACAAGCCTAGCTCATGCAGCCAGACAGACCTGGGTTCAAATCCAGCTCTCCCTCTCATGGACTGTAAGCAATATTTCACAGCTCTTTGCCTCTGCTTCCCTATTAGAAGATAGAGATGATCATGCTATCCATCTCGTAGGACTGTTACGTTGATTAAACAGGGTTGTATAGGGGAAGCACTTAGAACAGTACTTGGCGAGTGGCAAATGCTGTATGTTAGCTCTATTTATAGTTTTCTTTTAATTTTTTTTAAAGATTTCATTTATTTATTTGACAGACAGAGATCACAAGTAGGCAGAGAAGCAGGCAGAGAGAGAGAGAGAGAGAGAGGAGGAGGAAGCAGGCTCCCCGCTGAGCAGAGACCCCCCAATGCGAGGAGGCTCGATCCCAGGACCCTGAGATCATGACCTGAGCCAAAGGCAAAGGCTTTAACCCACTGAGCCACCCAGGCGCCCCTATTTATAGTTTTAAAACAATGTTGGCTAATTTCTATCTGGTGCTTGAACTAGGGTGTGGACCAGGAGAGAGAGGGTTGCAAGAAACACAGGAGGCAGCTTTTCTCTTCCCTGAGTGTACAGTAACTAGTGAAGACCTGCTTTGGAATTTTAATTAAACCCCATTATTGTTTTGGGAAGTTTGGCGTGTTTTCACCTTGCCGCCTTTTGACAGATGGCATTTATACTGCATTCAAAAAGAGTAAGGTGACCTCTCCACGCAGTCCCTACATAGGAAAGTTTCCGCGGTGAGCGCCCTGATCCGACACGCCTATAGAGGGCAGCAGAGGCCCTGGCAGACCTGGGCTCTTCGCAAGTGAACCCCCTGGTGAGTCACTTTCTGCAAACCACGCGCCTGCGCCAGGGGTAGGAGGTCTGCTTTACTCAACAGAACAAATAGGTGTGCTGTTATTTACTTGGGGAGAGGAAGCAGGTAACCACATGCTGAGCCGATTTACATTATCTTTTTGGTAAGCAAGTTCTTAAGTGTAGCTGTTTCTGAAGACTCAATAGATCACGCTGTAGTGCCTGCCATATCCAGAACGTGGAAGCATGAAGCTCACCAGATCTGGTTCCAGCAATTAATTCTTAGCAAGCAGCTGAGTGTTGAGAGTGACTTTGTGATATAAATGCTGCCAGTGCCAATCCTCCATGGGCAGGGAATACCGTCTTCTCTGCAGAATGGAGCTCGGCTGCCTGGCTGCCACTTCTTCCCCGTTTCCCAACACGTCTAGGGGCTTTCTACTCGACATCAACTTCAAGACCTTTTGATACACGTTTCTATCCGAACTCAAATTTTCTCCTATCGCTGAGCAATTACTGAGTGTGAAATAGGGGGTCTCCTTTAAAAAGGTGCAGAACATGCAGAAACAGATTCAACCACAGATAAATTATGAGCAACATCATTTGCATATTTTCAGCATTTCAGAGAACCTGTAGAAGGTGATGGGTAGGAGCGAGGAATCTGAGAGCAGATAACCTAGACCCGAATTCCAGCTCCACAACTAACTAGCCGGGTGATCCTGAATGAGGTATTTAATCTCCCTGTGCCTCAGTTTCCTCATCTATAAAAGGGAGCTACAAGTAGTACTTACCTCATAGGGTCCTTAGGAGACTTTAAGGCGTTGATGCATGTAAAACACTTCAAATAGTCCCTTGTATTTAAGAAGTACCATAGAACTTGTAGTTTTTATTATCTAGGATCTCCAACCTTTGGCAAGCATTCCAGCCTCTCCCTCCTTCCTTCCCCCACCCCCTGTACAAGGGGGAGGCTCAGCAGAGACTTGGGTTCAACGCATGCGCAGAGCGTGGCCTTCCATAGGTATCTGCAAAAAAGGAGAATTTCCCCTTTACTCAAAATACATGGAAAGAAAGCTGAATCCCTAAGCCTTCCCCTTAAAGTGCCCTTAACTGCCTTCTGCTGTCCTCTCAGGACCAGCCAGGTTCTAACTGGTTTTCTGGATGGAGTTGGCTACCGCTTTCTTTCTCCCTCCGCCTCAAGCACCAGCACAGCCCTTCTCGAACTCTTGAGTTTACTGGATTGGTCCCTCACTACGATGTACAAGCTTTTCCTCTTCTTCCCAAGTGTAAATAGATAGACAAGTACTACACATGCCCCCACCCTTTTAAGACAAAATAAAGAGAATTCCTTTAAAGTTAAAAAAAAAAAATGTCTTAGGGGCATGTGCATGGCTCAGTGGGCTGGGCATCCAGCTCTCGATTTTGGCTCAGATGATCTGGGGCGGTGGGATGGAGCCCTGCCTTGGGCTCCGTGGGGAGTCTGCTTGAGATTCTCTCTCTCTCCCTCTGCCCCTCGCGCCTCTCCAAATAAGTAAATAAATCTTTAAAAAGTTTTAAAAATGTTTCAGGAAAGTGTTCCACTAAAACTTAAAAAAAAATTAGTGACTGGGAGAGGAAAATAAACTTTGTTTAAAAGATAAAAAATCTTAGGGGTGCTTGGGTGGTTCCATGGATTAAGTCCGCTCAGGTCATGATCTCAGGGTCTTGGGATCCAGACCTTTGTGGGACCGCCCGGCTCAGCAGGGAGTCTGCTTGTCCCTCTCCCCCACTTGTGCTCTCTCTCTCTCTTTCATAAATAAATAAAACCTTAAAAGAATAAAATAAAATAAAATAAAAAATATTTTTAAAAACAAAAGGTTAAGAGGATGGTAAGTATATAGAATATCAAGTCAGCAGTGTGAACTGACATTATCTTAACGTGAAACGGGATCCGCATGAATACACCTTGATGGAAGACTTGTGGAATCGCCTTCTACAGTTCCATGAGAACTGGGCAGACTCCGTTGGGGGAGGTGGTTTGGGCTCAGTGCATTCTTCGAGATAAACCAATTGTCTGATTTTTTTAGTCTGCTCTCTGAGCTTACCTTAGGCTTGGGGCTTAAAGTATCTGAAACTTAGTTCAACAAATTATTAACGGATTCCTCCTCAGACAAAAACACTTCCAGCTTTTTTAGAAGTCAAAGAAAACCAAAATAATTTATGCTACACAGTCCATTGTGAAAACTCTAGAAAAGGTATCGATAATAACAGTAGTGTGCTGTGAAGATACACTCTTTCCCATACAGCGTGCCAGATGTCCTACTTACAAGCTTTGAGATCTTGGGCAAGATTTAGTGGAGATAATGGTCCCCTCCTGTAGCAGACACTGGTCCGTGTTTGTCTCACCCCTTCAACAGGTGCTTGATGCTCTCCTTTCCCGGATTTCACCCACCACCCACCCACACACACTCCTTGCCATGCCTGCAGATTGTTATCCAATGATTGGGTAACTGGACGGAAGCCAACCTTCCCTTTCTAGCCCATAGAGTTCCCCTGAGGGACCAAGTGAAACTTCCCCTGAGGGCTTTGGGCAGAGATGCCCTCTTGCTTGGCTCAACTCCCTTTTCTTGTCCTCCTTCCATCACTCCATACTGGTTTCTCCTAGGACTGCCTCAGGGATGACTCCCTTGCATTTGAACCTCATCTCAGGATCTGCTTCTGGAGAACAAGGACTTCCCATTTAACCTCCCCCCCCAGAGGTCTGAAAGGAGGGATAAACTTAATATATCAAAAGCACCTACAACAGTGTCTGGCATATGAGTATTGGTTACTGTTACTATTGGAGGTTGGATCTCCAAGACCACGGATAACCAAAGGGGCTACACTGGGCCTTCGGATAAACATAAAGCCACAAACATACAAACACTTGAGAAATGTTGAGGGAGACGATAATCCACATAATTGCTTCCATTCACATCATGGGTTACACACTTGGCCTTAATTACAAGGGAATAAATGCTTCTGGCTGAGTTGTAATGCAAAGAGGCTGCTAACGTGTGCTCCCATGAGACCCGCCACAGGCATCCAATTTAGTTAATAAGTATGGATACTGGGAGACTTGAACGTTCTCTCTCCCATGTGCTATTTTTTTTTTTTTAAATAAGTGAAAACTCTTTGGTTCGTCCTTTAACTGGGTTTCATGGAGTAGTTTCAAGGCTGCTTGTTTGAAGGTAAGCAGCAGGAGTCTTAAGAACTTAATTTTAAGAAATTCAAAGAGCAAAGAATGCACTTTGTTCTTTGAGTTTCTTAAACCTCTATTTCATACCCTTTCATAATAATTTGTCTTTTATGGATAAAATATACACAAATCGCTTAGGAAAAAAGGCATCTGAAATGACCTTGGGCGACCAAGTTCTTCTGTTTTTTAAATGGCATGCACAGAGTATATTATTAAGACTTCTGTATGGCCGCATTTCTAGCACAGCTCAGAAAGAGAATTTACCATTTCTTTATTATTCAGTTCAAATATAAGGGCAAAGAAACTTACTCATAGGATTTCTTTTTTTAAGGTTTTCATTTATCAGCTCCTAGGAAAAAAAAAAAAAACCAATATAGGCAAAATCCCAACATGATAAAACCAGAACTAAAGTAATAGTGTCTGGGGGAAACCTCTAAGTGAATTATTATGATCCTGGGTCCAAAAAAAAAATTATTCTTGTCTGGTTCTCTCATCTGACCCCACTACAGACTGGCTTTTGTCCACTTCACAGCACTTGAGTCATTAATGATCTCCTCCAGGACAAATTGAACATTCTCTCTTCTACCCTCACTCACTTTAATCTATTTGTTGCCTTTGTTCGACTCAACCACTACCTTCCTCCTCCTCCATAAGCCTCTCTTCTAATTTTGTCTGATCCTTTAGTATTTCTTTCCTTTTCCATTTTGTTATATATTTTAAAAATAAAAAATGAAAACGACAATTAGAGATGAGGGAGAAAAGCACCCCAACCCAAACACTAGTACTTTGTGGGAGTCCCTCTCCCACCCCAGCTGTTTTTCTCTTTTTTCCCTAATTGGTTTTTACATATGATGAGCAGGATTTTGTTATCCTCCTTTTCCTACCAAATATTTTCATTGTTTTTTCACATGTTGCTATAAAATCTTTGAAACCTTCATCCTTGATTCCCTTTAATAATTTCTTCTCTCTCTCAGTCCTCCTCAGTCTGTCCCTCTTTCCCTATGGAAATTTCACCCTTCTCCGTCAACAAATCTACTACTGAGCCAAAGTCGACTTTATGTCCCATATTTTCCTTTTATGTTCAAGTATTCCTTTTGTTCTCTCTCTCTCTCTTTTTTTTAAGATTTTGTTTATTTATTTGAGAAAGAGAGAGAGAGCTGAGGAGGAGTAGAGGGAGAGGGACAAGCAGACTCCAGGCTTGAGTGCAGAGCCCAGCATGGGGCTTGATCCAACGATCTCAGGATCACCACCTGAGCCAAAGCCAAGAGTCAGGCCCCCAACTGCCTGAGCCACGCAGGCACCCCAAGTATTCCTTTCATTCTACTGATATGAATAGTGTTTTAAAAATAAAGTAAAACTGCCCCACCAAAATAGTCATATCAAAAACGAAACAAAGCAAAATATTCATATCAAAATACTATTTACCCCAGAAGTTAATCTGGCAATGTAGATCAAAGATGTATCCTTCTGAAATGCCTAAAACATATCGTTCCTCTAAATAATTCCTAAGATTTTTCAGGATTCCTAGAAAAGTAGCAACTAGGTACAGGCACTTAATTAGAAGTCTTCAACAAGATTGATACCAGATAGAAATTTCCAGATTCTGCTCCAGGTAAGATTAGTGTAATACTAATAGATGTTCAGTTTTTTAAAGGGGGGGAGAGGTGGTGACATGATCAAAAACATTTTTTTAAGAAGTTGGGAAATTTTTAATTTTAAAAATTTGAAAGATTCTGTCACTTTAAGAATTTTCAGAGCCTTTTTTAAAACTATGTGATTTCCAGCACCTAGCACGGTTGGTAGGTGTTTAATAAATATTTAATACATGAATACGCATTGTGATTCTCTAGGAGATAACACAACGTATAACATTTCCCAAAAGAAAAGCAGTTTATTTATTAGAGATATTTAAACAGCTACTATTTAAAAGATTGTTTCTTTCTATAATGTTTAGACTAGTTAATAACTCCAGACCATCCTAGTACTCACCAGCTAAGGGTTGGTTGAACAAATTATGATACAATAAAAGACCGTGTAGCTGTTAACAGTCTATGAGATGGGTCAGTTCTGAAGGACTTGATCTTCTGAAGGACTTGATCTTCTGCAGGGCTTGGGAGGAGAAGAGGGGCCCGGGGCCAGGCTGGGATCGGCCCCGCCCCTTGCTGCCTTCAACTGTGAACAGGGTATGTTACTGTTTCCGACTCTGTTTCCTCAGCTCTATAATAAAGCTTTTGAGTTAGATGATAGGCAGGATCCCTAGACAAAGTCTGATGACTTCATCTGAGGTGTCTCATTGTAGCTGTAATAAGTTTTTTGGATATTAAATGAAGTGCAAGGGGTGTTATGCAATGAATTAGATTATTTTTCTACCTTATACATGGACTGTTAAGATTATAATAAATAAATAAGCAAATAAACACATTTTTAACTCCGTTCCATGCAATGTATCAAAAGTCTTCTAAATTTTTATGCACTTGACCCAGCAATTCTACTTTTAGGATCTATCTTAATGAATTATTCAAGAATGTAAAAAAAAGATTTGGCTTAGCAAAGATGCTTATTTCAACAATAGGAGAAAAAAAGGACATCAACAGTATCTAACAGCTAGTAACTGGTTAAAGAGATGACAGTACACTATAAGATATCACAGTATCAAGTCATTACAATTATGTAGAAAAATATTTAATGTTATGGAAACAGATTTATAACATACTTTAAAGATGACAAAACAGGTTATAAAACAGCGTGTACAATATAATCCCATTTTTATTATAAAACCTTTCTATGTTCATAAACAAAGGTGGAAAAGGATTGACAACAAAAACTCTACACTGGTAATCACTAGGTTTATATGTGTTTTCGAAGCTTCGTAAGGTTAGTATACATGGCTTACAGAGCAATTAATTCAGTGATCTTATCATTTTTTTCACACTTTCTTTCCTTAGCACTCTAAGTAACATAAATAAATCATTTCTGGTCAAAGGAAAAATGGGATTCAATAAAACCCCATCCATAAATGCTTGCTTAAAATGATAAGGTTCAAAACACTGTCATTGAAGATGCCGATCTCTTTTCCAAAAATGATGAAATTGTGGCTAAGAACAGAAATGAATTTTTTAAATGCCTTTAAAGAAACGATAGCTTCAATTGCATGTAGCCTTCTGTTTCCTGATCCATAGTTGTCTGGTGTATTAAAAGGTGTGGACAAGCTCCAGTGTCTATGACCAAGAACTAAAGGAAATCAAGGTGTCATGATCCTGGATATTTAGCATAAGATTATTCAGAGACACAACAATCTGGGTTAAGGAATGATCCCAAGTAGGCTCTATAATGACACGGTAATGCCATTCTTAACATTCATGCCTTTCCGTTTCAGAAAACAGCATAATTTATTTAAAAGGTGGTAGAATCCACAGAGGACTGATGATTTTTATTTTCTCTAGAACATTCAAAGGAATACCATCTTTAGCGTCCATCATAAATGAAGATATTCTAACCATAAGAAGGTTCTAATCTCAGATTTAAAAAAAAAAAAGTCCTTCAAAATGAGTCTAAACGGTATTTATCAATAGAGATGTTGCATTGTTCGGGCTTGTCTTACTTTGCTGCAGACTGGCCAAACCTTTGGCAGGCACAAGCATCACTTTGTAAGAGTCCCGGTCACCCAGGAAAGAGGTCGCTGTAAAGAACACACCCAAACAGGTACAATGTATGTTTAGTCAACTACTCAGACAGATGTTGAGAAACAGAGGATTTAAGAAAGTAAACCGGGCTCAATGATGTTTAGGTTGGGAGAAGGCAATTTTATTTGGCTGATTTGAATATAAAACAGTACATCTAAAATGACCCTAATCATCTCCCTTCCATGGTTTCCCCAAAATTGAGTCATTCATATCTTCACAATTTCCATCACCTTTCCAAAGCACCTCTACTATGACCTCCTTAGTGTTTTCCCTTTCAGTCTCCTCCTCTGGGCAGTGATACCTAAGAAATCAGAGGTTTGATGGTTTAGTGTATGCCTTTAACTATCCTGTCACCGAAAAGGATCTTGCATATTTGTCCCCACACACCCTAGCCTCGTCTCACTTCCTCACTTCGCTGAGGACCTGCATATGAGGCAACGTGTTCATGACTTGATGTGTTCACAGTCTTCCTTGGAAGAGCTGTACAGAGAAGCTGATGGATGCGAAAAACGATAGCCATGCGCGGGAGATTCTGTTCACGTCATTATCTACAAATTACATATATAATCTCAAAGATGCTTCAAAGATGCTAGAAGTTACCAGCTCCTCCTATTAACAATTTCACTTTCTTTCTTTCTTTTTTTTTTTTTTTATAGTTCTTAAATGGCTCAACACTCTGCCTGGTACTATCCATTCATCTGACAGACACACATGTACTGAGTATCTACCTTGTCCCAGGCACTGCCCGAGGCTACAGCAATAAGTAAAACAGACGAAACACCTTGCCCTTAGGAGCCTTCTATTCTAGTAAATTTTTGTGGCTTTCTAAATATAGGTCATGTTTCTTCTTCAAGATTCTAAACTTCTGGAGGTTAAGAAGTGGGTCTAATCTAACTTTGGCCCCTCCATATACCCAAGAGGGTGTTCTGCAGTGTAAATCAGTGACTGTACAATGAAAGCATGTACAAGCCCTTCAGTCTGATTGTCCTTTGACTCCAAGAGCGACATTTAATCAATTCGCTTTATTTCACTTCATCTATCCTCCCCAACCCTAGTTTTCGGTTATTCGATTTCAAACTACAAAATCCTAAAGATGGGAAAAGACAAAGATGTAGCTTGTGATGAAGGAAAACCAGGAAGCAATGCAAGCAAAAACTGAAAATTTCATCAGCTGCTTTCAAATTGCTAGATTTCAAAAATATAAGTCACTCAAAGAAATGCCAGAATATTTAACATTTCTTTAAAAAGTAGATATTAGAGTATATACAGATAAAATATTTGTTTGCCCTGTGTGTACTTCCCAAAATAGTTCAGTGTATCATTGGGCTCTTTAAATTAGTTGTATTTAAAGATACTGTTGTGGGGGTGCCTGGGTGGCTCAGTGGGTTAAAGCCTCTGCCTTCGGCTCAGGTCATGATCCCAGGTCGAGCCCCACATTGGGCTCTCTGCTCAGCGGAGAGCCTGCTTCCCCTCAACCCCGCCTGCCTCTCTGCCTACTTGCGATCTCTCTCTCTGTCAAATAAATTATTAAAAAAAAAAAGATACTGTTGTGTAAATTCATTTGGTATCAAGCAAAGGAACAAACCCTCTTTTTCCAGCTTAAGAAAATATATTATGTTTACCTTAAATTTTCATGACCTCCCCAATAACAGATATTTAATGCTACATATGTTTAATCCTTACTAGAAAAGAAAATTAAGCCAAAGATTTCTTTTTAGGTGTTGGAATCATTTGAAGTTAAGATGATGACATTTGACCATTTTCAGCTTTTGCATGGCTTCTGCTTCAAATCACACTATTGACTTTTTTCCTTCTGTATTTTTCTCCCTCTTGCAAGAGAAATAAACTGCAATAATATATTCAAATTCTGTGTAAAAATTAAACTTATAAAACAGGTAGACTAAGGCTTTAAGACTTTAAATAATCACACTGCATCTCTTCCTTTTGTGAAACTTCTCTGCCATCATAAAATCCGTGGGTGGGTTGCTCAAGATCACCAGCCATTGGTAACAAAGTCGTATTTTGTACTCAGCACTGCCCCCCCGGCGCTAGATGACACTGCCTCCCCCAAAATAAGAAAGTTGTTAACAGTCTCAATAAAAATAGAAATAGATTTCTAAACTTCCTTACACTTAGTTCTTCTACTTTCTTTTTTTTTTTTTTTAATGGGGGAAAAAAAGTGGTGAGACTTTCCAGAGGTAAAGAAAAAAGCTTATGAGTCTAGATGAGAACCAAATATGTCAGTCATGGGGACTTTCCTTGGACATTTGTTGTCTTTTTGTTTAATTTTTAGTATCTAGTTAGAACTATTGTATTTCCTGAATCACAAGGACAAAGCTTAAGCTCTTTTCCTTCCTTCCTGCGTTCCTGCCTTCCTGTCTTCCTTCAAGAACAAGAGAAGACAGATGGTAGTTTAAGAATTGGTCAGTCTCGGGGCATCTGGGTGGCTCAGTCAGTTAAGCCTCTGCCTCCAGCTCAGGTCATGATCTTGGGGTCCTGGATGCCTGCTTCTCCCTCTCCTCTTCTCTTGTGCTCTCTGTCGCTATCTCTGTCTCTCTCTCTCAAATAAATAAACACAATCTAAAAAAAAAAAAAAAAGAATTGGTTACTCTTATTCTGAAATAGTTATTTATGTGCTTTTCTCTGACTTGGTTACTCCTCCCATTGACAGAAATAGTTTCTTATTCCAGAATAAACTCCGACTGGAGTAAAGATGCTGCAGCATAGCTGGGATGTTGGTGTTAGGACTGTAAGTTATGCTTCGGGAATGCTCTTATTGCCCTTCAGCCTGGAAGCAGGGGGTTATTTTTGAGTCCAGCCCTTAGCTTGCCAGCAAGATGACAGAGCCCTGTCGCCCAACCATTGTTACAGCACGAATGCCTCTGGCTATCTGGATTCTTACGCATTCCATGCCAACCCTATGAGTCCGTGATCGGGAAAATAACAACAGTATAACCTCCTCTAAACAACACCACCACCAAACTCTCAGCCCTTTTAAAATTGTTTGTAACAATTGAAAATTGAAATTTTGAAAAATGAAATTTTGAAAATTGAAATTTTGAAAATTATTTCAAGATTCCAATCTTGAAACTCTTCATAGATTCACTACATAGAATTGTTTATTCATTCTTGGGTTATGTTTGTAACAGAGTCTAGGAGTTAGGTCCAAAACATTACCAGCATAACATCCTCTAAAAATCAAAGTATCCCCACCCATCACAACTTTATCAGCCTTCTCTTCAGTCACTGGGAAAAGAGTTGAGAATCTAACACGTAACAAATTCGGAGGCCTCCACAGAGAAAACCGCCAAATAAATATAATATAAAGTGTCTCCCTTTGAAGACTTTAATTTACACTGGGATATATACAATGTTGCTGATTGCCTGCCAAGAAAGCACAGATACATGAGACGGACCTTAGGGAAAAGAAATAGTTAAGGGCAAAAACATTGGGAGAAGCCTTCTCAGAATAGATGGAACTCACGGTGAGCAAGACAGGTAGAGAGGATGGTTTTTTTAAAAGCCAGGAAGAAGAGCTTGACCTTGAGATGTACAATAAAGAACAACTGGGAGCTCTTTGACAGAAAGTCTCATTATGAAAGCAGTTATTTGAAGACAACGTATTGGACGGCAGTAACTACGGCACATAGAACAGGGAGAGACCCCATTCTGTTTCCTGGGGCTTCCTCCTGTGTTTGGGTGGCATCATGGTGCTCAGCATTGAGCTCGGCAGGGGACCCATGATCCTTGATGATCCGCGGTCATCAGTCCCTTGCTCTCATCCACAGTGGTTCCTTTGGATACCTTGCTTGTCTACTTGAGGGCGCCTCTTAGGGATGTGGGAACCCACTCTCCTGCTTCCTGTGGGAGACCTCAGAGAGTCCTTCTCTCACACACCCATTTCTAATACAAAAGGAATTCTGGGGTCTACACGAGACTAGCACACAAGTTATTTCTGGTCTGAGTCCCCTGAGATACATTACCCCATTCCTCCAGTGTTTAGTCTGGAAGGAAACTAAGGTGATGCCCCTTTCTCAAATAAACACCCTGACTTCCCTCTTGCTTTCCTCTCAGTTTTCCCTCCTACCCTGGTCCTGGACATTCTTCTCTGGCCAGAGGGAGTTTTTGCTCTCCATCGGCATAAATTTGCCAAGACTGGAGCCTGAGTCTCCTGAGACCTTTGGCTCCTGTAGACCAAGAGCCCTTTTGCTCCTACTCGGCAATATCATCTCTTCTCTGAGTCAGGGGCACTGTCTGGATGGGAGGAATGGTAGGGTACAGAAGGAAATGCAGAGCTGGCTGTATGATCTTTGGCGATCTCAAATCCAGGCGTGAAGGCATAAGGACAGAGTGGCCTAAAAATAGTAACAAAAGGACATTGAACAAGAAATACAGAGAAGGGAGAAATGAAAAAATCTTGTTTGTGAAATATGCACAGGACAGAAGGTGGGAAGAAACACAACTGAGGCATGATGGAAGGGATGTCAGGCGTTGTCGGACATATTTTCCCATGGCTCATATACCCCCTTCTCCTTTGCCTTCACACACTCGAATCACCAGGTCCTGGTAATTAAATTAAAAGGTCTTCAAATCCATATCCTTCCTCTTTGTCACCAGTGTCACCATCGTTGTTCTTGCCAGCTATCTCTCTCCTCTGGACTATTTACCACATCAGCTCCTTACTTCTCTCTCTCTGACCTCAGGCCCCTGTAACCCATCCTGCATTCGGTCACGAGGATGACCTTTCCAAAGCAACAATCAGACCATGCCAGCCAAATTTCTCCTCTGGCTCTGCAGTGCCCATACAGTGCACAGAACTCCTATGCACACAGCCTTACAGAACCCTACAACATGGGGCTCACCTTGCTGGCCCAGCTTTACCCGAGACCCCCTACCTGTGGCTGTAGCTCAGACCAAAGAGTTAGGTAGTATGCTGAACTGGTCAAGGCCATGGACTCCCCACCACACGAGCCCACTGTTCACTTGGACAAGTTATATAACTATAGTGATTTGGTGTTCTCATCTATAAAATGGCATTAGGATTGAGAATAGATTTTAAAAGTGGACCTAGTATACAGTAAGAGCTATAGAAGTGTTTGTTAAATAAAAGAAAAATTCTTGGGGCACCTGGCTGCCTCAGTCGGTGGAGCCTGTGACTCTTGATCTCCAGGTTGTGAGTTTGAACACCGCATTGGATGTAGAGATTACTTTTAAAAAATTAAAAAATAATATAGATATATTTAATTTTTTTGGAATGTGGCAGGTTTGTAACCCTGTATGAGGAGCCTTCCAGGCTTGGCAGGGACCAGGAGCTTCTGGGCCTGCCAGCTGGCCCAGGTCCGTGTAGCCCTGAAGAGCCTTCTGACTGCTATGACATATGCCAGCTGCCTAAAAATAAATAAAGTATTTAAAAAAAAAAAAAAGAAAATAAAGAGGAAAATACTTGCCTGGATTGTCAAGTCTCCTATTCCAGTGAATTTACACCTTCAGGTTCTTAAACCCATTTTGCAGGCCTTCCTTCTTCTGGTCAATCTTTAGTCTTCCTTCTAGAAGGAACTAAAATGTCAGATCTTCTGTAAAGACTTTCTACTGTACTTTGTTCCTCTATTATAACTTTTATTGTACTATAAGTTTATTTTTTTTTAAGATTTATTTATTTATTTGAGAGACAGAGAAACAGAGCATGCAGGGGTGGGGGAAAGAGGCAGAGGGAGAGAATCTCAAGTAGACTCCCCACTGAGCACAGGACCTGACATGGGGCTTGATCCCATGACCCATGAGATTATGACCTGAACAGAAATCACAAGCCAGACACTTAACTGACTGAGCGAGCCAGGTGCCCCTGTATTATAACTTGTATTAATTTCATATGGCTGCTGTGACATATTACCACAAACTAAACTTAAAACAACAGAAATTTATTTTTTCATGGTTCCCGAGGTGAGAATCCTGAAATCAGTATATCACTGGGCTACAGTCAAGGTGTTGGCAGGACCATGCTTCCTCTTGAGGCTCAAAGGGAAAGGCTGTCCTTTGCTTCTTCTAGCTTCTGGTGGCTGTGTGCATTCCTGGGGTTGTGGCCCCATCACTGCCATCTCAGCCTCTATGATGACACAGCCGCGTCCTCTTGTCATGTCAAATCTCCTCTGCCTCTCTCTTGTCAGGTCTCCCGTGATTGCATTGAGGGTCCCCCTGGATCATCCAGCATGATCATCTCAGCTCAGGATCCTCGATTTAAATGTTCCCTCACGCAGGTGAAAAGGGTCTGGCAGACATGTCGAATTGACACATCTTTGGATGCCATCATTCAGCTACTACAGTAACTACTCCAGCGTCTTTGTTCTCACCTTCGTATGACCAGGGTCTCTCAGAGTGTAAGCACATATTATGGACTCAGTAAGTGAAATATGTGTATAATAAGTACAGCGGTTTAAGGTAAATGTCTGTTGTCCATGTTCCTTGGTATTTCTTCTCTGCTCACACTTTATCTCCCCCCAGGCCAGAGCTATTTCCTTCATGTGCTAATCTGTGTCTGGAGGGATATTTCACTCCCGAATTGGATCCACTTCTAGGTTAGAGAAATTAAGCGAGGGGGCCTCTGAGACACAGGGAGGCAAAGTAACCAGAAAACTCCTTTCGAACCCTGTTCCCTCCCAGTCAAGGGGCCGAGGGAAGGCTAAAAGGTCAAGGGGCCCCGGAGGCTGGCAGGCGACTTTCACGGAATTTGAGAATGCAGAGTGGCAGACTGACAAGTATGAGCTGCATTAAGAGTGCTGTCATCAGTCCGCCTGCCTGGGTTGTTGCCATTGCTGGGGTGTTTATTTTAAACACAGTTTTCTTCGTAATTTAAGCTCCTAAAATCAGAGCTATTGCTTAACTGACCATTTCCCCATTTCGAGTCACCGTAGTTCAGCGGAGGCATTTTTCTGAAATGAGGCGGTTTCTTTTCTAGGGTTCTTCAATCACAGTCGCCTCTACCTGCAAGAATAAGGCTGTTCCTGCCACCCCTTACCTCGAGGGACAGCTTGTTAACCAGGTTATTGGCTTCTCTCAGCCCTTGGAAATTGCTCCCAGTGAGAGGGGAAAGAAACCCCGTTCAAGAAAAAGAAGTAAACAAGTAGGTCACTTCACACAATTGATCCTTAAAACAGGGAATTATTTACTGTATTAGAATTGCTTATTTACTTTTATGCCAATCTTTTCACCTTTGTGCTGGTTAGAACCCCACAGTATCAGAATGTTAACAACAACAACAACAAAAAACTGTTGGGCCCAAAAGGTCTAAGATTTTGCCTAAGTAGGCATGTATTTAGCAACTTCTAGGGTTTGAAAAAAAAAATTTTTTTTTCATTTACATATAACACACACCTGTAATTGATTTAAGTCGTATGACTGGCATAAAGCTCATTTAACATAGTAGCCTGGAAACTGCCAGGGTTTTTATTGATCAGAGTCGAGTCGGGGAACCTGGCCTATAAGACCAATTTACCTCCTAAAATCATCTCAAACAACACTCCCTCTCGCTCTGTTGCAGTCACTCTGACTTTCCTATAGGTCACATCTCCTCCTACCAATGGAAATGCTGTTCCCTCTGCTTCTAATGCCTGTCCCTCCTCCTCTCCTCTTGATGAAGTTCCATTCATCCTCTGGATTGTAGCTCAAGCAGTACTCTCTCTGAAAAGCTTTTCTGGATTATGTCAAATCCCCCAAGCACTGGCTTAGCACTTAAGACCACTGACTGTATTTGTTTATCTGATTAATGTCTTCACCTTCTACCAGACTGTACAAAGCTCTGTGAGGGCGCACATTAAGTTAGTTTTTGTTATCATTAAGTTACAGTCCCTTCTCACTGTTGCTGGAACACAGTAAGCATGTAACAAATATTTAAATGTTGAAAGAGTGTGTTACAGAATCTCACGCTAGATCTGCCACTGGGTTTTTAGGCAAGCTATTTAACTTCACAGAGCCTTACCTTCTTCATTAGTAAGAAGATGCCTCTTTCATGTCCCCTGATTCTAGGCTATTTATGGTTCCTATCTTGAGCCTACAAGATTGATCAGGCTGGCGCTAGAAAGCCAACACACTGTTACCTGCCTGCAGTATGCCATATACCAAGCAAGAAACTGCAAGTACCCTTGGGACCTTTGCCCCTTTCCTTAATGCTACTGCCTTGCTTCCCACTCTCATCGCCATTCATTAAAAATACTGTAGACCCTCCTGAAGTGGTGGTCCTGGGTTTAGTCCTCTCCTCTCAAAGTTTACCTGCAAAGCTGCAAGTAGAACTCGGTCTAAATGCTGGACTGATCACGGCCCCTTCTGTTTACAGATTTTTCAGGGGTTCCCCTACCACATCTGCAACAAGTTCACTGCTTGAGAAGATATCCTTTCCCTGTTCCTGTCTCACCTCCTGCCTTCTTCTGGAGAACATGTGCTCCACTCAGAACCTCTACAGGGCCCCAATACACACTTGGTTCTTTCAAGTCCCTCTCTCTTTCTGTCCAGTTCGCTCTGCCCAGGAAACTGTTCTCTGCTCTTTTACTAGTCAAGTTTCACCCAACTTTTCAGGATCAAGTGTTCCTTGAATGTGGCCCAGGCTCTGACCAAAACCCCATTTCTTAGGCTGAGTTTGTCACCCATTGCCTGTATTCTCAGACTATTTTGCACAAGCCACCATAACACTTCTCAGTGTGCTGTGTTTACATGCAGAGGGACATTTGGGATAAGAACATGGGTCTCCCAGACTGACTTGAGTTTGAAACCAAGTTCTGTAACTTACTATATGGCCTTAGAAGTGATTCTGAGTCTTCGTTTCCTAATTTTGGAAAAGGGGGACTTAGCGCCTAACTCATCGGGCTGTTGTAATTACAGAATAAATGAGACAATGTGTTCAATGTGCTTTGCACAGTTGTCCCGTTATACTAATAGTAATTATCACTGGCTTGTGAATGTGTCAAATGCAGACTCAGGCCTACATTTTATCCATCTTTCTATCCCAGTGGCACACTCTGTGAATGCTTCTTCAAATGCATAAATGAAATAGCATCCATGATGTATGTATTTTTCTTTAAAGGAATAAGCTACAGGCTTATTCATTTTAGGAATTTTATTGAGGTGTCAAAAATTCTAACGATTTTAAGACATACTCCAAATCATATTCATCTTTCCCTGTGCTAAACGAGTCCTGAACTTACACGTGTAACATAATTTGAGATCAAACTTGAGTTTTTACTATTAGTGTTTTCTGCTAAATTCTCCCTTCACACTTTTAAGAGTTTTTACTGCACGCACATCAATTTCAGTCCTTACTGGGTCCTTCTCGGAACACAGACTACACCCTCCTTTCTCATATGTGTCATGCCAACAGCTGCTTGCGTATCGGACTTATGTGCTACGTACTGTTCTAGGACCTATAGAGATCTCAAGTCCTCTGTGTGATTCATAACCAAATGGACTTTCCTAAGATCACGGTGAGTGGTCCAAGCGATTAAAACCACTGCAAATTCCAGCCCAGCGTTCTGGCCGCAGCATGGCCTTTGGACGCCTGGAAGAGTGGAAGTTCCTTGAAGGCAAGCTCATCTCCTGCCTTCTGGGCGAAGAGAAGTCTCTTGGAAGCAGAGCTGACGGGACTTTGCATCTGCTGCCCGCGTAATTAACTTCCACGGGCAAACGTTCCCACCCAACACTCCGGAGACTCCCTGGAAGGTCTAAAGCCTCACGAGGTTTAAAAACCTTTAACCTCGGGAAAGCGCCCTTTAACCCTCGGCCCCGACCGCACACTCTTCTACGGCGGTTCCTCCCCGGGGTTCCGGTGACCCCTTCCAGGGCTGTGACGAGGACAGGATACAGAAGGTTGGGGAACATCTTGGTCCCTTTGGATATGCCGAGGGTGGGTCACCGTGGGGGCCAGGCGGCCCGTCCGGGGAGGACTTGGGTCCCGGCTACGCGCGGTGACCCCACCCGCCCACGGGAGTGGGGCCACCGTCCGCTCTCCCCGCGGAAACGCCGCCGAGGCGCAGCCGCCTCGCGCCCGGCCGCCAGGAGCCTCC
This sequence comes from Lontra canadensis, assembly GCF_010015895.1. Taxonomy (NCBI): domain Eukaryota; kingdom Metazoa; phylum Chordata; class Mammalia; order Carnivora; family Mustelidae; genus Lontra; species Lontra canadensis. The sequence continues at coordinate 9,105,307 of NW_022631018.1, read as the reverse complement.
GCGGCGGCAGTGGCCGTCGCCGCCACACCGGAAGCGCCCCGAGCGCGTGCCGGGCGGGCCGCCGAGGGTCCCGCGGGCGGGGCGGGGCCGCCGGGACGCTCCCCCTCCCTCTCCCCTCCCCCCGGGGGCGCGCGAGGGCCGGGCGGGGCGGGCCTCCCTTCCGGGGAGCGGTGGCCGCCGCCGCGTCTCCGGCGGCTTCCCTGCCCGCCCTCTCCCCGCGCGGTGGCTCTGGGTGACGCTTCTCCAATTACAGCTCGCGGGGAGCCGCCGCTCCGGGCGCCCCTCCGCGCCGGGCCCGCCAGCCCCGCCCCGCGCCGGCATGAGGGCCGCGGGCGACGGCGGCCTGGAGCGCTTCTGCAGCCCGGGCAAGGGCCGGGGACTGCGGGCCCTGCAGCCCTTCCACGTGGGGGACTTGCTCTTCTCCTGCCCGGCCTACGCCTACGTGCTCACGGTCAACGAGCGGGGCAACCACTGCGAGTACTGCTTCGCCAGGTAGGGCGGCGGCGCGGGCGGGCGGGGGCGCCGCGGCGGCGGCTCGGACCGCGGCGGGAGGAAGTGCGCGCGGCGCGCAGGGTCCTAGCGCCGGCGGTTGGGGCGGCGGCCAGGCGGGCGGGGGGGCGGCGCGCTCTCACCGCGCGCGGGCCGTGCCACGTGCGCTGGGACAGAGCCGCCGAGGGCCCGCCGCACGCCCTGCACGGCCCATTTGCCGAGTTGCTTACGCCGGATGGGCTCCCCCGGGAGTGCAGGGTCTTCGGCCCCGACAGGGGCGCGGAGCCAGGCTTGTTCCAACCCCGGGCACGCGCTGCTCACTTGGTGCATTGCAGGCTCGGCCCCGGGTTCGGGCAACCACAGCCGCTCACCTTTAACCCGTGCTTCCTGCGGCATGTTCTGTGCTCCCCTCGCCACCCGCCCGCCCCGCCGCCGCAGACCGGCCGTTCCCTCCAGGGAACTTAATGACACTTAACATTTCGTGTGAAGTACGCGGCTCCTCCTCTTCCTTCTCACCGGGCACTTGTGTTTGGAGAGAAGCCAGAGGAGTACGGACTGCACAACCCCGGACTCTGGCGGGCTGCGCTGATGGGGCGCACCGAGCCTTGGCTTGGGATTTTGAAAACGTGGTCTCGGAGGGAATTAGGCAAAATGTGTGGTAGGAAATAGTATTTAATTGCCGCACGTCACGTGTACACATATACACACGTACATCTACGTTCGTTTCTATGCGTATATATTCATCCACGTCCACACATATTTACACCCTTAAGCCTTATGACAGTTTCAGACCTGAGGGGCATTAGAAATCACCAGCCCAATACACTTTCTCCATTTTACAAGCGAGAAAACTAATGCTCAGATCGGAAGTGTGGTTGTGTATCTATAGTCACCCCAATAGGTGAGGGAATGAAATCTGACCTCTTCAGTTCTGCCCATTTCCTACTAGGTAGGTGCTCAGTAAAATTCCAGAGACGGGAAGCATGGCGTTGAATTACGTGTGTACCCCACCTTCCACCACTCTGAAGAATGGACCCTCCTTTGTTTTGAATCTCAGTTTCTTCATCTTTGAAATGGAGCTTCTTGGATCAGACTGCACTGACCTGAGGTCCTGCAGGTACCTTTGGAGTACAGGTCTCAAGTCCAACATACACCAAAGTACCCAGTTTCCCAGACTTGTGTGCCTTATTCTATGATAAGACATAGCAAAAGAAGGGACAAAGGCTAAATATTATAGTAATCTTGCCCAGACTCCCTGCCAGAACTGTCTTCCGCTTGGGGGGACCCGGAAAGGCACTAGACGCAGAATCATGCCGTGGGCAGCTTAAGGGCTGTATGTGATGTGGCTCTTTGAATTGGTGAGTCAAGAGCTAAAGGGTCATGGCACCACTTTGCAACGTTTGAGTGAAGTGAGCATTGGGTTTTCCCAAAGTTAAAAAGGCTGCTGTGACTGGTCCCTTGATCTTCTGAGCCTCGCTGTGGCTTGGAGTCTGAAGCAGTGTGGGTGTCTGGAGTGGCAGGAGCAAAGCGGGGTCACCCAGCACGGAAGGTGCTTCCCTCCATCGGGAATCCTGGTGATTCCTGAAGTCCGTCCTAGGAGAGAAGACCACAGTGCCGGGCACATAGTAGGTACTCAGATGGTAGTTACCAGTGCACGCCTCCAACGAATTAGAGATCAAATCCCTCGGGTTCAGAGGGGGAGAAGTGGAGCTGAGAGATGTTTCTTTTTAGCTGTGAGTGTCCTGACTGTACCTACTGTATACGCCCCCAACCTTAGAACAGTAATGTAGGGCCAGATGTAGCTCCACAAAGCACCCGGCCCTATGTGACAGAGCCTGCTTTGTTTCTCCTTTTTTCTGAATAACATTTGGTAGGGCCGTTAACCGGTGTCTTAGACCTCTCCCCAGGGCTGCTGCTTGCACTGGGGCCCTACCACTGCCTCTGTCCCCACCCCCACCACGTCCCTCTGTTTGGCTCAGGTGCATGGGCTGGTAACGCCCACAGTTCATTTCTTCTCTCTAACGAGTCATTTGAAATCAACTAGAATAACAAGACAGGAAATAGTGATACCACAATACCTATGAAATTGGAAATATCCTTGTACACCATTCGATTAGTTTAGAATTAGTGGTTAGGTCGTTCTCCTAGGTTTTGCACAGTTTTCTTTGTCAACTATTTGATCATGTCCAAGAACAAACGAGTCTGTCCAGCTGTACTAGAACACATATATGTCTCCTGGAGTTTCAAGTAGAGTAGGAATAGAATTGGCAAATATTGAAGTATACAGGCTAAAATCTGCTACTTCCCCACCCAACCCCACCTGCCCCTTCCCGACAGGAAAAAAAAAAAAAAACCCAAACTACTTCTTATCCTTTCATGTGCTAGGGGAAAAAAAAAAAAACCAAACTACTACTTATCTTTTCATGTCTTTCATGTTTAGCATAAACGATACTGTTTAAGATAAGTGAGCCACTGGGGGTTCTCCTTGTCCTATTAATGATATCTGGGCTTAACTTATTTTGAAGGCAAATAGGTGATTTCTGCAGTAATAAGTTCTATAAATCGAAAAATGGAAGTTTCGCAGGTCCCAGTCGAATGGGATTCTTGTTGGCACAATTCAGACAGAGGTTTCTGGGAATTTTAAATTTGTCCACATTTACTCAGTTGGGTGGGTGATACTTGGGAGGGTGTTTATCTCACCTCAACTGCTAGAGGGCAACTCCTAAAAATATAAATGTTTTCCAATTGGGAGCTGTCCCTATCACACCTGCTAGATACATCTTGTACACACACACACACACACACACACACACACACACACACCTTTTTTCAGCCATTGGTCACTTTTCTATGGCAGATAATTTTATGTTATATTTTAATATAACAGATAATATATAATTTTATGTTATATTTCATACTTAGTATTCAACATATTTTAACACTTTGTTATTTGTCTCAAAAGGAAAAATCTGCTGTAAACCAGTGTTCTGTCTCAATATTCATTCTGTGTACAATTCCTCAGGTGGGAAGATGTCTCTCTCTTGATCTTTTATTTTCTTGGTTCATGGATCACTTAAGGGCAAGAACATTACCTTTTTTGTTAGCTCATTGTGCGTATGGGGTAAAAATAGGAAGGCCCACTTAGCCTCCTTGCAATAGAGCTGTTAGAACACAATTTCAGGAAATTTGTGTCATGCCTGGCTCACTCAAAGTGGTTTTAAAAATTAAAATGCTTGCATGAGCAAAACAGTATGATTGAGATGTCCTGTTTCAGAAGTGGTAAAGATGTGGTGTCTCACAGATTTATTCTGTAGGACTATTCATCCTATCTAACGCATTGTGTTACAAGACTGTCAAAGTAATATTTAGTCGATTTTAATTGGTGTTAAGAGGCATGAACTCGGGGCGCCTGGGTGGCTCAGTGGTTTAAGCCTCTGCCTTCGGCTCAGGTCATGATCCCAGGGTCCTGGGATCGAGCCCCGCATCGGGCTCTCTGCTCAGCGGGGAGCCTGTTTCCCTTCCTCTCTCTCTGCCTGCTTGTGATCTCTCTCTGTCAAATAAATAAATAAAAATCTTAAAAAAAAAAAAAAAAGAGGCATGAACTCTTGCTGCAGTTTTCTTAAGAAACCTTAAGGTTCTCTGATGAACCCTGGGGCTGACCAAGTGAAGTCTCACCCCAGATGGGGGAGGCATCCCCAGGGCTGCTGTTTATTTCCAGAACGTTCTCTGAGAATTGTACAGTCTCTAAGGGGACAACTGACTTTGAATGTTCTCAAATTATCTTGCTTTTTGAGTGAAAAATTAGACACATGCTCTAATAGAGAAGTCCCTCCTTTTCACAAGTATTTTTTTAAATGGGTAGTAAGATTGAAATATACAGAGAACAGATTTCTTCTTAAAATTTACATCGAATAAAACAAAATTCAGCTATCTGTACATCAGGTAATGAGACATTATGTTGTCAACTTTCCATATTAGAGTATTTCAAGTTTTTCATTTAGAGACAGAAAGGCAGAAACTTGGGTGCCAGATTGACTTGGTTTCAGTTCTGGCTTCCTCCCTTCCTGATGTTATGTCTTTGAACAACTAGGTTCCTTTATGTTTACTGTGCTCCCGTGAACGCCTGCCTCCAGAGCTACATGAGAATTACAGGAGACAGAAATCAAAGGCTTAGTATAGTCCTAGCACAGAGTAAGCTGTCACAGTCCGCCTGATGGTCTCACTTGTGCTAATTGTTGCGGAGGGTGATAAAATATTGCAAGGTCAGGGATGTTTTTATCATGGTGGGGTTGGTGGGCGGGGGGCTACCAGGAAGGAAATACTGGAAATTGTTGGTTGGTAGAGTCATTCTTCAGATGGCTCATTCCTCCCGAGCTAAGAGCAGCAGTTCTCAGCCTCCAAGTCCCCCAGAATATAATGGATTACCCTTCCCCCCCCAGCCCTAATGGAAATGATATGATGAACCTACTTAGGTAAACCTTTTTTTTTTTCTTTAAGAGGCTTTTGTAGCTCCCAAGTGCTGAGATGCTCTAATAGTCTTTTGCCGTGAGATTAAGCAAATATTTGCGAAGAGAAATGGAAGCAAACAGAAATTTTTGCATAGCAAGCCTGTCATGGGTCCTCTCTGCTCTTTAATTTTTGTGTGATTCAGGTGTGGCCCAGAGCAGTCCTTTAAGACTTTAGTTGTGGCAAGCACCATGACACACGTATTTTTCATATGCAGGGATCATAATTCCTGTTAGGGCTTACAGGGGCTCTGGGACCAAGCTGTACGGTTGGAAATGATTTGACATGAAAGAGACAGAACAGCAGCAGGATATGCTGAAGTGAAGTTCAAACTCTGGTGAGTTAAAACCACCATCTAATACCTTTCCTTCCCAAAAGCAATCGCACAAAATCTCTCAGTCAAAAATATCTGAAGATCCCATAAAATGACATTCCTTAAAATCATGTTCTTCGCAGCTCATAAAGCATTTCCACATACATTCTTCTTTTGATCCTCCCAAGGATGGCTTGTGTAGGGGGACCCGTACCCCATCGCACGAAGGAAAAAGCTGTGTGTCAGTTGAAGTGGTTCCTTTGAATTTCACATATTTTTGGTCAGATGTTTATTGAGTATCTTCTGAAGGGCCAGGCTCTGTGTCCTTCACGGACTGAGCCATGCCTTTCTATTCCGAGTATGGTGTTCCTTCCCCTACCCCTTTTGGCCTGAATCCACTATGTGCTTCATCCCTGGACACTGGGACGTATTCACTCTGATTTCTCCTGGAGTGAGTGCTGTTTTTATTACCTCTTTTCTTTTGCTTTCCCTTCCCTCAATAGGTAGTTCAACAAACTAACATTTCTAAACCTTGAACAAATAAATTGACCGAGTATCCTTCAATACATAGCTTAGGCTGCTGTGGGTTCAGAAATGTCTTTATTACAGTGTCTTGGAATTTGTATAAAGAGCTGTATGTGTTTTTTGTATGTATCAATTATTACATAAGACAATGTAAAAAGAACACAAGGCTTTGGTCCTTTTGTGGGCTTGGAATATTTAAAAATATTCAGCTAGAACTAAGATGAGTTTGTTGCCCAAGTCTTTATACCTACGTATAAAGCGTTTGTTTCTCTGGCTGGTAGGACAGTATCAGAGTAGATTTCTTTTTCTTCAACATATTCTTTCTCCAGAACTTGGTGCCAAGTTCATTTGTTTAGGTTTGGAAATAAAATACATGGTGCAGCTATGCTAGGAGGCCCCAGGTGGTATTCCTGTGGGACAAGCAGATTGCCCACCATCAGTCAGCAGGTTCTTTAAGAAATACGAAGACCTGTTTTAAATTTCTTTCGAAGGATCCAGTACCCAGAGGTGTAGTTTGGTAGGTGCTGATGTTCAGGGAAACTCTGAATCAGTGAGAACGCAGGCTGCAAAGTTGCCTATTTTACAACTTAAATGGCAAAGAAGGTTTCTACTTTATTTTGGTGGGTGCGTGTTTTTAAGATTTTATTTTTAATCTCTACACCCAGCGTGGGGCTCGAACCCACAACCCTGAGATCAAGAGTCACATGCTCGACCAACCCGGCCAGCTGTTGCACCTCATCTACTTTATTTGGGTGCTTTTGACTTACCTCTTTTGCCTTAGGTTAATATCCCTTTTTCTTTTTCTTATCTATATAAGGAATTATGAACTAATTTCAGTTTTATGCCACTTGTTTTCCTAAGGAGGCAATCAGTAATTATAAATATCCTTTATGTTCTTAGAGTCATTAATATCTAAAGTCATCTCCCATCCCCACACCTGTACCTCTTTTTTTTTTTTTTTTTTGGACCTCAGAGTAGAGTGAGGTCATCCTTTTTCAGTTCCAGGCATGCTTCATCTGCTCGGTGTAAGCCCAGTTGAGTTTAGAGGAATTTCCCCTCTGTTACTGATTCCCCGTTCTCATGTCCTGCCCCATCTCACAGAGCCCCTCTCTGGGTTTGCCTTTGAATATGTATGTCTTGATCATCACCAGGGAACTAGACGTACATCCGGGTGACCTGGTTGTACTTGACCACACTCAGACTTTGAGCCCTCTTCTGGTGAGCCTGGCAGCTCCGTGGTTTTCTGTAGCAGTTCCCTGGGTGAGGCCACCCTGTGCTGGCCCCTTTCCCCCAGAGAGCGGCCAGTGCTGGGAGCAGAAGTTTCTGTCCCATCTCAAGAGGACTGACATTGTCAGCCTCTCAGTCAGCCTCCCCTTTCCCACCCACATCCCCAACTTCACATCTTTGGATTTCTAGCAAATCTGTGGTACTTTAGGGGTGCAGAGCTCTAGCAGAGAATTGATTGAAGTCACTGCCTTTTCAGGGATTGAACCTGTGACCTTGGCCTCATTAGCACGGGTGCTCTAACCAGTCACAAAGCCACACACCTCACTTTGTGCAACTTCTGCTGACTCTGTTCCTACCACCCTCAGAGGCCTCCTTTTCAATTGCAAAGGCGTTCACACCAACACAATAGAACAGAAGGAAATCCGATCTCTTCAAGACTACTCTGAAGGACAGAAATATGCAATTTCGCAGGAAAATAATACCAAAAAGTCTTGAGGGCTCAGGAAACAACTTATCTTTCTAGTCCGTACATTCGCTGAGAATCCAGCTGTGCCCCAGCTGCTTCTTCAATCAAAAGTTTAAAAATAGTACGGAGCTCCTTGTGCCAATATATTAACATAAAATCTGGTGACTCTTGCACACTAAGTGGAGGGTTTCAGATGACTAAGTGGAAATATTGCATGCATATTATTAAAATAGATTCAAGTCACTTTTATAGGAAGAGGGGGTCTGAGACTTTGTAATTGCTGCTCTTTGGCAAGTTTCTAGTCCCTGGAATCCGAAATGAGCGCTTGGTAGGGTGAGAGCTAAGACAGTGGCACGTATCGGCAAGTGCATTCTGGTAATACGAGGTGTGTTGGTGCCCAGGGGATCCCGACTCACCATGCAGAAGAGGAGAAATAAAGGCAACTCACCAGAGAAGTGAATTTTACGCCAGGCCTTGAAGACAGAGGCATATCCTGGGGGAGAGAAGTGGTGAGAAAATCTGGCTGACCAACAGGATACAGGTTTTCATCAGAGCCAAATAAAAAAATCTTTTCTATCCTGGCACTTGAAGAGAGTTATAGCACAATTTGTGGCAAAATGAAAAGACCTTGGACAGGAGGCACCTTTTCTCTCCAGGCTTGGAGTACCAGGAAAGACCTTCAGGGATGTGGGTTCTGGGCTCACACTTTGTCGGTTTCCCTCACCATGGTGATGCTTGTATAGGAAACACTTGTCCCTGTGCCCCGAGAAAGCTCTTTCCCGTCAGTTGCACAAATCTGTTTGTAGTGATAGCCTCCCGTGGCCTTCAGACCTCAACAGTAAGAGACATTTAATTAGGAGCAGATGGTAAACTCCTTGAGATCAGGGATTCTATTTTTAATGTATTCAACAAATATTTATATCTGTGGAACAGTCACTGGGTTCTCGGTCCCTAGAAACAATGTGAAGAAAAGGAATAAAAATCCCTACCACCACGGAGCTTCTCTTCTAGCAGGTTTTTCTCATCTTTATGTTAGCCACAGTGCCTTGAATATTGTGAGGTTTCAGCAGATTGTTGTTGAAGACAGGTGTGGGGGTTGAGTATTTTCTTCTCACTTCTGTTTAGTTGAAAACTGATAATCCATGTATGTCATAAAGGCCATTCAGGGAATCAAAATGTTTAACTGCACACCCTAGGTCATGACTTCTGCAAACTCAGGGTGAGGCTTGATCACATACTGAGGTCTAATGAAATGGTAACTTCCCCACATTGTGTCAAAACAGCTGCGGCTTTGGGTAGACTTTTGGGGGGGAAGTTAATGAAATTTAGTCTACTCATCATACACTTGAGTAAATATTTCTAACGATCACTTGAAGGAAAACTTTATATAAGATTTTTTTCACCTTAGAAACTTGCAGGTTTACAAATTTGGAATTTAGAAGCAATCTATTTATTCCATTCAGTATTTAATTAATTTCCACACATGTTCAGGCCTTCCAAAATACCCAGTTAGTAAGTATTTTCTAGAGTTAGAGCAGGGCAAGAAGCTCACCTCCATGTTCTCTGTGTATCTTCAGAGAATGGCCCTGGTAGGACTGGGGGGGGGCTAGGAAGGAGAGGTGGGGGAGCCCCCCAGGGCAAGGCTTCAGGAGTGAGGGTTGAGTCCCACTTGCACTGCAGGATTTGGTTCACTCCTGCAGTCACACACACACACACACACACACACACACACACACACAGGCTTATGCAAACGCACAGCAAATGCACAGCATCATGCCGATTCTCTCCTGCTTGTCCCTCTTTGCCTGGCTAGTTCTTAGGTCAGAAGTCTGTCCTGATTTTGGCAGGCTGGAGTAGCTCCCTTTGTCTTCGCTCCCAGGGCACCTCGTCAGATACTTCCTTGGGCACACTTGCTCCTGGGTGGGAACCAGATCTCATTCATCTGTGTCACCCCAGGCCTGTCTCTCTGTTACCTTAGTCAATAATAATGAAATGAACAGTCTCGTATCTGCAGCTTATTTTCCTAGTGGCTCTTTGGATGAGGCCTCTTCACTGATCTAGATATATAACTGCTCATCCTCATCCTTAGGACTTACAGACACTCGCAGAACCCTTCCCGGATCCCTGTTTTCTTCAGGATAGAATCTTGACTGTCCTGCTCCTCCGTATTAAGTGCCACACTCACCGGCGTTATCCCTCCCCGCCCTCTAACTCACACTCTAAACACAATCTGGGTGGTCTTTCCAGTATCCCGCGACGCAGCGGTGCCCTGTCATTCTGCATTCTTCCTTTCGCCCATCTGTAACCATGAGTGCTTTTCTCTACATGATTCCCTTCCCTAGCGTCGCCTCCCGAGTCTCATTCTCAAGGGAGATCTAGCGGAAACTGCATTTTTTATGAGGCTCCTCTTAAATACTTCAGCCCACAAATCCCTTCGTTTTAATTTTTACTATTTTATATTTACGGTAGATGACTATTTACATTTTTTGAGCACTCTTGCTATTCTAGGCATCGTGTTCTAACCCTGGGGCTTCAGAAATCAGTAAGACAGCTTTCTCCGTAGTACTCCAACTTCTGTGTCCTTACAGAGTTCAGTCCTAGGAGTGCCTTCCCGCTCTCAATTCTGTGTCGTTTAGGCCATTTGGATGCTGAGTCATTTTGCCTGAAATTTATATTTACCACCATTTGCATGAAGGTAGGGCCTCTGTCCTCTGTCCCCAAGTTGCTCAACTATTATAAAAATATCATTCCTCAGAGCCTGGTACAGTATTTTGCACAGAGAAAATGATACTTTCTGAACAGAACTTACTTGGCTAAATTGGATTAACCTATTTCCTGCTTCATGTACGAAGTTTTATAGTACATAAAAGGTTTTTACTTCAGAAATACAAACGGAATCAACAGAGATTGAAGGAAAAATGTCTGTTAAATCTGTTCAAATAGTAGCTGATAACCTTGAGTTCTCAAGGTATAGTCCACAGTGGAGTCGTTCACCCCAACAGACTGGCATTTCAGTTTTTTATTGTCTATAGGAAAATAGAGCCAAAGGGATGAGGGCAGGTCACCTATTAAAATTCTCCTGTAAGCAGTTTTAAAAGGTGTGTTTTCTTGTAGATAGGATTGAGAGCAGGTCACCTGTTGGGTGCGGAGTTCATGCTCATGTTTGGCTGCAGAAGGCCTGACCTCTGTTCTGGAATTCACATTTAGCAATAGGTTATGAAGGTATTTTTACATTTCTTTTTTCCCTTACTTTGTGGCCAGAATGTTGACGTGAGCAGTATTGTTAGGAACAGCTTGAGTTTTTAAATAGTTAAATTGATACGCCTTTGGTTTTGTCCTTTTCCTTGATACTGACTCACCTTGGCGTTTTGGACAGGTCTCTTCACCTCCTCACAGAAGCGAGGGCAACCGCGGTCGCAGGGGAATCCAATATTCCTGGTATTGATTACAAAGAACCGAGGATAACATCTGTCACTTACTGAAGCCCCGTAGGAAATGGTGGATGTTATTTATTATCCGTTCCTTTATGAGAGAGGGAGTGAAAAAGAAAGGCATCCATTGTTTTCCTTCCTTTCGATGTCCCAGTCAGTGGGCGTCAGAAGTAAAAGAGCAGCAAAGAAGTGTCATTCGGAGCTGGCACAGAAGTTAAGGTAGAACATGTTTCTAAATGAAAATGCTAGGTTTTGGAAGTCCGTACTTTCGGCCTTCCTTGGGCAGGCTCAACTGCTGGGGGTCCGGCAGGGCCCGCACGCTGACGTTGGCGTGCTGGCCTCACCCAGCGGCTGCCCAGAGTGACTTCGTGTTCACCGTTCTTAGCCTGAGTATCTCCTGCCTCTGCCCATAAGCTTCGTGAATCTCTTTTTCTTTCTAAGACAAAGACAGATTTCATCTCCACCAGAGCCCGCATTACAGCAAATCCTACATCAGTGTCATCCTTTTTTCTCTTTTCATTGCTGAGCTGACTTTTACGGAATCTGTGATGTGTGGAGTCATCTTACAAGATTCTGTTGGATTTTATTGAGGGATAATGGGCAAATATAATCGTATATATTTAAAGTATACAACATGATAACTCGATACACATTGTGGAGTGCCTACTAAGGTCGGGGTAATTAACGTGTCACCTCGCACACCTACTTTTAGGTGTGTGTGGTGGGAATGCTTACGATCTCCTCTTAGCAATGTTCAGGTATACGGCGCTGTATTATTAACTGTACCCACTGGAGAGCCCCAGAACTTAGAGCTGAAAATGTCTGCCCTTCGAACCTCTATTATTCCACCTTGCCCTGTGACATGTTCTAGAAAGGCCAACCGTTTTTTGCCCTCCCGGTGTCCTCCTTGTAAATCATGGCTCCTGTGCCAATAGTTGGGAAAAGCTATTAGTTGCTACTTTCCTGCCCTAAATATCTCCTGCTTCCCCAAGAGGCCCCGGGCTCTAACTTTTAACAAGCCTCAGAACAAAGCCCAGTGCGAAGGGGAAGGTTCAGCACAGCTCTGGGAAGAAGCTCCCCGCTGCACGTGGGTCCGTTTCACTGTTACATTGTGGATTAAAGTGGTATGCGAAGCATCTTTCACTATTACACAAAAACCTATAGCCTTAGTATTATCCTTATCCTCTGACCAGGGTTATAATAGGGTTCCACCACAATTCCTCCAATTTTTATTTCTCTCAAATAAAAATTTGCTAGTGTAACCATTCTCTCTGGGTGGGAGGCTAACTTTGTTTCTGATTGTCTTATTCCAACCCATGGTGAAGTTATATTGCGCCGCTGGGCTTTTTTCCTTCTCTCTTTTTCATTTGGCTGGGGCTGCCTCTGTTCAACAGAGCATACTTGTCACTTCTTCTGTCACCGTTAGTTAAAAGTAATTGTTATTGCAAACCCCCTCCATGCCAGTCTCCTTTTCTTTCATGGTGAAACCCACTAAGCATTCGTTTCAGTAGCAGGAAGTGGGGAGCTTACAGGATCAAATCCTTTTTATCTAGACCAACAGCACCTGCGGCAAGGCATTAACTAGCCGGAGTTGTTAATTACATCTCTAACTTGTTGATCTTCATGGCTTCCAAATTGAAAAGCAAGAAAATTAATCACTGCGTGTGTCTCCTCCAGCAGAAAATGACAGGAGTGTGTCTTTTGCGTTCTCTTCCAGTCGCTGATAATCAGATAGTTGCACTTTGCTATAACATTTCTCTCCTCCCTTTGTGGATGGAATTGTTTCTTAAGTTCAAAGAGTCCTTCCGTTCACAGCAGGGTAGATAATTCGCCTGTAAAACAGAGACTTTAGAAACATAAATCTGCAAATAGGAGTCTGAATGAGTTTGGACTGAAGACAGTTCAGTAGTTGAGAACCACTTAAAACCAGAGTGGAGGCTAACGTAGAACGTGAAGGTAACACGCATCTCTTGTATTTTCTCATGTGATTTTCATAACAACCCTATGGGGTTGGAACTGCATGTTGACAGTGGAGAGAAAGGTCCAGAGAGGATAAGTGCTTTGCCCAAGATCACATGGTACCTCAAGCACAGGGAGGAGGATTTGAGCTCGAGAGGTGGGGAAGTGACTCCTCACATTCACCCTAAATTGTGAACCAGGAATCAGGAGTAGATGGGGAAAGGGGAAAAAAAAAAAAAAAAAAAAGCCTCAGCTCTCTTTTTTAAAGCTTGCACCTGGCTTCTAAAATGCTTTCTTGTCATGGTTAGAAAATACGGTGTCAGCCTCTTTATTCTCACCTTAATATGCATCATCAAGGTCGCTCAACAACCTAATACATCCAGAATGTGCCGCTAATTCTTAGGCTGTTACCTCGCAAAGAGTCTGCATTGCAGAGAATTACTTCAACACTAGTCAGCAGCTTCTGCTCCTGGAGAAACACTGAACCCGAAAGGATTACCAGAGGCCTGGGCTGCTGATTCTGCCTCCTGGAAGCTGATTAGAATCTCCTGGAGTGCGTTTTCAAAATCCCAGCACAGACCCAGGGACTGGGAGCTGCTGGGTCCTCCCCCAGGCACTGATTCACTCTTCTCTGTCTTGGAGTTCCATTCCTTTTGAGGGATTTCAGTTTATTCCTTCAAGTGACCTTTGTTAGTCTTTCTCTGAGAGGAGTTTTGTCGTCTTTGTTTTGCAGTCTTTCCCCCAGACCTCCTGGACAATTCAGATCAGGTTACATTGCAAATGCAGGGTTTATGGCTGTGTCTTCTGTAGGAAGACAGTTTATTCCAAACGCCTTGTGTGTTCCTACAGTGAAAATGGATATCCCGTATGAAGTTTCTCTCTGGCTCGGTGTCTGTGTCAGCAGCAGGCACTCAGAGAAGCTCTATCTCTGTCTTCCTTCCTCTCTCAAGCGCGCGCACACACACACACACACACACACACAATGTAGGAACCAGTGCAGCAAATTCTAATTTGAGTTTCAACGATCAGGCTTACTTTGAAAAGTTTACCTGTCTCCCCAGCTGTGGAAGGGAGATAGAGTTCCCATATGTGTCCGCATATGGGAAACAGAGCGCCCTCTCCTGCCACCAGCCCATCTCATCTGAACTTCCCTCGTACCCGGAGTAGATGAAAGTAGGTTTGGATGCTCTTCACAATCACGAAGTGCTTTAGCTTTTCTCCTTCTCTGCTCTGAAGGCGGGCGGGCTCAGGAAGATATGAGCTAGAACATTTGCATGTGAGCAGGCAGTTGCTTGAATGAGCGCACACACAGGCCAGTCTGCCCCAGAGTCAGGCAAAGCTTTTTGGTAGTTTGTGAGAGCTGTGCCATCCGTCACCCGGCTGCCAGCAGACACGGTCCAGCTTGGACCGGCGCAGTATCTGTCTGTCTGAGCAACACTTTGATGCATTGTACTGAAGGACAGGGAAGGACTTTCTTCCCACAGACCAAATACACAATCAATTATAATTGATTATAATTGATATGATTATCAGTTATTTCACGCCAGTGCATTTTAAGTGAAACCAATGACTGCGTCACACTGTTGGTTGAGACACCCTCCTTGTGGGGGTGCTCCCTCCCGAAATCTCATGTTGAGAAATGATCCTGCCTTCTCCCCATTGTGTTTTTGGAGCACAGTGGCATGAAACCGGTCTCGGTGGAACCGGGAGGCTGTGCCAACAGAGTAAAGACGGCCTTATGTTCTGTTACTACTGTCAGGTTATCCAAACACGTAGATGATTCCTGCTTCGTATAGTAGATCCCCCTGAAGGACCGTCGCAGTAACTCAAGGAAGGCTGTTCTTGAGTGACGAAGGCGAAATCTGTACTTCAGCATGTGGATTCTGATTCTGCTACCTACTTGCTGAATGACCACGTTGAATCACATACTTCTCCTTTGGACCCTCATTATCTTATTTGAAAAATAGGACCAAGGCCTTTTTCTCAGAGCTGACAGACTTATTAAGATAGATCGTTTTCATATTGTTTGGTCTTAAGGATCCCTCTATACTTTTAAACACTGAGAACTGCAAAGAGCTTTTGTTCATATGGAGTATGTTTATTAATATTGACCGTACTTGAAATTAAAACAGAAAATTATATTCAGTTTAAAAGGACACCAGCTATTACTGCTAGTAGCATAATTTTTTTTTTTTTTTAAGTACTATTTTACAGAAAAAGAGAATTAGTGAGACTAGTGGTGGTGTTCCAGTTTTACGAGTCTCTTTAATGTTTGGATTTCCGGAAGACCGCTGGATTCTCAAATACACTTCTGAATTCAGTCTGTGGTATTATGTAGTTTTGGTTGAAATATGTGGAGAGAATCCAGCCTCAAATAGATACGTAATCAGAGAGATCTATTTTAACAGCCTTTTCAATAAATTGTGAATATATTTTGATTCAACACTAAAACTTGGTAAGTGAATTTGTCTGAAAGGGTAGACCTTTCAGTGTGCAATGAAGCTGTGTCAGTGAACTTTACGTGCTCTCTTACGTTGAAATCCCTTGGTCTGTCTTGCACTTTGAATGACTTTTTTAGCCATGCATAATTTTTAAAAATACCATGCCCCTCTCCTTTGAAAAACATTGGTTCACTGAATTATATAGACATTCTAGAAGTTGATATTCTTCATAAACTATTTTTTTTAATCTTTTTTTTTAAGATTTTATTTATTTGACAGACAGAGATCACAAGTAGGCAGAGAGGCAGGCAGAGAGAGAGGAGGAAGTAGGCTCCCTGCTGAGCAGAGAGCCCGATTCGGGACTTGATCCCAGGACCCTGGGATCATGACCTGAGCCCAAGGCAGAGGCTTTAACCCACTGAGCCACCCAGGCGCCCCCATAAACTATTTTTTTTTTAAAACCCCACAATTGTTAATATCTCTGGCAATCTCACATGAGAGGCTGTCAAAATTCTCACATTTGCTTGAAAGCTGACATTTTATCATTAACCAAACCTATTTTCAGTTGTTTTCCTTGAAGTGACATTCATTTCCATCATGTATCTGCCAAATCCTCAAGTCTGAAGAATCACTGTTTGTGTAATGGGATTCCACGGGGAAAGGGGGGCTGGTTCACGGTAGGACTCGGGTGCTCACGCAGGTGCTTTTCCCTGAGCCACCCGGTGTGCCTCAGGATCAGAAGAAACCCTTGTTGCTTATCTAACTTACCACAGGATGTCAGAAGATACTGTCCTACCCAAGCATCAAGACTGAACACAACGACTACTTGTTACTGCTTCATCGGGGATCTTCTTAAGTAAAACTGGCCTTTCCCCCCCTTAAGTCGTAGCCTGTGGAAGTCAAGAACACACGGGGACAGCTTGATTTGCTTTGATTTATACCAAGACTCCCTATGTTTTACCCTCCAGGCTCCTTTATACCTTGCACCCCTGCAGTGCAATTGTCAAGACTGTAGTGTGACTTGGAAAGTAGTTTTGGCCCCACTGACTCCCAGAAAGGGTCCCTGGGATCCCAGAAGTCTCCGGACCACAGTTTGAGAACCCCTGGGACAGACTCTAGAAATTACCCAACAAATTGCCCACCCTTAAAACTTAGCTGTTTCTTTCTGCCTCTTGCTGTTTGGGGCTTGTGGACTTGGTAGCGGGCTAGAGTGAATGAATCCTGGCCTTTGGGCAATTTATGGTTTTGATGAAATCCCACTAGAGTTCTTCCCGAGCTCTCGAGAGCCCAGTTTTGCCATTTCTCTCCCTTGGTATGTTACCGTGAGGCTAAAAATAAGCCTTGGTTTTGAATTCACTTTACTGCTTGCCTCTGCAGGACGGGCCACCGAATCCTTGCTTTTTGGTATGATCTAGGCCTAATAAGGATGTTTTTGAGATAGTTTTCCCATCTTTTATACGGGGGGTCTTAACTCTAGTTTCAGAGGCCGCTCAGTGTCTTTGGGCTTCAGGTGGCTGAGCCCTTGAGATCTCCCAAAATTTTCTGTTGCTTTGGGGGGTTGGGGAGAAGATGGATTGTTGGGAGAACCAGTAGCTTCCATCAAATTCTCAAAGAGCTTCTGTGACCTCTCCCCCTGCAACAACAAATGTTAACAGCTGCTTCCGATGGACATCTTTATGGGGTGGCATCTAGGCATCCATTATCCATTTCCAAGCACCTCTTTTGGGAAGGAATTTTCAAATCTCCCTCCCTGGCTTGGCCCCTCTTGACTTTCCATCCCCCTGGCATTCTTCTAGCTGTCTCTTGGCACTTGCTTCCAAGTCACTTCTCAGTAGTTTCTCTGTAACCTCTTTGGTCCTTCTTTCCTCCTTGTAAAATGCAGCAGAGCAGGGACCTTCTGACCGTCTCTGGTTTCTTTGTTACTGCAAAGTGCAAAGTCAGAGTCAGGATGCCTTCAGGAGCACCTTGGGTGCGGGCAGGGGTGGGGGGAGGTACTTTAGGCCAGACAATATGCTCAGCCAAATCAGTGAGTTCCTTTTTAAACTACTGAGATGTGCAAACTCCGGATATTTATTTATGCCTCCGCCACAAGATGTGTTTTTCTCCCACACATTCTCCACAGTCTGCTTCTTGGAATCCTAGTGCTGTCATGAAAACTGCAAGGCAGTCTGTTTCGCTCCAACAGGAGCATTTGGGGAGCAGTCTCGATTCCGTGGGAGTAGTGTGGTGACTGCCGCTCGCTGACAAGGAGCAGAGGAGGAGTCTGCAGCGTGATTCCCTGTGTTTTCTAGAACATCAGCTCCCCCCGGGCGCGCTGCAGGGGAGTGTGGGGGCGGGGGCGCACTGCAGTGCCCAGCCTGGCAGCGTCGACAGCGCCCCTCGTGGCCAGGCTTCGGCATTGCCTCAATTTGAAGGCCGGCTTCCTAGGCAGGGCACAAGACCCGTGCTTTGAACCAGAGGTTACTTTCCCACCTAAAAAAAAATATGTTTAAGGATTCTTTCTGGTGAGGTTTAATTCTGCGGCTTCACAGTTTTTGAAAAAGCTTTGACTTATCAAACCTGACAAACACACTAGCACCTGACAATTGGGAAACAGCAGAGTCTCTGTCCTTTAGCGGAAGCAGGGAGGTGATATGGCAAGGAAGGGGACTGTTGACCTCATTACAAAGGCAGAAGAATCACTCAGTGCAGTACACCGACGAGGTGGTATGGGTACCGATCACATCCAGTAATGTTTTATATGAGTATGTCTCTGCTTTATGGGTTGCATTACACACACACACACACACACATTTTGAGTGGGGAGAGGGAGAGAGAAAATCATAAGCAGACTCCATGCTAAGTGCAGAGCCTGATACGAGGCTTAATCTCACCACCCTGACGTCATGGCCAGAGCAGAAACCAAGAGTCAGATGCTCAATGGGCTGAGCCGCCCAGGTGGGTTGCATTGTTTTTAAACTTGGCTTTCTGGGCAGCATAGGAATTACTGACATACCCTGTTCCATCTTCTGCCTTACTTGCATTTCTAATTAATAGAGGTTGTCACTCACACTGCATTTTCACTAGTACAGGTGGCCTCTAAGCCTCTGTCTGTATGAGGTCAAACCTCTAAGATGGTTTTGTTTATCTCTGTCCCTCTGTAGTAGGTGAGAAAATCAGGACCTAAGGGCCTTTGACTTGCCCCAAACTACTGAGTACTAGTGCAGGCAATGCAGAAGCTCTGGTGTCCAGGCCAGGCTCATGAGTCATAGACACACTGCCTGTCAGTTGGGAAGGTGCCCTTCCCACCACCAGGGTGGGGAAACACTGGTGCATGTACTGCTTGACTAACTTACTCCTACCCAAGGACTGAATCTGGTCACAATTCTCCTTTGGGAAAATGCCACTTTATCAGTGGGAGAGTAAGGTAAGGTGAATCCTGGCTCTGCTTCCTGACCAGATGGCTTTTATGATTGCATGATAAAATGTGCAGCTTCACGTTTCTGTGCCTCTCACCACTACAGTGCCCTTTCTGTTTTTAAGGAAAGAAGGATTGTCCAAATGTGGAAGATGCAAGCAGGCATTTTACTGCAATGTGGAGTGTCAGGTAGGTTCTGGGCCAACTGGTAGGGAGGGCCTTGTTTCCTCTGAAGAGCGGGACCCTGATGTCCTTCCCTTTCCTTGTCACGCCATTCCCAGCACCCTTTGCAGCCAGAGCGGAAAGCTTACTTCGGGCCTTCGTGGTTGCGGCTGGATGCCCTTGAGCGCTGGCCTAGGACTGAAGGCAGCCAGTGATAGACAGCGATGCTCTGGGGCCACAGCCAGGTGCAGGCGAAGGGGAAAGACCTGAGGAGGGCATGTTGGGTGCAGGCAGGTGCATTACCAAGGTTGACAGTTTGCTCCCCAAACCTGCCAACAACAGATGGAACACTGAGGAGGTGACAAACAAAAAATGCTAAAATGGTACCTTTAAAATACTTTAATTTTTACTGTCACAGGTCTGTATTTTTATAAATCCCCATAAGCAGGCCACACGTCTCCCTTGGCCTATTCAAAGCCAGTCTGAGTCCAGCCAGACTTCAGTGAGCGCCTGGCACAGCCTTGCCCAGCCAGAGGGTGGCCGTGCTGAATCTGTGCTTGGAGCTGGTGCTTTGGAAGCAGCCGGGCTGGGACAGACTCAGGAGGTGGGTTGCATAGAGACTGTGGGCCATCTGGTCCGAGGGGTAAGTCTCCAGGGAATCCTGTAATAACGTGGCAATGGGAAACTTAGGGAGGAATTTGGAGGAACTCTTGGTAGCTCTTTGAGGGACAGAGTGCTGTTTTCCATTCTTGTCCGCTAGATTCTAGTTCTACTGAATGTTCATAGGTATTCTGCAGAAAATTCATTCCATGTTCTAACAATTTGAATTTAGGGAGAATATGGTCTTGGACATCTGTGTACCCTCCTTAGTCTATTTTTTTTTTTTTTTTTTAAATGGAAACCTTTTCGTGGACTCTGGGAAATGCTGATGCTATTAAATAGTGGCTCTAAGTGATGGGGAGGATTTTCTCCTTAGTCTTTACCTCTTTTTTTGGGTCATTGTTCTTGCCAGACTTGGTGTCATTTACCTCCCATACTTGCCCCCCCACCCGATCTACTTCTGATTACCCACTATATCATTGTTTTCCTTCTCTTCTTCCTATACATTTGACTCCTGAAAATCCCCAAAGAGCATTATTATTTATCAGTGGGAGAGGTTGCTAAGCTCTGATGTCCCATCTGACCATAGAGCTCCAGTCACAATGGCACCTTACTGGAATGAAGCACAGGTTGAGCCATTGGCCTGGAGACCTCAGCCTTGGGTTTGCGGGCCCTGTGCATCCCACTCCCCTGTGTCTCCCCTGGCAGGCTTCCAGAGGTGGTCAGCCTGTGTGACAGTGGGAATATAAATGGGTTTATCATTGAGTTTTCAGGGAGTGTGACTTCTTTCAAGGAGGAGAGATCATACTTTGCTCCTACCAGTTGTGGTTGGATCGCTCTGGTGCTGGGGAGATCAGAGAGCCCTGGGAATTCCATGATCTGATTCCAGGAATGATAAGTTAGCTCTTTCTAGATTTAAGTTAAATTCTTCTAGAAAAATTAACTCATTACATTCTGGTTTGTTAGGGAAGTAAGATAGGAAAATTGCATAGAGTTCGGACTGTATAGCACAGAATAGTAGAAGGAGAGGGTCCTAACTCTGCAACCTGCTATCTCTATGAACTCGACCAGCCGCAGGACATCTCTGCGCTTGGTGCCTTCACACATGAATGACGGCGGTAGTGCCCGTCCTGACAAACGGCAGCGACCTAGTGATAGGAGAGCTATGAAAGTTCTCTATAAACTGAGATGCCGTGGACAGGTGTGAGGACATACGGGATATACTGTGACGGTAATTTAGGCTGGACCCCAGCTCAGCTGTGCAAAGAATAAAGTATATAGCATACTTTAGATTTGACAGACTGGGTTTGTTTTGGTTTTGGTTTTTGTTTCGTTTACCCTAAGAGAATGGATGGATTCTAAAACCCTGAGAACACTAAACAGTGTACGTTGTGTGAGTCATGCTTATTACAAAATGAGCCTTACGTTCTCTGATGAGCTGTAAACACTGCGTTAATACAAAGAATCAGACTGCGTGAGACGCCCATTACCTCAGGGTTTTCTGAGCGTGTTGCTAACTCTTCTCCCATTACGCCTCCCTAGATGGCACTATTTTGATGAACCATTGCAGTCCAGGGGGCTTTTCAAGGTGGCCGATGGGGCTCCTCTTCCCTCCAGGACCGAGTTTCCCAAAGCTGCAGACTTGGAGAGCTCATCTGTGAGCACACAGCAAGGGGCGCTCTCCCTACGGGGGTTCACGTGAACCAAATACATCAGCCTGTGTGCACCAGGGTGCTGCATTTCACTCGACAGCAAGCAGTTTGGTGGTCTGTATGTTCTCCTGTGAACAGACTGTCCAGGTGGTCAGATCATAAGGAGCTTGCTTGGGTAGCCAGGAAGCCTGGAGCCGGGGGTCTTGCTCTGTGATGCTAAGTCAAGTTCAAGGTCTCAGGCCAAGACAGCTTGCTGTGACCAACCTCGTGATGGAGAGTCTTCCCTGCTCTTTACCCAGTGTTCGGGTAAAGTAGTGGGTTTTCCCCTCAACCCTGGAGAGTACTTCTGCAGTTCAAGTTTGCTGTGCTTCTGGGAAGTATCTAGTGGCCAAAGTCCCTCCCTAAATGACAAGTGATACCCGGTTCCTGATGCCACTTGTTGCCAGAGGTGACAGACTGGTTTTCATCTGGAAGTTTTATTCTTGTTTCATCTGTCCCCCCGCCTTTTTTTTAAAGGTTTTATTTATTTATTTGACAGAGAGAGGGAGAGAGTTCACAAGTAGGCAGAGAGGCAGATAGAGAGAGGGGGGGAAACAGGCTCTCTGCTGAGCAGAGAGCCCAATGCGGGGCTCGATCCCAGGACCCTGAGACCCTGACCTGAGACGAAGGCAGAGGCTTTAACCCACTGAGCCACCCAGGTGCCCCTCATCTGTCCCCTTTTGTTGAAGGAAGAGGTTAATGGCCATTAAGGTTTGTCATGCTTTCGTGCTGAAGAACTAAGTCAGAGCAAGGCAGTGGATTGTAAGACCTAGAATGGTCCTAAGGGTTTAACAAAAGCAAGTGCCGAGAAAGAAATGACAGTTCAGGAACTTCATACGTATAATCATTAGGGGAGGAATCTGGGGCATTAGCTCCAGATAAAAATGTATTCAGTTTTCCTCCTAAGGGGGTGCTTGGGTGGGATCAAAGGGGGAGCTGTGCTGTATAAAGCAAGGGCAGAGATGGGAAGAGGCAGGTAACTGAGCAATTCTCCACCTGAGAGACCAGAGCCCTTGGCTGCTCCTCACCACCACGTAGAACACGCCCACCTGGAGTGCAGAGCTGGACACCAAACAGCAGAGGTGGAAAGGGGGGTGTCAGAGTGAAGGTTACCAGGTCCAACATGTCAGTAGATAAGAAAACAGTGGCCACAAGTGGTTGGGTGACCTGCCCAAGGTCACAGGGGCAGGACTGGGGACTAGGCTGTACAGACTGCTGGTGGGAGGCTGTCTCTGCTTTCCAACATGGTGCTTTTGGGGGTCTTGAGGGCCCTCTGAGAGAGGGGGCACTATAGGGACATGTCAAAGAGAAGTGACCTTCAGTGGACATGAAAGGGGAGAGCCCCTTCTCATGTCATCTTTGCCAAAAATCTACCCCAAGAGTGCTAAGGCAGCACACTTCCCAAGGGTGTCGTCTTCCCAGGGAGTACAGCATCTCAGGAGACCCTAGCCACTACGTGCACTCTCCCCAAGCCCTCTTCCCTGACCGCAGTGCTTTAGAATTTCACTTTATTTTATACAATTTGGTGATATCTTGTCCCATTTACTTTTCTCTTCATTCACTTGACTCAGTGTGATCCTGCCAGAGGAAAGATTTTAATTGATGATGCATGAAAGGATAATGGGAGGAAACATAAAAGAAATAGAAGTTCCTTTTTAGTTAGGCTTATTTTGTAATCTGTGTGTTTTAATGAACTATATTTATTTTTATAAATATGCCTGGAAAGCAAAGTATATTATTGCCTCACTTAGACTTCTTCATTAAATTGCACCATGACATGTTCAAGAGAATGGTTTTACAAAGTTATTTTATAGAGGAACCATTGTAGAGTAGAACTTTCTAGGGTGTTATTTCTTAACATTAACAAATAGAAAAGAAACTGTTCGTGATGTGTAAACAGAGGTGATGGGGTTACGAGAGTGTTTTTGAAAGTAAGAAGGGGCTTGCCCTGATGGGGATAAAAAAGCACATGTGAGGAGTATGTGACTAAGGACGTGAGAAAATTTGTGAATTTCCTTGTTGAAGAGAAGGTAACTGAAGCGTGGAAGATGCATAAGAAATACTCACCCGACCCTCTTGTTGTTATGGGTGAATTAGGGAATTGGGCGAGAGTCACAGGTTCAGTCCTCGTTAAATTCACTTTGGTCCCTTAACCCAAACCTTGGAAGCATCTTGAACTTGATCAACCTTTTCTCTAAATGTTCCACATCACCGGTGGGAAAACGTGTGGATGAATGAATGAGCCCGTCCCCTGGCTCTTGAAGCGAAACATAAAACAAAGCCTATGTCTTTGTGATGGGGGCCCAGCAGCCTCAATCACCTTCGTGTGAGGTGGTCGGTGTGCACCTGACTCCTTTGTACTCCTCCCCTTGATGATAATGGTAGTGGCAGCAGAAATCCCATGATGTTTTCTTACTGTTCCGCATTTCAGGAAGTCACATGCATTTGGTCAAGTAGACTACATCTGCTTCAAAAGCTCCATTAAAGCCAAGAGAAATACCAGGTGCAAAAGTTAGGAATGGGGACTTCACAATAAAAGCTCAGTCTCCTTGTCCAGGAAGACAGCATTATCATTCACTCAGCAGAAAACTGGACGAAATAATGGTCAGTTGTTTCTTCCAAGGTTGAAAATGCTGGTGCATCCTGAGACAATTTTCCAACTCTTTATGTGTCTTGATGCATTTTTGTCCATGCACACACAAGAGTCATGCAGAACAGTTATTACATTGGCTGAAAATGACCTCGAGGTTTAAATAGGGTACCGAAATTTCTGTATTTTCCTTTTACATTGATTTAATTATTTAACTTCATTGGACAAATAATCTTTGTTCATTTTAGAAAAATCTGGAAAATACAGTCTGAAAAGACAACAGAAAAGATCCATGATTTTTGTCCTTCCAGAGAAAATCTCTACTAGCTCTTTGCTATCTGTCTTTCTCAGTCCTTCCTGTCTATTTGTATATATTACTTTAATGGAAAAATAAGATCCGAATTCACATAAAATTATAAAAAGATTGCAATCAGGGCAGAAGAAATAGCTTGACTTTTGAAGAAAGATACTCAGAGTTTTAGAAAGACTCACAAAAATGTTTTAAAAAGCTTAGATAAGCAGTTACAAAACCACTGTGTGTACGAAGAAACCACTGATACTGAAACACAACAAAACAAAATGAACTGTTTGTTGATACTGCCTATTCCAATTCCTCAGGATAGCCAATTTTTTCCCAAGTTTTGTCCAGTCTGATTATTTACAGTTTTTCTAGTCAGCACTTGGGCAAATTGCCGCTGTCAGGTTCTCTCCGGTGTGGGAACCATCCCTGTGACAGAGGACGGCATGTCAGATGACGCTCAGGACCGAACTGGTGCTCTTGCCAGATGCGAGCCTCCCTCCCAGCTTTTTGTTGTTGTTGTTTTAAAGAATTAAAACAGTGCCGTGGAGGTACCTCTCTGTCATTCCTCCCTTAGTCCACATCTCTCACCACCTTCCAGCAGAAGGTGTGAAAACTTATTTGGGGACATTTCCCTTGATGATACTTCTGTGATTCCACACTTTGAATTATTGTGCTGTCTGCTTTCACGGGCTGTGTGTGGATCCATGTCACATATGTGTCTCCTGTCACGGTCACAAACTCCTTCAAGTTCAGGACTTCATCTCCCCTCCCTGCCTCTAGGGTCAGTTGCAGAGCTCATTGCATGCACGAATGAATGCATGAATGAGCGGACGGACGAACGAACCAGTGAATGAACAGGTTCCCACATGTTTTGAGAGTGTGCCATGTGCCAGGCGCTGTTCTAGGTGCTTCTCCAGGATGAGCTAATTGGATCCTGATGAGGACCCTCTGTGTTTGCACCGATGCCTCGTTGTCCCCACGTGAAGGTCCTGCATGTCTCAGTCCTCGTCAGGCTTCGGATCTGATTATCACTCTTGGAAGGTGTCAAATCATAGCCTTGGAATTTGGAACTGCTAAGTAACTCAGAGATTACGTTATTGACAGCCAAGGGTACAGCTGCGGAGGGATTAAGAGGTCTGCCTGCTGTCACAGAGCTGAGGAGCACGGGGCTAAGAATGCAGGTTTCCTGAGCCCCAGACCCAGGGTCCACTTCCTTGACAGCACTCTGCTCTCCTTCCCAGAGGCTCCCTTCCCTTTGAGGACATTCCCATCTATAATTGTCAGCGTCATGTGTTACTTATATTAGCCTCGATTTTATGTGCTCTTAATGAATTGATTCTATTACTAAATAATACATAAATCGTGGTAAGAAAGGTTGGGGTTAAACTTCCTTCTCCCAGGAGTCATTATTGTTGAACACGGAGGACAAGACCTGCTGTTCAGGAAACAGGCATCTCCAAGGCCCTGCAAAGCCTTCTCTTAGAATTCCTGGTTTCACAGAGGACACGTGCTTGTGGTTGCTAATTATCTATCTGTCTCCTACTGGCCGTCCCCACTCCCCTCAGATGCCTCAAGGCCTAAAGCCTTCTTGGTCTTTGCCTCTTTGCCTCATCACCGTGCTCTCATTTCAGGCTTTGGCTAAAAACAGATCCCCTTCTCCCTCGTGCATATCTTGTCATTTCTCTCCGTGCACTTGGTTATATTTGGCACGGCGTTATTTAACTGTGCGGAACATCTCGGCACTGAACTTGAGCCAGTGGCCTGCACCACGTAGTGGTGTCCTTCCTTCTTGGTGCGGTGGTGGGGGGCAGGGGGCAAGAGAGACATCTTCATTCTTTCAGCAACTTTATCGAGGACCTTGTAAATGTGAGGCCCTGTTCTAGCTTCTGGGTTATAAATGTGGGAAAAAACCCACACCAGACTGAGTTCCTTTATTTTAATAGGGGGAGACAGATACCACAAACTAGTAAATACGTAGCATATCAGGTGGTGAGAAGTACCAGAGATGTATAGAGCAAGAGAACGTGCAGGGGTGGGCACGTGCTAGTGGGTATTCGTGGCAGGAATCCTGAGGAGGTAACATCGGAGCCAGAGATGAGAAGCGGTAGGCAGGGAGCAACATGGACATCTAGAGGAAGAGGGCACCAGCCAGGAATACAGCAAGTACAAGAGGTGTTAGGGCAGCAGTGCGCATGGTCTGTGTAAGGAGCAGCGTGGGGCTGAGGTGAGAGTGTGGCAGGAGGCGATGGGGTCAGAGGAGTGGGGGGGGGTCCCCAGCATGAGTGGCTTATCGGTCATCTCTAAGACTCTGCCATTAGAAGGTTCTGAGCCGAGAACTGGCGAGATCTGAGTTCTGTGTAGCAGGATTGACTACCCTGCTGCTTTACTGATCCTAGTTAGCAGGGGCAGGCGCAGTAGTGGGCATGTGGGTGGGAGGCATGGGCGGTCCTGGGGTGGGGGAGGGTGTGGGAGCTGCAGCGGGCAGGAGGGTGGGGCAATGAGGGGTGATCAGGTTCTAGATCTGTTCTGAAGGCAGGGAGAACGGGTGTGCTGGAGGTGACTGGGGAGCATGGGGCAGGCAACAAGGATGACCCCGGGCTCCAGCCTGAGCATCTGAAAGAACAGACTCGCTGTTTTCTGAGGTGGGGAAGGCTGAGGGAAGCCAGGATATGTCCGCTTCTGTCGAGAGGCGGTGTGCCTGCAGACTCCCGTCACAAGTGCTATGAGATTTCCCACCTCACAAGTCATCCTCTCTCCACCCTCCACCCCTTTCTCCCAGGTCCCAGCTCTGCTTTCGACCTCCTCCCCAGCTGCCCCTGACTCCGTCTCGCCAGCACCGCTGCTTCTTGTCAATCAGTGCATCCCTCCATGATGTCCCGTCCATTCTCTGTCATCCCCCCGCCCCTGTCACCAGTGATGGCATCGCCAGCTCCACCCCAACCCTCACTCCTCTCCACGGCCACCACGGCACCATGGTGTCCTTCTCCCTCAGCCTCACCAGTCCCCATGCACAGCGTCCCTCCCCTGCCCGTAGTGAGCACCTACCTTTTGTGTCCCAACCTGGGGCATGAGAGCATCAAGACAGGACCGAAAGGACTACGGTGTTCCTTTGTCAGGGGACTCTTCAGGGAGCCTGTATTCCTAAATGTGGCCAGTGATTGCCTCTGCCAGGCTCTTCAACTTGGGCTCTTGCCAAAGCCTTCATTTGTGTTCCGTTTTTGTCACCTATGAAAGGAGACAAGTGGCTGAGTACAGCTCTCAGGGCTTTGCCCCGATGTGAGAACAGAAGCAGAACAGGACTGTGAGGGCACGGGGCCAGATCAATGGCAAATACCCCAAATCACAGATAACAGAAGGCAGCATGCGCCGTTTGGGCGAATGAGGGGCTGCAGGAAGATGACATATTGATGAAAAAACACAAAGTAGATTTTCTCATCCCAACGACCTTGGCCAGGCCTGAGTCAAGGCCATACAACCGTCTCTATCTTAAAGGATGTTTTTGTCTCTCGCTTTTGTGAGCTTTATTGTGTTTTCCAAAAGGAAACATATTTCACTTGACCTTCACTAGAAGGACTTACTGCATGCTCTCTTCTTGAACTTTATTCCTGTGTGTGAGTGTTTAATCATTTTATTTTTTCTAACTTTCCCAGAAAGAAGATTGGCCCATGCACAAGCTGGAATGTTCTCCCATGGTTGTTTTTGGGGAAAACTGGAATCCCTCAGAGACTGTAAGGCTAACCGCAAGGATTCTGGCCAAACAGGTGAGGAAATGGGATGATGTTCAAGTGCACTTTCTTTTTTTCTTTTTTTTTTTTTTTTCCTTAAAGGTCAGAAAGAGGAGTGGCCCGTGGTGACCATCTCTGGTTAAACATTCTTGGATTCTCATTTCCCCTCACGTCCCCACGAGCGGGTGTGGGAATAACACTGCAGGCAGAAACTGTTTGTTATTGTCCCCGTGCTACGAGGATGTCACTTACCCCAGGTTGGGAACACAGCCACAGCTGTTAAATTCTGAACTTTTTTTTTTTTTTTTTTTAAATGAGACAGGTTTACCTAGAAAAATACGGCCTTTTCCAGTGTGAAGACCTGAGTGAAAATAACTAGAGCTTCCTAGGGACCCGGGCTGGCCTGAGAAGCTTTGCGGTTTTCCCCTTTCTTTTCGACACCTAGAGTGTTCCCTGTCCCTCCTCCCAGCAGCGTCCTGTTCCCCGCTGTCTCCGTCTCCTACTTGCTCTCATCTAGGCAGGCAGGGGACGGGGCTGGAATAGCCAGCATGACAGATGCAAAGGAGAAGAAAAGGGGAAGGAGAGGAAAAGATGAGAAATCGAGGCACAGTGAGAGAGGAAGGGCGTAAAAGAAAGAAGAAGTAAAGTGAGAAATGCCCCCAGGGGAACTGATGATGGTCCTGGACAGTGTCCTCCAAAGATGATGCCAGGACTGGAATCCTCCGCCTTTTTCAGTCGGTCCTTACTGACGGGGCTCATGAAGTGCCAGATCTCTTGGGACCAAACTAAAAGATGGGGGAGAAACACCACGGGACGTATCCTTGTGACACAGCGTAATAGGTTGCGCGGCACTTAGAAGGCCTAGATCTGCGGAGACCCTGCCTGTGTCAGGGAGGGGCTTACTGCTGCTGAGTTGGGGGCAGGGCCCCTGTACTTGTCTTGAAGCTGAAATTTCATCCACTTCTTTATACCTGCCCTTTACACCTTCTTTATAGCCCACCTTCCTTTAAAACTTTCTATTTTTTTATCTGAGCCAAAGCGGATTGTAATGACTGGCACATATCTGTCCCCGGCCCAAGTTAGGATCCTGGGCCACATAAACAGAGGTAGAACATTTCCGAACTCTGAGGTCATTATTCCATTATGTGTGGCGTGGGTCAGGTGCTTGCTGGAGTGCCACATCGTCTGCTCTGGGGTGAGCAGAGGAGTCACGGGCTGCCTGTAGGGTGAGACCAAAAACATCCAAACTGTTTTCCTAGGAGGGTGTTAATTTTTGAGTCCTCAACTGACAATGATCCTGAAGCATGAGCCAAATTCTTGGTCGGGGGACAGGGTGGGAGGAGGCAGTGTGACTGGGTGCGGTGTCACAGATCTGTGAGCATTTTGGGGAGGACGGGGTGGTCCTCCCCTGCCCCCGCCTCACACTCTTTGGTGGCATTTATAGTACTGTGGTTAAGAATTCCAAAGAAGCCCGTGTATTTTCCCTGAATGAAAAGCTTTCCCAGGCAAGAGGACTTAACTGATCTTACAGGAATGTATCCTGTGAATGGAAGATTTCTGCTCCAAAAAGAACAGTGGCAATGTTTTGGCACCGGGAGGGTGGTCTGAAGGCTCTGATGAGTTTATGCCAGTTGCATTCAACTTGTATTATAATTACTTATTGCTGCTGATAGTCTGTTAAATGAAAAGTTACCTGGCCATCTTTTCATCTCAGTAGGACTTGATGATTAGTAGAGAAACCAGACCATTTGTATTCTAGTAGCTTGCAAAGGGTTAGGGGAGACAGGCTACCCAACCACCAAGGGTAAGCTTAACATGTTAACCAGGGAGGAGAGAGTGCCCTGCGAGAGCACCTGTACCCCCAGATGGAATAGCCAGATTACAAAGACACGGCCTCAGGCCAGCTCTTGAGCTCTGCTTTTGAACTCTTGTCAACACCAAGTTTATTCATGTTCTCAAAGCCTAGCAGGTTTACTATTGTTAGCTCCTCTTGGGGTGTCTAGAACAAAGCCGGCAACACGTTTAAAGTGAATCTGGGCTCACAGATACCACCAAAAGTGTTCCTTTTGAAACACAGAATTTGAGATCATTTTAGCCTATGCTTAAAGAAAGTGTAAAATGGATGGGGGGTTTGATTTTTGTTCCTTTTTAGAAGGAGAAATAATAAATAGGATGGTTCCCCTGTAGACTCAGAGTCCTTTTAAGTCGGGGCCCTAAAAAAGTTGATGTCTCGCCACTCTCCTTTCCCGTAGTGGGCATCTTTAAGCCTACTGTGCGCACAGCACGCTACCGGCTGTCAGGAATGTGGCAGACGCTTAAGAAAGTTTTCCGAGAAAGTCCTTCTGATTTGGGCACCGGGCAGATACTTGCAGCACCCAACAGCAGGACTCCTGGGAGGGTTTTCTTCATTGAGAATCGTTGCTCTTCCCTGATGTCGATGTAACAGTGAAAGCACCACTTTTTGCCCTGGTGGTTAACATCTCCATCTGTGTGGTTTCTTCTCGATCACCAGAAGATCCACCCAGAGCGAACACCTTCCGAGAAGTTGTTAGCTGTGAAGGAGTTTGAATCACGTGAGTTTTTTCTGTGACCGGCTGAGGAGTCGTTGGAGGGACATGTGTCTGTGGACAAGGCAGGGCTGGAGAAAGGCACGGGAAGCTTGTGGTGCTGGGGATTTTAACAACTAGTTTTTATTTTGACTCGTGTGCCTGTTTTGAAAAAATGACTGTAACCCCCCCCCCCCCCCCGCCCAGTTGACATGATGACTAGGAAATAATTAAGGGGAAGTAGGAATTCGCAGATGAGTTGCTGCATCTCAAGCTATCTCCTGCCGGCTCTCCTGGCATGCTGAATATTTTTGTATCTTTGCTGAATTGCAGTCCTGTAAACAGCTGATGTCCTTACTGAAAGGCATTATTAAATCAGGGCTGTCTAGTGTCTTGACCATGACACAGATTCTGGGGCTAATGGTGGGGGGAGGGGCTGGACTGGACCGCGCCTGCTTATCAGTGCTGGCCACTTGTCCCTGACCTCATTCCTCATGGTCAGTTAAGATTTCCTGTTCTGAGTGACTTCCAGTTGACAGAGGAAGAGAAGAAAAGAAATGGCATGCTTGTCTTTGCCTAGAATTTATCAGTTAACACCAAGTAATGGGGAAGAGTATTTTCTGGGGTCTCCATGGGGTTTTCTTGGTTTTTTGTTTTGTTTTGTTTTTTTCTCCATGCCATTTACAGTAGGACAAGGATGTAGCTAGAAAGCCAGAGTTTTCTACCCAGTGAATAATGGTTTGCTTATCCCCAGATCTAGAGAAATTAGACAACGAGAAGAGGGACTTGATTCAGAGTGACATTGCCGCACTTCATCACTTTTACTCCAAGCACCTTGAGTTCCCCGACAGTGACAGCCTGGTAGTCCTCTTTGCACAGGTAAGAACACCAGTCTCCGGTGACCATCTCTAGCCTTTCCCTGTCCACGTCCCTGTCCCCAGCACACACTTGGTAAAGATGATCGGAAATAGACTGATGGCTTCTATGATGACAAGGCTGTTGACCTGTTGGACCCTGTTTTCCATAGCCCTGCTGGGTGACCTTGAGCAGACCTTGAGCTGGCCCTCCTTGATGTGTGGTACATAGGAAATTTACCTGACCTCTCCCTTTGGCACAGAAAGAGTTTATGAAACCAGAGGGGTGTCAGCACCCCAATATTGTGGCATACTAGAAGCTCCTTGAAAGGGAAGACCATTTGAGGTTCCCACATTAAATTTTGCTTTTCTTCTCTTAAATCTTCTGTTCTGACCCTAGTGTCCTTTACTCCTACAAACACTGTGTCCCTAAAGCACAGGCAAATCCAGATGCCCCCAGGAGGGAGGCCTTCTCCAATGGCCCTAGGGAAGGACAGTCACCAAGACAGGAGCCCGAGTGGGTCTAGGTACAGCAAGTCTCTGCTGACGGTTTTTAAGATGTCTTTAGAGAAGTCTAGGTTTATGAAAATCAGATCTAATTAAAAAATCAGAGAGACTTCTAGACAAGAGCAACTTAGAAGCGACTGAGGCACTGGAAACTAGCTGTGTGGAAAGGCGAGGATGGAGGTTGGAACAGATGGAGGAAGTGCGGCGATCGCTGCGGCTGCGCGCAGTCTGACCGCATAGACGTTCCTCTTATGGCAAGGGTGGCACTTCCAGCATGACCTCCCGGGTCAGATTGCTCTCCCTTAGGTAGCCAGCATCTCCCCTACAAGCCGAACATGTAGTTGAAGGTGACCTTCCCGGAGAGAGCAATACGGCAAGGCTGTTGCGTGGGTGTACACAGCTCTGTTCCCCTGCCAGAAACTTCCATCTCTAGCTCCACAAAAGACCTTGGGTGGATGCTTATGCATCTTGATCTTAGAACAGAATCAGTGTCGCCTGTGTACCTTTTGACCCAGTAATTCCATTTCCAGGAGTCTGTCCCATAGAATCATCAGAGAATGTGGACAGTAATTCACACGCAGATTGTCTGTGGTGGGGTTCTTTTTACAACTGGGAGGAAAGAAGGAAAACAAATGTTTTTTGGCCAGCAGTACTTGGCATAGCCTTGTGACCGAAGGTTATATAGCCTGTATATTTTGTTTCAGCGGATATGTAAAGATGTGTAAAACGTGGATAGAGCTGTAGTGTAAAAGCAGAATAAAAATGTGTATAATATGAGAACACACACACATATGTTAAAAAAAAAGATTTGGTGGAAGGTCACAGGTGATTATCTCCTGAGTTGTAGACTATTTTTGCTTTTTTTAGTTGGGTAATTTTCTGAATTTTCTACAATGAGTGTGTGTAACTTAAGAAAACACTCAAAAGGGGCTCAGTGGGTTAAGCCTCTGCCTTCTGCTCAGGTCATGATCCCACGGTCCTGGGACCCCACCTCAGGTTCCCTGCTCAGCGAGGAGTCTGCTTGTCCCTCCCCCCGCCCCTTCCCCTGCCACATGTGCACACCCGCTCTCTCTCTCCCTTTCCCGCAAATAAATGAGTAAAATCTTAAAAGAAAAAAGAACACTGAAAAGAAGAAAAAGATTAAAAAGCATCCATAATTCTTCCACTTCAGAAATTCCACATTTAATGAATGAAGTGAGTCTTCATCTCTTTTCTGACCCACTTGAACTGCCGTGAGCATGACTGCTACCAGTTGGATGAATTCCTTGATGGATGTGATGTTATATCTGTTTTGTGACTGTCGTCCTCAGGAAAAAAAAAATGCCATTCTTGGTAAAAGAAAAAAGGATTCCAGTTATGAGTGTTGCAGTAGATTTTCCTAATTTTCACTTTACTCTGGATTTATAAAACACTTTCCTAAGGGTCCTAGGACAGTGGATTTGAGTGACAGTGGGCAGTTGAGGAATTGACTAATCTGCCATTAAAAAAAAAAAAAAAAGAGTTACCTGACTCTTTTCTGGACTAGAGAGGGCATGGTTATATGAGAACCCAGGAGAGATGAAATAAATATAGTGTATTTTCCCTTCTAACTGTGAAAAAAGATTGCTTTTCCTCCAGCACAGCAATGGATGCTGGTAGGACTTCTCAGTTTTGGTGTCGGAATTCTGGGACCTGATCTTCATAACCAGAAATCAAGGCACTTGGTCTCATAAGCAGAAATATATTTGTGGTGAAAATGACTCAGAATCTTTGACATTTGGACTGACTCAAAATCCAGGAGATAAAGATACACACACATAGACACACACACACACACACACACACACGACAACTGAAATAATTAATTCCTTTATAGACTTCATATTTATCAAATCATAATATCCATTCTCACATTGTGTGTGTATGCACTTACATGTGTATGTGTATGTATAGACACACACATGTATTTTTTCACATATGAATTTGAACAGGCACTTTTAGTATCCCCAGAGAAAACTCCAAAGCAAAGCTGAAAAGTGCTGTTCCAGCCCCGGGCCACCCTCTGGCCCAGCCTCCAGCCCCAAGCTGCGTGTCCTCTTCTCCAGCCTCCGAGCCCTCTCCTCTCTCTGCTTCGTGGGAGGGCGTCGTGCGTTACCTTGTGGCCCAGCAGCAGCTGGCAGCAGAAGGTGACTGCACTCCTCCAACAACGTCGAGGCGCATTCTAATCACTGGGAACATATGCAGGGTTGGGAAGTGTATTTTTGGTGTGCAGCCTACTTCTGGTCTAAATGCTAATTATGAGAATAGATTTAGCAAGGCACTAAACGCTTGAGTTGACTTGAAAAAAAGGACTGTGGCCCATGCATCCTTTTGAACAACATGCAAGTTCACTGTTCCTCTCTGGGGATATTTCAGAAGGGAGGGAAAACTGGCAGAGAAACTGCTATGCGGTTTGGCTTGTCCCCCATCCCCACCTCCCAGGAGCCGTGAGGACACTGTGCTTACAGGAGCCTTTGCTCCTGAAGAAACACACTCGCTCTTCCTCAGGGAGAGGAGGACGGTGGAGGGAATCGAGCGACAGGGCTTGTAGAACACTGAAGCCCGAAGGAATCTGGAGTCACAGACTGGTCCGGTTGAGCAGACGATGAGATTAGGAGGCAACGGAGTGAGTCTCCTACCCCTCAGAGTTAGTGAGGCGCCGTCTGTCCCTCGATTGGTTTTGAAAATTGTCGCTAGATTCATATTCATTCTCTCCTTCTGCAGACACTGCTGAGACAGGGTAGTGCTGCTCCCAGGTTGTCTGTAGATCATGCAGGACTCGCCTGGTGCAGGGCACAGAGCTCGTGCTCCAGTATATTTCGTTGAATGAATGAGAATCCTCATTCGCTCTTACCCAATGTCGGTTGTGGCTCATTGGCTCCTGGTGGTTGGTTAATGTCCTGATGACAGAGCAGGTTGGGGTACTGGAAGATGGCACAAAAAAATATGACATGAAGTCTACGTAGAAATGCCCAACACTTCCAGGCTTCCAAGGCTGTCCGTTGTTCCAGCCTGCAGTAATCTCTTTTTATGTCGAAAGTTCTAACTACTGGTTGTAAATATGTTGAATTGCAAAAGCCGCAAATGAAACCCCTCACAGCCTTTACTTCTCTGTGCATCTAGATTTCTAAGCCTTT
This sequence comes from Lontra canadensis, assembly GCF_010015895.1. Taxonomy (NCBI): domain Eukaryota; kingdom Metazoa; phylum Chordata; class Mammalia; order Carnivora; family Mustelidae; genus Lontra; species Lontra canadensis. The sequence goes on along the minus strand of NW_022631018.1, from coordinate 9,070,422 downwards.
GACATTGGCCTTTTTAGTTTTATGGAAAATTGCCTTATTACTATTCCTAGATCAGAACGATTTCAGAGGAAAATGGTATAGAGTAAAACTCTTTTGCGTTTCTGAGAACTTTGTTGTCTGAATATCTGGTCCGAACTCTTGACTCCTTGTCTGCCACTCACTATTTCTATGGCCTTGAGCAAGTTCTCAATCATTGACATCTCCCTGAGCCTCAGTTTCCACATCCGTAAAATGGGTCATCAGAGCAGTTTTGCAGATTTATGAGAGGGTAAACTTGTAGCACCTAGCATAGGGCCTGGCCCAGAGGACGTGCACAGAGGATGCTGTTTTAAAAAGCCCATCTGTTGGCCTGAAATGTCCCGGTACCGTGTCTCCAGTACGGAAGGGCGTGGTTCTGACCCATCGGGTAAAAGCGTTCAGCGGGGGCGCCTCACAGGCAGCCTTCACAGCAGCTTGGCAGGAGTTGGGGGGGTGTCTCAGCCTTTGCCACTGGCTCTGCGCCAGTCACTGCTCCTCTCTGACTTCAGATTCATCATTTGAAAAGTACAAAGGCTGGTTCCCCTTCCAGTTCTGAAGTCTTAGATGTAAAGGAAAAATACCCACTGAGTTGTCTCCCAGTTGGAGCGGGTGTGCGTCAAGGGCACGGAGTTAGGCCTGTTCGTCCTTCTGTGCCCAGTGCCCACCCTGTAGTGGCTCTCCGTGAACGTCAGTGCAAAGAATGAATGTATGGAACATAAAATCGGGGCATACAGTCCTCATGGCAGCCTGCTCGCTCTGCGTTAGACTTGCACAAGCGCGAGAGTTAACTCTCCTTCTTAAGGCTGAGACAGTTGCCAGTGGTTGATTTGGGCCGAAATGTGAAAGGCGGGCGTCCGTTCCTTAGCCTCCGGCCCTCGGCCCTGTGCCTCTCGGGGGGCGGGGTGGGCAACAGTTAGGTGAGCTGTGGAAGCGTTTTCCCATTTACCACCTCACCGTGTGGGGCAAGTTGTGGATTAAGTGACTTCTTTTTCTTAATGTATCATTTATTGGGGGTACAGTTGACAGACAGGGTTACATTAGCTTCAGGTATGCCATATAGTGAGTCAGCACTGGTGTACACCGGGAAGTGGTCCGTGCTCTAAGTCCACTTGTCCTGTCACCTTACACAGTCGACACAGTATTCCTGACTGTCTTCCCCATCCTGTATGTCACATCCTCATGGGTCATGGCTTTTTTACCCGGAGAAAATCAGAGACAGAGGGACCCTGTGATGGGTTCGTGATCACACAGCCGATCTGTGGCATCACTGGGACTGGACTCCAGGTATCCTAACTCCAAACTTCAGTCCTTGGAGCCTTAGCGGCTGTGGTGGCCTTGGGCCACTGTGTGTGGGGCGGGGGGGGGGGGGGTGGGGGGGCGGGAGTAGGTCGGCTGCACTAAATGTTCTTCCTTCCTAACAATTCTGCCTTTGTTTGTTACACATGAGATTGCTGGGTCAGTTTTGTTTGAGCCAAGTGTACGTTGGCCAAAAGACAGGTTTTTACATCACTCAACTGGAATGTCGTCCTAGTTAATTTGTGAAAGGTCAAAATTAAAGAATGATTTCTATCCGAAGAGAAGCTTCCTCTCACCTGTTTCTTCTTTCTCCCCCTCTCACTGCAGGTTAACTGTAATGGCTTCACAATTGAAGATGAAGAGCTTTCTCATTTGGGATCAGCAATATTTCCTGAGTAGGCTGAGTTTGACTTCACTTCTTTTCCTTTCTACTTAACACTAATTATATTTTTTTTTTGATTTTTAAATAACCTACCTAACTGCATGTGGCAGGCATGAAACTCCAAGTGAATTAAGACACCTTTTTAATTCTGCCAGATTTCAAAATATTTCCCATCCATTTAAGGATCCAAAGGTAGTAGTTAAGAGAACAGTTGCTTGTTAAGTCCTGCGAGGTACGGAGCTATTAATAAAGAATATTTTATAGTGCACATGGAAGGAATAGTCCGTGCCCTGCTGAGAAATTTGCTTTTTGCATGTCTTTGGTTCTGGAAATCTTTGGGTTTCTTATACTCAAAGCAAAACACTAATTGCCAACCAAGAATTGGCCATAGGCTAATGGAGTGACGATATGAGCTGCTTCTACAGCTGTTTGTTCTTCTCGAAAAATACGAGTATAAAAACAGCACAGCTGGGGTGGACACTCTGCTCAAGTAGCAAACTAGGAGGATTTCAAAGAACGACAGGATTTTTCTTTACTTCAGGAAAACTCAAGTAATTCAAGAAAGGCTGGCCCGCTGACAAACGGAGATGTTTATAGCTCTGTCATGGGTTTGCCAAAAATGGCTTTGCTGTGGTGTCTGCTGGAACGGGTGTTTTCAGATGCTTCGGTTCCCTGAAATCCAGTCCTCCCTGCAGAGATGGAGTGAAGGAGCCTCCCTGCACCCCCGTCTGAATCCACAGTGTAGATCAGCGAGGCTCTTTTTTTTTTTTTTTTATAAGATTTTATTCATTTATTTGACAGACAGAAATCACAAGTAGGCAGAGAGGCAGGCAGAGAGAGAGGAAGGGAAGCAGGCTCCCCGCTGAACAGAGAGCCAGACGCAGGGCTCGATCCCAGGACCCTGGGATCATGACCTGGGCCAAAGGCAGAGGCTTAACCCACCGAGCCACCCAGGCGCCCTGATCAGCGAGGCTCTTAACACACACCCCGAGCCTCTAGCTTTGGGCTAAAGCAGAGAAAAGGGGACACCCATGTGTTTGCTGTGGATGATGCGTGAGCTCCCGGCGTGCGAGTGTGCGTGTGCGTGTGTGTGTGGCCGCCTGGATCTGGGCGTCACACGGGTCTGAAAAATAGAGAAGCACGTGTACAGGCCTGTGTCTCAGCAGCACCTGCCACAGGCTTTCCCAGCCACTGCAGCCGGGAGTTTCTTCACGTGATATTGTCCCCGTGGCCAGAATGGTGGCCTCGGCCGTTCGAATTCTGATAGTGAGGAAAGAAGTGTCTTGGGGAGAAGGCCTTGAGAAAAGGAAGGAGAAACCGGGAAAGGCCATCAGACCCTCTTTAGAAGGCTCTTCCTGACAACTTCAGACCTGAAAGAACGTAGCTGCTCTCAGTGTTTTCCAGATGGAGAGCAAGGGTCAGTGGTGTTGTCTGGCATTTTACCGGGCCCAGTGATCACGGGAGAATGACGATACCAAGGGCGTGAACTATTCTGGGCTCTTTACCCTGGTGAATTTCTCCCACCGTTATTGAAAAGATACCCAGGGGTCTGTCTTGAAATGAATTAATAGTTCTTCAATGAAAGATTCTAGAAAGCGGCTTTTCCCTGAGTGACAACTTTCAGTGCATTTGTTTATCAGGTTCCCTGGGGCCTGATGGCCTGTCGTTAAGCCAGGTGGGCTGTGCTGCATGGCAGAGGCGGCCCTTCCAAAGGACAAGACAGGGGACTTGCTCTGTGTTCTCCCAGGCTCAAGCCCAGCCGCATAGCTCACTCACTGTGGCCTTAGCACCTGGGTGCTGGGAGACTACCGCTCCCTGTTGTGTCCGGCAGAGCAAGGGCAGCCCGTCCTCATCGGGCCCCAGTGCTCTCTGCTCTTTTGGGCTGGGGCAGACAGGACCAGGGTTCTGGTAGCTGAGGGCTTGGGCGAGTGACACTGGCCTCCAGAGCCATGTTCCATATGGATGTGAGTGCCCATATGAGCCCCAGTTTCCAGGCAGTTTTAATTGGGGGAAAAATCCCTTTGGGCAGAAATCATATCGGCATTGTGATTTCAAAGGCAGCATTTTCAGAGATCAAGCACTGTTTCCCTGTAGTTTAGAAATTTCTGTTCTCAGAACTTTGACCTTGATATAATCAGAAAGCTCAAAGCCCCTCGCATAGGCGAGTCTCTCTGTCCTCTCCGTCCCTGAAAAGCAGACCGTGAGCAGCAGGAGCAGTAATGTCCCAATTTTCCAGATGAGGAAATCAAGGTGTGGAGAGAGAGGCAGCTGGGCTCCTCAGGGCCTCTCCGGGCACCCCAAGCCCTGCCCGAGGAAGCTGGCCTCTCCCTTGGTGGCAGTTTCCCAACAGCTGAAGAAAAGACGCCAGAAATGAACCACAAAAAGAAAAAGCTGCTTGGAGCCGGCACCCCGTCTGTCCCGCGCGGTGTCCAGTGGAGGAGCCGTCTGCCACGGCCGCTGGTCTTTGAGTCCTTCATCTCCTGGGAAGGAGCGTTGGTGGGATTCATCGTCGCCACTATTTTTATTGTTTTGTGTGTGTGTGGTTTTTTTTTGTTTGTTTGTTTGGCCCAATGTCACCATTTTGAAGTGTGAATTTCACTTTTCCGTATTGCTAGAGGCATTAGATATGATACAGACACAGGCAGGACGATCTCTTAGACTATGATGGCCAACTGTTAGATTGTTTTTTTAAACATCCTACCAAGATCCCAGTCTTGTAACCTAGTAAGTACATAGCCCGGGATCGCCTGATCAGTCTGCCTTCCGGAGAAAACTGGATTTTCTTTTCTGATTGACAGCGTTGCACTGATGAATCACAGCTGTTGCCCCAATGTCATTGTGACCTACAAGGGGACCCTGGCAGAAGTAAGAGCTGTACAGGAGATCAGCCCGGGAGAGGAGGTGAGTGTGAGGCCAGCAGTGGCTGTGGCCGTGGGTTTCCAGCCGCGGTTTTACAGGGCGATCTGGAAGATTCTGTGTGGCCGCACTGGGCAAGTCGGGCTGGAGGTGATCCCAGCAGCTGACTGGTTTCTGGTCTCAGGCCCTGCAAGTCAGTGATCAGGTTCATGGCTCATGACTTCGAGCCCTACGCTTTTGCCTTCCATTCAGTGCTCCCCATTTCCATCTATGGCCAAAAAAAACCAGGAAAGAATAAATTTGAGCTCAATCCCTTACAAAGATTGATAGAGATTTGCAGAGAAAGGACACTGCCCAAATGAGCTCAGCGAGATTTTGGAATCTCTTGAGCGTCTCTGTATTTCTCCTGCCGAACAATTGAGTTTGAGCTTTTGCTTTTTCTTAGTGAATTTTGGCCTGCCCCCCCCACCCCCCCTCAGCCAAAAGAAGGTCAATCCCACTGTTATATGAAAGAGAGAAAAGCAACCCAGCGGTAGCTAACGCGTTGGACTCCAGATGCCCACATGACCCTCGCACATGCTGTCTCTCCACATCTGAGCTCCCGAGAGATCGTTGTTTAGGAACGCAGTTCAGGTGGTGGCTGAACACCAACGGGGCAAGGGGAGGCCGTCTGTGGCCAAGAGGCACTGTCCTAAACTTAGGGACATGGAGAAAACCAGGTGTTCTCTCCCCTGCTCAGTGATTCCCTGTCCTTTCTCATGTGCTGGCTCCGAGCAGCTGCTTGGTGAATTTCGAGAGGAATGCTGTGTGCTCTTAAGTAAGTAAGAGATTCCCTAGCAAGGACACATGGATTGGTTGGGAATGTAACCGCACACTTCAGAGTCCATTTCAGTTTAATTGTCTTCAGTGCTTTTTAAAGGTCTTTGGATATTTTAAATTTTAGACACAGTGATTGGTATGCTAAGCGATAAAGGCCTTGGCTTCTCCAGAAGCTGTTGACCAACCCACAGCCAAACTGGGGTGGGAAGTCCAGGCCACAGATGAGACTTTCTGCCCTTTGCTTAATTCATCATGACAAGGGTACCCTGTTTTCATTTGGGGCATCTTGCGACTATGCCGATGCCTCCGTAGGAGGCACAGTCTCAGTGGTTCAGAATGTAAGTCACCAGGCTCCAGTGCTCCCCTGGGGCTGTGTGTGGAGACTCCACAGTCTGTCACCTGGCCGGGCTCTGCCTGGGCCCGCACAGCGACACTGAGCGGCCTCTGTCGCCATCTTCTGGGCCCTTGTGTTTGTTGCGCGATGTTTCAGTCCGTCCTGTCAAGGGAACACGGCAGCTCTTACGGCGCGAGGGAGGCCTGCAGAGCTAGCTCCCGTGCCTTTGCCCTCCAGCGATCGGAAATGCGGTGACCTCGCTTTGGGAATCAGTGCTTTGGGGCGACTTGCCCTTTAAAGAGGGTGTCAGATGAGCCACGAGGTCTCCCTGACTGCCCTTTGGGTTGGGAAGAGCCTGGCTTGGCGGTGCCTGCAAGCACCCAGCCCGGTGCAGGTCCCCCCGCCTGCCAGCCTGAGGTTACTGGCACGCTGACGGCTTTGTGACATCCATCTGTTCGGTCAGACATTTGCCTGATGGTGTGGGATGAGCAGCTAGTGCCGTCCCAGTGAGTAGATAATGGGCAGTTAAATGCCGGGCTCCTCCATATGCTCCAAGTCCCAGTTATAGACCCCATTAGAAAACAGCAAGGACGGGAGGACCTGATGAGCTCAAAGGCAAGACTTCTCTAAGTTCTCTGGCCCAGCGGGGTAAGGCAGCAGCCTGCTGCTGTCCTAGAGGCTGTGTCCTCCCTCTGCCCGGCCCAGCCTCTTGCTCCCTTGCCAGCAGATCGCAGATGTGTTCCTGCTTCCCCTCCATCCGGCAAGGCATCCAAGCTGGCCCAATCTGGGAAAGAAAGGGGCCGAACGAAGGCCGGGCAGACACGAACCCGGGCCAGTGTCAAGCATGAGTAGGGTCTGTGCGTCTCCACATGTGACGGGGCCCTGTCCTTGCTGGGACACATCCACGATTGGCTGTCTTTGGGGAGGCAGGGGGTGGGCATGCTTTCAGCGCTCCCCGTTGACTATTCTGGGGACTCCTTGTTTCTCTAGAAGGCGGAAAGAAAGGCTCTTTCCATTGCAAGGAGGTGGACAAAATAGGGGATTGCTGACGTTAGAGAATTCAGGGTTTTTAAAGGGAAGAGCATCCCCCCAGCTGTGGCCCTCCTTGGGGCCTCCCCCGTGAGTGTTTGCAGAGCTGCAGGAAGGGGAAGGAGCGAGTGCACCTGTGGCAGACAGCCTTGTCCACTCTGTTTACCCCCTTAGGTGTTCACCAGCTACATTGACCTCCTGTACCCAACAGAAGATAGGAATGACCGGTTAAGAGATTCTTACTTCTTTACCTGCCAGTGCCAGGAGTGCACCACCAAAGACAAGGTAGGGCCCCAATCAGGAAAAGGTGCTGACCCCCCCCGCAGCTCAGGACCTCAGGTGCCAGGCACTGCCCTGTCTGCCTTGGGGTATGCATTGCCCATGTTCTTTCGTCCATGCCCCCCCTTCCTCATTCTGTTCTCTTGCTTCATAGATGTGTGAGCCCGCAGATCTGCCCGTAGCAGACATGTTCTAAGTGTCCTGCCTTGATTGTCTAGAAAATTCGTATTTTTATTTGTTTGTTGTAAAAAGATATTAGAGTACTGAATTTCTTAGATCCGGTGCCCAGTTTCCTTGCAACTTTAGAATGGGCGAACCCCTATCTCTGCATGGAAAAATAGACTATTTGAGAGGTTTTTCCTTGGTGCAGTTTCTGTACGAGGTAATGTCTTGCACGTGTGGACATTTCCCACAGGATAAGGCCAAGGTGGAAATCCGGAAGCTCAGTGATCCCCCAAAGGCAGAAACCATCCGTGAGATGGTCCGATATGCGCGCAACGTCATTGAGGAGTTCCGGAGGGCCAAGCACTACAAATATATCCTTTACAACTGTCCAGAAGTTTACTGCCCCTCACCTGCCAGAGGTGCTGGGTGAGCTGGGAGGAGGGAGTGGAAGAAGGGTGAGTGTAAGATTCTGAACGTGGAAGGAGGAGTGTCTCCTGGCAGATGTGGGCAGAATAATGGACTGCCTCTGACTTGGCGTCACCCGCACCCAGTTGTATGGTGATGTCATCTTTCTTCTCTTTGTTTCACTAGTGTGGTCAGGAGCTGGATGTGGTAGAAGAGTTTATGGTCAAAGCTGTGAAGGCGAGTTCCTTGAAGGCCCTCATTGCTTGGGTGTTGTACTCCAGGCAAGCACAGTACTGAGGGCTTTGCTTATTATAGCATTATACCTAATCCACACAGGGACACACAGTTTTGCCATCCCTATGTAGCAGATGGGACTCCTAGATTGGAAGTAATTTACCCAAGGGACAGAGCTCCCAGACCAGGATTTTTGCTCCAAGTCTGCTGACTACCATAATCCATATTCTTAACCCCTACATTATAGCATTTTCTTAGGTTAAAAAGGCATCACATTTACACATGGGGGGAAGAGCTAAAAGCAGTGGAGGAAGTTAGAAGCACAATTTTTTTTTTCTCAGTCTAAAAAAGAACTTTCCTATAGTGGGGACTTCTTCCTTAAAAATGCTTCTACTAAAGTGCTGATGTTGGGTGATGGAGGTTGAAGGTTTGTGATCTTAAAGGTTGTTTATAGCTGAACCGAGGGTCTGTTCCCCATGGCTAAAATTTTTCAATTGTGTTTAATAGTTGAGGTCATTAATTTTTCCCAAAGTTTCTTTCTTTAAAAAAATATGTTACTTGCAGAAAAAAAATATTTTCCTTTCCCTTTTGCTTGGCTTTCCATAATTTACTTTTTCAGAGGGTGAGGGTAGCGGTGGGGTGGATGGAATAACTCCTTGAACCCAGCCTTGGGCAGTGTCCAAGCAGAAAGGCCTGAGCCAATGGTTTCCTTGACTCCAGAGCACCCCCTAGTGAGCTGCTGGAGATCTGCGAGCTCAGCCAGGAGAAGATGGGCTCCGTGTTTGAGGACAGCAACGTGTACATGCTGCACATGATGTACCAGGCCATGGGCGTCTGCCTGTACATGCAGGATTGGGAAGGAGCCCTGCGATACGGACAGAAAATCATTAAGCCCTACAGGTGATTGCAATGGCTGTCCTCATCCTCTTAGCAGGGACTGGAATTGGATGATTTAGAATGCTACGTTTGTTTTCTGGCTGTCCTGTGTCGGAACATGCCTCGAACAGCTTTCTCTTTCTGCACCCACACCTGGAGGCCCAGGTGCAGGCAGCTGCTGCATCGGGCCTGACCTGTTGGGTCGGCCGTCTGCAAGAGATGCCTGTGGAGACAGGTTGAGGTTAGGAAGGGGGCGCCGGGCAAGAGCCCTGCCGGGACCTGTCCAGGGTGCTGTGTCCAAAGTAGTTAATTCCTATCAGTATTAAGAAGCCACCAGCTTGTTTCTTTTCCCTCCCATGCCTTCCAAGGTAAACAGACGTGTTCATTAGTAAGCGGGGGTCTCACATCCCTGCTTTTCCCTCGTTAGTCACACCACCCTCTTCTTGTGCTTTTTGAAATTGTAGCCCAGTTTGCAAGTGGGGACATGCTAGGACCATTGTGTTGGCTTTGGTTATCCATTCCCCACTGCCAAAGCCCCTCACCCCCACCCCTCGTTCTGAATAAGGCAAGTTGGATTTTAGCTTCCAGGAATAGTGGATATCAGCCCCGGGGAAGTTTCCTATTGAGAGGGTTTTTAAACCTCAAAGTGTGTGACTGATGGAGGTTTGAGGCAGTGTCCTCCAGCTCTGATTAGCCATTTCAGGGCTGGGATGGCCTAGATCTTATCAGCGGGGCCCTTGTTAAATGCATTCACATTGTACATTTATTTGCAGGGTCTCCCCGAGACCCAAGTGGCTCAGCATCCCTGGGCATTAGACCTGAGATCCCTGTGCCCCAGAGGCACCCCCGGTGTCTCTCACAGATTTGAGAAGCCCTCAGCACTCCCTCCGGTTCTGAGGTTGGGGACTATAAAGTTTGTGTCCAGTCTGGATTTCCAGGGCCTTCCACTTACCCTGCCTTGTCCAGATAAGCCATCAGGGGGAGCTCAAGGGAAGCCAGCTCCTAAAATCTGCTCTTAGAAACGATTTGCTACACCACAGAGGCTCTCAAAACCTGTCATCTTCCTAGGCTTGGTGAGAAAGGCCTCTGGTCTTATGCCCACTGCCCTCTGTGAGATCTAGAGGGAGGGGATGAGGGAGAGAGAAAGCTACGAGATCATCTTCGCCTTGTGGTCTGTCTCCCAGCAGGGCCTTGCTCCCCTGGACCCTTCCTGAGCTTAGTGAGCCCCTCCTGGAGGCGGACTCTGGTGCCACAGCTTCCCCTGGGCAGATGATGCCGCCTGCCCAGGAATACAGCTAGGATGTGCCTCTTTTGGGTGGCTCTTGAGGGTAGCGCCATATAGACCGGTCTATAAATCAACACCTGCACACACACACACGCTTTCTCTTTCCCCCTATCTGCTCTCACCCATGAGCGGCCTCTTGGTCTCTTTCCCTGGCAGGCCCTACCCGTCGGCCTTGTAAAATGTGGAGAGGGAATGCCGGCTGTATACAAAGCCCCTACTGGACCACAGAGAACGCTTACTTAGAAGTAGGTGTCCTAACTACGGAGTGCTGGCCACTTTGCTAAACCAACTGATGCCGTAGAGTGTGACAGAAAGCTGGGGTCCTGAGACACACGGGGGTGTGTGTGTGTTTAGGTGTACTGTCTTTTTAATATGAGGGGATAGGCCCAGTGTCTTCATAAATAGGGGATTCACTTTAAAAGATGTTTTTCCCTGTGCCCTGCTCTGGGTGCACCCAAAACAAAAATCTGGGATTAGGATTGAATGTTGTGTTTATCAATGTTTTTTGTGTAGGATTTCCCCTGCGGTTTATCTGTAACTTTTCAGAAACACACGAATTGTGTGAAAGGAAGCACCTCTGGGGTGCATAGATAGGACCGAGCCATCCACACTGTCCCCCAGCACCTGCCAGGGCTTGGAGGAGCCTAGCCGCCATGGGGAGCGGGCCGCGGGCTGGGCAGCCGTGGGCTCACTCTGCCTGATCTACAGGCTGCTCCCAGGCCTTTGACAAGTGGCTTTTACCTTCTCCTCTTCCTGCAGCAAGCACTACCCTCTGTACTCGCTCAACGTGGCCTCCATGTGGCTGAAGCTGGGGAGGCTGTACATGGGCCTGGAAGACAAAGCTGCTGGGGAGAAAGCCCTGAAGAAGGTACGTCGACAGATGGGGCTGGGGGTCCTGGTGCCCCACGGCCCCTTCGTCCCCTGTCCTCCTGCCTGATAGGGCTGAGTGACTCAAGTCCTAGAGATTTGACCCACTCTTGAGCCACCTCCGGCCATAGAGCTGGGGGAGGAGGGCTGGGTAGGTCAGAGTAGGGTAAGTGATTGAGCCTTTGCCTGGTCTGCACCCGGGCCCTCCCGTAGGAGAGGGGTGCGCCCACCGAGAGGGGCTGGCTGCCGTTCTGGGCACAGCCTGTGACTAGAGAGAAGTGGGGACCATCTCCATCCTGCGGGAAGCCCTGGAAGTGGACAGAGGCCACGGAGTGGGTCGGGAGACCTTGCTGAGGGAATCTTCCATTTGTCCTTCGGTTTATAATTATGCATTTACAGTGTCTAAAATGTACTTAACTGTTCATCCAATACCAGCTACATGGGAGGACCCTCCTGTGTTTTTTTTTTTTTTCTTTTAATTCTCACAAAAATGAGACTTTCCTGATGGAAAAATTGATATCCAAACAGGCTGAGGCCTTCCTTCAGACTGGGGTATTTCTGAGTTGGAAGTGTCCATTCCACTTACTGAGGCTGAGACCCACACCTGGGCAGACCAGGCCCATGGGCAGTCCAGGCCCGTGGGCAGTATTTGCCTCCCTCGGGGTCCACAGCTGCCCTGTGTGATCGACAGGGCAGGGCCCTGACCTGTTACCTGACCGGAGCTCACAATCACCGTCCTATTTGGTTTTTGTTCTTTATGTAGAAGTTAACAGGTGATATGAAATGTAATCTTTGAGACAGTCTCTTGAGTCCTGTAAGAAAATGTTTGAATGTTGGGGCCAAATTCTCTGTATCTCCCCAGTAGACTCCTTGGGAAGGTGGTGTAAGGTCCCACATCCCAAATGGAAGGGTCTGGGCCCAACTAGGCTAGAAGTGTGAGCTAAGTATAAACTTTTCCTTTTTTTTTTTTTTTCCTTTTTTTTATACTTTTCCCTTTTTAAACCATAGAATTTACCTCGTAAGGTAACAGATTTATTGTCTTGATGAATTGAGGGAAAATTGACTAGTTGGGTCACAGGGGCAAGGTGCTGGTAGGTGACGAGGTCCGACATCAGTGAAGGACACAGGAGATCTGAGCAAGAAGCGTGAGTCCTGAACTGACCACAGAAGAGAGGGAGCAGAAGAGGCATTTGATACAGGACATTCCTGAAGGCTCACACTGTTCTTGGCCTGCCTCCTGTTGGTTTGAGATCTATGAAGTGAATGGTATAAATGAGAGGTTTGTCCATTAGAGTCATAGGCCATCAGAAATTCTGTCTGGAGAGTGGAATTTCTATATGTGAGTAATAGAGTTGAATACAAAAAAGCAAAATAAATTTGTAGAGATAACATTTGGGCTCTGTTTCCCTTATCCCGGACCCTATTCTAAGCATTTCATGTGTACTAACAACTCTGAGAGGTAGGCATCATTCCTATTTTGCAAATGAGGAAAACGAGGCACAGAGTAGTTAAGCAAATTGCCCAAGGTCACAGAGCAAGGATGTGATGGAGCCCCCCGGCGACTCTCCCACTTTCTGTCGCCCCACTATGAAGAAGCCTTGTCATAAATATGTTCTCTCCAGCTTCCTCAAATGAGACCCGCAATTACTTTTAAGGTTTTTTTAAGAATATGTATTATAAGGAAATGTGCTGTTTGAAAGGGAAGGACTGTCGCCTCATGTCTTATGGATTCGCCATGTCAACTAAAACCAGGATAGGTTCGACGTGAGGTTCACTGTGGACTTCTCTGTTCCAGCCCGTTTACTTGGTTGAGGACAGCCAAGTAATTCTGTCCCTAAAGCATTGCTTACTGCAGTATCTAGAATGTCACGAAATGGGTTTCTTTGTATCCTTTCTTCAGCTAGTGGTACAGACTGGGTGACTAGTTGGTCATCAGATAATCTCATCTATTTAAAAAGAAAGGAAGAAAAGAAGGAGGCCAGGCTCTGGAGGAGAAGGGGGCTCTAGGAGCCCGTGTGTGTCCTGTGCCTTGACGCAGAGCAGTCTGGCTGGGGTTACGGGGCCCCACGGGGCAGGGTGTGGGCGAGAGGGGGCTGCCTCCAGGCTCTCAGCCGGTCACTTGTCTCTGCCTGTCCTAGGCCATCGCCATCATGGAAGTGGCCCACGGCAAAGATCATCCATACATTTCCGAGATCAAACAGGAAATTGAAAGCCACTGAAAACACGCCAACTTGGTCATTTTTATTTAAATGCTAATGCAGAAACCTTCCAAGATTTGAATATTTCCAGTCCTATACATGACTCCTGCATTTCTGCAAAATCGCTGGAATGAAAACGCTGCTCGCACTTAAGCCTCATACATGGCTTACCTGGAAGTTGGTCTTCACCTTTACTCTTAGTACCAAAATAATCTTGGAATGCTTTCATTGCCCTAAGAGATAATGGCATGGTTTCGTATGTTATCATAGATTCTGGACAGATTGAGTTTAAAAAATATATGATTATTTTTCCCTTCATGCCTATTATGTTCTGAACACGCGGGAATGATGAGGGGGAATAAAAAAGGTAACGGTACTTCAAGTTTGTCTTTTCTTCTGTCTGCGGGGAGGAGCTCACGGCGGTGGTGGGAGCTGGGGCCAGGAGGGGCAGTCACTGCTGCTCTGCGTCGGGGTTCAGCCTGCACTGGCTCTCAGGGCTCGGTGACCTTGGAGGAAGAAAGAAGGTGCAATGAAGTCACCCAAGCGCCCCACTGGCGGGGGACGGCATCTGCTCTGAGGCTTCGGTCTGGCATCTGGAATCCCTGTAACGCATCAAGGTGCCTTGCTTCGCTTTCTTGGGGTTTTTTTCCCCCTCCTCTATCCGAAAGCAGACTTCCCATTCCTCATTCTGATGGTTCTCCTGCAGGACTCTCCTTGTTTGGAAGCCCTCCAGGGTAAGCTGGAGAAGGAAGAAAAAATTTTTTCCTTACCAACTCTGTGTTATTGAGCAAACACTGATCTGTCCCTGCGTGGCCAGCAGGAATCCAGCTTCCCACAGCCCGGAGGGCAGCAACCTGGGCGCTGTTTGCTAGCAATGCCTCCAAAGGCCCGGCCCGACCGCCCGCAACCCCCAGGCCGCGCTGTTTCCTGGAGGGGGCGCCTGCAGTCCAAAGAGCGGCACTTCCCCACTGGTAATAATTAAAGCCTGATGGAGTCCGCACTTGAGTTTTCTCCCATATTCATGAGCCACAAGCAGCTGGACCGGCCGTAATCCTGCACCTTACCCTTCCGACCGCATCGGTACCCACGTGCACACATCTCACACGTGCACGTGTGTCACACGCACGGGGCTGACTGCACACAGTGGGGATTCAGCAGGCAGGATGCATTCTGTTCCGTGAAGTGCAGTCAGGTGCTTACTAAACACCTACTGTATGCAGAACACTCCAAGTGCGGAGAGAGAGGAGTGAGGCCCGGGGTCTGGCTCCAGGGAGCTGAGTGCTTGGAGAATGCTAACTGACTCTGGAGGAAGCCCAAAGTAAGTTTAGCCGCCAACCCCCCCCGCCCCCCGTAGGTTTTGTAAATGTTAGGAAAGTAATACTTTCTCAAAGAATGGAAATACTGGAGAAAATAAGCTGTTCTTTCTTTCTTCTCCAGTCCCGACTCTCCAGAGGTGACCTCTGGAAACCGTGCGCTGATGCGGTCCCAGTGCTCCCCGCGCCCACGTAAGGTGTGTATGCAAAGAGATTCGAAAAAGGCAGAATGGTGCTGACCTATTGTTTTGTGATCTCTGTCTCCGACTTAACAAGCTGGACCTCTTTCTCACTCCAGCATTTGCAGATTAGCCAGAGTCAGAACATGGCACTGACGGGGTCATAATTTACTCCGTTTACAGACACGTGGTTTTTCCAGGTTGCTGTTATTAGGAACAGTGCCACAAGCAACGCAGAACTTTGCTCTCAGGTGGTAGCGTTTTGGGGCTAGATTCCTAGCCCCAAACTTCAGGATCCGGTTGTGAAAACTATTAAAATCTGATTAATTTTGGCCACATTTCCTCTTTAAAAAACTGCATCGGGTACCAAGAAGATACAATGTTTGCAGTATTTGTTTTCCTCTACTGTCATAACAATGCACTGTTTGAAATGGTTTTGCCAGTCTACCGTGTGAATTACCGTTTGCTACGCATGTACTGATGAGATAGGACACTGTCTCCTATACTTAGGAATTCCTGTTTTTCTTCCGCAAGTCGATATTCACAGTTGTTTCCTATCTTGCTAATCATGTCTCTCATTTTATTCTTTAAAGATTTTTCTTAGCAGGGGGAGGGGCAGAGGGAGACTCTGAAGCAGACTCCCCACTGAGCACAGGGCTGGCCGCAGGACTTGATCTCACGACCCTGAGATCAAAATCAAGAGTCTGGTGCTTAACCGACTGAGCCACCCAGGCACCCCTGTCATACTAATTTATAAGCGCTCAGTGTATTTTGGGATATTAGCTCTTTGCCGTGTCCTGAAAATGTTTTTTCCCTGGTTGGCCATTCACTTTATTTTTCATGACACTTGCTGTAGAAAGTTTTCATCGTAAAGTGAAGAAAAGAAAATGTTTTTATCTTTAAATGAAGAAAGGAAATAACACAATTTTTAAAGTCTTTGCTTTGCCTGGGAATTTAATAGGAAGAGAACCAGTCGTAATCTTTAAAATTTTTTAACTTTCAGAATTGCTAGCCGCTTACGGCAGCAGCATTGACGGATTGATTTTCCTCTGCTGATCTGAAACAGTCCCATTATCGGCCCTCAAGATTTAGGTTTGTTTCTGTAGTCTCAATTATTGTGGCACTGAGAAACTTTTAGTATCTAGTAGGGCTTGTCTTCTGTGTTCTCTTGATTTGTTCTGACTGTCCTCCCATGTGTAGCCCTCCGTAGTCCTTGAGCATCATTTGACCAAGCCGCCCTTGGCCTTTCCCTCCTTCCCCGAGAAGGTGCTGTTCGGTATTTAGAACTGCACTGAGAGTGAGTAATACGCAGGCGCGGACTTCTGAACGTGAGTCTTTCTATTCAAGAATGTGGTGAGTTTATCAGTTTGTCTGTTTTGCCTCAAAACGGTCAGGCTTTGATTATATAGGTCCTACCCACGGATCTTCATTCCTAGATTTTGTTTTCCACAGCTGTTATGAATGAGCTCTTTTCTTCCATCATGCTTAACTGGCAAGTCAGATAACGTTTTCCCATTTGTTTTTATCAGGATGTAAAATCACAAAATTGACATATTTGACCCTGCTTTTGTCATTTCATTGCATGTCTGTGAATGTTTTCCTTACACTTATCTTTTGCTCTCTGGATTTTCTTCTTTCTTAAAAAATTTCCTTCCTCAGCTCTGCCAACAGTCTGGAGATAAAAGAGGAACCACCAGTAGACCTGTTTATCTCAAAATTATATGATAAGACTCTTTCTGTTGTTATCCAAAGAAAATAAACGGAGTCCATGTACTCAGCCCATGAAAGAGAAAACAAACTAGTGTATGTACCTCTTTTCATTCTGCTTCTCTCCATTTCCACCAGCACTGTTATCATTTTTTTAACGTCATGGAGTTTTTCTTTCAAGAACTGGTAATTGCTTTGTTGCCTCCGTCAACATACACACAGAACTATTTCTATGTTTGAGGAGACGACACCCAGAGTGGTTCACGGTATTCTCACTTACGTGGCCTGAGATACGCTGGGGCCTCAGTGAGTGAGCTCCTTGTGGAGTGACGAGGGAAAAATGGGTTAACACAGAAGTGAGTGTATTGTCCTGTTTCTCCTCAAAGGACACCTGGTGGCCACCATCCTCACCAGGGCTTCACTGTGGATGTCTTCGGCAGTTGACGGGGTAAAAATATGGGCAGGGCAGCCTTTTTAAAACCTAGACAGGAGCTATTGAAGGACAGACTAAGAATATGGGTGACCCAGAGCAGCCGGGGGCCTGCTGTTTCCATGTGGACAGTCTGGGGTCGGAGGAGGTGACAGCTGGGGGAGGGGACTTGGTGCTTGATCAGGGTTATCATGGCGCTGGGGGGAAAGATCCCTTTCTGTGTATTTGCCATTCCAAGTGATTACCCTGGGCAGGTGTTGTTTTTTTGTTTTTGTTTTTTTTTTAATAACTGTGACAACTTTGGAATCTCAAACGAATTCTTCAGTATGATTGAGTTATACAGGAATGAAAAGTGGGTAGAGATAAACAGGTTTTAAAACAGTGAAAGAGCAGATTTTACCAGGTACTTTTGCCTATGAAAACAATCCAAAATGTAAAGGATGTAGGTGCTTTTATCTAATGCAAACATGTATGACACAGAAGAGAGAGGATTCAACTATTTTCTCTGGAGAAAAAAAAAAGTTTATTGCATATGGAAGTCAATAGATATCTTTTACAAAAAAAGTTAGAATAAAGATCTCACATTTGTAAAGGCACATATGAAACATTTTACAGCAATGACAAGGGTCGTGAGAACAAACAATATCCAACTAGGACCACTATCGAAAGACTTTATAAAAACAGATAACAGTGCAAAAAATACTGTCAAAAGTCAGTTTTACACACTTCATAATTGTGTACAAAACTGGCAAGCATAAGCTTATTTACTGATATAAAAAAGCACATAGAATAGCATGCATAGTTTAAGGCTTTCAATATTAAATTGAGAGAGACTATACCAAATTAAAGTTGTCACGAATATTAATAAATCACTCCCTGACTTAGGGAATGTCCTATAACTTTTTCATGCCCCCTCTCCCCTTACAGCCCGTTTGTCATAGAGAGACTGGACTGGTGTCTTGCAAGGTAGCCAGTGGCCACCGAGGGGAGAAGACAGGTGGTGTGGGGATCCCCAGTCCCAGCCTGGAATGCGTGCTCCCAGCGACAGCAATCCTAGACAGCTACATTTCCAGGTCAGCTCACAGCAGCCAGCCCCGCTGCGCTGACCCACCCCCTAGAAGTCCCGAAGGCTTCTAGGCCTTCAGAAAAAACTGATGTCTAAGCTGGGGAGTTGTCCGCACATGGTTTCAAAAGGAAACCTATGAAATGCCAATTGTTTTGAGTGATACAACAATTCACAACATCTTATAAAACACAGACAAGGAAAGCATCAAAATACTGAGTTAAGTAAGAGAACAAGAAGTCCAGTGGAACAAACTACATTGGCCTGGTGTTTGATGTAACACGAATAATACAAGGTTATATGTTTAAATAGTCATCTGCATATGTAAACTGTTTTCATTTTTCCCATTTAAGAATCCTCGAGCGTGGCAGCGGACGATATGAAGGAACCCAGGACAGACAGGAAATCATCTCTGATGAAGAGTAACCTTACTTTTGAAAGGGTGTGTGGTTACTAGAGTTTTAAGATTCCAAACTGGCAAGAAAGTTTAGTTAAGGGAAGTGGCAGTAACGTTTTGCAGTGTTCACGCTGGAAAAAAAAAAGGCTCTGAATGCCAGCTGCCGGGCCCTGCTGCAGGGCGTTAGTAGCTAACACTGTAGTTGGCGGGGGGGCCCTGAGGAACGCGGAGGGTGCCAGGCTCCCCTGCACTGAGAGATACCCTGACTCCAAAGAGGATTCCTGAGATTTTAGCAAAATGGTTCTACCCCCCTCCAAAAGGCACAAAAAGCCCCCTACCCCCTCTTTTCAGCTTTCTCCTGGAAACCTGCGGTCCAGCGAGAAGGCATCTGGGTTTCCGGGGAGGATGAGGCTGGGGAGAGACAACAGGACAGGGCACAGAGTGGCCCCTCCGCGGACAGCAGAGAACTGGTCACCAAACAACGGGTCCGGCTCCTGGCGTGCCCCGCCCTTTCCCGGCTGTGCCACATCGGCCCCTCCCGGTGAAGAGGCCATGCCCCGCGGAGGGGGTCAGGGAGGAAGCCGGACACAAATGAATCTGACCACACACGTCACTGCCAAAGGCAGCCCCTGGGAATGCACGGAAGTTCCCCTCGAAAGACACAGAAAGCACCACTGCTACAATCCTTGCTCCAGACAGGACAGATGATCGAATCTATCCTCCCCCTGCGCCCTGGTACCGAGGAGTGACCGCGTATACCACCAAAGCAACTTCCTAGTTGATGACAATTTTCTAAAGATTTTATTTGAGAAAGAGCCAGAGGGAGAGCACGAGTCGGGTGAGGGGCGGAGGGAGAAGTAGGCTCCCCGCTGAGCAGGGAACCTAACTTGGGGCTCAATCCCAGGTCCCTGGGATCATGATCTGAGCCAAAGGCAGACAGTTTTAACTGACTGAGCCACCCGGGTGCCCATTTTTCATTTGTTCTGGTTCTTTCCATTTGCCAGATATTGTTCCTTCAAACTTAGTAAGCTTTTGAAACTTAAATTTAGATTTCCTAATTATGTAATTTAGAGCAGCTTAAGAGAGTGATTCTCTACAAGACTGAACTATTTTGTAGGGTTTGTGCCAAAAGGGTAGGGAAAGGAAAGCCAAGTGAGAGTGGACCCATAAAGCAAAAGGAGAGGTCAGCAGAGCCCTAAGCAAGCGTGGTGCCCTTGGAGTGAAGGCGATGTCACAAACCAGTCCTGCCCATGCCCCCCAGGGAGACAAGGAGCCACTGCGGGTGCTGTACCGACCTCCTCCCCATTTTTGTGCCCTGATCATAAACACGATATGCTACCAATGGGAACAAGGTTGGCGACTGTCCCCCGGAGGGCAGGACATGATGGCGACGCACAGGGGCTGTGGCTGTGGACACCGGGGGCTGGGGAAGCAGGACCCTCCGCTAATAAGGCCACACAGAAAGGCAAAGCTGCCAGCGGGTGAGGGGCGATGGCACCCCCAGGCACACGCCCGAACCGCTGACCTTCAGTGAGCTCCACCACCGTGGCAAGGGCTGTTTGAAACAGCAAGCAAGGGTGAAACAGACCCCAAACCCACAGCCCTGTTTTTCCTCAGGCCTCCACTGCGCGCTTTCCATCCCTCCGGCCACACAGAGAAGCAAGCAGAAAGCAGGAGACATTCTAGAGTTCAGAAAATTATTTGTGAACTGGTACATTTTTTTTGGATAGCAACTTCAGGGCTGCTCAGAGATGCTCTCCCTCTTCCTCTTCCCGTATCTAACTTCCCTGGGCAAGCTTATGGCATCTTTGGGAAAAAATGATCCTGACGGCCCGAGCACACAGAACAAACAGGGACTTTCGACGCAGATGCTCCTCATGGCCAGGCCACACACCAGCTCTCGTCCTCCTGCCTTGTCACAAAAGGTCCCTGAACTTACGTTTAAACTCTGCACAGTAGGAACTGATGCACGCCCTCCCACGTCACTGCCCCCCAACAACAAGCTGTCTGGTCTCATGCAGTCGATGGAGGCCAGACACTCCATATGCCAGGCTCAAGGACATATCCATAGGGAACATTTTTCATCTGACCTTGCAGAAGATGCAGTTCTATTCAGCTAAGAGATAAGAAAGGTAGGCAGAACACAAACGCTCAGCCACCTGAGTTTATCACCCAAACGCAGAACATCAGCATAGGCAGGAAAAGGGTTACATATTAGACAAGCTGGCTGTGGAGTTTTATGGAATCCCATGACTAACAGTGACTTTTGGGGCAACACCTTTGGATGGGCAGATTTGGTTGTCTGTACCCTCACATCTCTCCCAGGCACATTGTTGTTACTTTAAAAGAAGGTATCACTAAGGTCTTTTGCCCCCAGATGTCTGAGGAGCTGAGGCAGAGACAAGAACCGTTCTGTTTTCTTGCACAGCATCCAAGAGAAGTTTCAAATGTAATTTAACATCTTAGAGATTTCCACCCTATAGGGCCAACTAAGACTATTTCCATCCTATAGGGCCAAGTAATTTGTCATCCAGAATGCTGTAGGCCACTGGGAAACTTGTGCAGTGTCCATGGAAAACCCGAATTTCTCCTGGAAGCAGTAGAAAAAGTAGCTGAGTGGCTAATTTGTTCACAAAAAGAAATCACTAAAAGCCTGAAAAATCATAGGAATAGAGCTGATAAAATAATAGGAATAAAGCAAAACAGGGCAGCAGAAGAGTCTTTGGTAAAACGTGAGGAAGCAGATTTGCCCACACAGGGCCACCTAAGGACCCCAACAGTGATTACTTGGTACTTCTGGAAATTTCCTCCTCTAGGACCCCCAAGAGCTTTTGCCAAAATGGAGGAAGGAGGAGGAACAGAGTAACAGTCACGTGGGTCTGACCCAGTCCTGTCCCTTGTGTCTCAGCTCCCTGGCACTCCCCGCATCTCAAAATGGTGGACACATCTCCCCAGAAAGAAAGTCAATAGTTATACCTGCTTTCACCATCAGACACATCACGAGAAGTGGAGGAATGAGATTTGAAAGCACATTCTACTTTCTGGCTGTGGACACCTTCAGGCCCACACACCATGTGCTGTGACCACTGGGCTAACACAAATTGTATGTCAAAAGAGGGCAGCTGAACCCCACAGTGATGTGCCTGATGGCCAACACTGCCTATGAGAACATTCTAACATCTAGGTGTACAAACATCTCTGCAAAGAGCGACTTCCCAGCCCCAGGAGGTGACCTGTGCACTGAGGGCAAAGCGCACCACGGCAAGGCCAAGCTGCCCATTTCACATGCTTTCCTGTTCATTTGCACTTGTGCGGAGAAATGACATACGGTGTGCTGGGACCTTACTATATCGGGGAAGAAAAATGTTGTAGAGATTAGGTTGATTCATGTGAGTTTTCTGTCACTGTAACAAAAAATGGCCCAGCTACTGTCAATTTCCTATGGTCAACCTGTAATTAAGCTGAAAAGATGAGAGAAGTAGGCAGCTGGTAAGAACGCTGACCTCCTGCACGCCCTAGGGTCCAAAACTGAACCTCAAAAGCTAAGAGTAGACAAGATAAAGGATAAGAGAGTATTGGGAAAGTCGGTGGTCAGGTCCCACAGGAACCCTTTCGGCGGGGCCCACAGAGCCCCTCCGACCAGGCTGGGGGAAGAAGGGGCCGGAGACAGCCACGTGAGTCTTCAAGACAAGCAATGAGATGTAAATCACAGGAAAAATCAAATCATAGATAAATCATGGTTCCTCTTCTTAATCTAAATCTAGGATCATAAAGTTTGTAAAAGTAAAATTCTCTCCATTTAAGCTCCTTGGAAGCACAGTGCTCAAAATATTCCATGTTGAGAGGTTTTCCCCTTTCCCAATCTTGCTGTTGCCACTCACTGAGAAGAGGAGCTCATTCCTCTTTCCTCTCCTATAAAGAAATCAACATTTGGCATTGCTCTCAAACGCAGACAAATCTTCTTTTACCTCCTAGCCAAGGAAAGAGGTGTGTTAAATATAAATCCTATGAAAGGTGGTGTCTCCTTAGAGCCCGAGAGAACCAGTAGGCTCAGCTAAGCTCCACTCAAGGATGAAGACATCAGACTCAGCCTCCGCCATCCAGGGACCATGGCAAACAAGGACAAATGCTGGCTGCCTGTGCCCGAATGAGTGCGGGTCACAGAAACGAAACATTTCAACTGGAAAACTTAAAAACCAGAGGCCCCAAAGTGGTGAATGGCTTTGCTGCAAGATGGTATCTCCCCCTCCCCGCTTTTTCATTTTCTCTCTTCAAATCCAAACAGAAAAAAATAGACCCCGACAGCTCCAGCTTCAGACTTGATCCATCATCAGGAACTCAGTCCAAAAGCTCTAACTAGATAACTAATTTAATACACTTTGCTTCAAGGTTTATTCCTTGGCTTGCTTCCCAGATATAAAGCATCTCTGTGCAATTATTATGCAGATGCCACTAGAAGGACTTTCGCTGCCTGCTGCTAATTTCACAGGAGCTGTGCTGGCATTCGCTGGAGATGGGGAAAATGAATGCAGAATGCGTGACAGAACCAAAAACATTTGTTTTTAAAAATGAAATATGTGGAGTAACTCTTAAGTGGTTTCCTTTGGGTTTCGACAGAAACTTCGGCGAGGCGACTGGACAGCAAACCTACCCCTTCCCTGCGCTGTGTGCATTAACGGCGACTCCCGCAGCACAAAGTGACAGCGGCGGGCGGGTTGAAAGGAAGAGCAGGTGTGATGAGCTCAAAGAGACAGCGGCTCTACGTGCTGCCCACGCGAGACCCGATCTCCCAGTGCCCGCACTGGGGCCGGAGGGACGGAACAGGAATACGGACGATCATCGGAGAAGCCAAGAGCTGCAGACCAACTGTGCAAACATCCCAAACGCCAGACTATCCTGAGGATGGAAAAGTGTCCAAGGAAAGGAAACAGATACCTCTTTGCCTGTTGATGATCCAAGCTCCAGGTGTCTCCTGGTGAGGGTGAGGAGCTCTGTGCCTTTGGAAGTGTAGGGCATACTCATGGTTTTCTTTTCTAGAATGCACACGTAAATTTTACAATCTCGAGAGCTTAGTTGAAGTTACCCTCCTTGTCTGAGGCTTCATACTTTGGAGTAGAAGAGAGGAGGCCCTTCATCTCCAGGTACTCTGAGTCTAAGTGAGAGACCCGCCGCCACAGCCCCTGGCCCAGTGTGAAACGGAGCGGACTTCTGCGCCAAAGCAGTTCATCGGGAACCCCCTTCCACGCCCTCTGGGGCCACAGGTAACCGGAGGTCACACAGGCTCGCTCTTCCTGGCTGACCTGATGCCATTCTTTCTGAACATGTTCAGCTCAGGAAAAACAAAACAAACGGCGGCAGCAGAGGAAAGCTTATGTAAGGGGACACCCGCAAATGCCAATTCTAAGAACAAAGCCACGGTTTGAAAGTTGCATTCAAGAAAGAACTAAGACAGGAGAGAAGCGAAGTCCTAAAATCCAGCTAGAGGGAAAAGGTGTGGCACGATTTGCCGTGTACTGACCTAAGAAATTCAGGACAATGACCAGCGTAGGCTCCGGAGGAGACACACAGAGGCGAGCCGTGAAGTGTCCGGAGAGGGGGATGCACGGAGAACAGGGAAGCAGTAAAGGGCTTTGTGTGAGACAGATCCCCGCATCTTGCAACCAGTGGCCAAAAGGTGGAGGACAGGGTCCCGAGTGGGCTTAGCGCTGCTCCTGCAGGCCAAAGCCTGCAGTGAGAGCCGCACAGCTGGGAGGGGCCTCCCAGTGCACTTCTTGGCCAGGGCCCCGCCACCTGAGTACCAAACAGCCCCCATCAATCAGCTTTTCCAACTGTTCCCTTTACAGCATTTCCAATGACTTGGTGACTGATGGAAAGACAGAATGCACCCAGTACCTCGACCTTCACGCCTCTGTCCAGCACACAAAGACTATTTAAATAAAAAATGATATCAAGAGCCTACCCGTCTCCTTTCTCTTCCCACTCGGGTCCATTATCTTCTCTCAATCAGGCAGGAGGCCTAGCTGCACAGATGGCCTGGCCCAGAGCCTCAAAGACCACCGGACTGGGGCCCGCTGAGCAAACAGGGAGCAGTAGTGGAGACGGGTGCTTCCCTGGCAGGGAACACAGGCTCCAGACTCCAGCAGAAGGGAGTGCTGAGAAAGGTACAGTGCAGAGCTCCTCGCTCAGCCTGGGTGAGGGCTGATCCGGTCTTTAACTTCAGCTGCTGAGCATGAGGGCAGAAAGGAAGAAGGGAGGCCACTGGCCATCAAGGCTCATGAGCCCCCAAATATAAGAGAATAGTGGGGCTTTCTTTGTTGTTGTTGTTTTTTCCCTTCAGGGAAGGGCCTTGGCCCCTATCTTTCAATTTTAGAACAAATTAATTTTCTTGCCATGTTGGATTTGGATGTGAAGATGAGGCTGATGAATTTCAGGGTCAGTTACTAATCTGGCCACAACTTCACTAGAGAGGTCTTCCCTTTATGCCTCTGTCCGCCAGATGATCTACCAGACAGCCCTTCCTACTGACATATTTACAATGCAGATCAGTCAAAATATGGTTCAAATGAAAGGTACTATATTATTGTGAAAACTGAATTACAATGATTCACAAAAGTTATCCCAAAGGGGAAAAAAATAAATTATCTCATATAAAATAATCTATGATGTTTGTGAATGCTCTTGGCTCCTGTCCTCAGGGAGCCCATGACCTGCCTGCTCTGGCCATCCACGCCCCTCGGGGGGAGATGCTGTCTGGGGGTGCCTCCCCATCTGCACGACGGAGCTGGGTCCTCTTGCAGGAGCTGGGTCGGGGGGGTTAAATGAGTCTGGAGTTTTGGAGGAACTGGACGAGCACTTGGTAGACAAACTTGTACTGGGCGATGGTCTGGATCATGAACATCCTCTGCTCCCTGAGCAGCCGCAGCATCACAGGCACATCCACCTTCTGCAAGAGAACAAGCACCACATCCTGAGAAGAGAAGCCGCCCTTGGGTCCCTCCTCATTCCCTCCTCCGGGAAGCTTTGGCTCACTGCCCATCTCTAGGTACATGAGAAAGCCAAGGGCCTGGCCCCTCTAGGGTTGCCCACTCAAAGACCTTCTATCAGCACCTGGAGAATCTGGTTGTCACATGCCACTGGCACTGGTGTAAGATGTGAAACATGCACCAGATGGTTCGAGAAAACCCAGAGGCTGCAGTCGCTCATACTGGACTGGTACTCCCCACTCCGGCTGGACTCAGTGGCAGGATTCAAGACCTCTCTGGGTCTTAGTTTCTTATTTGTACAAGAAAAAAAAACGATGCTTTCCTCTGACAACAGCGTGGCTTTGCCCAGGTTAGCAACACTTCCTCAGCCAGAACAGTGGGTGACCGGTCGTACCCGCCTGATGGGATCCAGCAGTGACATGCACGTAAGGCATTTGGCACAGTGTCTGGCACACACTGAGTTCTTAATAAAGACTACCCATTATTATTAATATCAATGAACTGAGAAAAATCATACTGATCCTGCCACCTCACAGAATCGTGGTCATTATCAAGTGAGATAATTTATGGGTAAACCTTGAAAACATCAAGTTACAATCTCCGAACACAGTCATGTTGATTGGTTGGTTGGTTGATTTTTTTTTTTTTTTTCAGTTGGTCCTTCTCTTTTTGTCTCTACGCCTCACACCCATTTTCAGAAATTCTATCAATTCCGTGTTTGGGGTCTTCTCCAGGATAACTAGGCTGCTTCTCAGCTTTTGCCTTTTCTTTTAAGTTTTTATTTAAATTCCAGTTAGTCAACATATAGTGTAATGTTAGTTTCAGGTGTACAATACAGAAATTCAACACTTCCCATCCAACACCCGGTGCTCATCACAACAGCCATAATTAGAGTGAAAACCTTTCACTAAAAATATCTAGATTGCCTGTGTGTCAATTCTTTGGGAATACAGAACCAGCTTCAACAGAAGGGAATCAACACAGACCAGAGGCTCAGTCAAGTCCTTTCCATCCTCCTGGACCAGCCAGGGCAGAAGTCTCACGGAGCCCACAAAGCCAGCGTGGCCGCAGCACACGGCCCCTGCTCTGGGAGCTCCTCCCCAGGGCGACACCAGCCCCATGAGGCCTGCAAGCGCGGAGCAACCGCAGGAGGCAAGGCAACGCACCCCCAGATGTAGGTCTTTTCTTACTTGACTTTTACAAGCCACTTCAGCCACTTCCGAACTTCATATAGCTAAGATACAGCACATGCCAGCCTTCTTGGCCTCTCTTCTCCAGAAACACGTAATGCGCACCACAGATTTTAAAAGGGACAGAGGCAAGTCCTCAGTAAGAAGGAAAGAGAAAAAGGCATGTGAATCCTCAAACTGTTAGTCAAACCCTACAGCCTACACCGTAAGCTTTGAACTAGTGGGTCATTGCCCACACGATACTCCAAAGTAACCGACAGCGCAATGTACAACCCATGGGCACCCAACGATGAACTTACACCAGCACCCACTGCTTGGTGAGCGTTACTGAGCTGGGCGCTGAAGACGTAAGGAGAGATTAAAGCTGCTACTCCCCCATTCCCATCAAGGTTTTGACGGGGAGGCAGGGTCACACAGCAGTTAAGAGCACAGGCTCGGGTCAGGCTTCATCTGCCAAACCCCAGCCTTCACACTTCCTGGCTGTGGGACAGGGACACATCCCCTCATCTACTTGTGCCTCGGAATCTCTGTCACACAGGGCATTACCAGGACCTCTCTTATGGGGTTACTGTAAAGGCTACTTGAGTTGTAAGGCTCCCAGAATGGTGGGGGCACATTCAATATAGGTTGGTGGTTGTTCCTCTGATACTGTCCTTGTCACTGTTGTCATCACCCCTTCCACCTCCACCACCTCCATCACTATCCTCTCCTGCACCACCATCGGCACACCTACGTCCCCTACCTCGGCCACCTCCACCTTCTCGAGCTCCATCCACCATCATGGTCATTACCATCTCAATGCTTGTAAGACTCAGCTCTAAAGACAGCATGTTGATAAGGGACAGCTGCGAGACAAGACAAAGTTCCCCCATAATCAACGAGAGTCCTAGTTGCTCTAAAGATTCACTCCCAGAGTCTCTGCTGTCCACTGTCCCTAACTCCCAAGGAATCATGCTGCAGTTGCTGTGTGCTCAGTTGTGTCTAGAAGGCGTTTTCTCCTCTCTACTCCATGAGGAAGGGATAACTTATTCAGAAAAGCAGCCAGAGAAGACATCTCATTATTTGGGTACTGAAAACCTAACCTTTTATTATGAGCTGCTCTAGGGCAGAGCACTAAATCCTGGGGGGACAAGGTAGAGGACTGCAAACCATAAAACTAGTGCTTTTTAGGGGGGAAAAAAAAAAGTATAGGCATTAAAATGTCAAGCTAACATTCAGTGACCCAAAGAGGTGGGCCACGAAGACACTCGTCAGAGCAGCCTAGGAGCGTTCCTCCTCCCCTCCCACGTCACAGCTCCCTGACCTGACTAAAAAGCATCTTTATTCCAGGAAAAAGAAAAGGCATTTCACTGACAAAACTAACACTGTATGGATTACAGCCTGAAATATAAAGTACACTAAATCCAGAAGCAATGGATGGGAGGCAGGGAAGTTTAGAGAGGAGAAAAACAGGATGCGCAATTTTATATTTATTTGTCAAAATCTTTGCTTAAAAAACAAATAAAAGAGCTAAATATGCTCCACTCCTCTTTTGAGACGAGGGTTTGACTCTTACTAGCCAGGCCTGAAGCAGAACAAAGTAGAGAACTTGTCTCTCCCTAACCGTCTACCAATAGCAGTGATGGGAAATGGGACAGATAAGGCTGGCTATATTTGTGCTAGGGGAAGGGAAGGGAACAATATGAGTCATCTTGCTATCTTTGAATATCAATGGGAACAGAAGTTCTTTTTGGACTGACCATGTTCCAGCAAAGAATGTTCTGGCGTGCAACTGGGCATTGAGGAAATCTACTATGTTTGGACACACTGTAGAAAATTTAATCACCCTGAGCCCTCACCAAGTCCCTGCGAGGCCCTAATGGCTGAATCCTCACTCAGCACCACACTGGCTCGGACATGTGCCATGTGTCCTATTGGGTCAGTAACATCTGGGGGCCAATGAGCCTTCGTGTCCTCACATTACTAACGCTCAGCTTTTGGTGGGTCTCCAAAGAGCTCAGAACAGAACCACCTTCCATGTCAGACAAGATGGACAAAAGGAGCAGTGGGGAGCAGAGGAAGAGTTCACAGGGAATAGGAGACAGAGGGACACTGTGGGGAAGACAGTGACACAAGGGAGTGGTAAGACAGCTAGGGAAGGGGATGATGATGAGGCTTTCCTCCTCCTCTGGAGCCCACTGTGTCTCCAGTGGAGCTTGGATATACTCACGCCATATATACTACACTTCTACTTCATCTTTTTCCATCTCCCTAGCACCGATTCAATGGCAAGCTATTCAGTTTACTAGACCCTTCTAGAGACTTCTAGAAGTGACAGAGGAGCAAGTAATCAAGAAATCTCATGATATGAGACAAAAGGATAAAAACTCAAGGAAGATGACAAAATTCCTGTTAGGTAGTCTCCGCTGATTCTGCGGAGGCATTTTGATGGGCATTTTGCTCATCAACAGAATGTCTGTTTTTAAAAGTAGTCCACTTTTGGTATAAGCCCAATTTTACTTTTTTTTTTTTTTTTTTTTTTTAGATTTACTTATTTTAGAGAGCACATGAGAGCATTGTGGGGCAGAAGGAGAGAGAGAAAGAGAAGCAGACTCCTCGCTGAGCGTGGAGCTTGATTCTATGATGCAGAGATCATGACCTGAGCCAAAACCAAGAGTCGGGACACCCAACTGACTGAGCCACCCACACGCCCCATGGATTCTACTTTTCAGCAGCACATTGATACATATGGATTCAAAATTTCCAAAATGAACTTTATATAGGCAGAGTTTAAAAATCCTTTGAACATGTTTGAACCTGTGTATTTATCGTTTTTCTGGAAGTTTCAGTATAACAAATTTCGTGGGGCAATATTTAATCTGATTTTCAAACGACATACTACTGAGTAAATCCATATATTATATCAGTTCTTTCACAGAACATGCATTGTCACATTCCCTAATTTAACAACTAAGGAACCACTTCAAAAGCTTCCTTGGATTCTCCAAGCTATATAATTTATTATTTTTTTAAAATATTTCATTTATTTATTTGTGAGAGAGAGAAAGAGAGCATGAGTGGGGAGAAGAGGAAGAAGCAGGCTCCCCGCTGAGCAAGGAGCCCAACACGGGGCTTGATCCCAGGGTCCTGGAACCATGACGTGAGCCAAAGCAGACGCTTACCCGACTGAGCCAGTCAGGTGCCCCTGTATCATTTGGGAACGGAACGAGAACCAATGGCACCTGGCATCTGCCGGCAGAGTGAAGACAGGAAAGAACTGGGGACCAGGAACTAGAAGACCTCATTCTCACCTTAGCACTGGACAAGTCCCTAAATTGTTTCTGGACCTGAGTTTCGTCGTCTGTAAAACAGGACAGATGCCCAGCTCCTCTACACGGCTGCTCTGAAGACCCCAACTAAGAGCATTAACAAAATTAGTGAAAGCCATTCAAAACCCCCAAAGACCCATGTGAACAGAAAGCAGAAGAATGGTTCTTAAGCCTTGGATTTGATCTGATCTCACCTCCGTCAAATCAGAAGTCCCTCTGTACCACTCCCTGGCCTGGAGCTGCAGGAGAGGCCACACACCGTGTGGGCACCAGCTCAGCACAGCCCACCTCTGTGGGGAGAAGAGCTAGGCATGCACCGTTGTGGGGGCAGACCATGTCCGTGTGCTACCCCAGGCCTGTCTAGAGGAACCACAATCTCCCCGTCATCCAGTAAACACATTTTTTGCAGAGGATCTCGGCTGAAGCATACTCCCGAAATGCAAGTTGTAGCTAGATGACCTGTGACCAGATAACCCACCTGGGAAGGTGACCCACAATAGAACCAGATGGGCTGCAAAACACCACACAGCCTTCTGGAAGCCGACATCAAGCCCATCAGGCTTTCTCAATGTTTCCTATCTCACACTTTCATCTCTTTCTTCTGTGTTATCTTCGAGTCTACACCGAGCAAGGGAAAGGCGGAAGATAAGAAAGGCTGTAAATGTCAGAGGCCAACTAGGAATTGTGGATCTGGAAAAGTCTTGTCACAAGACGGGAAATGAAGCCCTGGAAACGCAAAGGGCCCCTGGGGAAGGTCTGGGGGCAGAGTACATTTGTCCCTAAGGTGGAGTACTCAGGAAAGCCTCCAATGACTCACTTCGTTATGCTCCAGGCAGTAGATCATCAGCTCAGAAAGAATGACCACGCCAGTCCGCCCCACCCCAGCGCTGCAGTGGACCACGATGGGGGGGTGCAGGCTCCTGGGGCCTTCCAGCATGCTGTTGGTGTGGCGACGGACTGACTGGATCTCCTCCAGGTAGGCTGCAAGACAAAATACAGATCCCGTCACCAAAATCCTACTGGCTTTGCATACCAGAAAGGGGAGGAGGAGACAAAAAGAAGGAAGGTGAATATTTCTCGTTTTTTCTTTTTTTTTTTTCAAGTGACAATAATTTACAGTTCTTACAAGACACTAATTATTTGGCTGGTACCCGCAGTACAGTCCTGGATCCAGAAAGGACCAGCTGGGAGTCAATTAGTCCACGGGAGAATTTGTTCTTTAAATTAAATAGTTCTTTTTTAAAAATTAAATTCTGTTTTCCCCTCTGCAAATCCCAAAGTCCCCCAAGCAGATGATTCTCGACATTACTTACAGCAATTCCTACTATTAACAGACTGGGATCAGAACACCAGCGAGGTCCCCTTGAAACACCCGCCTGTCAGAGCCAATTTCTGGTGGGAAGAGCGTCCATCTGCCCCTTTCTCCTTCCCCTCACTGAATGACTGAATGTCAGCTGAGGCTTGACTTCGTTTTTAGATGTAAAAATAGATGGGGGGGGGGGCAGGGGCTCCTGCTTTACAGCTCAGATTCCACCGGGTTATGTCAGTAGCTGAAGAGGAGCCCTCCCTCCTCCGGAGGCAACGTGCGTGTGTGTGTGTGTGTGTGTGTGTGTGTGTGTACGGGTCCTGTCACCTCCGCATCCCTCCTGACATCTGCCTGGCTCGGCAGGGCTGCGCTGGGGTCTGTTCCCTATTCCAGTTGGGCACAAATGACAAATTACAGCCGTACACGCCTTAACAACTTTTCCTGTTCATGGGCACGAAAAAAAGGAAAATTCTATAAAACGTAATCCTCAAACAGTCCAAGAAATGGAAGAAGTCCATTCGTAATAGAGATTCTATAGTAGCTAGCTCAGGGGACAAACTGACCGAAATGTTCTTGATACTCAGAAAATCTCATCCCCATGAAGCATTGTAGACAAGACTGGGGAAGTGCTCAAATTGGAGAGAACAAAAGGGAGCCCAAACCCGTCTAGTGACGTAGAAGCGTCTGTTTACATACAAGTACTATGAACTCCTACTTGCCTTTATGACATTAATGCAATTACAAAGTCATCTGAAGTAGTTTACCAAAGTCAACGATTACCATCATCACCACCACTGGTAATGTACAATGAGCTCGGACAAAACAGAACAGAGGGAAGGCAGGGCGCCTGGGTGGCTCAGTGGGTTAAGCCTCTGCCTTCGGCTCAGGTCATGATCTCAGGGTCCTGGGATCAAGCCCCGCGTCAGGCTCTCTGCTCAGCGGGGAGCCTGCTTCCCCCTCTCTCTCTGCCTGCCTCTCTGCCTACTTGTGATCTCTCTCTCTCTGTCAAATAAACAAATAAAAATCTTTAAAAAAAAAAAAAAAAAGAACAGAGGGAAGGCAAATTCTGAGATGACCGACACAGCAGTTACTACCTGGGACCAACGTGAGCTACACACGGTGCATGGAATTCTCAGTTTTTCTGTGAGAGGGCTGAGAAATTCAGTGACCGTGCACTCTCTGATAAAAAAGGCAATGTTCCCACACACAAGACAGATCTTCCTCTCGTGCTAGGTTTAAGAAGAGAAGAGAAAGGAATACTGGTCCATAAAGTAGATGCTATCACTACATGGAATCTCATAAAACACAGAGAAACTGGATTAAAATGGATGTGCTCTCTAGCAGTCACATGAATCAATTCCTTAAGCTGTAACTCAGCGAAGACTTCTCCAGGCTGGAAGCCATGTGCCCTAAGCCCCTGTCTCCAGGGAGTCGAATTTAAACACAGGCAAGAATCTTTTTAAAATTCCTAAAAACCTGGAAGAGCCAACATTTCGAAGACACCACTCCTCGGCCCCCCAGCACACTGAGTTTCTTAGAAGCATCAATAAATTTACATTGTTTAAAAATATTCTCTATGGCAGTGCCTGGGTGGCTCAGTCTGTTACGCGTCTGACTCTTGGTTTTGGCTCAGGTCATGATCTCAGGGTCCTGAGATCGAGCCCCACATCAGGCTCTGTGCTCAGCAGGGAGTCTGCTTGAGATTCTCTCTCCTTCTGTCCCTCCCTCTGCCCCTTCCCATCCATTCCCCCCACATTCTCTCTCTAAAATAATAAATTAATCTTTGAAAAAAAATTTTTTTCTCTGTTTTTCAGTAATTTAGATGGGCCTTCCTTGGTTCGGATTGAAAAGATTGAACTATGATTTTCATCACCTTATAGACTCAAACTTCTGTCAGAGCTGTTTGCCAGTCATCAAACTGATCTACTTTTATTGTTTCCTTTTCTTCATCTTGGAGATAATTCTGGTAAGTCAAAGGCTTCCTAAGCAAAGGCTTACCAGAGGGGGAAAAAAAAAAAAAAAGAGCACTGTTAGGAGGAAAGAAAGTTCTACAAAGGTCCCTGCCCTCCTTATGAATGTTTTGAGCTACAGATAACTGACCTCAGTTGAGGCACTAACCCTCTCTAGATCTTGCTCTCGGTCCTTTGATTCCCATCCCCGCTCCGTTGTCTGTCAGTGACACCCCCTCAAGTCCCACCATCACTGCCCCAGTGGGAAAGCAAGTACTCGCAGCAGGGAACAGGTATGCATCGGAAGTTTCCCGCTGGAACTTGTGAAATGTCCCTTTTAGGTTCTTGAAGACCTGTTCTCCCCCTCCATTCTCCTCTGCACATACCGCAGGTTCTAAGTGAGTATCAAAATAAAATCAAGGGTTTGACTTCACACAACATCCAGATGATGTTCCTATAGTTGTCTTCTGTCCGCTGGAAAGTCAACAACACACAGGTAATCTGCCGAGAGCCCGAGGCCTCACTGGGTGAGCAAGGAATGGAGTGTCCCCACAAGTGCAGGACAGTTAAGCGAGACTGCAGAAAAGGAAGGGGGAGCACTGTAGCCATCACCAGCGTCAGATCTCATCCCCGGACTGTCCTCACTGGCCTGCCTTTCTCATGAGACTTTGAGTGCCTTCCAAACAGAAATGGTTCCCTGATTCTAAGAGCCTGATCCAGAGCCTGAAATGCAGTGGGCACACACTCAGCTTTTCATATAAAATACCGCATATATTTTAGGTCAACGAGCTTCTAAGAAAACCATACTATCAAAACTATATCGACAAATTAAAAAATGATAGTTCCAAAAACAACGTGATTTTAATAATTCCCAGTATCTTAATCAGAGGTAACCGGAAAGTACTCATTGAGATTTTTGTTGTAAGGAAGGGAAATGCAGGGCTTATGAGATGCAAACCCCCATGAAAAATTAAAAAATAAGTGTTCTTCACAGGGTTGTAGAACTATCACCGGGACCCATTCCTAGAACATTTTCATTGCCCCAAATAGAAATTTTTGTTTCAAACAATAACTTTCTATTCCCTATTCCCCCTTTCCCCTGGTCCCTGGTAACATCCACCCTTTCTACCTCTGTGAAGTTTTCTATTCTGGATACTTCATTAAAATGGAATCATACAATGTCTGTCCTCTTGTGTCTGGTTTCTGCTACTTAGCATAATATTTTCAAGGCTCAGACATATGACATCTGTCAGGTTTATTACTGAGTACCTAAAAGCCTACATCAAGATGGAATGAACTAGTTTGCCACAGTTTCAGCTTATTTGGGTAAAAGGTAAGGGGACTGTGACAGATGACATGTATTATTCTCTTTCATACCATACGGAGGGACGTACACTTCAATGATATAATCCATTTGCCACTTAAGAGAAAACCTCTCTCTCCATTTCACTTCCAACTATCAGACCATGGATGCAGTTGGTAAAATTCTGACTGGGAAGAAAAAACTTACATAAAAATCCTTGGACGTCCTCTGGGCAGCCGTGATCTGGCCAGTCCGTATACTGCAAATGCCACACCGTCCTTTCCTGCCCAGACAAAAGGTGCTTGACCTTCAACCCTGTGGTTGCATAGCAACCGGAATCTGTTCGGAACTTTGTGGTGACCTTGAACTTGCCATAGGTGGCCGAGCTGTGCTTGGAACCCAGTTTGGGCCAGTATCGGTGGCTCTTGGTTCGTCCACCTTCCTGAATCAGACACAAAAGCAAAACCAGAAATACAGTCAGGGGAAGCTCTTATCGCCTTCTTCTTAAACTCTGAGGACAGACGAAACTTGAGCAGCTTCTAGGTCACTAACGCAGGGCACCGGGCAGTCTCCATCACAGGGGAGATCCCAGGCACTGACACCAAGACCTTCGCAGCGGTAGTTACAGCACAGAGATACTCAGAAGACGGACAACTGTGCGGCAGTTGAACATGAGGGAGAAGAGCCAGTGGAGAGGGCCAAGGGCAGGAACAACATGGGATCTCTGTTTCTGAGGTTTGCACGGTTAAGTCACTGTAGTGGGGAGTGGATCAGACGGTGACCTAGAAGGAAACCCCGAGCAGGAAGCGGGAGGAGGCAGAGGAGGGCTAAGCAGCAGGCAGAGCTGGGGCACTGAGCGTGGCGCTGGGGCTGCTCTTCCGAGGAGCCCCGATGGCCCCTGCTTACACCCATGGGGGGCTACAAAGGCTCCTGTCCCAATTCATCTGCTCGAACGGAATCTTACATTTGAAGGACACCTGCCTCTTTTACTGACCAAGGGAGGTCAGTAAAACCTCCCTTAACTTCTGTCACTCCTGAGTGTCCAAGCGGATGACAAATTCCAAGAGACCGTAAGCCTCTGGCTGCCACACAGACCACCAGGCTTCACGCCTGTCAGGCCAGCCCCTTCTGGACACCCAGGTTTCAGCACAACTGCAACCTCCCTGCAGGGCCCACGGCCGCACGTCTGACTGAAGCAGCACCCCAGCACTCTCGATGCCATCCTCCGTTCTGCTTCCTTTGTGGCCGGGACCCCCCTGAGCTTCCTTTATTTGTTCACTTTGTCTAGTCCCTCCCACCAAGACAGGAGCAACCTGGGGACAGGGATCACACCTATCTAGTCGGCCACCAGGCCCCCGGTCAGCACAGATGACACACTGTTTGGAGTTGAATGAATCCCTTCCGGTAGTACGATTTCATAAGACAAAAAAAACGATTCTACACATTTTACAGAGAATTTACTCTTCGTGGGAAGGTCTCAAGTCAGCCGAGAGAAGTACTACAGGTTTTAAAGGGCTTGAACTGACTTTCATCACTACCTTCTTAAGGGTTGTTCTGGAAAGCAACTACTCAGAACAGTCCATGAAGGAAATACGAGTTTCGTTTTCAGTTCGCTGCTCCCCACCCTTTAAAAATTTGTAGGAAAGGGGTATTCCTTTTCCTTTTTTTTTTTTTTTTTAAAGATTTTATTTATTTGAGAGGGAGAGAGACAGAAAGAGAGAGAGCATGAGAGGGAAGAGGTTGGAGGGAGAAGCAGACTCCCGGCCAAGCAGGGAGCCCGATTTGGGACTTGATCCTGGAATTCCAGGATCATGACCTGAGCTGAAGGAAGTTGCTTAACCAACTCAGCCACCCAGGCACCAGGAAGGGGGTAATCCTTACCACAGATACTGGTGAAAGACAGATGATGCTAGCTGGTCCCCTAAATGACTTCAAAACAGAAGTTAAAATCTCATGAAAGGAAGAAAAGAAAGTGGTTAAAATAAAAAAACTGAGAACGTGACAAGAGAAGAAATATAAAACTTCCTCCCTTAAAGGCAGCAAAGTCCAAGCAAACTGCTTGGTTGACCAGCAGCATGCACCAGTTTTTAGAACACCACGCAGAGTTCTCTAGTTTCAACAGAAAAACTACATTTGACTTGGCAAAGAAAGGAAACGATTTTTTTTTTCCTCTCCCCAAAGAAGAGAGAGACCTCTACAGGAACAACAGTTTCTGGTCTCTCTTCAGCTGCTAAGGACGAAAGCGTGTGGGATTGGCCATGCCCAAGGCTGGGAATATGGGCTGATCTACCCAGAGCAGTCCCAAGTTCTCCCTCAAATTCCAGGGGAGATATGATCGCTCTGTTTGGCACACAAAAGTGAGCTGGCTGAAGTTTTGTTCTTATTTGTTTGTTTGATGGATTCTAGTTTATGGCAGTCTAAGGAAAAGCGCTAATAAGCTGGATGAAAATGGGATACGACAATAAATTATCTTTGGGAAATAAAACAAATCAATGTGGGAGGAGAGAAAAGAAATGCGTGCCAGAGAGAAAAAGCATTTGCAGAGAAATGGTGGTGGAGGAAGCAGGATGCGACAGCGAGGTCACCAGATGCAGAGCCGATCTCCCGCCCCCGCCACCACCCCCGGGGACAGATGGCTGTACCCCCAGCGCCCTTACCTCTTCCGCAGTGACCATGGCAATCACGTTCGCTCCCTGCTCCCACACCATCTGCCAGAAGTCATGACACGTGTGTGGCAGGGGCCCCTGAGTGGCTATGTAGTGCCATTCTGCCCCACCAACCACCACCTGGAAACCAAGGAAAGCAAGGGTAAATGAACCCCAAATCTAGAACAGCATTACCTGCTGACCATGGGTCCATCTGTCTCTACCTGAAAATCGTGGATAATATTTTAGGCCAAATGGGTTAGTGATATTATCAAAAAGTCTGGTAACACATTCTCACATGAAAATACATTTTGTCACTCAAGCCTATTAAAATACTTTTTTTTTTGGTCTGTAATTTATAGTAATTATATACAAACCAGTGAGTGTTAAAAACATACACACACACACTCAAATTGCATGACCCTACGGGTGTGTATAACCTAACAGAATTTGTTACAGAAATAATACTTGCGCTTAGTACGCACAAGGTACTGATTATTTCTATTCTTTCCACCTCTCTAATCTAGTCTGTTTCATTTAAAACACACACACACACACACACACACACACAACCTCAAAGTGGTCCTGATCACGAAATTGATTTCACACCCCCACTATTATACTGTGTCCCCAGGTTGAGGCACAGTACTCTCCACCATCCTTTTGCACAATTAAAAAAAAAAAAGTGTACCATGGAATATCATCCCTATGGAAGTGAGGTCTCTGTACTGATGACCTGCTATGAACTGTGTTGTCACCCTCCACTGTTCGCGCGACTCCGTGTGTCGCGTACAGGTGTTATGGACGCACCTCTAGCAACCACGAATGCTACTGGACTGTTGACTCCTCGCTCGTGCGGTACCACAGTATCCAAACCAACTTCAGAGTCATGAGATGATTTTGGAAAATAGAAGTATTACCCCATGCAGCTCAGGGTGACCTTGGGAGACTAATTCTGCCGCTCTAAGTATTAGTGGCAGAGAATCAGGAGTAAATTGTGCCTGAGGTGTTGAAGGTTGTGCTGTCAGGGTGAAATCGTGCCCTTTGGCGGCATTCCTTCTGAGCTCCTTTCCATTCCTGTGCAAAGTCGGGCCTCCTTAGACGTCCACCAGTGCAAATCTCTAGATAGTTCTTGGAGCACGAAGTGATCCTTGTTTGAAACTTTTTTCCCTCATTCATTTTATGAAACTATATACTAAATGGATTCCAACAAAAACAATGTCTGTTATTGTCTCATTACACAAGACATATTTAGGTCAAAGCTGGCAAGCGAAATCCATTTTCCAAGTACTGGTGGGAGATAACATTCATATATTGGCTGGCTGGCGAGGAGTTTCGTTTATCTGTGGAATTGTGATTTTAAACATTAGCCTCTCTGGCACCCAACATATAGGAACCATAAATACTTCCAAAGTATGCGGCTGCCAGGGGCCTATCAGCAAATTCCAAGTATTGACAGGAGGGCATTAGAAACTGCATTAAAACACAACAACCAAGGCTACTGAGGTAGATTTCACAGATGTCATGATTCTACCTCTGGAGCAAATCAATCTCAGCTCTACATTAATAGCTGCTTGGAACCCAGGGAGCAAACATTGGCAAGATCTATAGCTTTATTCGAAAAACACAAGGACAAGTTCTTACAAGCTCTACGGGTCTATTAAACGCACCCATGTCTAACCCGGATCCACAGGATGAAATGCAGGCCGTGGAGAATACAGAGGAAAGGGAAGCTTCTGTTAACAATACCCGGTGGGCGAAGCTGATGCAGACTGACAGCTTTTCCAGAACGCAGATGGAAAACGATGAAGGATATTTGGCCAAAAGAAGAAGACAGCATGGTATAGCTGTGTCAGGGTCCAAAGATATTCTACCAAGGAGCATTTCTGTGATTTGTATCTCTGTCTGATTCATTACTCTGGCTATTATTTCCTAATCTAAATTAAGCCCAGGAAACTAGCGGAGTCAGTTTACTCAAGAGTTTCCTCGGGTTCATTCTGTATCGTTCTAGTTCTCACTCTCAAAACTTAAAACCAAAATACCCAGTATGATCCACAAGAGTAACCCCTTTGTATTTTTGCACAGTACTTTCTGGTACTTAAAAATATACACGTGGTTATATCTATGCTCTGTGTACAAAACCCCTACATCCAACCACAGTGTTCTTTTCCTATTCTGTCCTACAACTATTGTAACGGACACAGGCACCAGACATCTGGCTGTATTTTATTTATTTTTTAATTTTTTTATATAGTGTTTTTTTTTTAATATAGTGATGGCCGTATTTTAGAGACTCAGAGGAACCTACCAAAAACTCAGCTACAGTTGGAAAGTCCAACGAGGAAAGGAAATAACACCAAACAAGGCCAGAAACAGATTTCTGAGGTTATGATCATACACGACTATTAACATGAACTGTGGATGATGTAAAAACATCCTGCTGTACTATTAGTATATGAATAAATTCTCCCACTTTGGAGGTCAGAGCCTGCAGTGACATTCCAAGCAACCACGTTCTGTTACTGGGAAGACAGAGGACGGTAAGCCACGTAGGAGACATTTAACCATGGAGCCACGCATCTAGAACTCTAAATTCTAGCTGGGGTCGAGCCAGGCTACTTTTCAAGGTGGTGAAATACTGAGATGTGAAGATCTGAAGTTTCTGAGATACTAACAAAGAATGGAGGATATTCCCGCGCTGAGGAACGCGGCCAACCTTGCAAGACCCGCATCACCCACTGGCACCTTCACGGCCTGCGCCGCAGGGTCCGCTCTTCGGAACACGGTGCACCCCGGGGACTTCGGCGGGACAGCGCACGACCCACAACAGGACCGGGGAGAACCGGTCAGTTTCCGCGGCTCCCGAACCCCCTAAAGACGTCCCTGATAGGACAAACACAACGCCTGCGACTTCCGAAGTCTCCACCGTGTGCGAATCACGAACCGAAGAGGACACCCTGAGCTTCCCGTGTGCGCGCCGGGGATCGCTGTAACTCACGGGGAGGAAAAAGCGAATTCCCCTGCGGCGAGCGGACCGCAGGAATCGCGGACCGAGGTTCTCCCGGAGGCTGCGAGGCTCCTCCTCCCGGAGGCTGCGCGGTGACGGACCTGCCGTCCGGTTGACTAAGCTGCACGGAATTCAAAAACACTCCCTCGGGGGCTGGGGATGAGCCAAGAGGCTCAGTCGGAGCCGGATGGTTGTTTTTTTCTTTTTTCCTCCCTGCATTTTTGCCTCGAACCCCGCAATCTTCCACAAGCCCCCACCCCCGCCCCCTCACCTTGATGTGGGAGGCGTTGATGTAACCCGTGTTATTCTCTTTGGTCGGGACCAGCTCCACTCTGTTCTCCTCATAGGGGACCACTTCGCGGATGCGGCTTCGCTCGGCGTTCTCCGGCAGCGCGGCCGTGCTGAAGATGCCGTTCGCCTTCTTCTTCGGAATCTGCTCGTATTCCGTGAACACCATTCCCTCCTCTAGCTTTTTCTTCAGGGTTCTGAACTGCAACAGAAATTAATCCTCAGCTCTCCGGATTACCTTATTCGAAAACTCCAACGGGTCAGAGTTCTTGAAATATTTTACAGTGATCGTGTTAATCGGTACTTTTGGGGGTACAACGAATGCCGAATTATCTGGTCTCCTTATTCATCATAGTGCTAGTGTCTCTGGCCCAATAACCAATCTCCTTCTCACTCACGCTTGAAACAGAAGTGGTCAGTAAGGCCAGGAAAGAACCCAAATTCAAAATCAGTGTTTTTGTTATTAACACCTCTGTTTAAAGTCCCAGGGATAAGAAGACTGTTCTCAATTACCCAAACATCCTTTTCTCCACTTCCAGAGTAGTGTTTTGTTTTCTGTTTTTTGTTTTTGTTTTTGATAAATTTAAGATGACACTGATCTATAGTTCCCTAGTTCTGAAGATGAGATCCTGTCTTTTATTTTTCCCATGGCCAAACTACTCATTACAAACATGGTATTCATTGGATTAAATGATTCCTCTAAAGTCCCTTCTGCCTTTAAACCTTTTTTGTTGTTGTTGTTATGTTAGTCACCACACAGTACATCATTAGTATTTCAGTGTCTGATGGAGTGTCCCATGACTCGTTGCTTGCATCTAACACCCAGTGCTCCATGCAATCCATGCCCTCCTTAATACCCATCACCAGGCCTTTCTAATACTTCATATATACTGGCAGAAATCCAAAACGGGAATGCTACTAGCGCTCTATTAAATTTACACATGTTTCTTAACTGGAGAGCAATTTCAGGAACTAAAGGAACACCTCTCTTCACCTCTAAAACACTAGCATGCAGCTTCTTCCCGCTTTTCAAAACCAAAGTTCTCACAATGCATTATCCTAACAATGATAAATCAGCCACGTTTTACAGCCAAATAGGGGGATGGTCTATTAAAAGAATTCTATGAATATCTGGGTAAGATAATCACTCCCTAAGAAAGGGTAATGGTTCACTAAATCACAGAGGCTGAGAGCTACAGCAACGGCTGAACTTCCTTGTTTTGCAAAAAAACCAACAAAACAGGTCCAAAGAAATGGACTGACTGGACCAAGGCCATGCGGCTTGCTAGGAGCACGTCCCGTTAGGCAGGCATCACTGCTTCGACTCGACGAAGAAACCTGAGATGCTGGAAAGCATCAATTTAATACAATGCACACACCGGGTCCTGCTAATCTCAAACTGGGGAATTAAAATTCATCAAACAAACCTCAGGGCTGGCATGTTTGGGCAAGGAGAGAGCTCTGGAACCCCAAGATCACAGAGAATGAATCACACACTTGACAAGCCCACTGCTTACCCTCTCGTCCATGGGAACTCGGGTGGCATCGGCTCGACTGTCTTCCCGCCCCGAGACCCGGGCAACGGAGAGTCCATTCAATGCTGCCAACATGAGCGGCCGCTTCTGTGCCTCCAGAGTGGCCATCTTCTGCTTCTCTAGATTCTTGCGGCAAGAAAAGGCATGTTCTCATTGTTTATTATATGGGTAGAATGCTGGAATGTGTTTTAATCTCCCCAAATCTGTAACTCCCCAGCCAAGGAATGCAGACAATCACCATTAGTGGGGCAGATTCAAACACAGCCTTCCCATTCTTCCCACTGTGTCTGTGGAAGCCAGGTCCTCCGGGACTCCTGAGCTTTTATATAAAAATGGATGAGTGAATGAACTAATAAACAAATAAGTAAGAGCAAAGACGCCATGGAAATACCCCCCTGACATGGGGCTCACTCCAAAAGAAAAAGAAAAAGAAAAAAAGCAAAACTGTGCACTAGCAAGATGCTTCTAGAAGGTAAGGGCTGAAGGAAGACAGAGCGAGGGAGAGAGAAACAGCCAATCCAGTCACAGTGATGGACCATTTAGTCAGATCAAAATGATTTAAAAAAACAAAAAACCATAAACATGGTTTGTTGCATTGTTAAGAAATGCAGATTCACAAACCATAAAGAAAAACCTTCCCAAGTTTCCACTCTGAGGAGTGGAGATGGAGAGAGTCAATCCTATATTAGAACTCTGGTCCTTGGGACAGTCCGCAGTACGAGGGAGATGCAGGTGAGCAGACTTGCCAACACCAAAGTCTCCGGTCGTCCAACGTGATCCATGAGGCATTACCCTTCCTGCTGCATCCGTAAGGCCCCAAGGAATGGGCCCCATGGTTCCCAATGGTCACGGTGGGACATTACTGAATGGGACGCAGCTATGGGAGAATATGGATTTGGGGGCTGAGCAGCCTATTCTGGGAGAGGGTTGGAGGTCTTGTTGGTGGCATTTTTTATTTCCTCTCCAACCTCACCTGCACCAACATTCTGAAACGGGATCAGTCAAGGTTCTGGCTGTTACGTCTAAGGCTACACTCCCTAGTGCCCCCTAAATGGACTGAGGTAGAAAAGGCACCCGTTTTACTCAGGCAATCCAGTGAGAGCATTTCCCAAAAATAATTTTGTCTTAGAAGACAGAAAAATAACGGGACTTCCTAAAGCATATGAGCAGAGGAGTTAAACAGCATTTAAGATTTTGCTCCTGACAGAAGCAAAACTACTCTATTGCTCCTTTTGGATGCCACACGGGAAGGGGTCATCTTATCCCTGGTTTCTCTTCAAGGCTTAAGGTCCTTTTTTTCCCCCAAGTTTATTATTTATAAATTTACTCCCCTGAGAGGTTGGTGATGATGGAGCCATGGTGCTGGCAGAGGACAAGGAGTTAGCAGATTATGCCAAGCGTGGGGGGACAGGCGGGCATTACAACCCCACACAGTCAGCCTCTCAATGTCACCCAGAGTCAGAATGGAGCTCTGGCCTTTCTGAGGGATGGCCACCAATGCGAGGCTTCATCCACTGTCAGAACCAGCCCAGCCGACAAACTAAAGGAACATCTCAGTGGAAGACTAACTGGGAGAGTCAGAAAAGTGCCGAGGTTCACCTTCAGCCGAAAGAATGGCCCCGGCTTCTCAATCCCAGGAAGAGTTTGAAGATTCTGGATTTCAATTTTGGGGCTTTTGTTTGTTTGTTTGCTTGCTTATTAGTGTTTGTGACAAATAATTTTCCTGTTATCTCTTTTAATTGGGAACATTTCACTTCCTCTGTGAAATTCTGAGAAAAGCAATCATTTTGGGAAAAAAAAAAAGTCCCTAAGGTCCTCCAAACAGTCCTTCTGCTTCCTTCCATCTGTACCATAAGGGAACACTAACAAGGCCTAAGGCAAAAAGTAACTATCTTGTCTTTCTTGGAAAAGGGTTACTAGTTACCTAGTGAAAACCGAAACCCCAGTGATAAACGATTTTTCTTAGTTCCTTTTCATTTACCCTATACATTTGTTACCAGAGATAAAAAAAAAAAAAAATAACTCAGAAATCTGATTTGGCTTTTTCTCTTCTTGGCACCCGACTTGGGGCTCAGGAGCTAGACAGTAAAATGTCCTCAAGGCAGCAGTAGCAGCCGGAAGGAGGAGCTACCACAGCAGCAGGTCTGAATCATCCATCAAACAGACAAGTGGCTCCAAAATTATGGAGAGTTGCCACAGGGGACATTCCCACCATACCTGCGACCCCCACCCCCACCCCTGCCGCCCAGTTCCCCTTTGGTTAGATTTTCTCACTGTTTCATCAAAAACAGCAGATGGAGAACCACCCCAACCTTCAGGGCCACTGGCACTGTCACCATCTCACTGGCACAGTGGCTCACTGAAGAACCTCCTAGTCCTTCCCTAAGGTCAAGACATCAGCCAAGGGCAGCGATCCCTGAGCTCCTGAGTATATATAATCTGGAAAAAAAAAATCAATGGGAAATGAAATAGGGACGGGATACCGATGTTCCTGCGCCACAATTAAGGGATGAAATCAGTTACTCACTATTATCCATATGGATGGGGTGGGTGAGCCCATGGGAAAAATGGTGGAAACGCCCTTCCTTCTCTGTGACGGCACAAGAAGCTCTATGTAGGGAGTCAGGGCCATGGGTTTGGATCCAGGGTTTTGTTTAACACAGGTAACAGTAGGAGAGGATAAGATGACCACCATGAGTTTATGGGACCATGAAGGTATCAATAAACCTCAAATCAGCAGGGGAAACAGCAGAGCGGAATGCTCTGACTGACAGGTTCTTGAGTTGTGGTAAAGAAGCTTCCGGGGCCAAAACACGCTGAAAATCCATCTCCATCAAAGCATGACTTTTTCCAAGCTGGGAAAGCTCTCCCCAGGGCGCCACCCCCGTGTTTCATTCCATCCCCCAGCCAAATGGTTTTATTGGCCAGAGGCAAAAGCACATCTTTCACAATTTCCCTCTAGGTTTGCAAAAAGTGGAAAAAGTTATGCCTGTACCAAATTCTTAGTGCTACTCTACTTGGGG
Organism: Lontra canadensis; assembly: GCF_010015895.1. NCBI lineage: Eukaryota > Metazoa > Chordata > Mammalia > Carnivora > Mustelidae > Lontra > Lontra canadensis. The sequence goes on along the minus strand of NW_022631018.1, from coordinate 9,025,753 downwards.
CCAAATCTGGGCTGCTGGGAATGTTCTGAAAATTTGTTTAAAGTAATGAAGTTGCTGCAGATTAGATTCCTGAACCCCAAAACGTGGCTTCCTTAAAACTCTGGCCCTTAGCTGTTCTCTTCAGCTTGATTACCCATAGGGCGCAGGGAGACTTGTAAAAGGAAGGGAGTCTAAGAAGCCCCTCGAAGCAAATTTAACTTGGCAGCTGGCCTGGAGTTCCCACATGCCAGCTACCTTATGTAGAGATACGGTACCTGCAGAGGAGAAGTCAAGAACTGTCTCATTAGTTGTAAGGATGTGATTTTTCATTTTTTAAGGGAGTGAAAATGTCCAGAACAAGCAGCAACAGTAATCTGAATTATTTTTTTTAAGTAGCAACTACAGGGATACCTTGGAGGGGTGGGGGCTCAGTCAGCAAAACGTCTGACTCTTGGTTTCAGCTCAAGTCATGATCTCAGGGTCATGGGATCCAGCCCCGGGTCAGGCTTTGCACTTGACTTGAAGTCCGCCTGAGAATCTGTCCCTCTCTCTCTGCCCCTCCCCCCGCTCACTCTCTCACTCTCAAATAAAATAAATAAATAAAATTTTAAAGTCCCAACTACAATCTAGCAATTTTCTCATTAGGACATAATTTACTTTGTCAGTCTGTGTGTGCACCTGTTACCTACACACTCTTGCTCGGACCATACCCGGCCCTCCAGCTGGCACATATCCTGAAAGACAGTGAATCATGTCTAGTATCAGGCATCTTCAAACGTTGTACATGTGTGTAGATGCACGCGTGTATTCACACGCACACGCGTGCGTTCTGACAGAATGAGCTCAACAGGGAACTGAAGCTCACTGGTGAATTCGTGAGTTTACTGTCATGTTCTTGGGTTGTGTTAAACATCCGTTGAAAGAAAATCTGAAAGGAAGGCTGGACACATCCCGGTGCAGTCAACACCGGTGAGCCATCCTGACGCAGAGATCGCCACTCAGAGCTGCGCTCGGGAGGGGGGGGTCGCTCTCTCACACGATCTCATAGGGGGAAACAAGCTTTCCCCCGAAAGAACCAACAGGAGATGCAGGAAGGAGAGCTCCGAGCAGCTCACACGACGGGACGTCTGACCCTGAACAGAGCGCACGACACCGGCCCGGACCCCGGCCCGACAACCAGCCTGCACGCAGCATCCTAAGGCCACACCGGTGCGTGGTGCCAAGTACACCAGTCGGGGCCCTGAGTGCAAATGGAAGATGGAACCGAAAGGGTGAAACACAAAGTTCTGTGAAAGAAAACAGCCTGTTGAAATGCTCACTGATCCGCCAACTCCCCAACGTCCGGGTGCTTCCATACTCAGAGTCACGGCAAAGAGGCAGAGGACACTGCAGGGGACACAGACCCCGCCCCGGGAGAGCAGGACACTTACCCTGAGCGCCATCTCTCTCTCTATAATGCTGTCTTCCAGCGAGAACATCTCGGACACGGGTCTCTCCTTCACAGGCTCTTTTTTGACCCGTTCCTTCACGCTCGTCAGGTCGGGTTCAGAGATGGACGGACCGAGGGAAGGCCCGGCCACAGCCAGCTGGTCGGCTCGGGAGACGCTGATGGCCTTGGCCGGCCCGTGTCTCAGGACCCTGGCCCTGGCCACAGCGGGAGGCAGGCCGACCTGGTCTTGCCTCAGCGCCCCGTTGCTGACGCTCTTCCTTGGGCCGGGGTACTCGGGTGGGGGTTTGTTTGGGATCCGGGCCAAGGCTGCCTGTAGCTGGGCACTGTACCCCATCTTCTCCCGGAGCACGGGGATCTGTGGCACCGAGCCCGGGACCTCCTCGTCCTCCTCGTCCTCGCTCTCACTGCTGTGGATCAGCATGGTGGCATCGGACAAAGTCTTCTTGTGGTGGTAATGGGGAAGCTGGTGAGCCTCGTGGCTCCCGGGCACCTCCTCGGGGGGCCCCTGCTCCCGGAGGGTGTTCCGGCGAGCCGTGGGGATGTTGAGGGACTTCAAGGTCATGGCTTCCATGCCCCGCACCATGCTGCTCATCACCTCCAGGCTGTGGCGCTTATTCACGGGGCCGCGGTGCTTGGTGGCCGTGAGGGGCTCGCTCACCTCCTGCAGAGACTGGTGCACCACCGGCGAGCTGTCCTCTTGGAAAGTCTTCACCGAGAGCTGCACTTTGCGGGTCACCAGGTCGGGGCTGCTGCCGCTGACGTACTTGTGGCGGTGGCTGGCGAGGTCCGGGGTGCTGGTGGCAGGGCGCGGCCGCGGGTAGGGGGGCGGCGGCCTGAAGAGATAGTTTTTGAGCATGTGGGCCGCGCTGTAGCTCTGCGCGCCCTGGAGCTGCGTGTTGGCCAGCTCGGGGGTGCTCACCGTGTGGGAGATGGCGCTGGCCCCCGGCTTGCTCGGCACCGTGCAGCTCTTTGGGTTCATCGGGTCGGACGGACTGACGAGCTTGTTACCGTAGCCGCCCTGGGGCCCGTAGGGGACGGTGTAGGGGTGCCGCTCCCGCATCTCGGGCTGGCTGTACACCAGATCCTCCGGCTGGTTGTAGGCGTGCGTGTTGATGATGTTGAGGTTTCGCAGAGACTGGCTCTGGCTGTCCGTGGGCAGGACCCCCCTGTTCAACTGTCGCATGACTGTCTCGTAATCAGGGGTGGGCCGGTAAGACGGCACGATGATGGCGCTGTGCCGGTGGCTCGGGATGTAGTCCGCCCGCATGATGTCGCTCCCCGGGATACTGAGGCTGGAGGACACGGGAGAGGCCTGGACAAACGTCTGCGAGCAGCTGAGGGAGTTGACGCTATGCGCACTACACACGCTGCCGTTGGCGACGGTGCCGTTTAAATAGCTCAAGTCCAGGCTGTTGTGAGAGTTGCGATATAAGGCTTCCTCATTCCCGTGGACGATGCTGTCTACAAGGAGTCAAACAAAGGCACGTGAGCCCCCACATCGCCCTGCTTCGACTGAGTTCCCCCTCACACTTGTGGGTGTGATTTTTTAGAAGGCATGAAAAGTGAAACCCTGGGGTCGCCACCCAAACATTCCACAGGAAAACTAGGAATTTTGGGTGAGCTGCCAACATACAGAAGGAACCCTTGAAAGCATACTAAAAAGAAAAAAATCTAATCAACGCAAGCCATGCCCATTTGGGATAGTTACTACCTGGGTCAGTTCTCGATTTTGCCATCAGCTTTGAAATCAGGCACCAACAGTGGCCTTCATGCTGGGTGAATCTGTCTTCTTGTTCAGGGTCCAGCAACAGAGGACTGGATATTTGGGCCGGGAAGTCAAGAACTTCAACAGGGCAACAGATTTGACATTACCGAGCACCTGTAGCTTAGGTTCCTGACTGTGTCGGCAAAGGTCCCTTCACCTGAGGGACAGCTGAGCGTTAAGACACAAGACAGGGATGCAGTCGTGATGTCCGCGTGCATGGCTAGCTTGCTGTGACGAGCTCCCAGAGGAGGGCAAAAGCAGAATCAGGAGTTCAGCCACTGCCTACAACTCTCCTCTAAAATCAGTTTCCTCACTGAGGTCAATTCACATTCAAATTAATAAGAGTCCAAGGAGGTATCGAAAGAGATAAAAAGTACATTTCTAAAGTCAGGCCCATCTAGGTGTCCGGGGTTCCTTTAAAACACACACACACACACACACACACACACACACCCCTCGAGGAAGGCAACCTCTTGCTGAGACACTTTTCGGTGGGCAAAGTGCATTCACGTTCAAACTATGGATTTAAGCATGAGCAAAGGAAAGGAAGACAAGGCAGAAAGACAAACAAAACAAAAAAACAAAACACCCCCAACCAACCAGAAAAGGTGACTGAAAACACTCAGCTGCCCGAAGAGGAGGGTGCTCCCAGACTAGAGGAGAGTTGCTGGGTAAGAAAACCCAGCAGAGCACGGAGACAAAAGTGTTCCCCTTCTAGCTCTAGTGGGGTTTGGTGTTTTCCCACAGAAGCAGGGAAACTTTGCTAGTCTTCTTATAAAAAGTAAGTGTTTTATTAAATAGCCTTCATTATCTAAGTTTCCAATTGCACATTCTGACAGCACAGAGAAATTCAAAATCGCTGGCATAGGATAACACAGAAACTAATGATACATTTAACATATTGTCAGCCTCCCAGTTTAATTTCGTTCCTTTTCTGAGATGCCGTTAGTGTGACGAAGAGCTCTGGCTCTTGACACCAATTTTCCTCTCCAAGCTCCTCCAACTCTCCTTCTGTATCCCACTTTCTGTATCTGCAAAATGGAATAATGGTACCTATGACGTGGATTTATGCTGAGGATTAAATGAAACAATACATTGCAAGGGCTTAGCACAGTGCTTCGGGAGTGGAATTGCGCTATAAATGTTAATTGTGATTATTAGAATCATTATTACTGGATTGGATTTTTCTCACACATTTTACATGATGATGTTTTGGGGGAGGAAAAGAGGAAGAAAAGAGATTTACTTGGAAGCAAGAACAAGTGCACAGACAACTGGCAGACAAGAGTGAAAAACAGTTGGGAGGATTTGTGCCTCTGTTCTAAGTATTCTGGACGTCTGTATTCTCCGTCACCGTGAGAGCCCAGTGCACTGTTACAAGCTTTCCGATAAGGGCAGTGAGGGTGAAGAGTATTCGATTGGGCTTACTGGCCCTCTCTCTTCTCCAAGTCCACTTACCAGAGGCAGAAGAAAAAGGAACTTGCCCCCTTCCGTCTCCCAACTCCCCTGGCAGCCAATTCTGGAAAAACTTTCCTCTCCGGGGCCAATGACATTCTCTGCCTTTCATACATCAAAAGTGCTGCTGTCATTCAGACAATGACAAAGTCAAGACAAAAGTATGACTGTCGTCTAAAAAAACCCTGTCTTTCCTGCTCACAGGTACTCAACTTTTCGTCTTAAGAAGGGAAAATGGCAAGCCCAAGTTACCTTGTGAAGTGTGCGTTTCCGAGTAGTGTTCCCCACACTGGACGTGCATGGGAGGCAAGATGTACGGCTGCTGTCGGGGCTGAAAGAGAAAACACGGCAAAGCTGGGAAGGCCGCGGCACAAGGGGCCATGGACGATCGCTCGCAGGGACCCCACCCATCACTCACCCACACCTGCGGGGAAGCTCGGCCTGTCCGCCCTTGACCCATACCTCTTTCTCGCTCCTCGGTACCCCTGACTCCTCACTAAGTTTAGGACTGGAGAAACGGGAAAGGGAGGAGTAGTGAGGCTGGTTCAAGGTGGGAGAGATAAATACAATGAACATATCATCCATTTCCTGATACACTTGCAAGACTCCCAATGCCTTTTTAAGGAATAACTCAGAACATGGATAGTATTCTGTTCTACCCAAGAAATAACGTGACAATGGGGGAACTCTTTTTCATTCTATTAAAAATTGGCTGTACCTATAACCCTTGTTTACAGTACATCAACTTCCAACAGGGACAAGGGAGTGCTGAGCTGGGTCCACTTGCAAACTCATGTAAAAATCTGAAGGGTGACCCACAACAGTAAGTGTGTAGTTCGCAAGACCACTTATGGACCCTCCCATTGGAGAACCCAAAATGGAAGGGCCTGGCAGGGATTCCAGTTCAACCATCTCCCCCTCTACGCACACCCCCTTTGGTGAAGAATCTTTTCCAAGAGATTCTTAAAGATGGCCATTTAGCCTCAATCTGATTAACTTCCTGCTGTAGTTAAGGGTGAACTCAGAGGGAAAAAAAAAAATTCTTAGACAGGTTCAATATTTGGTGAGCCAACAAAGGAAATACAGTAAGTTGCTAATGGGATCTAGAGCAAGACATTGAACCTGAGTAGGTCTCAGCTTCTTGTCAATCATAAATCATGCCTCTTCCCCCCATGAGAAACAATAATCATTTTATTTATATATTGGGATTCCAGATGAGAACTTGCTTGAAGAAAAAGCTTTGATACTAACAAAAAAATCTTTTAAAAACTTTAAGCCTGTAAACTACCAAGCAAAATATCTTATATTGCTATTTGATTATTCTGAAATTAGCCTTATAGATACTGGTTTAACTGTTATTGCTCTAGGAAGGAAGTTGAGATCAAGCCAAAAAAAAAAAAAAAAAAACAAACAAACAAACAAAAAAACCAGAGCCAGCAGGGGTCACACTTTCTCAGTGTCCCTCCATTAAAGAAGAGCACTCTCCAGAATCATGACTCATCTACCACTTCCTCTGCCATAAATGATGCTTAAGCATCTAAAGGGCAAATAAAGAAGGTGAAGACAGGGGATCCAAAAATGAAAAAGAGTCAGGAGAGAAGAAATGAAGAACTGAAACTAATCTAAGAAATTAGTTCATTGTACCAAAGAAAAGGTGCTGAATCACTATTGGCTTTTCTAAGTATTCCCAAATCTCCCTTTGGCTGGTTTTTGAATTATAATTTTAAAATATTTTTCCTCTTCTTGGTAATACATCATTCAACTCAGTTTTTCCAGAGTGGGACAGCCAGTTTTGAGGCTTGAAACAAAAACAGCAGGAAGGGATTCATACAAGGTAGGAGAAACACGTGGTAAGGCACGGTTAGCTTGCTGCCTTTTCTCACACTTATTTTTTTAAAAAGCCAATAATTAAGTGATTGTTTATGAACTGGCATTAAATGTAGAGCAAAGAACAAAATAGCAAACACTCCAAATACCATTTCAGGATATTATTTATTCCATATAATATATATATATGTATATATTCCGTATATATAATGCATATTATTCTATTTCTTTCCAGACCTGTTAATACAGAAACAAGTGAGATGCTATAACATGGGCAGCCAAAGAGCAAGAGAAAAGTAGCAGTCCTGGGCATCAGCAAGGAAGCCAAAAAGAGACAATGCCACTCATCCCAGGGAACTCCTGGTGAAATTGTTTAAGCCTAAGGGTACAGGAAGTGGGGGAAGACTTGAATTTGGCTTCCTGCAAACTGTCTTCATCTAGATAAAATAGGAAAGCCTCTTTATCTTCTCTAGATAAGTAAGATGAAATCCAATCACAAGACAGCCTTACAGTGCTTTGCCCCTATGGTGTTTCAAGGACATAAGTGAAAAATTATCTCCCTAATGAAGACATGTGGACTCTACAGAAAAAATTAAAATAATATTCACAAAGGAGACGTATAAAGAAACCAGTGCCATGAAGAAATCTATTAATGCCACAAGGGAAAAGCCCAAAGTGACCCTTGAGATCTCCAAGGCAAGGACCACTTGTGATATACTGTGCATGATATCAAGATTAATAATATTCATGTGGGGACTCAGAAATGTGATGACATATGGTGCAATTTTAGAATTCTAAGAGTTCATTGTCTATGCATTTTCCAGAAAAAAAAAAATCCCCAAAACTTTCCTTTTAAAAGACAAGTTAAAGATGTCCTATAGGGTATACACTATGTATGAGAAAAAAATCAATTTTATTCTATCCTGGCAAAGAAAATCCTCAACTAGAAAATGTTAGAGGTCACATATTTATTTTGATATTGTGTCAGATATCACAACCTAAAATACAAGAAATATCACTTAAAACAAGTAGATACTTTAAAGGGAACCAACTCTCCTGCATCATTTTATGATATTATCCTTAACTCATCCTCAAAATAAAACACGGCCTAAGATAGAACACATATATTGAAATGAGAATTGTGTTTCCTTATTCAGAAGAGGAGCAGTTACAACAACAACAACAACAACAACAACAACTATGTTAGTTAGAAAAGCAGATCAATTCAGTCAATCAATTTTGTCAACTTTAAAATTGGAAGATGTGGAATTAATCTTCTCTACCGAAAACCCTACCTGAGACCATCGACAGTAAACTCATTCAATTTGGGTTCATTTGAAAAGCATTTTCCCCCCCTCCCTCCCTTTCTTTCTCCCTTCCTTCCTTCCTTCCTTCCTTTCTTAAGAGAGGGAAAGGGGGATGGGGGAGAGGAAGAGAAAGAATCTTAAGCAGGTTCCATGCCCAGCACAGAGCTGGATGTGGGGCTTGATCTCACAACCCTGAGATCATGACATGATCCCAAATCAAGAGTTGGATGCTTAACCAACTGAGCCACCCTGGTGTCCTTAAAAAGCATTTTCTGTCTAGTTTATTAAGTTCTATCTATGGGCAGTGAATATAAAAAAATCGTGGAGCTTTTAACTGAAGACACATCTGTATGAGGCAACCAGGAACAGTGAGTGATAAAACCATAGATGAACGAGTGGACGAAAACACATGTAATAGGTTACTCGTTTAAGAAACATGATCTCATCGGCCCTGAGACTTACTCTTAAGGGGTGAACGTGAGCCACACTTCAAGAAGTGATGGCCATAGATGGGCACGTGGATGTCCCACATGATGGGACATGAATGGGACAATGGATGTCCACCACACCTGCTTGGCAGACTGATGCTCTTCTGGGTTCTCATCAGATCTCACCTGGTCAAGGCGCCCTAGGCATGTCTCCTCTCAAATTAGCAACAAAAGGCCACTCCATTCCCAACAGTCAGACCATTTGATTGCTGAAGACTTTATACGTACCAGAGAGGACCGGCTCCAGGTGGGCTGGCGTCTGATGGGGGGTGGAGAATTTGATTGTCTAAATAGAAAGTTAAAAAAATGAGAATGGTCATTACATTTATAAGACACAGACAAGAGAGGGAGAAAAGGGGGAAAACAGACAGGACGGGTAAATAATTTATAGCAAAATGTAAACATTGATTTTCTGAATGAAAAATTTTGATTTCCTTTTTTATTATTTTATTTTCAAAATGTTTAGAGCATGTGACCCTTAGATAATAAATTTTACCAAAGAATAAGGCTTATTTCCAAAGAAAGATTATGAAAGCAAGACTGAAAAATTTCACTATTATTACACGGATTTTTAAAAATTGTATTCTTTGTATCTTTGTGTATGTGTAAAATCTTTCATAATGAAAAACAAGTAGAAAAAATACTTTTTGAAATGCTGCCAGTCAAATGAAATAAAAAACAGGTTAAGTATGTTTGAGTAAGACCATATAAAGTTGTTCTTAGATTAAGATAATATCAACTACAAATATTTATCTCATAAGATCCTTTCCAGACTGAGAATGAACATGAATTTTTTAATGTAGAGATAAAAATGTGTGGGGACTAAGAGTATTATCAAATTCTGGAGCACTGAAATCAAAGGAGCCTTTGAGAAATGGTCCCAAATTTCAGAGCAACACTTTCCCTAGTGCTCAGTGAAATCATAAAAGGACAAAAACAAACAAAACAGGACCTGTAGAGTTTTCCATAAAGCTAGAATTCTTCAATTTAAAACACTCTCCTTAGTCCGATAGTTCACCTTTCCTACACTTTTGTATCTTTTCTTTTATGAAGTGATGGAAGCAGTAAAATAATGTCCTATGTTTTTTAACAACTGGACAAATGCAATATTATAAGACCTAGATTATAGGCTTTATAGTATTATTATAAGACCTGAACTTTTTCTTCTCAAGTTAAGAAATACGGGAACCACTCCCTGGCGCTATATGTGAAGATGACAAGCAGTAGTAGCTCTGTGAGCAAAAAATAAAAATAAAAATAAAAATCGATGATAGTCTTTTTGAGGTCAGGGTGTGAAGACCTCTAGACAAGGAGGCTGCTAAGATGACACCAGATTCATAGAACTTCTGGGGGTTATCCTAGACCTTAATGCAGCCTGCACTGAGTTTCTGATTTTTTGTGTGTATATAGGTGTGTGTGTGTGTGTGTGTGTGTGTATTAAAGAGTCCCGGTTCTTATCATATGAGGTTAGGAACCTCTCAATGCCGGATAGGAATAGGAGAAGAATGGTTATTACAGAAGTAGAAAAGAAAACACAATGTCCTCAGTTTTCACCCTAATATAGGATGTTCACTAATATTAGAAGACCACAAGATAAAAAATACTCAGAAAATTTTATAAATCCACTTGCTGAGAAATGGTCAAACCAGAAGACCACACTAAAATCCACTTCTCGGAACAGTTTTATTTCAACGCACCCTCCAGAAGTCAACCCAAGAATTCCCGTCCGTGTCAAAGACACCCCGACAAAGGAAAGCCCAGAGCAGTGCAGACCCACACGAAGTGATCTAGAGGGAATCTGGTCGGAAAGAAGGGCGAGTGCGCATGCGCTTCTGTAGGCGCACGCGCTCCCGTCCCCAGTCGGGGCTATTTATTTGCTGCTCCCGGGTCCCTGCCCGTCTCAATTTACATTTGCAAACTTTGCCGGCAGACCTGATAACTATCACCTCTCCTTTCAGCCTCCAACAGTGACCAGTTGCAATGACTGGCTTGAAAGAGCCTCCATCGTGGGGAGAAGAAAGTCTGTCAGGACGTGAGGCTCCGGCTCTAAAGCAGCCGCGGTTTTCAGCAGGAACTGCTCTGGGACAATACTCGCGCGCTCTTGGATGTGTCCACTGGGGGCATGGAAAAGCAGTTCCTCGCTTGCATTCATATCCCCGAACTCTTTGAAACACAATTAAGCACCTTGGGTGCCCCAACTGCCGAATGTTCTCTGCTGAGGAACGTCTTTTGAAGGCAACCAAAATAAAGGCAATGATAGCGTGAGGCCCAGCGACGCCACGTCCAAGGTCAGGTCACGTTTAAGTTCCCGTATCAGGCTCCCTTTCCCGTCTTTATTTCCAAATTAGATTTAAAAAACACACATGGACTCGTGACATCTATTAGTGTCTTCCAAGGCTTCCTGTAATTACCCTGGCCTCTCATTTACAGGCAGATGACATGACCCAGGAGCACACGCCGGGTTAGCCAACTGTGTAAGAGAAACAGGGCTGAGGATGACAGACGCTTCTTTTCTTTCAAGTTGGCTTGCCACTCTGTTACACACTTCTGAACCGACTCTGCATCTGACACGAAGGGGCACCCCAGCAAATTGGGAACGGCTCGGCTCCTCCGAACTCCGAGCTGGAGGACGGAAAGGCACTAATGCGGGCCGACCCATCCAGGTAGTCAAGCTCTCACAGTCAATTTGTGAATTATTTTCTCTCCAGGCATATGCACTACGCCAGACAGTCTTCATCATTAAAGATCTTTCGCTCCTGCCTGGATTCAGCTTATTCCTTTAGCTTCGGCGAGGAGGGAGGGAGGGAGGAGGGCGAACGGAAAAAGTGATCTAAGCCATCTACGACATCCCTAAAGCCCATGAACTGAACGTGAGCGAGCCACCCGGGGAGGTGCCGGGCTCCACGCTTACTTACTCAGTGCAGATTTTGTTTTGTTTGTAAAACTTGTGCCGTGTAGCAAACAACCGAGAAATGTACTTGGCATTTTCAATATCGTCCTTGGGAAAGAAGAGATGGGGAAAAAGTAAATATTTGTTTGACTGTAGATGCGTTTCCCTAGGATTCTCCTGAACAGGGCCACATCCCTTCCTCCCATCAGGCCAAGCGCAAAACAGCACCCTGAGCTGTAAACCCACATGCCGAAATCCTACGGTGCACGTGGCTAGGAAGCCCACCCAAGGGTGTAGACAGTCTGTCAGTTACAGAGCAATCTAGGCTCAAGGCACTGGGCTTAGGCTGATGAGCTGCCATGTCTTCACACGGTTTCAAACCAACTGCCTTAAAAAGAAATGAATGAAGACAGAGCCTGGAAGGAACACCGAGCTTCTCTGAGATGGCCCCTGAGGTGCATGAACAGTCTTGGCTCTCGAGGGGGTGCTCAACAGAAGGTTGAGCTACGTCAGGCCCGGCTTGGGCGGCGGTGGGGAAGGAAATCCAGGTCAGCCGGCTAAAGAAAATGCCGGGCAGCGTCATCCAGGGGTTACTGGATGCGGGTTTGTAACTTGAGCGCTGAGGAGCGTGGCACACCAGACATGTGATCCACCACAAACACAGCAGGTGGAGGAACCCAAACCCCAGAGTCCAAACACAGCCTGGAAACCTCGCATTTTGAACAGGAAATTACCATCACTACCCGGAAATGAGTAATGATAGCACTGGGCGAGGGCTAGGCAGTTATCAGTTCGAGAGAATATTTATCCTCTCATGATACAGAGAGCAAGAAAAGAATGTCGTGAGGTAAGAAATCAAACAGCAAGCTGCCTGTCGGACCCTGCCCCATATTTCCATTTTGCTCACCGTGTGAAAGAGGGCAGTCTCTTCCTTGTTGATGAGCTCCACTAGAATAGTAGACTTGTTGTGAGTGATGTTCCCGATATCATTCCACCTGGCCAAAAGATAGGCAACTGGGTTTGCCAATGATGTTCCATGCAGCTATGAAATAGCGTAGGAGGGTCGTCTGCTAGTGGGGAGTCTCATTTGACAAATTATGATTTAACCACAGTTTTGAAAGCTTAACAATCTTTCTCTCCAAGCAAAAGAGTAAAACACAACATGCATTGACTTAAATACCTAAAAATGCTATAAAACATCCATCTAGATACTGCTGTTCTTAAGGTACGGTTTCCTTCATGACTAATGATGAGGAAAATATTCGAGGATTCTCTGCCTTGTTTTTCACATTTCCAAACTACAAAGGATTTCCCATGACCCCCATTTTTAATAACAGAGGAGCATATTATTTTAAAGTCATGCGTTTCCAGGAATCCAGGCCAAAGAATCCACACAGATTCTGTGTTGCAACGTATGCTACAGATGGATTATGCCACAAGAAAAAGTGCCCAGGGAATGTTTAATGTGTCTCCATTTTTGTGATGGGTCATATACATACACACACACAAACACACACACTTCCTTCCCTTTCCTCAGGAAGACCTTCACTAAAATGAGACACATGAAATAACCACCAGACAAGGGAAGGTAAGCTACTGTTTCCCATCCTACTTGGAGCCAATCTTCAACCATCTCTTACTACTGCCTACCTTCTCTCGGCGCCCCAGTCTATAATTCCCTGCCCACTGCCTCTTCATGTCAACATTACACTTCCCTATCTTCCTCCTTTAAGACTCATCTCAGAAGTCACCTTCTCTCTCTTCCTCATCCCCAACCACCCACATGGGAGGAAAGAATCTGGTGTAGTCCTCTCTGGGGTACTGCATGGTATAATGATTGTTTACTTCTGTGACTGGATCCCCAGCAAAGGCAAACCAGACCACAGGCTCCCTGCCTAGAGAGTCTGCTTTCTTCATCTCTGGCCTCCATGCACTGAGCGATGTACCTAGCACGCGGGATGCAGTAAATGTTTGCTGAAAAAATCAGAAGTCATAATCTTGCCTCCCATCTATACAGAGTATGGGTTCTTCATCAACTCTCTAAGGTAGACAAGGCAAATTGTTTCTACTTCAGAGAGGAGACAATTTAGGCACAAATGAGGACAGGGCTTAGCCATGTTCACCCTGCACATCAGGGATGCAGGAGTTCTACACCTGGGGCTTCCAGGCTTTCCTCCAGTCCTTCCATTACTCCAGTACCAACTGTGTTCACAGACATCTGCCGGGGCCATACGCTCTACAGGGGCTCAACACAGCTGTCTGCTGACTTACAATTCCATCAGATTCCATCTACACGACTCATAGCTAATGTTCCTCAGTGAAGGTCTCTAGAGATAAGAGATAGTTGTTTTCCTCGGGCTCCATTCCTTCAAATCACCTGCCAAAACTCTGGGTCCACTCCTCACTCCACAGCGTGACTCTACCTGGGGGCCTTCTTACCATGACACTATGGTAGAAGTAAATTCCCATCCCGTAGGGGTTTTTAAGATAAGTGCTAAAGAGGTCTGGAAGCAGTTCTTAAGGAACTGAACCAAACCATGAGTGGCTTATCGACAGCAAAGTTTCAAAGGGCTATTTTCTTCGATTTAACCTCTGTAGCTGGAAGGCAAGACTTGTCTACTTTTCCAGACTCAAGGAGAAAATGAAGCATTGACTGAGAACCACGTGAGACAAAATGCCTGGACAGCTTGAAGTGGGCATAAAAATGTGAAGTTACAACTCTGTGCAATTTATGTATTTCATTTGATTACTTTATAATTTGTTGTAGGTATATGGACCTGAGGGAGTACGATCAAAAGAAAGTTAGTTTACTCTACAGCCACAAAGCTCTCTCTCCCTACTCCTGCCTTAATAAGGTCTCCATGCAAAGAGTAAGAGAAAATCAGTGGACAAAAATAGTATCAGGGTGGAGACCTAGCAGGGGAAAGAGCCAATTAGGAAGCTTTTGGTGGTGGGGGGTGGGGGGGGGCGTTTGCAAAATAACCTGCATCAACTATTTATCCAGAGGGTACACAGCTGGGCAAGATCCACTTCCAGAAGGTGGACTTGGCTTTGCCTCTAAGAGCTGTCTTTGATTATCTGCACTAGGTGCACGGCTCTGCCTATCAGATGCACACACAGGAAAGCTGTTCTTCTACTAAACAGTCGGTCATACTGCCCTTGTAAATGAAAGCAACCACACAGTTTTTGAGATCGTTGACACCACGGTGACAACTATGGGCACCCATCCAAGCAAGCTCATTGACATGTAAGAGAGGAGACACTCTGCCAAATCCCTATACCGGTTCTCGCCTCTTCAGCGGAGAAGAGGGTTTAAAATGTGAAATAATGCCCATCACCCAATTATCCCTTCCCATGAATGAATGAATGAATGAATGAATGGAAAAATAAAATACAAAATAAAAGTATCAGCCCTTTAATTTGTGATAACAAATTCACTGCTTTTAAAATGCATTTTCACAAATATAAAATGTTCTATTTTTAATATAAAATGAGTCTTCACTCCTCTGGCATGTGTGGTTAGGCAGAGGGTGATGGAAAATGCGAAGAAGCCAGTCGGGATTTAATGACTGGGCACGGATAACATGGACAAAGGTAACCAGCAGGACTGACTAGACAGCAGGCTTCCAACCAGACTCACAGTTTTGTGCCATTCTTCTGGCTCAGCAGGGTTCAGTAGCACCTTTCCTGGAGTCAAGTGGGAAGAAAGAGCTTCCTCCATCCCCCAACCCCCAAACAGGCCTCTAGGAAAAGTGAGATGCATTTCTCGGTAACTGCTCAAATCTCACAGAGGGCTGATCTTATCTGAGTTGAGAAAAGCTCAACTCTGACCCATAGTCTATCTCTTAACTCACTGGGATCCCTGTGATCTTCGGTGGACTGTTCTAGAGTCCCTCAAGGGGAAAAAGGAAAAAGAGACAAATAAGAGACTACCTGTATATTACTGCTTGTCTTCCGATTCTGTTTCTCACGAAAATCCCCATGAAGAAAATGCCCAGGTGCACACTGTTTCCATGATTGTCCTGCATCATATCAACAGAAGAGCGGTGTGACCAAACAGATGACCAGGGGTCCCGCAGAGCCAAGCCCCTGGGCTGCAGCACCTCCCTGCTGGGGGGGCGCCACACCCCGTTTTCCTGCCGGTGGACGAATGAACCACAGACACCATCAGGTCAGCCGGCAACTCAGCCCTAAAGTGACTCAGCCTGCTGTACAGCCCGGCGCGCCATACACACACACATATATTGTTTTCTTTTACCTCAAATTGTCACATTTTTCCTGTCCAAGAGAGAATTTCAGGATTTTCTCAGATCTGTTGGCAGTTAAGTTTCTCTTTCATGAACGTCTATGAATACCTTTTTCACTTTGGTTTTTTTAAATCAAAATGGCACACGTCCATAGTTTGAGTATGTACGCACATCACACACGTGTGATCACATGTGCCCAAGGTTTGCAGGACCCAGTGGGTCCTTTGGAGCCTGTTTAAAAGAACAGCAGACCTGGCCCCACAATTTCCTCTCCCCAGAGACACCGACTTCCACTGCTTAACACCCTTGTGAGTGTCTATTTGCATCCAGGTGCTTGGTGTTTGATTTTTTTTCCTTAAAGATTTTATTTATTTATTCAACAGAGAGAGAGAGAGAGAGAGATCGATCACAAGCAGCCAGAGAGGCAGGCAGAGAGAGGGGAAGCAGGCTCCCTGCTGAGCAGAGAGCCCGATGTGGGGCTCGATCCCAGGACCCTGAGACCATGAGACCATGACCTGAGCCAAAGGCAAAGGCTTAACCCACTGAGCCACCCAGGCGCCCCCGCTTGGTCTTTCAATTTACAACCTCATGGTCCTCAATCCTGGGATCCTTTCTCGAATTTCCTCTGTTCTTCTTTTGGAACACCCACTATTCAGATGTTGGACATCCTGGGCCCACCTTCTAATCTTATCTCCCAGCTCCCACATTCCCTTTGTTTTTTGGTGAGATTTTATCTTGTAACCTATTACCTCTCCCATTTCTGATATCGTATTTTTAATTTCTGAGAGTTCTTTTCCTTTTTTGAATGTTCCTTTTTTTCTTTTTTTTTAAGATTTTGTTTATTTTTTTGTCAGAGAGAGAGCGCACAAGCAGGAGGAGGGGCAGAGGGAGAAGGAGAAGCAGACTCCCTGCTGAGCAGGGAGCCCAATGTGGGACTTGAACCCAGGATCCTGGGATCATGACCTTAGCCAAAGGCAGACACTTAACCAACTGAGCCACCCAGGTGCCCCTGAATGTTCCTTTTTCTTTTTTTTTTTTTAAGATTTTATTTATTTATTTGACATAGAGAGATCACAAGTAGGCAGAGAGGCAGGCAGAGAGAGAGGGGGGAAGCAGGCTCCCCGCTGAGCAGAGAGCCCGATACGGGGCTCGATCCCAGGACCCTGGGATCATGACCCGAGCCGAAAGCAGAGGCTTAACCCACTGAGCCACCCAGGTACCCCTGAATGTTCCTTTTTTAAAAGCAATCTATTCCTTTAAGGAGGAGAGATACTTTTATCTTTTTATCTGGGAGACTCCGAGGACGGTATTTCAGACACGGGAGTTCTCCACCCTGCAGAGTCTCTGCACCTTCTAGGCTGCTTCGCTCCCTTTCCCTGGCCTCTGTCATTCCTTGGGGGCCTGAATGGTGATGCTCGGCCCTCTACTCGTGCTCCGGATTGGGACACTCAGCACTGGCTGGGAGCTCCATGAGCACAGGAGGGGTGTGAGGATGGCAGAGCTGCGGGGCAGTCTGCTGGGCCCTGGGCTGAGGAGGCCCAGATGACTCGTCTTCACTCTGGTGTCCTGGTCCAGTCAGGTGTTTCCAACCTCCTGCCTGAGAGAGCACAGCCTGCTGCCAGTGTGCCTGAGAGGAGAGCGGGGACAAGGCTCGTCATCCAGGGAGTAAACTGTCCCTCGGCCCCCTGCTTTTACCGGGGACATGCTCTTTGTGGAGTGAGCAGAGGGGCGTGCACAACTGGGCCCAAGATGGAAAAGAAGGATCTCTGTGTTCCCCAGAACACCTGATCCCATGCGAGACACAAAGACGGCAGTGTCCCTCCACAGGGACCTCTTCTCAACCCACTCAGCAAAGCACACATTAGAACAGGGATCTGCGAACAGGGACAGAGAGAGGGCCGGACCACTGCTGGAGGCAAAGCAGAGAGAAGGTCAGGAGACAAGACGTGGGAAGGAAAACAAGTGCCTTGGGAGTCAGGAGAAGTTACAAGTAAATCACACTGTAGAAAAATACGTGCAAGGGGGTGCCTGGGTGGCTCAGTTGTTAAGCATCTGCCTTCAGCTCAGGTTGTGATCCCAGGGACCTGGGATCGAGCCCTGCATCAGGCTCCTTGCTCAGCAGAGATCCTGCTTCTCCCTCTCCCACTCTCCTGCTTGTGTTCCCTCTCTTGCTGTCTCTGTCTTAGTCAAACAAATAAGTAAAATCTTTAAAATTGTATATATATATAAAAATTATATATGCATGTTATTATTATGTGTATGTATATTATTACACATATATGTATAAATATGCATTATATAATATATATAATTACACACACACACACACACACACATATATAAAGAAGCCAGGCAAAGTGGAGATGGGAAAGAAAATTCTGTGGAAATCCTTCCGGGGCACTCTGCCCTTAGAGGGCTGGGTGCAGCAGTCTGCTGGTGATGGGACCGCGGGAGGAGTTCCCCAGGGCCAGGCAATGGCAAAAGCACAGGACGTATGCTCAGGCACCGTGCCTTGTCAGAACTTAAAGGCTCAGAGTCAAACTCGGCTAAGGATGGAGGCTCCAGACACCAGCAGTCTCCCTGTGCCCATGCGCTCCGACAACACAGGAGCAACTGAGGCGACGGCCCTCCTCGGCGCGGAGGGGGAGGGGCGGGCCTGCCAGGGAGTGGACTGGTCCTCCTTCCACCTTGAAAAATTCTGAAGAACCATTCATGGAAAAGCCCACACTACTGTGACACATCCACAGCAAGCTCCTTTGCTCAAGTTGGTCAAGAAGGACCCGCACTAACCCAGAGGGGCTCTATCACTCCTCAGTCTGCCCCTGAAACCTCCCTGGCTACAGGAGCGCAGATCTTAGAGCTGACCACGGCCCGGCCCCAACTGGCACTGCTGCCCTGCCCACCATCCTCGGGTCTCTGGGAGTCACATGGTCTGGAGGTGGTCACCTGAGTCATGAACAGATACGTGGGCAAAAAGACAACGCCAGCTACATCACACTCCCTGGCAGTGAGTCAGCAGTGCCTGTCCGCCCACTCAGACCAAGGTACAGTACTCCCTTGTGCTCTTCCCACTGAAGAACATACCAGAAAGTGCATGAGAAACAAGCACAGTGGATTTCGACACTATTTCCACGGCCCCAATTTCCCACAGCGCAGAACTCCTGAAAACAGCACAAGTAAATGGGCCCAACAACTAAACCCCCAACTTCCTGGGACGGACAAGGAACCCTGGGATGGGTTTTCTGGAAGTGAAGAAAAGTTTACCCTGATTTTTTAATGACCCAAAATATCATGACTATATATGGGCTGCTGAAATGTAAGTGGGATGCAGATGGCTTCATAAGGCATTATTGCAATGAAAATGGATTACAACCCTATGAAGGGCAGCCATTAGAGAAGCAAAAGAAAATTAAACAAATCTAAAAGAGAGTCATTTAGCCCTTTCTGCAAGCTGCGGCCACCCTGCTCGTTCTACTTGATGCGCATGGGCAGCTCTCATCAAGGCAAATTGCAAACGTGCAGCAGAGGGGGAACAGAACACTTATAAAACAGCCAGCGGAGCCACTTTGGAGGGAAATGTTTGTGCTAAAATTGCACCATCGCCCAAATGGCTGAAATGTGCCAGTTGCTTTAGGTTTCTGATAAAACTCTGGCTTTTGTGAAGTTGGTCAGTAGAGAGAAGAAAATGAGTTTGGATTATGGGCTCAGCTCTATAAATGACCGAGCACCATGACCCCCACCCCCCAACCACACCCACTTCAGGAGGTGGATTTGTTGCAAAAGATGTACTATGCTGTAACAGTTTCCTAGGCACAGTTTCCAGAAGGTTCCGAAGGGGCTGGAAACCCAGAAGGCAGGCTCTATGGAGCTTGAGAAATAAAGTGTGATTGCATATAAGAAATGTTTCTTTCTGCCTCACAAGCAATTATCTCTGTATCAGCTCAAATGAGAGAAAAGAGAATAAGCAGGTAAAACCAGAGGTCAGGGTCTTTATATTAAGGCATTTGCTTGTCCTGTTGCAAAACTGCCAGTGACTGTATACATTCACGGCGCCGGATGGGCTGGTGTTTGGGAGTCACTCAGATGGTGTTTCACCAACCAGCTATTCTGCCCAAGACCATGGAAAACTTCAAAATCTCTTAGTTAAGAAAAAGTGTTTGTGGGACACCTGAGTGGCTCAGTTGTTTAAGCCTTTGCCTTGGGCTCAGGTCACGATCCCAGGGTCCTGAGATCGAGCCCTGTATCAGGCTCCTTGCTCAGCAGAGAGCCTGCTTCTCCCTCTGCCTCCCACTCCCCCTGCTTATGTGCTCTCTCTCTTTCTGAGACAAATAAAATCTTGAAAGAAAGAAAGAAAGAAAGAAAGAAAGAAAGGAAGGAAGGAAGGAAGGAAGGAAGAAAAATTGTTTGCATTCTAAAGTAATCTGGATTTGCCAACTAATGCCACGTCGTGACCAGGAAGCCAGGTGGTTCTGGCCTGCTGCCTGTCATTGCCGGCTCTCCGACTGCCAGCACTATTGTGAGAAAGCTGAAGAACAAACGGGCCAGGGTCTGCTGGGTCTGCTACCTTCACAGAGAAGATCTCCTGTCCAAATCCATCCAAACGTTCCACTTCGTTGATGTACATGAGCTCAGCTTCCGCGGGCAGGATTCCACTAAAATCACGACAGCATCAAAGAAGGAAATGGTTAGGGGCAACAAAGGCAGTAGAAGGTCCTACCCTCCTGATGGCAAATTCCAGAGCTGTGGTTTAGCTCTAGTTCTGGGAACAGCAAGCATCACCCAACTGTGAGGACATGTGCATTACTCAGTAATTCATTAACATAATCCCCACCGGCCTTTACTCAACAGGGAATAATCAGAGGAAGGTAAAGTGTTTAATTAAGAGCCACAGCCCTATAAGCACTAATTATTCCAGACATCTCTGTGAATAAAGCTGCCTGCTTTAAAAAAATAATTAAAAAAAAAAGTTATTTTTCTCCCACCTGGGGGGAAAAAAACCTCCACTGTTAAGAAAAAAAGGGGTTAAAAGGAAACAAGTTTAGGAGGATGCTATTTGGGGAGCTAAGTGGTCAAGATGAGAGAGCCTGAGACACCTGCATAGGTCCTCTGAGGTCTGAAGGGGGCCTGTTTGTTCTCCATTGGTCCCAGATCGATCCTCTCCCTCTTGACCTTGACTTTCCCACCCAAAGCCCCTCCTCAGGTCTTCACACAGCTCAAGCATTTCCCCAGCTATGGCAACAGAGCTTTAGGAAGGTCAGAGAGATGAATTCTCCACGTCTGCATGAGCTTGGTCATGGTCAAGCAGAAAAGGAAAAAAGGAAGGAAGAGGAAGAAAAAAGAGAACAGGAGAAAGGGGTGGGAGGGCAAGCGGCAGAGTTTTTGGATCTACCCTCGTGCTGGAAGACACCCGGGGGGAGAGGGGCTGACTCAGCCAGGGGCCACGCTGGGAGCCATTGCCTCGGCTGGCCTTACCTGTGGGCTTTGTGTTCCTGGGCTACCTTCTGTGTGAGCTCCTCCAGAACCGCCTCTTCCAGGGCCAAATCCTATCAACACAGAAGCAGTTAGGGCCATTTACTGTTCTGCGTATAAACCTTACGAGCTCTCTTCTCCAGAACACGTTCCTTGAGTAGCCTCCCTTCCTCGACCTCCCCTGTACTTCTTCAAATCAAAGGCTGTCCACTGCAGGACCGAGGGTCCACAGTTATTTCCATAACATGGCTCTCCACAACAACCTAGGCTCTTGGCTTATGACTAACATGCCTATTTCAAGGCACAGTTTGGGTCGCTGCCTACATTCTGCAGGGTCCGAGAAGAGCGCTTTTTTCATTTACCTTCTTCCCTGTCTGCCCCTCAGACTCACTTTTATTGAAATTGCTTTGTCAGTACTCATGTGGTTTTTTAAAAAATTTATTTATTTTATTAGAGAGAGAGAGAGAGAGAGCAGGGGGAGGGGCAGAGGGAGAGGGAGAGAGAGAATCTCAAGCAGACTCCCCGCTAAGCGTGGAGCCTGACATAGGCCTTGATCCAAGGATCCCAAGATTATGACCTGAACTGAAATCAACAGTCAGACACTCAATCAACTGAGCCACTCAGGCACCCCAGTACTTGCATGTTGTTAACAATCAGGATACAGGCAGATGAATTTCCAGCCCCATTACCCTTTCAAAAGCTGAGCCTAGAAAGGGACTGTGTCCCACCTTTTCTGTCTACCACCTTAGCATCCTTGAGCTAATTCAGAGCTACCTGAGGCAGAGAAGGCTCATTCGGATGTTACTTGACAGCCTTGGGAGCAGAGGAGGCCACGCGGGCTGAAACTAGGGAGTTCTGTAAGGTCACAGTGCGTAGCTGAACAGCTGCTTTCTCAGCCACCTGACTCCAGGCCTCTGGGACCACTGGTGTGCTGGCTCCCAAGCGCTGAGAGCCAACTGCATATGCCTCTCCCTGACACCTCTTCAGTGACAGCGGGAGCACATCAGGGATCGTTAAACGTAACACTGTCTGGGATGGAGAGATGATCTGAAGGCAAAATCCAAGACAGGGAGACCAGAGCAAACAGGCCCTGGGACCCTGACAGAGCTGATGATTCTGGAGCTCCTCGCACCACTGATGGTAACTTGGGGGGGGCTCAAGCCAAGGGCCAGCTGCCTCGGACCCTTTGGGGAGACAGCTTCCATGCGCCCTGCCCCAGGCGGATAAGCACCGCGGAGGACACAGATATGCACCATTTCCCTCTGAGCTCCAGACAGGCGATGTGTCCTGCTGAGGCCTTCTGAGGCTCATTGTAAACGTTGGGGGGGGGGGGCTGGGGGACAGTATCCCCAAAAAAGTCTACCTCAAAACTGCAAGAAAGAGCCCACTGCAAATCAGGAAAACATGAAAAATCAGGTTTTCTTAAAGCTGGAAAACGAGGGTGTGACTACATGCTGGAAATCCTACAGGTGGTCCAGAGCAACCTCAGAGAAGGTGCAGGAACTCCTGGCAGCTCTGAGTTTCCATGTGTTAATGGGTGAATGCTGTTTCCTGTTCAGCCATCCGCTGACATGACTCAAGCCCGCAGGAGGGGACACACTCAGTTCTATGTCGGGGAACAACAAGGACCGCGTAGCCTAGAAATGGAGTCCCGTGCGTACCCCTAGCTATGGAGCGGAGGTCATAACCCACTACTAATTTTGAAAAGCTAATGAAAGGCATGTGGCCATAGAATAAAATAAAAACAGGTAAGTGAGGATCGGAAAGTGCTCCATGAAACCCCAGCTTCCCACTTTTAGAGAAGAGAAAGTCCAAAAGTGCCCCTCTGGTGTGTACATGATTCGAGCGCCTCTGTCTGCGCCCCGGGGCCCCCATGAGGTATGTGCCCCCCGCCGCAGGGGACGTGCACAGGAACGGCCGAGTGCGTGCCTGTACACAGCCGCACACCTGTGGAGGGCCCTGGGTACTTAACTTTGTTCTTTTCTCTGCTGCAGAAATGCCATTTGACAAATTCAGTTGCTTTATAGGATCAAACGAGGCCATTCATCCCATCTTCCCTCCCCCACCAAAGGAATGCATTCTTCTCTTTGAAAGCTCTAGTGGAACCAAGCAGAAAGTTTACAACCTTCCATGGCTCCCCACTGCCTGCTCAATTAGGTCAACACCTGCATGGGGCATTTAGACCATTCTTCAGGGTGACCCAGCCTCCCCCTCCAGACCTCCGATCTCGAGGGTTCAAGGCTTCAGGCAAACTCCTCCTCCTAACAGAATGCTTGTACATCTCCTGACACACTCACGGCGACCCTTCCTGGGAGAACCCTCTGCACCCGAGGCCCATCACATGGAGTGAAATGTCACCCCGTCCTTCAGGTCCCATCCCAGCTCCCGTTCCCTTGACAGGGCTCTCCCATTCCCCCGCAAGCTGGATGGAAGCCGATGCCCTTCCACTGTGGGTGGGGCTCCTCTGGCCCTCACCACAGTCTGCCCTTGGTCTGTCTTACACAGTTGTCTGGATGCTCATCCCATCCTGTACCCTTGTCACCCTCCCTCCACCACATGATAGACACTTAAGGGCAAGCCGCTCTTCTCCACATCGCGGCCGGCCCATCCCAGGGCTCTTACACAATGCGGGCTTACACGCGCTCCTACACAGGAAGTGATCCAGAAACGCTCCCTGAACTGAATCCCATAAGCAACATGTAAGTTTCCCATGATCAGACTGGAGTTTCCCTCATGCAGAGCTGGTTAATGATCGTTTGTACCCTCTGCCTGTCCTCTGCTTACATTTCAAAATGCACGCATTCTTGTCGCCTGAAAAACACTGTCTTGGGCATCCTTGAGTTTGCATACCAGAGACGGGACCGTCACGCTAATAGTAGGATGACAATGATGGCAAGGACCAACACAAAGAATAAACACTGAGAATTCACCATGTTCCCAGTTATGTCACTTGCACCCTCTCCTTTCACTCACAACTGGAACAGGCTTGCTATCCCCATTCTTAGATGAAAAAATGGACACTTCGGTTAACTAATTAATTAAATTTTAAAATAAATGGAATTAAATAATAGCCCGAGTTTGCACAGCTGTTAAGTGGCCCCGCCAGGACATGGACACAGAATGCTTGGCTCCTGGAGCCTGAACCACGTGACCGCAGGCCACAGTGTATCCAGGCTACGGCATGGGGTGGAGTGACATGGCAGAAGGCTGGGAACATTCCAGATTCAGACATACACACTGACAACAGTGCGATCCAACAGGACTTTCTGCAATGATAGAAATGTTCTGTACCTGAGTTTTCCAGTACAGTAGCTACTAGCCACATGTGGCTACTGATCGTTTTTTTAAATGTAGTTAATGCAACTGAGGAACTCAATTTTTAATTTCAACTTTAATTAACTTAAATTTGAATGTAAATAGCCACCTGTCAATATAAGTAGCTAAGGTCCCAAAGAGGGTATTTTTTAAATTTTTATTTATTTTTTTAAAGGCTTATTTGAGAGAGGGAGAGGGATAGAGGGGGAGGAAGAAAATCCTCAAGCAGACTCCTTGCTGAATGGGGCTCAATCCCAAGACCCCAAGATCATGACCTGAGCCGAAATCAAGAGTTGGCCACCCAACCAACTGAGCCACCCAGGCGCCCCCAGGAGAGGGAAGTTCCAAAAAATGAACACATCCGTATTTGTCTGTCCACAGTGACATTTAACAAGGTCTATGCTGTTCAAAGTATCTGGTTTGCTCAGAGCCCAGTGGAGAACAGTCTCATTCTGAAAAAGGCATCACATACAAAATAACTCCTTCCAGCCTTCACAGATGGCCCTTGGACCTGTCAAAGCATTTTAACATCTACAAACTCACAAAAAATTGTAAATGGCACCCATGCCTGGTCTCTGCCTAAAGGCTATGTGATTAAGACCTTTAAGGAGAGAAAGTTGGGGGAAATGTAGAAAATTATCAACCCAATTCATTGTCTCCACTGACAAAAAAATACACTCTTTCTAAAATTCTAAGGTATGAGCTTCACTTTCCTCCCACCAAGCCCAGCGGGAAACCTCCCAATGACTAAGGTGAGCCTCTGAGACCATCTACGTCAAGCCTGTGGGCACCAAACCCTACGAAGAGTTTCTCTGCTAAATAATACGTTGATCTCTTCGAATGAAGGTCGATTTGCTGGGTAGAATTAACAAGGCATGAAAACGACAGACCAATCAGATAGTACTGCCGTTTTCTTGGAGGGAAGAAGAATAAGGACAGAGTTATTCATGAAAAACACAGAGATCTTATGGTATTTCCCCAAGCAATAAGAATGAGATAAGTCTGCAGCCATTCAAGATCATTGCACACTCTGACGGGGAACAGTAAATGCAGCTCTACTCATGCTAGGCTTTCAGACCTGACCCGTTGTCACCACTCTACTGGCTCCCATATGCCACAGCCCCCTGGATGCCAAGTCCTGACCATTTTACTTCCAAAATATCTCTTGCATTGCCATCTTATTTGTACTGTCACTCGTAACACCTAAATTACCTCCTTGCCAAGAGCACCACTCAGATTCTCATCTGACCTACTTTCCCGAATGGTCTTAATGCTCTAATCCAGCTGTTCTCAAAGTGTGGGGTCTGCACATCCACCGACAGAGCCCAGGTGTTCTCAGTCCTGAGATGTTTCATCCTCGCTGCGGCCCCTCCCCTCTGCCACTCCGGAGCGACAGTCAGATTCATCGCTGACTTTCGCAATCACTCATGCCACCTGAGCCCTGCTCTTTCTCTCTCCGTCTAGATCATGCTTGGCTCCCTCTTGTCTGCCTGCTGCAATCCTGGCCACTCTTTGAGCTCCGACTCACACACCATTCGTCTTTAAACCTTCCTGATGCCCCTTAAGCGGATGTAACTTCGCCCCTCGTAGAATCCCGACTGCCCTTCATTACACGCGGCCTCGCCTTCTGTTTTGCAAACTTCCTATTTACTCAACTACTCTGCCGCCTCCCTGAGAAGAAGCACCGTTTCTTAAATAACTTCACCCTCCAGGAGTTAGTTATCCAGGTTAGTGCTTTGAGCAAAACAGTCGATTAAAAAAACAAACAAACAAACAAGGGGTGAATGATCACTGTTTCTAAAATCAGAGCCAGGATGCTGGAGTGGGGATAGCTTTTCAAACATTTTAATCCCTCCTCATAATTCTTCTCATTTACCCCAAAGCTACCAAACACACACACACACGCGTACACACACACGCACACACACACATTCCCCAGGGATTAAAACTTAGCCTCATTCCTAATTTAACCCAAGACTGGACATCTGACTTCATGGACTCATTCAGTGAATTTTTACGCAGGCAGACTTCATGCCGGACAACAGTGACAAGACAGAGAGGGTCCCCTGCTTCACGACGTTACAGCTGACATTCTAGCTGACAATCAATACTGAACATGTTTAGATACTGAAAGAATTCCGAAGTATATGCACATGAAAGGTGATTTAGCAGGAAGTCGTGGATGGCTGTCGTCTATCACACAGGTGGTTAAAGAACAAGAATGCCTCTTGGAGGAGGTAATATTTAAATCAAGACCTAAGCGTCAAGTCACAGAAAGATCTGGGGCAGAGCACTGAAGGTACAGGAAAACCAAGACGAAGGCTCTGGGATAGGAGCAAGCTTGATGTGTTCAGAAAGGAAGAGCACCAGGGCTCTGGAAAGTAGTGGAACTGGGGATCGGCGGGGGGTGTTGAGGGGATGGGGAAGTGTCTTGAGGAGGTGGGAAAAAGCACATTTACTTTTCCAGTGTTTTTACAAAATGTGTCCCTACTTTATAAATGCATGGACTTGCTTCTCCAGGGAATATGTGTATGGAAAATCCTCTGAGATTTTCAAAGGAAAGACTTACACAGCCAAAGAAGATAGAAAATTAATGAAGAGAAAGGAAATTACACTTACCATAGGAAATAGCACATATTCTCTGAGGAAATCTTGAGAATCAAACTGATTGTAGTCTCCAAAATCAGCTGAGAAGAAAGGGGGGGGGATTGAGTAAGTGAAATTAAAGACAGAATAAAATAAGAGTAAAATTACTGCCACATTTATTATCCTACTTCATCTTATTTCCGCACTAGTAAATGAAAACAGTGCCACAATGCGTTTGATATCGTCACCACCTTTACTTAGCAATACTATAAAATATCAGCATGTAAGTGCCGTTACACAATTTTCTAGGGGAAAAAAAAAAAACGGGGAAATTTGAAAGTGATCCCTAAGCTATTTTAAAAATTTGAAACAAACCTATACTTATGTTTTTGTTAAATATGCACCAACACATATCTTAAGAATATCTGCCAAGGGGACTTTTTAACTCAAGGTTAATTAAGAGAACTGAAGAGCCAAACCCATCTGCATCTTTTCATATATTTGCAGCTGGAAATTCCCACTGTAAATCACCCTTGGCAAGCAACCTTGCAAATTTTTACACCTCCCAAACAAGTTCCCATATTGCAAGATGCCAGAAATTCTGTTTTGTCCTGTTTTCATCTCACGACGGTATGTCTGAGCACATGCAAAAAACACAGTGAGTCCATATCGTCGATCTGGAAATGTCTTGCTTCTCATCCCACTAGCTCTCAAGAAGGAAAAAAAAATCAAAACAGCATACAAACTTAATTTCATGTAAAAGATCTGGCATCTAACAGGAGAGATGGCACGCGGGAGTCCACACGGAAGGCCAGTGAAGAGATGTTGCTGAGAAGACAAGGACGTACCTACTAAACTCATCACATTAACATTAACATTCAAGACAGGTTGGTGGGGTGGAGGGAGAGGGTGGCTGGGTGATGGGCATTGGGGAAGGTATGTGCTATGGTGAGTGCTGTGAATTGTGTAAGACTGATGACTCACAGACCTGTGCCCCTGGGGCAAATAATACATTATATGTTAATAAAAATAATTAAACACACACACACAAAGACAGCAGAGATCACGTGCAGCTTGATTTCAAGATTACTCATCAGTTATCTATATTTTATCTCAAGTTACAATTCTCCTGCTGGGTCTAAATACCCCATAAGGATTCCCGGGAAAACCATTTTACAAACACTATAGCTGGGGGAGATTCCCTCAGATCGAACAGTAGCCTCAAGGACCCAGTGAAAAGGGAAGCCAGGCTACGTACACCAACTTCCCTCAGGCTGAAAGCTATTGCCAGGGTCTTCTGATACCCAGGATTTCTGTAATAAGCCCCATGATTGAAAAGTGAGAGGGGTAAAAAGACAGTAATAAAGTAAACAGAAGAGAAAGCTTTTTGAAAGGAGGAAGATCCACTCGACAGAGGGGATCTTCTCTTTTTTGTACTAAAGGTGACTTCTCTTATTTTGATGATTTTTCTGCTCTATTAATCGTTTTGGGCACTCTTCCTTTCCCTTATAGTCTGTAAGTGAACAGATGGGATCCAACATATTTCGTGTATTTTCATCCACAAGGTAACAACAGCAGCCACTGCTAGGAATTGTACGTCCAACAAAAATTGCTAAACTGATAATATCCCGGGATGAAAGAGATCAAGGGAAGGCTGCCTCTTTAGACATTCCAGAACCCAAAAGGTTCAACTGCAGTTCAGAGTCTGGGATGGGAAGTTCAGCTCCCAGCTCCTACAACAATAGTCCACACAGTAAGGACTCAGCGGCTGGCATTCCATTTGGACGGGAACTGATTTTAAGGAAAAAGAATGACTATTGAAAAAATTACATTTTGATCTTCTTTTCAATACTGATTAAAGGCCATTAAGCCACCACTCAATAAAGAGTAGTGTATACATCTATGTAAAAATCATGTATGTTACATAAAACTACGTAAAAGTACATGTAACAATTTAGAAAGATTTAAAAAATTGCTGTCTGATAAATCTAAGTAGGACAGATTGAAAGGCAAATGAACTCAACTCTTTTATTTGTTGCTTTATATTACAATTGTGCATTTTATTTTTATTTATTTATTTTTTAAAGTACTCTCTAGGCCCACATGGAGCCCAACACGGGTCTCGAACTCATGACCCTGAGATCAAGACCTGAGCTGAGATCAAGAATCAGACGCTTAACCGACTGAGCCACCCTGGCACCCCTGCAGCGAATCATTTTAAATTTTTCTCTTTAACTGTGTGAGAATAAATTATACTACAATGTTTAAAGCTATCACACTTGAAAACTGATGGGAAAGTCACAGTCATACCAGGAAGCCACAAAATATGACCACATGGGCAGTGCAATAATTCTGAGAAAATGTTCCACAAACCCTGAATATAGCTTTAATTAAAGGCAGGATGAAAGCTGCTATTTCTCCAAATAAAACTAAAATTATACAAGCATGAACGATTTGCAAACAGCTTTCAGAAAGCCACTAGCCTGCCACCAAAAAAAAAAAAAAAAATCACTATTTTGGCTTTTTTTCCCGTTTTTGCATTTTTAACGTATCTTGGAATGAAAAGTAGAGTTACTAAGGGATCGTTTAAGTAAACTCAGTTTTTCCCTCTGAGAGGCCAGCAACACCGCAGTCAGAGAGAAAATGGGATTCCCCATGGCGGCCGTCACACTCCTTACCTTGCACAGCCAAGCCGGCCAGCCGGATCACCTGTTCCAACGTACACCGCAGCCGCCCTTCCAGCACGTCTTTTTTGACTTGCAGGTAATACTGATATCTGTCCATGGGAACAGAGAGACAAATAACCTTAAAAACACATACTTGGAATATGTTCCCACAAGATCAATGTGTCTAGATGTAAAACCCTCTGTACACAGCAGGACACACAGGTGATGCTGAGAAAGGTCAGCTCCATAAAAGACGGG
Source organism: Lontra canadensis (assembly GCF_010015895.1). Lineage (NCBI taxonomy): Eukaryota > Metazoa > Chordata > Mammalia > Carnivora > Mustelidae > Lontra > Lontra canadensis. Next base: position 8,996,051 of record NW_022631018.1, on the reverse strand, counting down.
AAGCGCCCTCTGCTGTGTTTATCTTCGTTTGATGTGGCAGGTGCCACAGCCCGGGCATTCTCAGTTTGAGAGCGTTCTCATCCAATCATCTCATTGTAAGTCCCCTGGATGAAACACCCGATAAGGACCAGTTCTTCCTAATAGAGACCGGGAAGGAAATGCTCTTCCACACCTGGACACCCAGGGCATCACAGCTGGCAAACCTGCATCCAACAGCCGCGCAGTCCTAAAACCACTCTGGAAACACTCTGTTTTCTAAACTCGACAGTTTGGTGGGGTGGATCGCAAACAGGCCGCATAGTCTGGCATTCTGCTAGCAGAGAGGACAAAGCTCTTCAGAGTGAGGCTCACCCCACAGGTCTGGGACTCAACAAAAATCCAACCCAAGTATACCCTCAACGCAGCAGATGCAGAGAAACAGAGTGTGCCCTTGGGCAATGTCCCGGCTTGGAGAGGACCACTGTCCTCAGAAGCCAGGACGGTGTGCTGGGCTCTTAGAGTTACCTGAACATTTAGAAATCTCCTCACCCCGAACCTTTCTTCCTAGGACTCTCCTTTCCTTGACCACACTCTTAAAACACAGTCTCCTCTAGAACAGACTTTTCCTAGCATTAATTCTTGGCGAATGCTAACAACCTTTCTGTTCCTGGTAACCGTTAACTCTAGTTTTTCTAAACTAGGACACAGCAATCCAGGGAGCTCAAGAGTGATCCAAAACTCTACTCTGTTTTAGAGAGGGGCAGTCAGCACTGAGAGCTAATTATTGTCATCTCTACCTTGATATTATGGATGTCATTACATAGCAACCCAAAGTCTATTTGAGGGAAGGACTCGGGGTCTCTGACCCCTCTGTAGAGTCTCTACTTCCTCTCTCTTCTTGGGTCGACTGGACAGGGGTACAGATGACCATGTCAGTCTCTGGTGGGACAAACCTATATTCCAATCAGAAGGACCAATGCTGAGTTTTTTAAAAATTCCTTTTAGTAAAACTTATATGTAATAGAAAAACGACATGCTCTTCCTACTCCTGCCCCACCTTTCACCTAAAACTATCCATAATTATTTTGTAGCCTCCACTACTGAATCAGTAATTGTACTTCTGTCCATATCAATTGATTAAACCAGTTATAATGTATATAATAAGTATCTGTGTTTATTTTCAAAGACAAGTCCCTGGTATGTGTAGAGAAGCTTTGTGCCTGCTCTGAGATCAGCGGACATGGCTCTGTCTCACCTAGTTATTCTATCCTTAGCTGATTAGGGGCATCCTGGGTTCTAAATCCTGATATATAAGAGCATGTGGCCAAAACTCTTTTGCTGGTAATGAAGGAGCAGTGTTGCTGTTTCTGAAAATGAACAAATAATAGGGAGGAAATATTAGGCAGGATACTTTTAAAGACCCCCCTGAAATTGAAGGCATGGCCTGTAGGGGGTAGAGGGGTGGGGAGGGGGGCTTTGGGCAATCATCTTCCATGGAAGGAAAGCAGAAGTCATAACCTTTCTCTTTATCAGTCACAGGAGATAATCAGAGTAAACAAAATATTCTGAAGTAATAATTGTGCATGAATTTAAAGAAACACCAAGAGTAAGTCAAAATAGCAAAGACTCAAGAAATCTGGTTCGCTTCCGTTAAAATATGTCTCGTGTTCTCTTCTGGTTCCCTTTTTTCACCTGATCACTAAAGTTAAGTCCCCAAGCTCAGGTGTATTCAAGCTCAACGTTTTCAAATGTGTCACCCAAGGTGAGTTAACACTACAGAAGTGTGTAGTCCGACGCACTCCCATAATACAGGTGCTGCTTTTTTTCCATTCCAAGGGGGGGACAGAGAGCAACTTGGCCACATGGTGACTGTTAAGGATCTCAGGTTCCATGGTTTTATCTGGAGCTCCAAGAGCTCCAACAGAAAAGGTTTACATTAGCACCTTCACTTCAAGGACTGTGGCCCCTGTCAATCACGAGCAAAGCTCAGCTTTTACAGCCTTACTTAAATAACAGATTTATGTCTGAAAGTATAATCTGATGCACACTATTGGTTCACCTCCTGGGAGAAAGCTCAGTAAAACCTGAACTAGGAGGAGAAACATGCGCTTCGGGAGCCTATGACCCTTTCCACGTAGCACAGCACATTTCCTGCTTGTGTTCCCTCCCCTCAAGGTTCCCCCTCAGCACTGTCTGCCATGTTCTTTCCTTGTCCCCTGGCCTGGTTCTTGGTTTTCCTCTGGCACCTGTCTTGGGCCTCTGGGTCCATTTTCAAGGAAAGAGTAAAAGCTCCACTCATTCGTGTGAGGTCACTTTCCCTTCAGGAGAGTGGGAACTATCCGTGAGCCTTTTATGGAAGATCTTTCATGCTCCTAACCTAGCTGGTTCTTAGAAAGGACAACGCCTCCTTGTGGAAACTGGTGCAAGGAAGGGGCCCTAAGTCAGCAAAAGATCTTGTAAGTGTCAAGAGTTCATTGCGAAAACTGATAGATCATTGGAAGAACAGCCACTTAGAGTCTCAAGACCATACTTTGGAAAGTGGGAGAAGAAGAAAAGAAAGATGAAGAAGTGTTACTTCATCGTATCACCAGAGGATCCTGCTGTGACTTTCTTCAGAAAAGGGAAAGGATATCTAAACTAAATAAACAAAACAACCGAACAACAACAACAAAACCACAGAATTTTGAGATAGGAAGGAATCTGTTTACTGTTTACTGAAGAAGTTTACTGAAGTTTACTAAGTTTACTGAAGAAAGGTGCAAACGGAATTCTTGAAAAAGACAAACCAACCAACCAACCAGAACACCCAATTTCAAGGTAGGAAAAAGTGGTAAAGTTCACCTACTCCTCTTAACCCTACAATGTCAAATCCCTTCTATATGCCATACACTCCTTGCCATCTTTTTTTTTTTTAAGATTTATTTTATTTTAGGGGTGCCTAGGTTGGCTCAGTGGATTAAAGCCTCTGCTTTTCAGCTCTGGTCGTGATCTCAGGATCCTGGGATTGAGCCCCGCGGTGGGCTATCGGCTCAGCAGGGGGCCTGCTCCCCTCCCCGCCCCGTCTGCCTTTCTAACTACTTGTGATCTGTCAGGTAAATGGATAAAATCTTAAAAAAAAAAAAAAAGATTTATTTTATTTCATTTATTTGAGAAAGAGAGCGAGCATGAGAGGGGAGAGATCAGAGGGAGAAGCAGACTCCCCACTGAGCAGGGAGCCCGATGCGGGACTCGATCCCGGGACTCCAGGATCATGACCTGAGCCGAAGGCAGTTGCTTAATCAACTGAGCCACCCAGGTGCCCAGTCCTTGCCATCTTGAATGGACTTTTTAAAAAAGATTTATTTATTTAATTTAGAGAAAGGGGGAGGGGCAGAGGGGAAGAGAGTATCCTCAAACAGACTCCCCACTGAGCAGAGAGCCCCTCAATCCTAGGACCCTGAGATCATCACCGGAGCCAAGATCAAGCGTCAGCTGCGTAACCAACTGAGCCAGCCAGGCGCGCCCTCTTGAGCAGTTCTGACTTATTTTCTGCTCTCCAAGTTCAGAAGAAACACGGATATTCACACTTATTAAGCACTTCCTGTATGCGGAAGTTGGTTTAATGCTGAGGGACATCTTGAAGAGGTTTACAACAGTCTCTGCCTTGCGAGGATAGTCGTCCTCTCTTGAACCCCTGATGTCATGGTTCTCTCTCGCGCATGTTATTAAGGGCTCCATTTTTAAGAACCAAGGAGTAAAACATTTTAAAAGGTGTTAACCCTAACATTACCTGCCATGGCTAGAGCCTCTGATCAGCTGATACCTCTGGGAATATAATCCATGGGAACGAGCAAAACAATGATTATAGCTCTCTCATTGTGCTGATTCCAATTTCATCTACAGCTATCACCTCTGTAACACACGAGGGAGTTTTAGAACAGATCCACACCGCTCTAGGCAACGGGATGTCCTAATCCACCAGCAAGGAACACCAGGACCCCTCCTGGTCATTCAGGTCAGACATAGGCTTGTACTGGGATACAACACCGAGGAGCTGAAGAAAGCAAGAGCTCTTTCCTGGAAGCCATCCAGACTACAAGAGAATCCGAACAGCGTTAATTATATGCTACGACAACCACGTGACACTGCGGAGATGACGACGGGAGATCGCAGAAAGGAGAATGAAATCTGGAACACTTTGGAAATTGTTTGGTATGTTTTTGCTTCAAAGGCGCTCTTGTAAAGTATAATAATTCTATCCTATATGAAGATTAAATTAGAGAATATGAGCTGAAGTTCTATTTCTAGCATGTTTGGTTTTTGCTCATTTTTGATTAGAGATTCAGTGCTAACGGCGGTAAAATATCACAGTGAATTCTATTTTGGAAACGTGTAATTTCGTGGAAGCATACTCCACCCCGTCATAGCTCTGGGTGGAGGGGAAAACACACACACACACACACACCCCAATCCTCATGCCAGGAAAGTAACTGCCAACTTTCCAAAGAGATCCTCTTTGAAAACCCAAGCTCACAAGGAAAACTTTTTAATACTTTTCCTATTCAAAGACCTGGAAGTCGTCCATCTGACTGCTGGGCTCCAATGAATAAGGTTTTAGGTTAGGATTCTGCTCTCCTTCTACCAACTGGTGAATGTAACTATGCTTGTTGAGTAAAGGTAAAATTTCTATTTTCAACATTTTTTTGTCTTGTTTTTACTCCACAGAGATTAAAATTCAGGTTTCTCTACAGGAAACAGAAAAGCTTCCTGATAGTTGGTGCTGTTAAATATGACAACTGGAAACTGACAGTTAATAGGAACCAGTCTTGGGATGTCTCATCTGTCTGGAAGAGTTCCAACCAAGCTCAAGAAAATAACTGACTTTTCCATGTTCCTTCCTCCCCCTAAGATTCTGAAAAGGAAGTCTGAAAAAAATGCCGCACCAGGTCAAATCAATAGAGCATTCAGTGCTTCTGACAGTCGTATCAAAGAACTCTTTCAAAATTATACCCTGTATCATTATCCTCCACATTTACAGATGTACGCTCAGATGTTCGAGTCTCTCTTTTCCATTTACATATGGGGGATTTATCTCAGCACTTATGCAACTTGGCTCTATTTGCAGGTCTGTTACTACTTCTCAGATTGAGACATTCCATGTGGTGTTCCGAAAAGGATGGATTGTACCACCACAGAACCACAGGAAGGCGAGAGGAACGCAGACGCTGAGGACGTTTTGCTTTTATGGTGTCTCTCCCACCCCTCCCACAAGTGAAATATTCGTTCCAAGGCCAGTTCAGCAGAAGGGCCTCCAACAGAGAAGAGCCACGAAGGTATAAAAAGCCTTAAGAGCTGATTTTGGTCATGGCGCTCAAGGGCTCCATGTTCTCAGCATAAATCACAGGATGGTGGAGACAGGAGAGGGGGCGGCCATGACGACTGCTCCAAATGTTTGCTCCCCATGGAGCCTCCCTCCTCCATCCTCCCCCTACCTGCCCCCCTACCTCATCAACTCTGCAAGCAGGCTCTGGGGTCAAAGGGAAAGAGCGCCACCCCGGGAGCAGGAGCCTTCCGAGTTACCTATTTCCCTTTGCCCTGAGACCTGCAGAGTCCAAGTAGGACTGCCCCTCGGTTGGCCCGAGCTCCCAGGAAGGCAGGCAGTGGACACAGTGGATGCGGAACGTGGGCAAGAAACAAGCCTCTGGTTATCTGAGGCCACAGAGATCTGTGGGTTATTCATCATCACGCGTGCTTTAGCCTAAGCTATTTGACAAGGGAAAGATTTCAAAAATCCAAGTCCTACCGTTTTGTTTTTAGAGAAGGAAACAGTGTGGAGGGAGGAGAATGACTTGCCCAAGGTCATACGGCTCTTGGAGGCAGGGCCCGGCAGACCAGAGCCGCAGAGAGCCAGAGAGTGGGATCTGATTCCCAGCCTTTGTGGGCAAGTCATTGGTCCCACTGAAGTCCAAAAATAAAAATGAAAATAAAAATGCCACTACTTGGTGATTTTGGGGGATCCCACTGCCTCTAAGGAGAGGCTCTGATCACCAAGCAGGCTCCCGCCCCATCGGACTGCATGTGCCACAGCACAGGAGTGAGGCAGACGCTGGCACGAGGAGCTTTTCTGTCAAAACACAGGGCAGGACAGTCATAAGGTAATTCAGATCTGGTTTTTTTTTGTCCAAGCAGCAGCCTCTGGGAAATTTCAATTTCCAGAGGTGGGTGGAGGGAAAGGGGACCAAGCTGTGTATTCTAATAACTCGCTAACAGCATTGTAAGATGCACAGAGGAGCAAAGTAAAATCGAGAGAGCAGGGTCCCTAATGGTAGGCTGCTACCTAGAAGGAGAGGCTCCAGCCAGAAGTGGGTACAAATAGCCCTTAGATGTATTTCCAAATGCGGATTTTTTTTAAAAGCAAACTGCAGCTCATCCGGTGTCACACACCATCTTTACTGGCTCTTGGCTGAATCAAGGTCCTTCTATGTCATGGACTATAAAGAAGGGATCTGGACTTCATTCTGTTGCTAGCACACTTAATACCACCCGGGGAGCGGTGTGATTGGCACGTATCACCCGTGCATTACTCCTTTTACCCCCACTGCTCAAGGAGATCTGAGAAAGAAAATGCTTTCTCATAGTTAAAAATAGGTTAGTGAAAGCATTCTGTAAGCTGTAACTATCGACCTGCCTTACCACTGTTATTATCTGGCAGCTCCTGTCTGCCTCTCCCTTCTCTGCAGGTCAAGGTCAGTCACCCCAGCTTCTCCCTTCCTGTGTGCGTGGTCCATACAGATGTGACAACTTAGAGAGAGGGGTGCATGTCAATACTATCCTTACATTCCTCAGTCTGCAAAGGCTTTCCAGCAACTACTCTGGGGGGAGAGCAAGAGAGAGAAAGCCGGGTTATTGTTGTTATTACAAAGGATGGAACGTGTTTCCTCACTAAAAAACTTCCTTCTCAATCAGCCACATCGGAAGAATCTTGCTAGAAGGTACTAGAACCTAGCTCTCCCAGGACAGTGCAGGACGTACTAAAGCAGTACCATTGCTCTCTGGTTGACGTTACATGGGACGAGTAAGAAATAAATGTACAAATTTCTTTACTATAAAAGACAAGAAAGAGGTGACAGAGGACAGGCTGTCCTAGAATTCTGGGGTACAGAACAGCAAAGGAACATAATTTTAACACTGAGATTGACAGAGATACCAGCAAGAGAGAAAGGGCACATTCCATCCATTCCAAAGGGTGTGCCCCACTGTAAATCCAGATACTGGGCAGGGTGGCCCACCCCTTCTCTGCCTGCCAGGACCAGATAAACAGGACCGCCCGCAGGCCTGCGACCAGATAAACCTGAAGGCCTGCCTCCCTCTGTCCCTCTATCCTCAAAACCCTTGAGAAGATTTCAGTTGATGATTATTCACGTGTAATAATGTGTTTGCCGCCTGACCCATGCACCCTCTGAATGCTTTATGCTTAACGAACGTTCAAGTTGACAGTCCATTAAAACTGCATTGTCAAGCAGAGTACAAAGCCAAGGGTCCTGCAACTGTGCAAAATGGAAACAACCCAACAGGGGAGAGGGGGGGCCAAGGCTAAAACTCTGACTCGACAAAGATAACCTTAAAAGGGAAAGTTTGTCTCCTTGCCGTTTCACACCATAAGCCAATACACGTACATGTGTGAAAACACAAACATGTGCATATGCTCGCATGCACGCGCGCGCGCACACACACACACACACACACACACACACACAACTGTCTTGGCAAAAATTCAATCCCGAAGTCCTCAACATTCACCGATCAATACCCTCTTTTGCCACAGACGCCTAACTTCTTATCCAGGCTTCTAAGTTTCAGTGAGTCAAAGGATTGCAATTCTTTCCTAAAAAGGATAATGTTTGTTTAAATGCACACAAACACACACAGGGCTTAACTACTAGTGAAAAAAGGCCAATGATAGCAAGGTGTTGCAAAAGAGAAAAGCATGCCACAACCTGATCCCTGCTTTCTGCTCTTGAACTCCTGCATTAATTAAAACAAATTACAGGGAATCCAAGTACAGTTTATAAGTACAATAAACTCCCTAATAATAGCCTATAATTTAATCAAGGGTTCTCTTTAAAAAAGAAAAACTCTTTCTCTACGATACATCATAGAGGGAGAGAGAATACTCCGACAGCACTTTTCCTGCCACATTCTAGGCTAGTGAGTACAGATTCCTTCCTGACAGTCACAACGACACGATTTAAAAAAAAAAACAGACAGGTTTCATTGCTGTGGGCTGTGATGCCCTGAACTAGGAAAACATAACAGAAGTAGAAATACCTAGTCTCAAAAGAAAATACAGTCCTAGAGTGTGTGATGCTTAAAATAGAATCCGAGTCTGTTTTGCTCCATCTTAAAAATCTCCAATGACTTGGAAAACAGTTTGGCAGTTTCTCAAAGTTAATTATGGAGTTATCATATGACCCAGCAATTCCACTCCTAGGTATATCCCCAAGAGAACTGAGACACATCTTCACACAGAAAGCTGTACACAAATAGCAACAATATTCTATGGGCCAAAAAAGAGGAAACCATCCAAATGCCCATCAACTTATGAATGGATCAGCAAGATGCAGTCTGTCCACACGAGGGGCTATTCTGTCACAAAAAGGAATGAGGTACTGATACCTGCTACCATGAAACATGCTAAGTCAAAGATGACAGACAAAAAGGTCACATATTGTACAACTGCAATTATAAGAAATGTTCAGAACAGACAAATAGGAGATTAGAGGTTGTCAGGGGCTAAGAGAAGGGGGGGGCAAGAAAAGGCTCCAAAATCCGATCTTGCCGATGGCTGCACAATGTTGTGAACATACCAAAAACCACTGAACAATATACTTTAAAATATTAAATGTTATGTATGTCATATGAATTTTATCTCAACAAAATAAAACACCTAGTAACCTTAATCGGGAAAAAGTTCACACTCCTGATAGAGCACGGGAGGCTCCCCGTGATCCACTCAGAAATTCTTTCTTTCTGACTTCGTGTCTCCCCGCACACCACACACCTAAGCTGAACTCAGTTTACGGTGCTTCCCCAAACCTACTACATTCCTTCCTGCCTCCTTACTGCTTCTGCCATCAGACTGCCCTTGCCCATCCTCCCCCATTCAGACCATCACCTACTCATCCTTCAAAGCTCAGCTGAAATTTCTCTCTTCCTGTAAAGCTTCCCAAACCTCAACCAGTTAATGGAGCCTCCCCACAGCCCCCACGGTGCTTTGCCCAGGTCTCTCCTCCAAAGCCCTCCACGCCTCTCCCATTCTACCACAACCTCCTCACAGACTGGAGACTGGGGTCTTATCATTTAAGGTTAGTACCTGTCACTAAGTAGACACTCAATAAACATTTCTGAGTTGAAATACCTACAGAGGAATGCATACAGACAGAGGGAGGGAGACTAATCGCCTCACAGTAAGATTATGAGATTATTCTTATGAGATTATTCTTTCTGCGGTATGAAAGAGGCTCCTGAAAGTTTCCAAAATGTAACCCATCACACACTGAGCAGGAAGGCTTAAACTCTTTGCTTTTAGGCAAAAGGGAAAAAATGTTCCTTCAAACACCTGGAATAGCCAACACCATACGGAAGGAGAACAAATCTGGGAAAGTGACTCTACCCAATTTCAAAACATTATAAAGACAAAGACAAGACAGTGAATATTGGTGAAAGATGATCAACAGAACAGAAGGGAAAGCCCAGATGCAAACCCTCATACACAGAGTCAGCTGGGTTTTGACAAAGGGGCAAAGGCAACGCAATGGAACAAAGACAACGAACCTCTTCATCACATAGTGTTGGGACAACTGTGAACCCACATACCCCGTCCCCCCAAAAGGAACCTAGAAACAGACCATATACCTTTCACAAAAATAACTCAAAATGAATGACAGACCTATATGCAAAATGCAAAACCATAAGAATCCTAGAAGATTATAGGAGAAAATCTGGATGACTTTGGATATGGCAATGACATTTTAGATACAACACCAAAGACACACTCCATGAAATTATTGCCCTTGTCAAAATTTAAAACTCTGTTCTGCAAAAGGCAATGTCAAGAGAATGGGAAAACAAGCCATGGACTGGGAGAAACTATTTATAAAAGACACATCTGATAAAGGACTGATCCAAAATATACAGATAATTCTTAAAACTCAATCCAGTTAAAAAATGGGCCAAAGATCTTAATGGATGCTTCATCAAAGAAATAAGTAGATAGCAAATAAATACGTGAAAAGATACTCTGTATCATGTCATCAGGAAATGGAAATTAAAACAACGAGATATGGAGCACCTGGGTGGCTCAGTGGGTTAAAGCCTCTGCCTTTGGCTCAGGTCATGATCCCAGGGTCCTGGGATCAAGCCCCACATCAGGCTCTCTGCCCATCGGGGAGCCTGCTTCCTCCTCTCTCTCTGCCTGCCTCTCTGCCTACCTGTGATCTCTGTCAAATAAATAAATAAAAATCTTTTTTAAAAAAATGAGATACTACTACACAACTCTTAGAATGGCTGAAATCCAGAACACTGACCGCCAAATGCTGGCAAGGATATGGAACAACGGGAACTCCCATTCACTGCTGTGGGAATGCAAAATGGCACAGCCACTTGGGGAAGACAGTCTGGTGGTTTCTTAAACTAAACCTACTCTTACCATATGATCCAGCAATCATGCTCCTTGGGATTCACTCCAAGGAGCTGAAAACTTATGTCCACACAAAAGGCTGCACAACAGTGTCTACAGCAGCCTTGTTCATAACTTCCAAAACTTGACAGCAATCAAGACGTCCTTCAGTAGGTGACTGGATAAACACACCGGGATACAACCAGACAATAGGATGGTATTTGGAACCTAAAAGAGATGAGCTATCAAGCCATGTAAAGACATGGAGGAAATGTAAGTGCACATTATTAAGTGGACAAACCAATATAGAAAGACCACATGCTGTATGACTCCCAACTGTGTGACATTCTGGAAAAGGCAACCCTGGGAAGAATGTAAAAAGATCGGTGGTTGCAGAAGGGAGAATGAACAGGAAGAGCACAGAGATCGTTAGGGCAGTAAAATACTCTGTATGACGCTATCCTGATGGATACATGCTGTTATACATTTGTCCAAACGCACAGAATATGCAACACGAAGACTGAACTCCCTAAATTGAACTATGGACTCTGGGTGATGGCGATGCATCAAGGTAGGTCATTCTTGGCAAAACTTCTGATATGTGATGCTGATAATGGCGGAGAGGATGCATGTGTGAGGGCAGGGGGTATAGGGGACATCTCTGTGCCTTTCCCTCCATCTTGTAAATCTAAACTTGCTCTAAAAAGAATAGAAGCTTACCAAAAAATAAAGAAATAAATTCCTTCAGTGTGGCCCATCTGTTTACTTGTTGATGATTTATACTGCTTTCCGAGCTACCAAGTAGCAGAGAACTCAGGGCTGAATCACAGTCAAGGACCAACCACAGCATGAAATAAGTCCTCGTGGAGACAAACTATAAGAGACTCTTGACTCCAGGGAACAAACGGAGACTTGGCAGAGGAGAGGGAGGCCGGGGAGGTGGGGGGCGGTTTGGGGGAAGGGAAGGGATAACTGGGGGATGGGCATTAAGGAGGGCACATGATGGAATGAGCACTGGGTGTTGTATGCAACTGATGAATCACTAAAATTCTACCCCTGAAACAAATATTACAGTATATGTTAACTAAATTGAATTTAAATTTTTAAAAAAAGAAAGAAAGCAGCTCTCATGGTGGGCGAAAGTTCCTATCAAGGAGAAACAAGGCTCCATGCACATTAGCACGACCCAAACTCCTCCTCCGCATCGCCACTGGAATCTATGGCGCCTTATCCTTCTGATACTAGGAGTAAGTATGTCTTGACTCATCGGCTCAAACTATATACCTGCCTGCCCCCCCAAATCATAGGTTCATTATATTACCTCTAACTCCACTGTGGGAAAGGGGAGCTTAAATTACATCTGTAAGCTGGGTGAGTCAACTCTCCAAAAATCTGTCTACCTGGTAAAGAGCCAGGGTTGTGGCTAAGAAGTCTGTATAAATCCTTAAAAATTTGGGGAGCTAGCACATGGGAGGGCAGGGCTGCTGTCAGCTATCTGCCTGGTCTGAAGGAGAAAAATAAATAAAAATCAACGAATATGAGTGAGAGGCTCATGTCTGTGGATGGCCATGAATTCTTCCTTAGAGTCCCAGAGTAAAGGTAGCTTCTATATTCTCACAAGTGAACAATCGCCAAAAGCAGCTAAGTCTTCTCTCAATGAAGGTATGTCCCAGAAGTGAGTACGATGGGCTTAGCAAATGTTGGATGAATGGATGATGGAATGAAACTAGTTCATTACATACCCCTAGAGAAACAGAAGAGAGAAATAGAAGTTCCCACCCTATATGAGGCCACATGGCTAGACACACAGGGTATCTGACCATGACTGGTGACCAGGAAGCTCGGTATGGATGGAGACGAAATCAGAAGACCACTGGGTACTAGCATTCTATCCTCTTCAACCCAGCTTCCTACCATCGCAGCAGGTCAGAGCAAAGCAGAGGCCATTCTCTGCTCTTTGAAATGGAAGGTGCCAGCGAACCCAACTCTCACATACCCGGTAGACTCAAGAAACAACCAAAGATTCTATACTGGCCAAAAGTCAAGCGACAAGCCAGGCCAAGGGAATACCTTCCAGCTGTGGGGGCCCTCCAGCCTAAGATAAGTGTTGGAAGGGAATGAGCTGTCCTTGATTGTGATTTTCTTCTGTTCAGGGTGATGGGCTGAGAAACCTGCCTGCCTTTATTTCTATCTACAGTTAGTCCTGTCTGGACTCCCAACACCTGAGGACTCCAGGTGAATGTCACCTTCTACATCCCTCCCTCCAGTATCTCTGTCATCAAAACCCAAGACCCCACCCAGGTTTTGTTTCTAAAAGCTAGCCAAGTCTAATTTTACACTCCGGCGACCGTTTTCACTTATTGGCCAATCTAAGTTTTAAATATGTTTAATCACTGGGCTTCTGGGGTTTAGTGTTGAAACTCTGCAGGTAACCATTCACTCTGTGCTCTCTTTGTCACTTCATGTACATTTTCTCATAGTTGTGGCTTTAAAACGTCTAAGTACTGAAAAAATTACCCACATTAAAGTATATTTAAAAACACTGAGAGAAACACACACACGCGCGCGCGCACACACACACACACACACACACACACACACACGCTGGATGGGAAATTTATCAGAAATAGCAAAAGAACTGCTATTTCTGCCCAGGAGTCAGAAATACAGGAGATCCCTTGAGAGCCCGCTGGATGACCTTTATTTCCACAGAATGGACCCTATTGGGAGACAACTGCTCAGCCCACCCCACTTTGAATCTGGCCGGTAAGATCCATGTTCAACCTCTCACCAATCACAGCTCCTCAATATCACAGATTCTATATATTTCTAATGATGATAAGCTCACCCATCTATATTGAGCCCACAAGTACGTTGGGGGAAGGAACCACCCCTCTTTGTTCACTAATTCATAGATCCAGCAGAGGATCCTAGACTTGAGAACCGTGCAAAAAGCATTACAATCATTTACTGACTCAGAGAAACCCAGTGGCCAAAAAGAATGCTTCTTTGGAAGCTAGCCAACCAAATAGTTGGCATATGATAACACTGGACTCAGCAGCAAAACAAAAACCCAGAATCACCTAAACTCCAGGTATTGCACAATATAAAGCTTTCCCCCAGCCACTGAATTAGACTATTTCATTCCCTCCTCTTTGCTCCCAGTGCATTTTGTAACTACCATGGTACTGACTAGGCACTTAGTTTAATTATGAATATTTACTTTGTTCCCTTGACTATTTTAAAAGCTTGTTTTGTTCATCTTTCTATTTCCCCCTCAACACCTAACACAGAGTAGGTCTTACTGCACATGTACGTTGGAGCAAGACATCATGACGGCCCTATGTGACGTGGCCTTCCTTAAGGGCCAGTCAATTACAGACCGGCTGAAAGAAACTCTCCATCGTTGCTAGGTTATACTCTGCAAGAAATAATAAAAATAGACCACATGTCTCTCAAATGCTTTGGAGACTTGAACTCTCCACGACGGAAATTGTCATCAATTTCTCTAGATGTTAAGGAATTAGAAGATTCGAATAATCCTTCATTGCAACGATGTCTGAGATTCACGGCGTCGTTTTCCACGTGTTTTCAGGTGCAACAGTTCATGTCATTTCATATTCACAGAGACTCTGAGACGGTGGGTCACACATTACGCGTTTACCCGTGAGGAAATGCAAACTCAGAGAGGCAGGGTGACTTGCCAGATCTTCTGATTTTAGAGTCAAGTGCTCTTTCTTTTTTTTTTTTTTTTAACTATTTATTTATTTGACAGAGAGAGAGAGAGAGAGATCTCAAGTAGGCAGAGAGGTAGACAGGGGGTGGGTGAGGTGAGCAGGCTCCCTGCGTGCAGAGAGCCCAATGCGGGGCTCGATCTCAGGACCCTGAGATCATGACCTGAGCTGAAGGCAGAGGCTTAACCCTCTGAGCCACCCAGGCACCCCAAGTCAAGTGCTCCTTCACTATGACACCGTGCCTGTGCAGTCAGCTGGCATGGTCTGTCATTTCTTTAGGCCTGGAGCGTAAATCTGAAAGGAAGAATTGGAAGGACGAGAAAAACTACAGAAAGTTGTAAACACATTACAACATGAATCCAGGGACCACTCAGTGGATTTATGCTGCTGGAAATGAACAGTTTTCTTCTGCAGAATCTTCAAAAGCAGCTGAGGATATCAAGTGTGGCAGGCACTGCCAAAGATAAAATACCAAACCAGCAAACATCTCACTGCCCAAGAATCTAGCGTCTTCCTACGCTGTGCTGTCAGCCAAAATTACGCTTGACATTTTCAGGCGTGGAAATGTCTGTCTACAATTCTTCCTTTCAACCCCCGTCTAGGGCTCTAGGATTAAAGGAGTAGATACTCCTTTTGTTGGATGCAATTTAAGAAATACTTTTGGATGCCCTTTCTTCTTTTGGAGTGTGGTTTTCTAACTGCCCCAGTCTCTGAAGGCAGTCTTTCATATCCCCCAACACACAGGAAACTTAAAAGTAGAAAATGCCATTTCCTTGAAAAGAAAATGATGATCTACAGAGACAAGAGACTACACACAGGTGCAAAGAAGCCCTTTGTCTAGGTATGGGGACAAAGAAGGGGGACTGTCAAGCAGAGAACTGTAATTGGCATGTCAGAGAAAATTCATCTCTTCCATCTCATGGAGAAGGCTGCTATAAACACACCCCTCTTCATTCTAAGTTTAAGAATCTAAAACTATTTCATTAGTATAGGAACACATCAAATGCCTCTTTAGGAGCCAAGAACTCACAGGGGCATAAAACCAAGGAAGGGTATCCATTCTGGATACTCAGTGGCTATAGAGGGCATGCCCGGTGGGCATAACTCCATGTTCAAAGGACAGGATTCCTATACAAGAGAAGTACTCAGTCAGTACTCAAATTCCCCTCTAAACAAAAAGCTCAGGAGGCTTCTCCTAAAAATTAAGCCTGCAGAAAATATATGGCCTCCCGTATTTAAATATGTTCATGAAACCAGCCCAAAATCCATTGGCTAGAAATCATTGTAAAAGCTGTCAAATTCTAGGACTATAATGATTTCTTAGCCTCTGTAAGAGGCTTCTTAGCCTCTGCACTTCTATTTAAAAATTACACCAACTTAGACTTCATTTACTGGCAAACTATTAGAAATGTACTATTAAATATATTCAATTATTTATTTATCCACTCTTCAAAACTCAGTGAACACATACTACGTGCCAAGAATGGTTCCCAACTCTAGGGAGGTAGCTGCGAACTAAAAATGGCAGACCCTGCTCTCCTTCAAGGAACTTATATTTCAGTGAGGACAAGGAATAATTTAGTAAATACATACGTTCACGGAGATAAAATCAGATAAGAGCTATGGAGAGTAACAAAGTGGGAGGTGGTCAAGAAAGGTCTTTCTGGTAAGGCGGTCCTGGGATCAAGCCCGGCACGGCCATCTGGCTCCCTGCTCAGAGGGGAGCCTGCTTCTCCCCTGCCTGCTGGTCCCCCTGCCTGTGCGCGCTCTCTCTCACCAGCAAATAAATAAAATCTTTAAAAGAAATAAATACATAAGTAGATAGGTAATAAATACTAAAAAATAAAGCATATACAACGGAAAACATCTTCACTTATAAGTGTTTATATAAACTCTTCTATATGTTTATCACCTTCTCTATGGAGGGGATCTGGAAAAATTAGCACATGAAAATAAACCCATTATCTGAGAACTTGAGCAACACGGTTTCATACGCTTTTTAGAGACTACAGTTCAGTAACTAATTTTAATCATTCCTATAACTAGGGTACCATATGCTCCCATGATTCCCAACCAGAATTTTATAAAAATGGAAGAAGCCACTCAAAAGCTACTATGAATATTTTTTAAAATGTGACCTTCATGAGGGCAGGGATTTTGTCTATTTTGTTCATGCCCTTGTCTCCAGCACCTGGAAGACTCCTAATGCACAACAGACATTCGGTGAATACTTACTGAAGGCATAGACACATCTGTGAATGAGTGAATGAAAATGCCAGTGACTGGCACACTGTCCAAAACGGCTGTCCAATTAAAATATCGATCATGCAAAATTATCATAAGCTATATTAATTATTCAGTGTGAAGGATAAGTATGCAATATTTAACAACAAAATACTTATAGAAAGTACTAATGGTAGATAACTTTTCAAAAATAGGGTTTTGGGGCACCTGGGTGGCTCTGTAAGTTAGGTGACTAACTCTTGGTTTCGGCTCAGGTCATGATCTCAGGATTGTGAGACTGAGTCCCACTTCCGGCTCCATAGTCAGGGGGAGTCTGCTTCAGGATTCTCTCTCTCCCTGTGCCCCTCCCTCCCCTCTCTAAAATAAATGAATAATCTCAAAACATAGGGCTTTACAATGAGGAGAAAAAGTAAAAAAGAAGAGTGTCCCCTCTATAATGAAAATATTGGGTACTCTAGATGTGGAAGGAAATATTTTTCCTTAATGAATCACCATTTGAAAACTCTAAAGAAGAAATTACATAATTTAGTTCCAAGATGCAGAACAAAACTTCATACCAGGAATCTGTGACCCAATAATAACAGGAAAGTCTTGTCCTTCAACAAATCCTTTCTTCCAAGAAATCAAAACCTTATGTAAAATGTTTTAATTACTTCTGTAAGATAGAAATTTTCAAATTCTGCTGTGATAAAGGAGCTATTTAACAGATTGGGGAGATAACAGAGATGCTAACCGCTTACCCCAAGGTCACACAGCAAGTTAACGGGGGCACCAAGAGCACCGCAAAATTGCTGGCCCCTGTTTTTCTCTATTTCTTGCTGAAACCACATTGATTCAATATAATTGGACAAACAGATATGTCTGTGTTGGAAGAAGGAAGGAATAAACTTCATCATCTCCATTTTGTGAAAACAGGCTCATGGATGGTAGTCAGCTTATACACAGTTATGCAAGGAGTGAAGGAGCCAAAACATAAACCCAGGGCTCTGTCTGCTACACTTGGCTCCTTCCCACCACATTCTACGGCATCCATGAGGTGTTTACACTCCAATTTTCCTCTCCTCAGAATGTTTTCTCTTCAGACTTCCCACCTTCACCCATTAGTGAGCCCCTGCTACTGGGGGTGGGAGGTGGGGAGTTATCTTACCCTTTGGGTATGTTGGGGGAGAAAACAGGCTTACGGATCCTCAGTGGGCTCGTCTTCCCTTCCAACAGTCTTGATTCACTTATCACAGCCCAATGTCTTCTTCAAAGCCCAGTTCAACAGATACTTTCTGTGACGCTAATTTTCTCTGTCAACCTGACTAGGGCCATACTACCCAGATAGTTTGGTCAAAGATTACTCTAGATGTGTCTGTGGAGGTAATTTTTAGATAAGATAAACATTTAAATCGGTAGACTGAGTAAAGTAGAGGACTCTCCATAACGTGGGTGGGCCGCAACCAGTCAGTTGACAACATTAAGAAAAAGACTGACCTCCCCCGAAGAAGAGGAAATTCTGCAATCAGACCACCTTTGAACTCAACCTCAAACTCCTCCTGGGGTCTTCAGGTCTCCGGGCTGCAGAACTACCTTGCGGATTTTGAACATGCCAGCTTCCAAAATCATGTGAGTCAGTTCCTTAAAATAAATCAATTTGTGTGTGTGTAGATATATATTACATATACTGTTATCCTGTTAGATCTTTTTCTCTGGAAAACCCTAAAATACCTTGCCAAAGTTTCTCTTCACCACTCCACCCATGAAGGATACCCCCAGTAGGTACCTATCATATACTACCCTGTAGTGGTAGGTATATTTATGTGACCATCGAATCTTCCTTAATAGAGTGGGAAACCCATTCGGGACAGGAATGGCATCGTGTGCCACTCAGCATCTTACAGTGGCTTTACACTTAGAAAATAATACATGGGTGGACTGAATGCCCAGAGATGAATCTAGAAGGCAGAGGAGGCTTCCCAGATAAAAGGCAAAAGGTAAAGGGAGATACCTCAGTGACTAGCAAAGACCCCAGGAAGGAGAAGCCCAGGGTGCCGAATACTGAATACATCAGATAGAGAAGTAAGAAGGATTTGTGGAAAAAGTAGGGGGCAAGAAGGAGGATGCAGACTTGTAATGCTTCCCATGACTTTGTATGCTTGTCTTTACCTGCCAGGCAATGGTCAGTCATTAAACTTTTTTTTAAGATTGTATTTATTTGTCAGAGAGAGAAAGAGAGCACAAGCAGGGACAGCGGCAGGCAGAGCGGGCAGAGGGAGAAGCAGGCTCCCTGTTGAGCAAGGAGACCAACGCGGGACTCGATCCCAGGACCCTGGGATCATGACCTGAGCTGAAGGCAGGCGCTTAACCAACTGAGCCACCCAGGCATCCCAAGTCATTAAACATTTTTGATAAGGAAATTATGGAAACAGCCTTTAAGAAGGATGCTTAGGGTTGGTGTGAACACCGTATTTTCTAAAAATTTATTTTAGAGAAAGAGAGAGAGAGTGTGTGTGTGCATACACGTGAGCATGGTGAGGGGCAGACCGTGGACACTGATGCAGGGTTTGGTCCCATGACCCTGGGATCATGACCTGAACTGAAACCAAGAGTCAGAGGCTTAACTGACTGAGCCGCCGCGATGCCCCTGGCATTTACATGGTATTAACAGATGGACTGTAGAGACACAAGAGGCCAAATAATAATGGGAATGGTGGTCGGGCACTACAAAGCATGGCTTTTCCATTTACTAAGCAGTTCAATCACTAAGGATCCCTCTGTTCATGAAGATACAGAGTCTTGGGGAAGGACCAATAACTTCCCTGAAGGCAGAGAGAAAGCAACGAAAGCAGGATTCAAATCCAAACCTAAGTGATTCAAAAGCCTGTGCTCTTACCCACTTCATTGTATTTCAGGATGGAAGTAAGAAAACATGCAGTAGGGGCAGAGTAGGCTAGAATGGATTTAAATAAGATACGTATAGCATAGTGGGAAACACATGGACTCTTGGGCCACACTGTAGATTCAAATCATGGATCTGTCACTTACTCATACTGTGATGGCGGGTAAGTTATACAACCTCCCTGTGTATTAGTTTCCTATTCTGTAAAATTAGAATAATAATAGTGCTAACTCCAAAAGTTGTCATAAGAACTAAATGACTTCATACATATAAAGAGTTTAGAATTGTGCCCCGCCACAAAGTACATTCTCAATAATGTTAATAGTCACCGTTATTGTTCCTATTAAGAAAGATCAATAATCCTACTGACCTGCAACTAAGTGCCAGAGCACTGGCTTTTATGTTTGCAGATGTAGCCTAAGGGCCTCAAACATAGTAGACACTCAATAAATATTTAGTGAATGACGAATTCAATATATGGAGTAAAAGGACAGCAACCTCAAGTATCTAAACATTTTCAGCCTTAAAAATGTGCTTTTTATTTTGCTGGCAGTAATAAACATTTTGGAGAACTGATGGGTAAAATTTGTGTATACATACTCAGCAGAAATGAGTACATGTATGAAACCATGTGCAAGGATGCCATGCGTCCATAGGACACGCACTGGGATGCCCGTATGACGTATCAGAAATGTAAATAGCAGCATAGTTCATAATAGCTCCAAACTGGAAATAATCCAACTGTCCTTCAACAGCAGGATGAGTAAAATGTAGTGTACAAACTTCTAGCTATAAAATAAGTAAGTCATGGGTATGTAATATACAACATAGGAAATGCAATCAATATTGTAATAATTTTATATGGTGACAGACGGTAATTAGACTTATCACAGGAAACATTTCATAATGTATAAAAATATTGACATCACTATGATGTACACCTAAAGCTAACAGAATACTGTACATCATCAGTAACACTTCAATTTTCAAAAAAATATCATATATATATATATATATATATCCATATCCCTGTTCTGGAATATTATGCAGCACTGAAAATTACCAATCTCTAACTACACACGACAATACAGATGACTCTCAAAAAATGTTGGTCAAAGAAGACACCAAAGAACACATGCTCTATCTTCCCACCTTAAAAACAATCAAAGTAAAACCAATTTATGTTGTCAGAAGTCAGGATAGTGGTCACTCTCAGGGGACAGACGTTGAGAGGGAACATTTAGAAGGATGTTTCAATTCTTAATCTAGGCATTGGTTGCAGAGGTGTATTCATGTTGTACAGATTCGCTGAGTTGTACACTTTGGTTTCTGCACTGTCTGTAAATTCAACAGTTTATCTAAAAAATACTGGTAATTAGAAGGTGACAATGTGACTCCAAGAAAAAGTCTACCAGAGCTTGGCGGAAAGTATTTAGGGAATAATTTAAATGTAAGGTCAACAGAAAATAACAGGAGGAAAATAGTTCATTGGTCTCTCTTTCTCATTCCTACAAGGACTGGTTGAGATAGAATGAGCAAAGTGTCCTGTGCAGAGATATTTGACAAATGGTAGTGGCCATCATCACCCAAAGAGCCTGAAGCAAGAATGCGAAACAGAGCAGTGGGGCTCACATGGATGCATCCTCCTGGAGAAAAGGGCTGTATCTTGTGTATACTTCTGGTGTCCTGTACACAGCAGATATTCACTATATGAATGAATGAATGAATGAATGAATTAGTGAGTGAATGGAAGACTGTCCTGCCAGCAGGAAAGTAGTAAGATGTGGGTGATACCAAATCAAGACGCATCTGTCAGAAACTACTCCTAAAGGCTGAAAATGATTAAGATCTACTGCAGATCGTATATAAAGAGAAAATATTTAGGAGGGCAGAATTCTGGCAAATTGGGGATCAGAAGATGAAGAGCAGTAGGTCCGAGACTGGAAGAAGCCTGAAAGGCACCACAAACCAAGTAGGAGGAGGATTTCAAGAAGTGGACTCTTTCTGTCTAGTGCTGTCCGTGAGTGAAGAGAACAGAAGTAAGAAAAGGCCACTGGTTCAGAGGTGGGGGTGTCCTTTAGTAACCGTTAAGAGGCCAATGTG
This sequence comes from Lontra canadensis, assembly GCF_010015895.1. Taxonomy (NCBI): domain Eukaryota; kingdom Metazoa; phylum Chordata; class Mammalia; order Carnivora; family Mustelidae; genus Lontra; species Lontra canadensis. Next base: position 8,974,453 of record NW_022631018.1, on the reverse strand, counting down.
AGCAAAATCAGTTACATAACTTTTCAAGGACTCAAAGGATCCAACAAACAAAAAATGATGGAGGCAGCAAGTAAATACATAGAAAACAAGCCAAAAACCAGACATCTGAAGGTAAGAGAGATATTCAGTAGTAATTAGGATATATAAAGGTGTATAAATATACACAAGTATAAATATTTTGTGGTTAGTATTTAAGATAGAGAAAAAAACCATCGTTAAAACAGAAGGCAAGGAATCTATGAGAAACAGATATTAAAGACATTTGAAAATTATGGGACACTGGAGTAAGTGTGGGTAAAAATTGAGGATCAAAAAAAAAAAAAAAAGAGGCAGAAAGACGAACTTCCTTGCAAAGAATAGACACCCACCCAGTCCTTGGACTTCCGGAGGTCGAGGTGGAGGTGCGAGGGGTACAGCAGGGGCTGGACTGTGTGGAGCAAAGCATACAGGCATGGAGAGCACCAGTCTGGAAGCTAATGCTCGGGCAGGCTCTGATCAGCCTGGTTTCATACAAGGGAGTCAGATTCGATGATTTGTGATGTCTTTTATCATTACAAAATTCTGTGTTTCTTAAGTGAAAATCATAAAAGAATCCGTACAATGCCCAAATGAGCCTCCATCATTCCAGCAGACACTACTGTAGACAATTAACTATGTATACTTCATTCCCCACGGTCAGAAAGCTAGATTGATTTCTCTTCTATTTGAATAGCCTCTAATGCAATTACTTGTACACCGAGTCAAGGGTAAGGAGGGTAAAATGTTTTAGGTTTGTTTTGTGTATGTGCTTTCAGGTAAAATGCAAGTATCACAGAGCAATGGATAAAAATCTCTGTAATTCAATTCAACATTCTTCTACTATCTATATGTTTAAAGCTCTAAATGCATTTTTAATTATATTGTGGTTATAATTATACAATGTTATAAATTAGCAAATAATCACATTAAATGAGGAAGGAAAAAATGCCTACTTTGGGAGAATAATGGTTAAATAATCTGGGACACTCTTTTGAACATGAACCAGGTATAAAGAATACAGTTTTCCTCTCTCTGGTATTTTCCAACTTCCTGTCGATAAAATATTTCCAGGCCTTTTAAAAAAAATAAACATGGAATTTTTTGGTGAAATACTGTCAGAGTATTAGCTCTCAGGGTAACACATTCACTACTCATAACAAGAGGGAGCACATCACAAAATCATGGGAGGGGTTACGTGTGCATAAGCAACACGGAATATCTCCATGTATATAAGGAGGGGGTCGTAAAAGTTTGTTTGGAAAACTAAGATAAATCCTATCTGGAATGGAGCCTTTGTATTTAAAAAAAAATTTTTTTTACTTAAATATATTGTGTTTCTTATTGGTATTTGGAATCAAAGATTCAATGAACCAGTCTAGGAAAATAATATATATTTTTAAAAAACTGATCATGAAAAGAAACTCTGTTTTCACAGTTTTAGACTTGCACTTGTCTGAAATGATGTTATTCCTGTTTCTCAATTTACCTATTGTTTCGTCTTTTATTTACCTAAATGCAGTAGAAATCAACAAACCAGAGAAATCCAAGAACAGAATTCTCAATTTTGAAAAATTCTCATTTTCTTAAATTTAAGTCTACAATGTCAAAGTCTGGGGAAATAGTGGAAAAGGTCTCATTTAAGGTTCTAGAGTACTAATGTAGTATAATTTAGGCCAGTTGTTATTACTGCCTTTATTACAGATGCACAGAATACTAAACATTTGCTACAGTACTGCTCCTATAATGCAAACCATACATTATGTATAATCTATATAATGCATCATCAAAATTTACCGAATTAAAAGATTAAAATGTTATATATTAAAGTTGAGGAAATACAAACTGACCAAAATTCCTGCAGAACCTTGGGTTCCCATTCTGTATATTCGAGGATCCCATGAAGATGCCCACAGTTATTCTGCAAATAAGCCCACACCATCCATCCTCTAAATTTCCCAGCCTAAACCAGGTGTTCTGGACTTTGCAACTCTTTCATTCTGATCCCACTGCCTTGAAATCCACCCTGTTCCTAACATCGATACACTAACATAAAACACCAGTAACTGCTGAAAGAACAACAAGGTATAGCTGCATTCCATTTAACCAAACTTAAGTCCAAAAATCACCTGTGGCACTAAGTAAAAACAGATTCTGATTCCGAAAGTCGAGAGCGATGTAGAGCAATCTGAATTTTTAAAGAATGCCAAGGGCAATTCTGCTAAGGACCACATTTCAAAAGTCAACGGGTTCCCGATATCTCCATTTTGCTTTTTTTTTTTTTTTTTTTAAATAATCATCACTTGGGGCACCTGGGTGGTTCAGTGGGTTAAGGCCTCTGCCTTCAGCTCTGGTCATGATCCCAGGCTCCTGGGTTGAGCTCAAGTCGGGCTCTCTGCTCAGCAGGGAACCTGCTTCCACATCTCTCTCCTGCCTACTTGTGATCTCGGTCAAATAAATAAATAATATTAAAAAAAAAAAATCACTTACCAAGGGTCTATCAATCATCTTCTTAAATAATCTTTAATTGGAATCTGTTTATCTTCTTCGGACTACACCCTCTTCAAGTTACAAAGACTCCAAGATTAGCATCAGGTCAGCCTGGTCCCTCCTGCTGCAGCCCAGCCTGGCTTCAAGACCTGAGCAGCTGCTCTGACCATCTGTGAAGCTCCGAGGCCAGGCCTGCCTTATCCTCTTCGCTCACACTCATCTGAGAACATCGGCAGAGCGAGAAGACCAGCCTCTGCCGTCTGGATCAGATCTGCTCCCCGACGTGGGAGTGGGGTGAGGATGGAGAACTTCCTTGGGAAGTAGGTATTTATGATAACAACACAGTTTTTGTTTGAATGAGTTTTCTCAACTCTATCTTCACGCAGTGTCCAAGAAAATATGGGACAAATTTTAAGTTCTCTTTAACCACATTAAAACTTTTAAAGAGAGTAATTTTGTCTTCTGGAACTCACGAGTCAGTACCAACTTTGGATGCAACAGCATTGAACGGTGATTTGGACTCTGCTAATCATGAATTATGTACTAAGCCCTTCGAAGGCTCTGCAATGTTTCAACTTGGCTAGGCTGAACTACATTTCCCAGAATGCACCTCCCTGGGTGTTTCCAGGTGCTGTGGGCCAGGACTGATTAGGCCAGGTGATTGTTAAGTTACCTGCAACAGCTTGCTGAGGGACGCAGCAATCTGTCACTACCTCCTAACAGATCTTTTTTTAATTAAAAAAAACCCCAAACATCTGGATATCTACTATGCACTGAACGCACTGATAGGTGTTTTCTGAAGCTGTGCTAATATCATTTCCTGACAATAAACACAGAAGGTGAGTTTTGGGGACTTACAGCGCCTGACCAAGAAACAAATACCTGAGAGTTAGGTCTTCTGACTACAGGTCTGTGCTGCTACTAAAGTCGTTTTGTTTTTGATAGACTAACCTGCCTTCGAATTCTTCCATCAGGATCCACAGTTGGTCATTTATTATGAGGATCCAAGTTAGTGAACTTTCCCAGTTTTCCTCAGATCTACCGGCTTCCTGCTTTAGTTATCATCATAAATGTCTTGACTACCTCCTTCACAACATCTGTCCTGGTCAAAAAACATGTGTCTAACATTGCTTTATCTTCATGAGTTTCTATTAAAGTATCATGTTTCCGACTTGTAGTTCAACTTACATAAAATTTGCTGGGCTTTGCCCTGAATAACAGTAACACATTTTCATGCTGGCGAGCCCTCTACTCTCTCTCCCCAGCTGCAGGCGAAGATTGACGGGCTGACCTTGAAAGAGTTCGGCTGGGGTAAAATGAAACATGTTGCAACATGTCCCCCCATGATGACTCCCGCTCCACTTGCTTTCCCAAACTGCACCAGAAAGGAGGATCGTTATTCCATAGTCGCACCTGGTAACTTGACACCAGCTGACACCTTTCTACTGTTTATTTCCAATGTCTCAATTTTCCACTCTTCTAAAGGGCTTAGTGTCATCTGAAAGCTTGGCACTTTCCCTCTGTGCCCAGGGCTGCAGATGACTGATAAAAACATTAAATAAAACCCATCTTAGTTCCAACCTCTACATAATGCTCACTATTTAGATGACTCCATTCAAAGAAGTGCCTGTTTTCTTCTGCTCTTAGTTTCTTCTGTCTGAACTACTTCCTTCCCTTGGACAAAACTCATCTCTTCCAGTTCCAGTGTGTCTCAGCTGTCTCAGGGCAAGGGAGAGGAAGATGGGCAAGGGTTTCTGGAAGTTTACACAAATCCCATCCATGGGCTCTGACGTGTCTGCCTGCTTGGTTCACATAAAATCATCCGAGCACCTCATGAAGAGTCAGGCTCTGTCGATGGGCCAAGTGTGACAATGGGCAAAGTCCCTTTATCTCCTTGGTTCTGCTTTTTCATCTGTAAAATGAAGCAACGGGTCTCTGTAATGTGTGATGTTCTATGCTTAGATATAAACTACAATTCTAGTAAAGCTTGATCTGTCTTGATAGAAGAAAAACTATACTTTCTCAAACAGACCACGTTTGCTTATGATCTTGGTGACTTTTTTTCTGTTGGCCTACAGAACATCTGGCACCTTTCTTCTGGATGGAACCCTTTATGAATGAAGCAGATGCTGAAAGCAGTAAGGAGAAAAATCTGGAAAATCTGAGCTATATCTCCATAACAGAAAGTACAGGACCATGTAATCTAGCACCCTGGAGTGATTTTACACAGAAACAAAGTTTTCAAATGAGGGCTTCAAGGAAATGATCCTCCCCTATCCAGCTACAGTCTCCAGAGGTAGCCAAAGGATTTAGACGGTGAGACGCTGAGAGGCATAAAGCCAACTGGGCCAATGAAAAGGTATGCGTTGACCCAAGTACTGGGAAGTCCTTCACGTTACACGGACAGTGGCCACAGTCTGAATGCCTACAGGACCAGTCAGGTCACCGGAAGGAGTGAATGTCCACTGTAACACTGTGGGCAGGGCGGGAAGCGGGACAAACTGCAGAGTGCGTGCCTACACTTAAGGCATCCAAATTCAATTTTATAGAAAATGGTCCAGGTGAAACAAAACCTACTGGGAGACCAGAATCCACCCAAACAGCAGCAGCTTACCACCTCTCACCTCACAGGAGTGTCAGCTGTCTGGAATTCTTTTTTGACACTTCCAGTAAAAATTAAACCCCGTTACTCTGGGGAGTACGGGGACATATGGACAGATGTACTTGGCGGGCAATGTAACATAAAAGCTTATTTGATGGATGAAATCTCTACTTATTAGTAAGAAAACTTCTGTTAGGAAAACAATCCTTTTTCAGAGGATAATAATAGCGCCAATTCATAGGTTCTGGAGAGGACTGAAAAATTTAATGGCTGAAGATACTTAGCACAGCACCTCACACACAAATGCTGGCCAGCGTCGTTATTACTACTATTAAATTGTATCATGTGATGGAATGCGAACTACATTCTTGCACAGAACCCCACAGAGGAGGTCTGGAAGCCAAGTATGGGGTCAGACAACAGCTCTACCATAAGGCACAATGAAGGCTTCTGTGCTTTCCAGATCCTGCTGCTGCTCGGGCCTGTGGGTCTCTGTCATGTGTGAAAACATGACATCTGTCTCTTCCTTCCCCTCGTCCACACCCATTCGACCCCAACCTAAGGTCCCAGCCCTGAGAGTTCAGGAAAAAGGTAGCGCAAAGGATTCTAAAACCTCTACTCCCTATGTTTCCCTCTCCTCCCAAGATTTTCAAAAACCCATTTTCAAACTACCACACCGTTGGTAATCCCACCCATTATAATGATACCCCTACAAATCCGAAGAATCCTTCATAAGGAAGTGGATGTCTTTAAAATTTCATAGAGCGTAGCTGGCATGCTTTGGCATGACCAAACACCTCTTCCCATAGCTTCTGTTTGTTTTCCCCTCTCTCCACCCCCCAGCTGAAGGTAAACACTGCTGTGTGGGATCAGCATGTTCTACTCGGCTTCTGAAAAAATAGAATATGCTAAAATTTGAGTTCATGCTCTATTCCAAATCTTTGATAGTCCCTGGGTCAAATGTGGAATCTTTCTCAGTCTTCTGCAATGTAACTCTGATAAAGAACTATCTGGAATCGACTGAGCGAATGAACAAGCGAATACATTTATCTTTGGAAAGCAAGAAATACACAAAGACTGCAAATATGACCCTTGCTTAAGAAATTAAGTTATTTTCAAAATAACTTAATAGGAACACGATACTTGTTTGCTTTTGAAAAGTTCAGGATAGATCATCAAATACTGACAAACACATTAACTATAGGATTACAGATGAGATCATTTTAACACTTTAAAAGCAAAGGCTTTTTAAGGTATACTATTTCATCTGTTTTGGGGAAACTCTGCTTTACTCACGATTAAGACATACATGAGTATATCTTGCTTTACAAAGGGTAAAAATCAGATGTCAGAGCTTCTTTTGAATTATGAATGATGCTTCCAATGTATTTCCTTTTGAAATTCTTATTTTTTGAAAATCTTATTTTTCGGGGCACCTGGGTGGCTCAGTCAGTAAAGTGTCTGCCTTCAGCTCAGGTCATGATCCTGGGGTCCTGGGGTTGGGCCTGGGCCTCCCTCTCCCTCTCCCTTCTCTCTCCCCAGCTGCTGTTCTCTCTCTCTCTCTCTCAAATAAATAAAATCTTAAAACAAACAAACAAACAAAAAAACCTCAGGGCACCTGGGTGGCTCAGTCATTAAGCATCTGCCTTCGGCTCAGGTCATGATCCCAGGGTCCTGGGACTGAACCCCACATTGGGCTCCCTGCTCGGCGGGAAGCCTGCTTCTCTCTTTCCCACTCCCCCTGCTTGTGTACCCTCTCTCGCTGTCTCTCTCTCTGTCATATAAATAAATAAAATCTTTTAAAAAATCTCATTTTTCCATGCATTACAGGACACCTACAATGAATAATATTGTCAAGTGATATTACTAAAATATACTGAATTTTTATTACTATTTGTTTTCTCTTCCTTAAAGGGAAAGAATTTTTTAAAAAGCCACAAAGATTATGTGTAAGGGTTAACTCTACTTTATCTGCCTATACTTTGTTGTTCTAATGGCAGTAGGTTGCCTAAATAGCTAACAACTTCCCGCATGTCTTGCAAACTGTATGCTTTTCCTGGAACAGGGAGGTTAGGGAGTGGGGCAAGCAGGCACCCCCTCATGCATTCCGAAGACCAACAATTAAGTAGGGGCTAAGGGGTGCCCTTGATTTAATTAAGAAACATCTAAACTTTGCAGAGTCATCTTCACAGTAAAATATGAAGAAATCCTAGATGAGGAATGAGATACACTAATCAATCAGCTTCCCTAAAGGAAATGAAATTGATTTTATAACAGCTCCCGGACTGTGCAGGATTTTCCCGTGAGTCAGGTCCAGGGGCAGAAATGGTTACCAGGGCCACGTCTGTATTTTCGTATTTGCATAGATAGTGAACATTTTATTTTTGTTCCACGACAGTTTTTTTTTTTTTTTATTATTTACTTTTTCTCTTTGATCACGCCCATAACAGTAGACTCAGATCCACCCACTACTGAGAACAAATCCTAAGGTAACATCAAAACAAAAAGAAGAGAATGAACAGAGCTAGAAGTAGGAGGCTCTCCCAGGCTGGACTGGCAACATAATTCAGAGAGTCCAGTGAAAAATACAAATGCAGAGTCCGTGGTTCAAAAATTATTAAGAATTTCAAGAGGGCCACAGCAGAGCTTTAACCCAAGCACGGGGCCTTTCTGAGCTCAGAGCCGGGCAACCCACTCCCTGGGTCACAGACGCATGAAGCTGGCCCGTGCAAGACACTTGCCAGGCTCTCGGGGTTTCTCCGAAACAGTGAGAAGGCCTTCCCCAGGAAGCAAGCAGGGTCAGCAGTGTTAGCTTTAAGGACAAACTCTAACAGCAATAAATCACATACATGGAAATGAACTAAAAGCTGCTTGGAGACCCAGCTCTTTGCAGAAGAGAGGGGAATCGTGAAGATGCATTGGTTCTTACACGCCCTCCGACTAGCAAAATGCCTGACACAGAACAGGTGCTTCCTATCGGCAGAAATGCAGAATAACGCAAAGGGCAACCAACATTTTCATCAAGTAATCTTCTTTTGGGGAGCAGTTCTTCCCTTGGAGACCTCTCTGCTCTTTATAGACTTTTTCCTCTCCTCTCATCAAACAATACCTCACCCACACAGAATAACGTTCAAGGTTAAATCCCAGGAACAACGACATCTTAAAATATCTAAAATATCTGGCAGAAACAACCCCATTCTCAACCATCAACAGAGAGCGAGAGAGAGAGAGAGAGAGAGAGAGAAAACAAGTCCCCATTCACCAGCTGTAGCTGGCCGGAGGAAGATCTGCCTTTCTCAGCAAATTATATTATCTACAGGGGACTCACACGGAATCTTAAGTCTGAGTTGAAGGGAGTCCCTATTTCCCAGCCCACGGGTAAACTTTAAATAGCCATTAAAATGACATTTCAAAATAATAAAAGAACTCAAAGAACCAGAGGAACAAAATAAATGGTGTTGTAAAAGGAAATGGAAACATTACCATAATTAGAGCTTTTAAAAGAGACACTTTAAACATTGGTTGAATGCTGACTTGTTTACAATAGCACTCAAGGCACGTTGCAAGAGCCTACCCCGGGAAAGCATCGGTATTTACGAGAAAGGGGAGGTGAAGAAAGCTTCTGTAAGGTCACTGGAACTACTTCCTGAAACCTAGTTTAAAAACAAAACAGAAAACAACAACAACACAAAACCAAAACACCATTCTGGCCTTCTCGGGGATGTAAGCTGGCTTTGCCATCAATACGCCATGGGCCCCCATCATAGTCTGTACATGTAATAACCTCACTCCCCTGTCACTCACCATCACGAAAAAATGCACACCCCCCTTTTTGAAACCGAAACGGTGCGGTTTCCAATGTGGGCATTTATTCCCAGTTAGTCAAATGACACCCTGTCCCATAAGTGTTTCCCAGACAGGAACTTCATTTAACATAGAACCCTACCCGGGCCCAAGCAGAGATGAAGTACTTTTTAAGGCCTTCCGATAATAATAACTGGCAGGTGTAACTGACAGGCTAGAATTCAGCCTCCTTGTCCAGAACTTGAGAGAAGATGGGAGGGAGACGGAAGAACTGCGAGCCTGAAAAGGAGGGAGACCCACGGAGGCAAGAAGTGCAGAAAACAGAGGCAGCACCCACTTGATCAAGGGAGCTTGGAACAAGGCCCACAGCCATGGAGAGGCTGCCAGATGTACCAGATGTGCTAAGACTATCCTTGGCAAGGGGAGTGACTGTGCTGGTGAGAGCGGGGGCTCTGCTTCCATACAGCACTTGCCTCTAGGATGGCAGATAGCTCCCCCTGAACCGGCAGGCCACAGACCTGTCCTGGGTAGGAAGGAAAGGTTACCTGACTTCATTAGGACCAGCAGAAGCTCCTTGGCACCGTGCAAACGCACCATTCACCAGGGAGTGATACAAAGACAGATGTATTTCGGTGAAAGGAAAACGTCCTGGAATTAAAATTTTAGAAACTGTGGCATACCATCAGTAGCTTACACTGTGAAATCTAGATTCGCCCTGCAAAAAACTTCTCTCTTCGAAGTGTTCTCTTTAGTACTAAAAGCACTAAATAGGTACTTCCTCACTGCAGAAAGACTTGGAAAACCCCCAGCCCTAAACTAAAAGCAGTCACCTCAGCCAGCAGCTTTCTGGCTTCCCCTCGCTGTTATTAAGGATCCTTCTGCTTGACGGAGGGTTTCTCCACCTCTCACCAACCATCTTTTCTCCTTCTGTGTCCAGAAAAATCTGAAAACCCCGTGTTTATATGGAGCCCGTTGCTATGCAAATCATTAAAACACATTACAAAAATCTTTCCTTTGAGTCAGGAGGAGAACATAATGGGGAAAAGAGAACCGCTAGCAAGAGTCCCTCTGCTGAACAGGGAAGCCGGCAGAAAGGAGCTGGAGAGACAAAGCAACATGGAAAAAATTATGGTGGTCCCATCCCTTGAGTCATTTTAACCAAAGTGGGAAAACTGACATTTTCAAAGCCCCAAGGTAATGCATCTTAGTTTGCAGTGGGGTTAACAAACCCTGGTCTTAATCTCTGTAATTCCTATGGTTTCATGACTCATCTTCCATCTGTCTATTAGTGTGTTCTTTGTCTCAGCTTTTTCACACTTCTGTAAGAATATCAAGAGATTTTTTTTTCCTTCTATGTGGACTCCTGTGTGTGCTCTCCTTTTGATCTCTTTCGTCTTCTTGTTCAATTATCACCTAAAGGGAGGGCCTGAATTGTCCATTTCTTCTCCAGCTCAATCACAGCATCTTGGAAGATGTCCTTCTCTTATGAGGAGATTTGCTCTTCAAAAATCATATCCAGGAGATGAGATGAAATACAGTATGTCAAAATTAATGTCCAAAAAAAAAAAAAAAAAAAAGCAGAGCTTCTCAATGTTCTAATTTTAAAAAGTCTGGATGTGATCATTTTCAATTTTCTAATCTAAAAAATCTGTCCCTGATAATTTTAATAAAGTTAACCACTTTCTGAGATAGTTTACAATCAAGATCATTCCCAAATTTTCGTTGTGTTGTTCCCAGTAGTCTATTAACCTGCAAGTTTTCAAGGGTGGGATTGTCTGGGGACAAGAGATGGAATATACAACTTTTTTTTTTTTTTAGATTATTTATTTATTTATTTATTCGACAGACAGAGATCACAAATAGGCAGAGAGGCAGGCAGAGAGAGAGGGGGAAGCAGGCTCCCTGCCGAGCAGAGAGCCCGATGCGGGGCTCGATCCCAGGACCCTGGGATCATGACCTGAGCCGAAGGCAGAGGCTTAACCGACTGAGCCACCCAGGCGCCCCAGGATATACAACTTTTACATACGTCCTCCTTCCACTGCTATGGGTCTTCATATATGTGGGTTCACACACACACCCCCCCCCAAAGCAACCAGAGTACTCATTCTAAACTCTTTGCCCTTATTCAGAAAGCAGAAATGGCTGGGCCCTACGAATGCTATAGAACCTGTTTTATTCTCAAATAGAAGTGGCCAAACCCTTGCAAACATGTGTTGGGTGAAAACAAGTTTGGTTGGCTTCAGACAAAGGCTTATTTTTTAAGCACAGATGGTTGAATGGCTGCCTCCTCCAATGGGCTGCGCACAATGAAAGACAGACTCCCATTTCTAATCTGTGCAAATATCTCACTCTGCGGGGCATCACAAAGACTAACTGTTCCACGTCTGAGTGGCAGGTCCCAGGTGCTCTCCCAGATGCCAAGGCACAGCTCCACCTGAGATGTCTGGTGACTGGGAGAGCAGCGAATGGCTCAAGAGTTAGTCACTAGCCGCTCCTAATGAGCGTTGTCCGGGCCTTCTGTGAAACATTCCTCTGGAATGCTGCCCTACCACAACCACCGCTTCTTCCTTGGCTGCTCTGCCTGGAGGACGGTTTCAGTATCCAGTTCGGATCCCAATGCTTCTAAAACCTCCCAAGAAGGCTCAGATTCCCGGCTCCTAATGACCATGAGTAGCCTTCTCCACCCTGAGTTCGGCTCATTCGTTGGTGTCTAACACAAAACCCAGGAACCCTGAGCATTTTAAAATGGTATTATGGCATAGCCAGGTCTCCTTTGTGCTCTTATCTAGTCCAAACGCCCACAACCCAGGATATGTCTCCTGAATCACACCTGCGTCACTTCCCAAGAATATGCCCTTCTTTCTCTCTCCTTTCTCCATCAATTTTCCTTTCTGTACTTAACAACTTATTTCCTCATTGCCCCAGCTAAAGCCTTTCACTTGCCCTGACATCCCTTGGCACATTCTAGTGGGTCCCTTGGAACAACAAAAATTTCTGCAACGCTGGGGAAAAAACCCAACCAAACAAAATCCCACAAGTCCTCATGCAAACCTAGCTCCTAGCTTTAAACATCCTTTACCATAAAGACAGGGATGTGCCTCACATCTATACAGTTTAGTTCCGAGTCTAAGTCTAAAAATATCCTTCAAGTTTTATTTTCTTTGTTCGTTGATCTGCTCAGACAATAACAGAGTTTGCTTCAGAATCCTGGGTTGGAAAAGATTTTTTCCCTCCTTATCAAAACTCATCTGAAATGAACCAAACCAAGTGAGCAAAAAGAGTATCTAAAGAAAAAGAAGTCCTTCCTGATCTCCAGTCTCAACAACCCCTACCATCATAATTCTTATTCTGTACATGAGTTTTTCAGATTTAAACACTTTCTGTGTCGGCCTGTGAATGCAAATATTGACAGTCAAGTAACATGGCATGAAGTCTACTTACCAGGAAAATCTAAAACTGTAACGAGCTTTAGAGGTTAACTATTTTGTTAATTACCGAGTCTGGATGAGTATCAGAACCACCGAGAATATTGTTTATTTTAATCCATATATTTTCCCGATTCCTAGCCCCAGACATCCCGATTCAGACTTCTGTTACAGCCCTAGAACCACATGTATAGGAAATGCTGCAGGTAATAGTGATAGAGCAGGCCCTGGTCTCTTTGAGAACCACCGATCTAATCCAACACCTTACGCAATGTGGGGGTCTCCTCTCCAAGATACCACCCCGTCTGTCCAGTCAGTGCCACCCCACTGAAACCAGGACACTCACCCTTTTGTAAGTCTGCTTGTTCCACCTTTTTTGGCTTAAATTTCTAGAAAGAGTGTTCCTGTGTGGAGTCAAATAACCAAAGTCTTTCAACTCCTTGTATGTCACTTATTATGAGCCCAAATTTTGTGCTGCAGCACTAACAGCATTCCCTTCCCACAAGAGTCTTCCAATTTCCAGAGGCAGCTACGGCACTCTTGCAGGTCTTCATTCTCCTAAGCTTAACCAACGTATCTCAGCTTCATAAAGCACCACTGCTGAGTCCCTCACGGTCACTTCAACGGCTCTTCCTCAACAACAGTCCTTACGGAAGAATGTTCTGGACCCTGTCCAGAGCAGCAACACTTCATTGTTTTCTTACAGACTGAACTTTGCCCCAGATGTGTGAACTCACAGGCCGGGTTTCATCCTCGTTACCTACCGCCTTGCATTTCATAGTCTGAGGCTAACGCCGTCCACCGGACCCTGTGTGAGGTACTGAAGGAGGCCTCAGGAGCAAGAGAATATGGTCCCACTCTGAGGAGTTAATAACTTTCTGCCCGGGAAGGAACCTACGTAAGCGAACAAACTTGGAAATGGTGCACAGCGTCCACCCAAACGAGTGACAGTTGGGAGACTGAACACGGGTTTCTGGATGAGGCTGTGAGCTATTTCATGGCCTCTGCTGACAGAAAGAGCTCCTAGTTAATAGTAGTTTTTGATTTGAAAAAAAAAAAAAAAAGAAGATGCCAACTATCACTGTAAAATGTATATAAAAATTTTAAGTGCCTCCTTGTCTTAAAAGTATAAAATCTAAGAAACACGTGCAGTAGTCAAGACTGTTCCTTCCTTCTCAGGATGTCACTAGCATTGCTTCCCAAGTACTCCAAATGCCATCATCCAAGTAAAAGGTGAGAAAGAGAGGGTTAATTCAATTTCCTTTATTACAGAAAGAACCGTTTGATGAAATATGACCCCTCTGCATAGTTTAATGCAAAACTCTGACCAATAAGGGAACTGCACTAACAGCAGCCAACACCAACTGTTTCATTCATGGAACTGCACACTTAGCAGAATTTGAGAAACACAGGAAATCCCTCACTTTACAGATGAGGGAAAAGTGCCATTTCAAGGATGGCAGGTGGTTTCTTTGAGGGAAAACAGCCCACGAGCAGGAGGGGAGGCCCGATCCCAGGTCTCCTCTCTACCAATGGCTTCCTGTCTCTTCTTCTGTGACCAAGGACAAGCAAAATTCTCGCCCTCTCAACATCCTCCTCAACTCTGCTCCCATCGTCAATTACCTTCTCAAATGGAAAATCCGATGCTACATTTTGCTTGGGAGCATTTTAAGGGAAAGGGTAGATCAAACAAGTACGAGGTGGTTAATTCTTTACGAAATCCTGGCACATCTATTCTACCCACAGTCTCCAACGGATGCTTCTACACGGCTGGACACCACATTCAACCTCATTCAGCCTCAGGATCCTTGCTACCTTATTAGCATCACAGGGACCGACTGGGGTTATGAGCACCACGGATTCAAACCATAATTCTAAAGCTGCAAAGCAACCGGTAAACAATCCCAACAGCTCCCCACTCCTCCCCCCTGCACACCTACACACCCCTCCATCAACCTGCTCATCGACTTCATCTGAAGCCCCGCGGTTAATCCACACCCTTACACGGAACTCAGGAAGAAATGCACCTACCTTGTGGCCTCTTGCTGCAGCCATGACACATTTGGCACATAGAACATGACTCCAAAGAAAAGCAGAGGCTCATTAGCAAACTTGTCCAGATGTTTCTTCAGAGGTTTCTCCAGCTCCACCCATCGTGCTTGCTGGCTCTTGCTGAGAAACCAAAGGCCAAAGTAGTGCGTCTAGATAAAAGGGTAAAACAGCATCAGTTTCGGCTTGTGGGGGACAAGACTCCAGCACCTCGTGTAACATTTGGTCTCCCAGCTCACACATGAGGATCTTTCTAACTTTGGGGCAAGCTCAAAGAAAGCACTTGCACATGGTCTACACTGAGTATCGTACCCACGGTTACCGCTGGACCACGTAGGTACCGGTGCTCCTGTGTTTGGTAAGGGGGTGGGGACAGGGTGGGGGCAAGTGTTGGCTTTTCTCCTAGGCTCCCAAGGCTGACTTTCCCATGCCTTCTGAGCGCCTCACCGTCTCACGCGGAACATGCTGGCAAAGGCAAACACATTTCTTGCACCTGCTGCAAAGTAACTTATTACTCAACTCCTAAGACAAAACCTTCAGCCAGCTGAAGGCTTCCACATTGTAGGCTGGTTCCACACACCAGTTCCAGAGTTTAACAGAAAATGGATTCACTCGTTTTGAGTTTTATGAAGTACTTTGAAAAACATCGGCCTCTCCCACTTCATTATACATGAACTGCAGCAAATCTCTCCCCCACATCAAGCTTTGAGAATAGAAGGATGTCTTCACAGCTGCCGCAGGAGCCCCTGGTGGCTGTTCTTGGCAGATTATGGTGGGATTTGATAGATGAAAGTGAGATTTTCACCCTTAGACGTGAAGCCTCAACCAGTTTAGTTTTGAACAATGTGCTAAATGATTAAAACGGGTACTTTTATGCATCCAATCCTGTCTTTACATTAATTCATGCTAGGATTTCAGGATTAGCACAACAATCACCAAAAAATAGATCACTGCTTTTGAAATATTCTTTTATATTTCAATTATAGCTTAGAATGGTTTACAGCACACCTGGAAATCTGCCTTCAAAAGAATGTTTTCATTGCAATGTTTAATTTCCAAAGGCATTCTTGTGCCGATGTTCCCACCGCATCTGGCTGTCTCCTCAACAAGACCACAGATCAATCCTTGCCACAACCCTACCAAAATCTGTAATAAAAGTTTTGACTCTGACTTCACTAGAAAACCAGACATGTCTTTGCTTAAAGGACCCACATATTCTACAGGATATTTCAAATGCACATGCCTTCAGAGGAGAACAAGGACTTCATCAGCTTAACTCCATGAGGTTCTAAAGGGCAAGTTCACAGGAGGAATCTATGCATTTCTTGAGCAACAGAATGCCAGCAAACAGAGCCAAGGTTCGATTTCCATCAGCTTGGACCAATTGCTTGAGTGAATTCTGACCCTACCATTCACTTTCCAGCTTCAAGGGAGTCTGTTAGTTGTTCCAATGCGATGGATGATGTAGAGGAAATGAAATGTGGCTGGACAGAAGGAAAACAGGCTGTGAAGTCCATTCCTCTCATGGCGTTTGTACTATCTTAATAACTCCATACAAGTTGCTGAGCCTCCAGAGTGTCAAAACTTTCTCATCTGTAAGATGGGGATGATATGTACAGCCATCGCCCACAGGCTGTGAGGGGCATAAATGAGATCATGTTTTGAACTGTGCACACAGCACACGTTAATAACTACTTCAGCAGTGGAGCTGAAGTGGAGCTTTCTGTCACTGCTACTGTTATCATCACCCTCATCACCACCACCACCATCACCACCACCACCACCACCACCACCATCACCACCATCGTCACCACCACCATGACCACCATCATCATCACCATCACCACCATCATCACCACATCACCACCACCACCATCATTATCATCATCACCACCACAACCACCACCACCATCACCACCACCACAACTACAACCATCACCACCACCACAACCCACAACCATTGCCACCATCACCACCATGGGTAAATGGAAGCAGGCAAGTCTCAAGAATCTTTTTCACCAGCACTCCTGGCAAGTCTATGAACCATAGAATTAGAAAACAGAAGTTATCTGAAAATAAATGAGAAAAAGCAGGCAAAAGGAGAAGCTGGAAGGCCTATAAATAACATAAAAACCTAAAAGTTTTGGTTTAAGAAAAAAATAAATCGCAAAATAGTGCCTCCCCTAAGATTTTATTTAGAGGTTTACGGGTGTTAGGGGACACTGGACTATCACCCTGATGCTGTCCCAGGGGATCTATGATATAGGCTTAAGCCAACCTGAAAATGAGGTAATCTGGGTACTTAATTTAATAAACTGTCTGGAAAGGGTCCAAGGCAATTCTGCCTTCTACTGAATTCCTGTATGGTGCACAGGGTATGCCACTGCCTTTCGGGTGGCTAGGAGTGAGTGCATAGAATAAATAAGGTAACATATGTAAATAGTTACATGCTATTTAATAGTTATTTTCATTGGAAAAGAGCCCTTTCATAAGCCTGGGTGGAGAAAGGGAAGACAAGCTTTGCAATTGCTTAACAGGTCAAACCATGATTTCTTAACTTTCACTAAATGCAGTCCTGACATTTGGGGGTATAATTTCATGATCCATCCTTCATTCACATGACAACATGCACTCCAATGAGTAACATTCAAAACAGGATGGGTCCACTGCAACCGCATTCTACAACCAATTTTGCCCCCCTCCCAAAACAAAAATTTTTTAAATTTTTACTACCCTTGTGCTTTCAAAGCTAGTATTTTAAATTTCCTTTTCTCACTCTGACCCACCCAATCATTAAATCAGACCTGATCTTCCCCCAAAAGCACACTAAGAATGTCCCATGGCAGACACACGCACTTGCGTGTACACAGACACAAGCGCTCACGTGCCTACGATGAAAAGGAGGATGAGGTACAAGAGAAATCACAGTAACAGTCTTGAGCCAAAATGAACAGCACAGAGCTGTGAATCACGACATAAACCACTTCTACTGCAAAAACCTAATTCATGGCATAAAGTGTTTTTGTTGCTGCAATGTGGTATTTTGCAGAGAACACAGAATATTTGAGTGACCCACTCTGCATTTATCCAATGAGATAACTACATAACTACTCAAGAAATGGGGTGTCCGGCACAAGGGCGAATTGAGAGAGGCAGGTAACCTGGAAGATATCAGAATAACCTAATTTTAGAGATGCTAAATTCTGTTATCTCGTGGGAAAGGAAATCCATTGACCAGATCCCCACCAGGTAACTTCCTCCATTGCCACCGTACCACCTCTGCCATTTTCCCTCTAGTTATATCCTCCCCTGGAGTATTCAACACAGAAAAAAGACCCGGTCTCAAAGTTCTCCCCACACGGGTTTATGCCGCCATGTCTATACAGTGGCTCCCAGGAAAAGGCACAAGAAACGAACATCTCCCTGAAACTAGCAAGGTGCACTGATCAACCTTCTGTGTATTAGCCAAGGGACCATTAATCCCATCAGGATGCCCAGCTGGGACCACACCAGGCTGGCTCATAACTGACTTGCCAACTTAAAACTCCCGCAGAATCCTGAAAGCTGAATTCCCCTGCTAACCACTGCCACATAGTTCAGGAGACCGTGGTAGGGTGATTCCAAATAGAAACCACCTCCTCCCTGACCCAGAGGATCCCATCCTACTACCCGAGTAAGTCCCCCAGGTGCTTTTATTTCTCTCTGAAGGTGCAAACCTAAGCCAGGTCCAGCCAATCCTAATGATCTTCTGGGTGAGCTATAAATCCCATTTAATTTCTCTGGTTTTCCTTGGAAAACAGGTCTGGTGCTTTGGGTTCTGCAATGAACTCACTGCAATGAGGGAAAAAGACAGAAGAGCCAGTTCCCAGAGCAAGGACTAAAAAGGCACTAGTAGGAAACAGTGTGAGGAAAGACACACACGGACAAGACATTTTCATATGAGTGGTTTTCCGGTCTGGTTGGGAGTTTTTCCACTTTAATGCAGGAAGCAGAAATGTATGCAGGCAATCAAAATATGCTAGTTTTGAGGGGCAGACTGGTGTGTGAGTATTTTAGGACCAAAGGAAGATCCCTCTTCAGTTCCAAGAAAAAGAATCTAGTGAAGGAAGGCCTTTAAAGATAGTTTGGGTTTTTGTCATTTGTTCATTTACCTGGAGCGATGGTGGTATCCCCCACGTGAGCTATTATTAATAGGGAAAGATTCTTTGAGGATTTTGTTTTTCCAGTTTTGCGACCAATGGTATGGCTTTGATGCTATTTGCAAGGGTTACAGATGCAGCCTTGGCAATTACCAGGGATTAAACCCATGATCTTATCTCAAGCATTTTGAAGAGTTAATCATCCAGAAGCAAGAGTTTAAAATATCTTGCATTACGTTGCCTGTCATAGCCAGCACTTCGGTTGTAAATTAAGAAAGAGTTGGTATGCCTCCACATAAAATAGATGGGAATTACACACCAGCATTAAAACTTTCACTGAGGCATGGAAAATGCTTCAAAAGATGACTAGAAGCAGACTCTGAAACAGCACCTGATGCCATTTCATTCCAAAGGCTTTGGAAAATAAACCGTTGGACAGGACTGGGAGGACGGCAGCGAACAGCCTGTGTGCCTCCACCTCTACTCTGGGCAGGTCTGGGATTTCTGTAACTGACGCGTCTGTAATTAACAACCGCCCCATCTTCCTCTGCCTCGCCCATCTTTCCTAAAAGTATGGGAAAAGAGACTGCAGAGTAACACGGGCCCAAAAAGCAAACCTCACAGCCAAGGGGTGGAAAAATCACTCTTTGGAGGCTGGACGGCTCACTCAAAATATCCAGAAAGATGAAGACTTGTAAGTTAAGATGGGAAAGTATTTCACCGCCATCTCTCTCTGTCTAGAAAACAGACACTGCTACCAGTTTGCCTCCCAGAACTGTTAGTATGCGAACAAGATCTCATGTTATAATCTTCACAAAGACAAAAAGCAATACAACATTCAGAGACCAGAGATCTCCCAGAGGTCTACTCTTCAGCTGATTCCTGATCGGTGTGATTTTGGTCCTGTGCAAACACAAACATATACGGATATGGTGAGGCTCGGGCTCTCAGATACAGCCAACTCCGCTGTTACCAGGCCAGGAAACGAGGTATTCCACTGAACTAAATACTCGCATCATCGCACGTTATGTTACCAACGCCCACAAAATTCGCGTAAAATCAAACCACAGAAATGTCCTTAATGTAAATTAGCTTAAGCTGGTTAAGATTCAGTATCTTTACAAATTCTAGCCATTAGTGAAAACAGCAAAATGTGGGACGTTTCTACTGTACTCCATAGCTTGGGACAAATCACCTTTTAGTTAAAAACGAAAACAAATTTGCAAAAGATAAAGAGGTAAGTCTGAGGACCATCATCCACCCTAGGATATTATTAGGGCTTTTTTTTTTTTTTTTTTTTTAAGTCTCCTTTAGAAACCAGCCAGGGCTCTTAGTCTAGCCATAGCAGAGGGCCAAGAGTTATTGAATTTGCCATTCCCAAGAGCAAATTTCCTGATAAAGCAATGGTCCTATCTTGAATAGAGTTTAGCCGGGAAGGTACCTTTGTGAAAGTATTTATTCCTCCTCCATTTATTATTCTTTAGTTAAAAGCAGAGTTAGGAGGGGCGCCTGGGTGGCTCAATGGATTAAGCCTCTGCCTTGGGCTCAAGCCATGATCTCAGGGTCCTGGGATCGAGCCCCGTGCCAGGCTCTCTCCCCTGCCCCGCCCCCGCCTGCCTCTCTGACTGCTTGTGATCTGTCAAATAAATAAATAAAATCTTCAAAAAAAAAAAAAAAGCAGAGTCAGGAATATCCCTAAAGGAAATAATTCCAGCATATTTCTACATTTTATAGGAATTCTTAATATTCTAATACGGTTCTTAATATTCCTTATTCTTATTAACATGGCCTCCTTGCCTTTCTTAGAAGAGTACTGTTTAATATAATGTAATGAAATATAATGTAAATATAATGTAATGCCCATATTTGATTTTAAATTTTCTAATAGCTACATTAAAAAAGTACAGAGAAGTGAAATTAATTTTAATAAATTTTATTTAAAACAATATAGTCAAAATAGTATGCTTCCAACATGTAACCAATATGAAAGTGATTAAAGAGCTATTTTAACTTTTATCGTACTAGATTTTTGGAATCTGATGTGTATATTACAGTAACTGCACATCTCAGTTCAACCTAGCCACACGTCAAGTGGTCGGTGGCCACATGTGGCCAGTGGCTACCATATTGGGCAATTCAATCTTAATCACTGTTCAAGAAATTGAAAGACACTGGCTCAGTGTATGATTGCAGTTTCTAACAATTCAAGCCATCTAAAAGTGAAACAAGCAGACTTAAAAAAGGGTAAGAGCCCACTCTTTGGAGGTGTTGTGGCAGAGTCTGGAGAGCCTACGTGGTGTCTCAGAGGAGACACATTGAGAGCTTCCCATGTGCCAAGCTCTATAATACTGTGGCAACACTACAAAAACTAACTCTTTTAATCCTCCCCAAAACTCATGGAGGTTACTACCCTCACCATCTCTATAACAGAGTAGGAGACGGAGGCCCAGAGCCGCCAAGCAACTATCCAAGATTACCAAGGTAATGAGTGGCAGAGGCAGGGCTCAGACTCAGGTCCACGCTCACATTCATAGCCATCGACCCCGCTGCTTCTCCATGCGTTTATTTTCTAAATATGAGAGTCAGACATAAGACACATTGTTTTAGCTATTTCTCTCTTAACCTAGGTCAGTGATTTTCAGCTTGTACGGGAAGGTAGGAAGGGCACAAGGACACAGGGTTGCAGGTATCCATCCCCTCTGCCAAAGAACATCTCCATTTGATACACTGAATTCCACCTACAATCTCATTTGAGGATAGGAAAAGGGTGATGTCCATAAATCCAAACATGTTTTAACCATATTATCAGAATTCTAATTTTCTGAGTCTCTTTTCCTTAATAAGAGTTCCTAGGGGCCCCTGGGGGGCTCAGTCGGTTAAGCAGGTTAAGTGTCTGCCTTCGGCTCAGGTCATGATCCCAGGATCCTGGGATCAAGTCCCACATTGGGCTCCCTGATCAGCGGGGAGCCTGCTTCTCCCTCTCCCTCTGACTGCCTTTCCCCGGGGTTGTGCTCTCTCTCTCAAATAAATACACAAAATCTTAAAAAAAAAAAAAAGAGTTCCTAGCCAGAAATTCATACCTAATTTTTTTTTCTGAACTTAAAACAGTTTTTTAAAAATGTTTTTTTCCTAAGGAGTCCATTTCACTTCTTCTTTGCAGGGCCATTGTTCAGTCCACCCAGCTAGTCCTCTGTCTCTCCTGTCACCCCATCCTCATTCTCTTTCTGCTATTTGGAACTTTTCCTAAAATGCAAGGTGTTCATGTTACGCACCGCCCTGAGACCCTCAGATGGCTTCTCATCTCACAGCAGCGCTTTATTCTCCGAATGGTTCAAAGAGGATTTAACAGGAGGCTAAGATAACGGGGAAACACTGAGTTCAATACCTTTTTAAAAAAACGGCACGTATGAGGGTGTTTCCCAAAGCATTTCGCCGCGGCTCCTTTTCTGGGGCTACACTGGCAGCCTGGGAACCTGAGCGGCAGAGTATGCCGACCTAGGCTTGAGGCAGCTCCGCACGGCCAGCCCGTCACCCTGTGCTGCGGTGTCCTTGTCTGTCCCATGGAGACAGCCACAGGAACCACCTCACGGAGTTCAGAGAGCTCGCTGAATGGATATGGGGAGGGTGCTCAGCCCAGGAGGCGGAATGGTAAAAGGTGGCAGTTATTTTAATTATTTTGGTGACACATTTCAGAAACAGAATCCAGCTGAAACTCCCCAGCCACACACATCAAACCACTCAAAAGCAGATGCCCGCCTGCTTTCCTACACTCCTACACTCCCTGCCGGGACCCCTCCACACGCACGTGCACGCACACACACACACACAGACACAGATCAGTGCAAAATGAACTCTGCCCTCCCCTGAAAATCCATGTGCTTTCCTGTTTCTGTACCTCAGCATGGGCTGTTCCCTTTGCTTTGTTCCTTGTTTGTCCTCATCTCTAAACTCTAGGGTTTCTGGGAGCAGGGACCCTCTCCCATGCAGCTTCCCTCCGGCCTTGACTGCATTTGCTGACAACGAGCCTGGCCTGGGTCCTCTCCATGCCATCTGAAATGGCAGCACATAGGTCCATTCAAGACCAGGCGTGGCTCTCAAAAAGTCGGCCACATGGGTCCGTGTCCTTATACACTCGTCGAAACCCACCGAATGCACAACACCAAGAGTGAACCCCAACGTAAACTACGGAGCCGGATGCTACTGATGTGTTAACGTGGGTTCATCTGATCGTAACGTATGTTCTACTCTGGTGTGGGGGAGGGTGTGGGACTGGGGGAGCCGGAGGTGTATAGGACTCTGTTTTCCTACTCAATTTTGCTATAAAGCCAAAACAGCTTTAAGAAATCAAATGGATTTTGGGCACTTGGGTGGCTCAGTGGGTTAAACTTCTGCCTTCAGCTCGGGTCATGATCTCAGGGTCCTGGAATCGAGCCCCATATCCGGCTCTCTGCTCAGCAGGGAGCCTGCTTCCCCTCTCTCTCTGCCTGCCTCTCTGCCTACTTGTGATCTCTCTCTCTCTGCTAAATAAATAAAATCTTTTTAAAAAATCGATTTTTTAAAATGATAAAACAAAGTGACAAAACAAATGATAATTAGTGTAGATCAAAAGTTAAACAAAAATTAATTTTCCTTTCCTAATATAAAGCTAATCTATATATATTGGTTTTTAAAATATTTTATTTATTTATTTGACAGAAAGATAGGGAGAGAGGGAACACAAGCGGAGGAGTGGGAGAGGGAGAAGCAGACTCCCCGCTGAGCAGGGAGCCCAAAGTGGGACTCGATCCCAGGATCCTGGGATCATGACCTGAGCCAAAGGCAGATGCTTCACGACTAAGCCACCCATGTGCCCCAGCATAAAGTCTAGGATACATCTAGACTCCAGAGCACTTCTAATGGCAAAGCCAAATAGCCACCGTAATCTGGTTTCCAAGCCTTAATAAAGACTAAACATTTTCCTATATTTTAGACAGATTTTCACTTTCTCCTCTCCATCAGCTCTATTTGGAAAACGACCTGAATACAAAGAAAGTCAAGTGAGCAGAGCAGACCCTGTGTTCGTCCCCTCCTCCTCCTGCTTCTGGGAGAACACGTTCCTCCCCAGCGTGTGTGTGTGTGTGTGTGTGTGTGTGTGTGTGTGTATGTGTAGATGAAGAACACAGCCGTGGATTGCTTGATCTCACCCTTCTGTTTGAGAGTAGCTCTAAGCATTGTCTCACAAAAGGCCAGACCTTCGATGTCATCTGTCACAGAACAAAAGCACACAATTAAAAAAAGAAAGTGATCTGCTCTAATGCGGATGCGCCCATTTAGAGTGTGTCAAGATGAAGCCCGTGTTAACTGTCGGCCCCACCGGAGCATCAGAAGATCAATCACACTGCAACCCACACCTGACAGTAGAACCTGGATTTCACTGCTTTGTCCTTTGTGACAACACAGTTGTGGGTTAATCCGGGTTTCACCTTTGCCCTCTCGCTGAGCGAAACAAAAGTCTGTTCAGAGTAATTATTACCCTACAGGTCTCCAGACACCCTCCCCTGGCACCTCAGACTCTAACTCTACCTGGTGACTCACGGAGATGCCTTCTTAGCCCCCAAGAACGGCACCTGTCCTTCTGAATCCTCGCATCCTCAAAACCCAACTCCCCATGCGCTGGATGGCCTTGCTTGCTTTTCCACCTGCTGAAGTCCTAGGCATCCTTCAAGTCCCCATTCAGAGAGTAAAGGCTCTCTTCGTCTTTCACCGAATATCCTCTCCCACTCCCAGGGCCGCCACGGTCAGTGGCACTGACTGTGTACTGCACCACACTAAGGGGAGCTATTGCCTTTCAGGCCTGCCCCTGCACTGCCTTTTAGCATGGATCGCATCCCATCTTCACTTCACTTAAATGCTGGATTCCTCTATTCACCTGTGCATAGCTTGAAGACAGAATTAAACCCTATTTAACTTCATTCATCAAGTCCTAACACAGTACTTGGCACACTGTGGTTGCTCAAGATTTTCTTCAATCAAAAATTTTTAAGACACTAAAATTGAGACAATTATAAATTATTAGATGCAGGACTAAACATTTCCCATACTGAATGTCTTTTATTATTTATAACAGCCCCCATATGATACATAAGGTGAGCATCATTATTCTGCTTTTATAGGTGAGAAAATGGAGGCCCAGAGGAGGGCAGTAACTTTTGCAAGCGCACCTACCTCCTAAGTCACAGAACCGTAATTTGAACCCAAGTTCAAGACGGGAAAGACTGAGCTTACAGCTGCTCAAGTGCATGCTGTAGTGTGTCTCAGTGCATGTGACAAATGGTTACCCTAATGTGAGTTACTGAGAATACTCAAAAGTGGAATGATCTATAACAAAACTTTTCACAAGAAATTTAGACCAGTCTTCTCACCAACCGGTCTCCAGACCTGAGGTTTCTCCTTTACGCCATGCATATATTTAAATATGTACACCCAAATGTGCTACCAATAAGCAAAAAGGAACCAGTGATCAACCAGCAAGGTCACACCACTTCCCATGTTTTTGCGCTGGGTCGGCTACCAAGCTGCACATATCTGTGGGACGGGGCAGTCTCCGTCACAGGAAAATACACTTCAAAGGAAGCCCCCATCACAGAAAGCAAAGCATAAACATCAAGACTGACAGGAGACAGAAGTGCTCAGGTGACACAGTCCCCTGGAGGACGGCACAGTCCTCTGGAGGACGGCAGTCGGCCTGCGGAGGATGCCAAGGGGAGAGAAGAACTTCCTGGACCCCAATTCCTGTATGGATGTGGCAAGAAGGTGGACCCCAAGGGGTGTGCAGAACAACGTCAAACCCCGTCACTTCCAGCAGGCCCTCCCCCCGCATACTACCACCCTGATGTGGCGAGTGACGGGGGCACAGGGCCTAGGACAACCACAGAGCTTCTCCTGGTCCTCAGATCTCAGAGGCTTGCAGTGCCTTCCACGCTGGTAACCACTGTATCACGTCACCTTAACCCCCGCCTGCCTGCCCCCCCTCCCCGCTCTCAGGACACACCCGCGGTGGCGGGGGGTGGGTCTCACCAAAGCCTCTTTTCCCGAATGTCCATAAGGCTAGGACAAGTGGGGTGTGCTGGCATAAAGGACATACCCTCCTAGGAGTCTCAACCTGAAGAGTGATAATGTGACTGCTTCACGGTCAACCCCGGTTTTGCATAAGGCCCGAAGGAGTCTCACCGATGGCGCCAAGAAAAGGAGGGTCAGGAGCATCTTGAACAAAATGCCCATTTACAAGCTCCCACAGAAAGCCTCACTGGTCAGGCTCCTTTTAAATGCTTTTCCAGTTTTCCCCCTCTTTGAAGACGAAAATAGAGAAACAAACAAAAACTACAAGCTGCCGCATCTGTCCCCTCCGTGGGTGTTTCTCCCAGATGTGCAGCGGGAATGCCAGAACGCCAGCTACCCACTCGAGGGTTTGAAGGAGAGACAATGACTTGAGACGCTCCCCCCAAAAACCTCCTCACCGTGGGAACAAAAGGGAAGCCGCCACCCCCTGCAAGCTCTGGACGGGGTCCTCGCTTGTCACAGCAGGAACCGAGGCAGGCCTCCTGATGCACGGAAGCCATGAGACGGAGCCCATGCCATGGACAGCAGGATCCTTCTACACCCGGGGCTGGGGCTGGAAAGCCGGGCAGGTGCCAAGGGCAGGTGGCCGATGCCCTCAGTGAGCTCCGGCTCAGACACCCCCCTCCCTCCCGCACACACGCTCTTACCTCCCGCAACTCCAGCCTCTGGGCCACCGCCTCCAGGCACTCTTGCCCGGTGCTCTCCACCGACAGCGTGCACTCGATCACATTGCTGTCCAGAAGGCGGATCCGTGTGACAAAGCAGTTCTTGCTCAGGACGTTGTAGCGCCGTGTCCGGCGGAGCTTCAGGCCGAAAGGCATGGCGATGTGGCCCCCCGACGCCGCCTTCCTCTGCTGGCGCCCACGTCCCTGGGACGGCCTTAGCAGCTTCGTGACTGGTCGATGACACTATGGCACGTGCTCCTCCAGACGCCGAGAAAGGTATCCATGCCCAGCGCGGCCCTCCAGAGGACGGCTGCAAATGGAAAAGCAGCAAGGTCATTGGCCACGAGGGCTAGAGGTGCCGGGGCCGTATTCCGCACTCGCGAGCACACAGCCTGAGATCTCACACAACGTGAGATTCAGGAACCAGCAATTTTGGCAGCTCCCAAGCGTCCTGGCGGAGCCCATGCTCTTTACCTTATCTTATTTTGGGGGGAGGGGATCTGACAAAATCCACTCGAAGGCTGAGGACACCGAGGGTCAGAGAGATGAAAAGAACTCACCCAAGGATGCAGAGAGTGAACGGAGAAGCCAGAATTCGCACCAAAGTCTGTGCAACTTAAACTCACATGCCTTTTTCACGGCACCATCCCGTCCACTCAGGAAAGCAGTAGGAGTGGAATCTGAGCGCTGTTTAACTTCTAAATAGATTATCTCATTCTGATCTCACGAACAACCCGGTGATGTAGATTTTATGATCCCCCTTTCACAGAAGAAAGAAGTGACGTTCGAGGATTTCAGTGACTCGCCCATCCTGAACTTGGGGTCTTATCTTGTTCCTCCTCCCTCTTTGCAACACTGCCTCCTTTTCATTAACAGGTGTCTTCATTTTTATTTTAATACTTATTCTGTTATTGGCTTTACCTTCTAATTTACTTTATAAACTTAGAATGGAGGATAGAAAACATTTTAAAAAGTTTCAAGTGCATGAATCCTTTGGTGTATTTAGGATCACAATTCTTGATGTTTTTCTTCACCAAACAGTTCGGTGGGTGGAACCCCTGGACCATCATTTTTTTCTCTAACAAAACGCTTGATGCAGAAGCCTGGTCACCAAATTTACTAATAATGAGACGTACTGACAGTCTGATGTCCCACCAAAGTTGACTGACAACACGACTGCCATGGAGAACACGAGAATAAAACAATAAGAACAAAAGTGGATTTACCGGTCCACCCTGAGCCAGCTACGCTCCACTATCTTCCAAAGAAGTCAGGAATGTCCAGAGCACCTTTCTGTTCCATTCTCCCTTCTCCGTTGAGCTCAAAAGACCACCTCTTGCTCATGTGATTGCTCTGTTAACCTGATTCCCTAACTCAAGCAGATTCAGCTGAGCCTGTCTTCACCCTCTTTGTCCACAGAATTACCTCTGAGCCTCTGGACACTTAGATGGGCAGGTAAGGATAACTACCTAGAGAAATTCCTGAATTAATAAACAAAGTGGCTTTAATGTTTAGAAACCACTCCCTGCTAGTACCCGAGGCCTTACCGAGGTTGTCAGGGCACAACCCTACAACACTGCAAAACACACTCCCCAGACTACCCTCGGCCAGTCTTTGATGCCTGCCCTCCGGCACATTCCTTAGCATGACAGGTATGTTTTATGATGGCTTAAAATACACATGCTAGAGACTGGGGCTTGGTAAAATCTATTAACGTTTCTAAATCACTTTGGCTTGGCAGACTGTCATGTTTACCTCTAAGACAGCCAACCTGACCATCTGAGAGTTGCGGGAAAGACGATGTAGGGACCCACCCAAAAAAGCAAAAAAAGAGAGAGTCCGAATTCAAACACAGAGCCCTTGAGAGTTGACGACTCACACATTCATTGCCTCACTCGTTGAAGCAAAGACCCCGAGATTTTACTCGTATATTAACCAGGGAGCCTCAAAGAAAAATATTTGCTCTGTGGGCACAGGCCACATTTCTAGTCCTGGGCCAGGTACTTTATATTTGGGTATGTCTCACCTTAAACACCTATGAAGGAATGTGGCTGGCTGGGTACACGTTGATCCCAGCCACTATTAAAAACAATCCCTGCTGTATATTCCACAGGACGCCATCCATAATGCACAGTTAGCGAAATAAAAGGTAAACATACACAAAATAAAGATGATTCCAATTTTTATAATAAACAAGGACATGCAAAGTAATGGGGAAAGAATGTAAGTTCACTAAAAGGATGAACAAGGGCTAGCTAGTAGAGGTGATATTAAACAGAACCCTCTATACTGTATACATTTCTAAACAGTTGTAACATTTTGCAATTGCCTTATATTATTTTTGCGAATAAAGATCAGCATATTTTAAATATGTTAGCTGCTAAAAATGGTAGGTCAGAAGCAACACCTGACAATCAGGCAATATATCTCCTAGAAAGTACCTATTGTAAAGATTTTTAAAACTATTTAAATCTTCAATTTTTAAGAAACTTGCCAGGTAAGGTATCAAGAAAAAAGTTGTAAGAAAACTTGTTTGAAAAGTCAGTATCGTGAAACAAAAATACTGAATGGAGGTAGAGGAGGGACCCTTGGGTAAAAGAGATTTAGAACTTCTAAAAACAAAACGCAATGTGTGAACTTTAATCAAATCCAGGTTTAAAAAAATAGCGATAAAAGACATGAGGCAATTAGGGAAATCTGAAATAGGGAACAGAAATTAGATGACATTAATATATTACTGATCATTTTCTTGCATTTTTGAAAGCAGAATTGTGCTCACCTAACAGAATGATTCAGGAGATGCCAATGGATACATCTGGGGTAAAAATGTCATAATATCTGCAACTGACTCACCAATGGCTCAAAAAAAAAAAAACAATACATATATATACAAATTCAGAGTTGAACAAATATGACACAACGTTAAGAGTTGTTGAATTGAGATGGTGGGTGTACAGGTAGGTATTCACTGCACTGTTCTTTCGGCTTTTCTGCATACCTAAAAATGTTCATAGTCAAAAGATTAAAAAAAAAAAAAAAGGCAACCCTCAATGCCAGTACTGCATAGTCCTTACTGCTCCATTGAAATGCAGCTGCCTCTTTCAATAGATTTCTCTGATCCCTCCCATCAAAGTATTTTTTCTTTGTCTGAACTCCCACATCATTTCTGCATATTTTAACATACCAATCAAACCTGTGTTAACAGTGTGGAGATTCCCTAAGAAATTAAAAATAGAGCTTCCCTATGACCCTGCAATTGCACTACTGGGTATTTACCCCAAAGATGCAGATGTAGAGAAAAGAAGGGCCATCTGTACCCCAATGTTCATTTCAGCAATAGCCACTGTTGCCAAACTGTGGAAAGAACCAAGATGCCCTTCAGCAGACAAATGGATAAGGAAGATATGGTCCATATATACTATGGAGTACGATGCCTCCATCAGACAGGATGAATACCCAACTTTTGTATCAACATGGATGGGGCTGGAAGAGATTTTGCTGAGTGAAATAAGTCAAGCAGAGAGAGTCAATTATCATATGGTTTCATTTACTTGTGGAGCATAAGGAACAACACGGAGGACATGGGGAGATGGAAAGGAGAAGTGAGTTGGGGGAAATCAGAGGGGGAGACAAAACATGAGAGACTGTGGACTCTGAGAAACAAACTGAGGGTTTTGTTTGTGGGGGGATGGGGGAGCCTGGTAGTGGGCATTAAGAAGGGCACGTATTGCATGGAGCACTAAGTGTGGTGCATAACAATGAATTTTGGATCACCGAAAAAAATAAAATTAAATTAAAAAAAAAAAAGTGGTAGCACGTTTGACTCTAAACTCCTCCAGAGCCAGAGACATGTTTTCTCCACGTTTCACACCCACATCTTTCACCTAAATAAAAAGTTCGTGGCATTTACACCCAGGACTTGTGTAGTTGTAGAGCTGTAACCCTGGGAAGGGCTTCCAGGAACTCAGCTAAGGCACCCCTCACCTCTAGGATGGGCTCCACCCAAATGATTTCAAGTAAACAATCTATGGGACCCTCCTCTGTAAGGATAGGGTTCAAGAAGATGACCTCTTCGCCCCTTTCAGTTTTACCATCTTAATAGTCTATGAATTATCCGCCATGTTTAGCGCTCAAAGAATCCACAGCACGCGTATCACGACTCCATCTTGTAACCATTTATACAGGCATAGAGTTCTTCATCACATGTAACCTAGCGCCTTCTGTATTTTAAGCGTAATTCCTCTGCTTTGTCCTTGAGAGCCAGAGGGAGCAAGGATTATGATACACCACCAGACCGTAGATGGGATGTGAAATCTGTAATAAGCAAGTCCTCCTGGTTAAACAGTCTCGCTCTTGGCACTCAAATGACTTTGCCCATGTGGTTCTCTGGGACGTCCTCATATTTACTGTCTCACGCAAACAACATTATAAAACCTAGAACTAAGTGCCATATTCTCCTAAAAAGGTCACATGTTTATGATGCTTTCGATTTTCCTGACGGAACTGGGTTTTCAAAATAGATCAAATTAGGGGGTCATCATTCTACTTACTGTAAGATTTGTTTCTTCTTCTTCTTCTTTTTTTTTTAATGGAAAGCTTCCTTACAAATAAAGTCACTTGAAAGATAGAGTTTTCTCTACCTACTCTCCAAGAACATACCCAGGAAATAATACCAAGTTGCAAAGGTTGCTGAGACCCATTCATGGAGTTTAATGGAAGGGACTTTTTTTTGTTGCTGTTGTTAATACAGATAGTTAAACTAACAGTGCTGACTTGTGATTTTTTTTTTCCCTAAGACCATAGGAACATATTCTAACTTCAAAACATCATCTGCTCGTCCTCTTTTTCTAAGATGCACCTTAGCATTGGATAAGAGTTAGACCCTAGCCCAATTCAATCAGAGTTGCTGGGAGTAAGAAGCAAATGTGGGGCGCCTGAGCGGCTCAGTCACTAAGCGGCTGCCTTCAGCTCAGGTCATGATCACAGGGTCCTGGGATCGAAATCTGCGCTGGGCTCCCAGCGCCGTGGGAAGCCTGTTTCTCCCTCTCCCTCTCCATTTAATGTAGTTGGTAAGGTACTCAAACCCTTCATTTTTTATGTTCCCTCGCTCGCTATGTCTCTCTCTGTCAAATAATAAATAAAATCTTAAAAAATTAAAAAAAAAAGAAGAAGCAAATGTGAAAAAACAAAAAACAAAAAATCACAGGGGAAGTGCCACCAACTGTCTGACCTCTCTGGCTCCCGGGGTTTTTGTGTCCGTGAAGCAGCTGGCAAGTGCACGCTGAAGGCTGCCTGGAGGAAGGACATCCGCGTTGACAGAAGGCGAGGACGATAGTGGAGCAGGGAGGTCCTCTCCGAGGACCAAAGTTTACTCAGGAAACAAACGGAACACATGCAAACCTTCCTGAAAGAACCTGCCTGGGTGAATGCCAAGTGACTTCACCTCTCCCAGCCTCAGTTTACTCATCTGTGAAGTCACTCCCCACCCCTCACTGGTTTGTGAGAAGTCAATGAGAAAACGCTTCTGTGGGTGCACACGCATCCCCTTCCCGTTCCCCCCTCGTGCGGGGAGCCAGGTTGGCTCACAGGCTAGCAGAGCAGCTGTGAAAAGAAGGGCTCGGGTACCTTACCACCTACATTAAATTAAGGGGAAAAAAAAAAAGGCAAAGCAAACAACACGGGAGTTGAACACGAAGGTAGGACAAGTCCATGGGGAAACTGACCAAGTGAAACCCTGAACCCTGTGTCCTCACATCACTCCACCTTGCAACCCCCGAACACGGACACCTGGAGCAGAAAGGCGCCAATCGGTAGAAGAAACGCTCCGGTAACGAGCCCATCCCAAGCTGGTAAGGAGGCTGCAGCCTTCTTCTTATCTTCATCAAGAACATGTGTCTAGTGTCCTGTGTTTAACTAACCATCCAGTTTTGGGGTTTTGTTTTTTTCTGGTGGAAATGGATTCCAAATTGCTGTCAGTCTTACAATCCAGATGGCCGCGTCTCTACGGCTGATGGCGTATCACAGTGCCCCTTACCAGAGAGAGGTGTCTGGATGGGTCCTAGCTCCCCAAAGAGAATTCTGAAGGGAAGATCTGCATCAGACTCAGATTTGTAGTCTCCTTTGGACATGGCAGAGAGCTAAATAAGTATTTGTCATGAGGATGAAAGAATGAATCCTGAAAGAGTTGAGTTTTTGAGGCCAAGCTAGGGCAGAGGCCTCTGGGTGACCTCAAGGGACACCTGAGGAATTTGGAGCCTGAGATAGGTCTGACTTTTGGGGCCTGAGGAGAGGCTAAACCGTGGAGAAGCGGGATGAGAAACTACTCAGCTCACTGGTGTTCTTTGTGGGGTGGTGGGGGGGGAGGCAGAGATTTGAACACAGATGTCCAAAAGAACGGTTCCCACCACCCAAGTTTGCCTTTTCCAGCCCTTGATGTGTCTCAGGTTGGGGGTGGTCTCAGAGACCAGAGAGACGCCCCATCCCATGGAAGTTCTTTGCAAAAACTACAATGGAATGACTGATGTGACAGAGGATTCAATGTGTCCATGACTGCCGAGAGCAATTTGTAGGGATATCTGCTCGGTAAACATTCCACTTTAAAGGCCTTCTATAGAATAGGCTACAGTAGGAGAAAACATACAGGAAAACTTCAAAGTCACTTCCAAAACCCATTCCTGACCAATCAGCCTCCTAAAAGATCGAATATGTAAGTTTCCATCTTTTCACTATCAGCTGTGGATTTACCTCCTCCTTTCTTTTTTCCCCCTAAATGTATCAACAAAATGCCTGCCAACTTGAAAACACAAAGTAAAGCCAGCTTTCTCATAATATGGAAGAAGTCCGTTGGCTGATCTAACAAATTTTAGATATGATGGGTAAGAAGTGGAGAGACCTTTTAGAACATCAACCAAATACAGCTTAATGCCCTTTCCTGAACTACCGGCACAATCTTCAGGGGAAAGGCAGAAATTAAAATCCAAATCTTAAATAGTCACCCTTTTATTTCCCATCCTATATAATGTATACTTGCCCTGCTTTCTTCCTAGGGGTGAGTTCTGAAATCACGAACAGAAGCTAACTGCTATTCAGCTGCATTCTGTATTTACTAACAGTCTCTGGAATTTTTCCAGCATTCCACATTATTACAACTCCCAAGCACACCTCACAGAACTATGTAACCCTGGTCTGGGTGTGAGAAGGGAAAAAATGACGCAATGAGTCCATCCTGTGTATAAACCTGCATGAGGCATGGCTGTTTTGAAAAGTACTGTGTCATTTTTGTAAGGAGAGTTTTCAAAAAGGGTAGGAGTGCATGGGGCAAAAAAGGACTATGGGAGATGCCTTCTCTGATTCCCCCTTGAAGAAGGACAGAGAGGAACGTAGTTCTGTTCAGTGAAAAATCACAGTCAGTTTCTTCTATAAATTTTAGTGCAATAGAACACCCAAAGTACAGCCATATTTCGAATTCTTTGAAGCCATTTTACTTACCGTTGTGCAAGGTTTAAAGCACAAGCCCCTATGAGTTGGAAATAGCTAAAACAACAAAAGCAGAATGGTCCCGTTTTTAAATTCCTTCCTCCCCCTCCATCTAACTCACCGGCAGACATCCAGGGGCGGACGGAGAAAAATTTGTCCAAATCTGGAGCTGTATCTGAGGTTAGAACAAAGATTCCTGCTCTAGGGCCCACGTTCAGTGGTACCTGACCTCCACGAAAGGGGGCTCAACTACATGTAGGCAGGCCCCTGGTAGTGGCTCCGGAAAACGGAGCCAGAACATCCTCGAAGCCATCACACATCACAAGAGTCCTTCATTCCAACAACAGATACTTTGCACAAGAAACAAACAAACCAACAAACCCGCCCTCATAGTTCATTTACTCTAACTTTAGATACCCTGACATACCTGGCTTCTTAGCTCTTAGCAGATTTGAGAGAGATAAAGAAAAGTACGTTGGCAGGGAATAAAATGGCAATGAGAGAGGTAAACTGTAAAAATAAGCGTTCCACAGAATGGGAGACCGTGCTGAATGCACTGTGTGGTAAACAGGCACGGCTAACATCCAGCATACTTTGGTTAAGAAGGCAGTAAGCAGGGACGCCTGGGTGGCTCAGTTGGTTAAGCGGCTGCCTTCGGCTCAGGTCACGATCCCAGGGTCCTGGGATCGAGTCCCGCGTGTGAGGCTCCTTGCCTGACTGCTTCTCCCTCTACCACTCTGTCTGCCTGTGCTCACTCTCTCTCTCTCTCTCTCTCTCTGACAAATAAATAAATAAAATCTTAAAAAAAAAAAAAAAAGAAGGCAGTAAGCAAACATACCTGTAAACCCCCATGCATGGGGGGTTAAAAATAACCCCCCCCAAAAAAATGTGGTTCTTGAGTGGTAAAGCTTCTGGAATGACTTTTCCCCCTAAGCAGTGGTTCTCTATTGATTATTCCTGCTCTAACACACGAAGCAAACCAGTTCTATTTTCAACTGTATGTGGAAGGGGGTGGGGAGGGAGCAAAGACTGGGGAGACGAGGAGTTTGAAAAAGCCCCCAAGTCATCATTGAAAAAAAAAAATCATCTCCCCATTCCCTGATTTGAGGATCACTGCCCTTAAGTCTCTAGAGAGACAGGATCTTCCCACAGGAAGGATCTCAAAACATAAAAGTTCTCATCTTTGACTTTACTGAAACTTTTAAGGCATTCAAAGCATATCTTGAATATTCAGAAGAGGAAATAATATGTTGTCTGGAATTGACTTAAAAATAACAGGGCATGGGGTCAGGGGGCATCTGGGTGGCTCAGTCAATAAGCATCTGCCTCTTGATTTTGGCTCAGGTCACAATCTCAGGGTGGTGAGATCGAGCCCCGTGTCAGGCTCTGTGCTGAACGTGCCGTCTGCTTATTCTCTGTCTCTCCGCCACTGCCCAGCCCACCCTGTCCCCTGCTCCTGTGCCCATGGTCTCCTTCTCTCTCAAAACAAGCAAACAGGGGTGGGGATTGTGTGGGGGGACAGATAAAGCGGTTTTGGCCATGAGAGTTGGCAGGTGTTGTAGGTAGTAGACAAGGAGGTCAGGGCTCATAATATTCCCTACAGTTTTTCACGTGCTTGAAATATGCCATATTAAAAAGTTAAGTTTTGGGACACCCTGGGTGGCCCAGTTGGTTAAGCATCTGCCTTAGGCTCAGGCCATGATCCCTGGGTCCTGGGATCAAGCCCTGCATCGGGCTCTCTGCTTAGCGGGGAGCCTGCTTCTCCCTCTGCCTGCTGCTCTTTCTGCTTGTGCTCATACTAACTCTCTCTCTCTCTCTCTCTGACAAATAAATCAAATCTTAAAAAAAAAAAAAAGTTGCTTTTTTTTATTTTAATGAAGTATTTCTTAAATGGTACTTAATAAAGCAATTTGGTAAAACAGAAAACAGTGCCCACCCTGTGGGGGTGTTACAGAAAAAAGGGATCAGAACTCTCCCTCCATGCAAACCCCTCTTGCCCTTCCAAAAAAGCTTGCATGCAACTACATCAAATTGACAGTAATCGTTCTGCATTCCATTTTTAAAAGATGGCGAGAAAAATTCTTTCTATAGGGAAACCTGACAAGTTGGATAAAATGCAAAGAACAACCAGGCAAAGGAGAAGGGATTCTTTCTGGGCGACTCGCTTATTTCTCGGACACCTGACTTCGCTTGCTTGTCTATTCACGCCAGGAATGCTTTGTCCTAAGAGACTCCACCCTTCTCTAAGAGCCCGAAGGATCTGCAACCCTCCAAATCCAGTTTAGTTCGCCATCAGTGTCTGTACCCACGGTGCTGTGCGCCCAGGAATGTCACGGCTCACGCAGATAGGAAGCAGAATGGGAGAGTCCTGCGAGGGTTGGAACACTAAGAAGGCAATAATGACCACCTCCATTTTTACTTTTTTTTCTTTTGAAGATTTTGTTTATTTATTTGAGAGAGAGAGAGAGCACGAGAGGGGAGAAAGTCAGAGCAAGAAGCAGACTCCCCATGGAGCTGGGAACCCGTTGTGGGACTCCATCCTGGGACTCCGGGATCATGACCTAACCTGAAGGCAGTCACCCAACCAACTGAGCCACCCAGGCACCCAAGCACCTCCATTTTTAGAGCAGATACAATGACAGAAGCATTCTGCGAAGCATTATCTCCAATGGCCCTAGGAAATGGCTATTCCTAATGCCCCCATTTTAAGACTAGGACACCAAGGCAGGAGAGGTTAAGACTGTGCCCAAAATCACACAGTTACTGATGACACTATCTTGACCCTGTGCTCTAACTCAGCCCTAAAACCTT
This sequence comes from Lontra canadensis, assembly GCF_010015895.1. Taxonomy (NCBI): domain Eukaryota; kingdom Metazoa; phylum Chordata; class Mammalia; order Carnivora; family Mustelidae; genus Lontra; species Lontra canadensis. The sequence goes on along the minus strand of NW_022631018.1, from coordinate 8,937,879 downwards.
GCTAAAAATACCCAGAAAGGGGATAGAAAACGACCTGGCGATATAAAAACAACAATGACAATAGCCAACAACCACATTCTGTAAAGAGGGCTTCGCCATCCCGTCTGCGGTCCTATCTCTGCTCACCCAGAGGAGACTCCATTCGGATATGGCAGAAATGCAACCTGAGCCCCAGGATGTTCTATGCAGAGGGCATGGCAGCAGAATCGGGGTCCCGCCCGGTCACAGCCTCCCATACCTCCGCCCCCCAACCCAGTGCCTCTTACCTAGACAGCCTTCCTTCTACGGTTCAGGTGGGTGCCGCAGAGAGGGGTGATCCCGGCCCGTCACACACAACCTCTTCCAAAACCAATTTGAAAAACACAATCGCAAGAGCAACCGAAGAGGCTTCCCAGCCTGTTCACATGACTCACTCATCAAAACAAAAGAAACTTGCTGAAGGTAAACATACCTCCAACTCGCTTCACCCTCCTCCAGGATGTGCACCCTGGAGGGACAAAGCTGATCAAGAGAGGGGCTCTTCGTGAGAGGCTGTCACCAGGGACCTCCCTCATTAGCAAAGTTTTCCACACCTCCCTCTCCCGTTTCCTTCCTGCCCATGCCTGAGCTCCCTCAACTTCCCTCACATGTCCAGGGCTTTCGGATGGGAGGACTCCCAGTGTCACTTCCTATGCAAACAGAAGCGGCAGCCACGCCTCTCTGCCAACTCTCTCTCCAAGTGCATGCAGCACCCAGCTTCCCTGGGGACACTGCCACATCGCCTGGCTTCTCTAGCCCCCCAGGTGAGCCCCACCCAGAGGTGGCGGGGTGACTTCCCTGCATGAGGCATTTACAGGCTGCAGAACCACAGCTCCACGGCAGCCTCAGTCTCTGCATTCGTACCCGGGGGGGGTCACGATGCCCCCCGCACCGAGCTGCGGGGTCAGTACCGTTAGTAATAGATCAAGTGCAGGCACAGTGCCGGGCACACGGTGAGCTCTACCCCTCTGTCCGCAGTCACTGTCCTTGCTGTTCCTGTCACCAAATACTGCAGGAAGCCCACGGAAACCCAGACTGCCAAGTGTCACAAGAGTAAGAACTACCCTCCAACAAGCCCACGGCTATCGAATTTTTAAAGATAAGGCAAGTTCTCGCAAGGAGACAAAACACCAATGCAAAACAAGCAACTACAGGTCTCACGGACCGGGAACCGTGACTGGGAACCGTAACAGGATGCTCAGTGGACTTCAGACACCAGTGACCACTGCAGTGAGTCAGGAATAGAGGCCAGCAGGGCCCAGAGTGTTACAATGCGATCACTTCTCCAGTGCCAAGACGTTGAATCAGAGCGGAGGAAGAATGGGAACAGGTATGAACTGGTGTCAGCTGGTACAGAGTTGCATAATTCCAACTGATGTAACCAAATGCTCATTACTAATGGGAGAAAACAAAGCTTCTGAACCCAGGCAGTCAGGCTACAGGTTGGCATGGACAGGCTAGGCAGACCACCCGTGCACCTGTACACACACGCACGGGAAGGCCATGGCGATCGTCCTTTCTTCTCTCTGTCCCCTGCCTGCGAGACACACACACACCACCTAAGTGGGTACCTGGAAAAATGTATGGCATACGAAGCAGTTCTCAGGGGCACTACAAAGAAGAGGCACCTGCTTCCAGCACAGCGACTGGGCGGTGGTAGAAACAATTTGTTAGCAGGCTAACATTCCTGTTACTGTTGATGACCTCACAACGGCAAGTGCTCAGCTGTCTGCGTCTGCATTGAGCAAGCGGGAGCCTCTAGAGACAAGATGCTACCTGCGGGACGGCTCTCCCCCTGGGCGGGGGGGACGCCTGCAGCCCTGCAGGGTGTGGGAACAGGAAGAAGCAGGAGGGCAAAGGTCAAGTGCTTCGGTTCTCAAGGTGGACTCTTAGCTCTTAAAAACTGAGAAACTTAAACATGTACGATTTCTAACAAATGCATATCTGACAAAGAGCAAACACTACACAGAGTAAACGGACTTCAAGAGGCTCCCTTTGCTCTCCTGACTTACGCCTATGTTTCAGAATGTTAAGGATTTCCAACCTCCCTGGAAATAAACCCGATCTACTGAAATCGTTGTACCTAAGCAAAAACGTCCCTGGGAAAAGAAACACATACCCATTCTTCAACTACATTGTGCAAGGCCAGGAACCAACAACACTTTCTACAGCCTTTAGGACCCCAAATCCCCCTGCACTATAATTAACGCATACTCTAACTCAGCAGTGTCACTTTGGGGAAGTGAAAGCGATGAGTCTTAAGGATTATGTATAAGGATGGTGCAGTAAACAGTGTCTGTAATGGAAGGCGGGGGACTAAAAACACCTTGAATATCTATAATAGTTACCAAATTAACCATGGCATAGCCACATTATTTGGGTATTGTTAAGCAGTTATTAAAAATCAGTTAATTAAAAAAATCTAAAAAAAAATCAGTTAAATCTGAATCCATGAACTGAGAGTAACACCCATTAAAAATTCTATACCTACTGGTTCGTTGCAAAAGTTGTTAGGTAATACACAAGCAAAAGCAAAGCAAAGCTAGTCATTGTGTATGTGTTAATGCTTACACAAGGCTTGGAGAAAAGTGTGGAACATGTCCATCCTCAGAGGGATAAAAGGGGAAGCAGAACATCGATTTTGCCTTATTCAATCTTCAGAGTATTACTGATGTGTTAAACCAAAAACCCCATTATGTTAAATACTGCCTCTCCTGGGGCGCCTGGGTGGCTTGGTCGATAAAGTGCCTGCCTTTGGCTTAGGTCCTGGTCTCAAGCCCTGAGTCCAGGAGAGTCCAGCTCCCTGCTCAACAGGGAGCCTGCCTCTCCCTCAGCCCCTCCACCCCCTTGTGCACACGTGTGCACATACTCTCTCTCTCTCTCTCTCAAGTAAGATCTTTAAAAATAAAAAAGTAAGTAAATAAATACTACCTCTTCTAAATACTAGCTATGAAAAAAAATTGGGGAGAAGTCTTCCTTCAGGACTAAATTCTTTTTTTTTTTTTTAAGATTTTATTTATTTGACAGAGATCACAAGTAGGCAGAGAGGCAGGCAGAGAGAGAGGAGGAAGCAGGCTCCCTGCCGAGCAGAGAACCCGATGCGGGGCTCGATCCCAGGACCCTGGGATCATGACCTGAGCTGAAGGCAGAGGCTTTAACCCACTGAGCCACCCAGGCGCCCCTTAAGGACTAAATTCTATCAGTCATCATTTACCATAACAGCTATAAGATCATCTGAGTGATTACCGTGTGCCAGAATTGAGCTAGACGTTCGCAGGCACCTTACTATCTGACCCTCTCAATCCCAGCTTACAGACAAGGAAACTGGGACTACATTACCTGGCCAAAGTTCCAAAGCCAGCAGGTGGCAGAGACTGGCTCCAAAGGTCAGTCTTCACAATTAAATTGTACATACAGTAAGATGCACCTTGACCATATATGCCCCCTCACAAATAACAATACTTAGAACACAATCTCATTAACCACATGGCTTTTAGCACCATATAAATCACACCTTGACTAAGAGCAAAAGTAAAAACAAAACAAAACAAAACAAAACTTGGGATCAAACATTGCTTTTCAAAACTGGAATTAAAACCAGTTAAATCCTGGGCCTTCCATGAGTTTTCCTTCTTTTGAATTATTAGGCCTAGAAGGCCATTCTTTTTCTACTTTAACTAAAAATTTTAATCATCTTTAATCCTTGCTGATTATAGATACATTATAAAAAACTGAAAATTATAGAAATTATAGAAAACTAGGAGGGAAAAACAAAAATCACCCAAAATGTCACCAAAATGTCACCACCCAAATGGGACCAATTTCAAACTTTTGCATACTTTATCCCATTCTTTTAATTACGTATATTTTAAATTTGTTAACATAGTTGGGACTCTACTACAACATCTGCTATCTTTCATTCTGTTTACTATTTATTATTTTTCCTTATTGTTTCTGAAAAACTTACTGAAAGTTGCTCAAAAACAAGTTTAAGCTGTTATGTAACATTCCACGATAAGGATCAACATTTATTTATTTGTTGAAATGCTGGGTTGGTTCTGATTTTTTGCAATTGTTCAAAATGATTTGCCTGTACCTCTGAGTCTTTCTTTAGGGTAGGTTCTTTTTTTTTTTTTTTTTTAAAGATTGTATTTATTTGTGTATTCCTTTATATGTATTTATTTATTTAATAGAGAGAGCATGAGTGAGCAGGGAGTGGGGCAGAGGGAGAAGTAGACTCCCCATTGAGCAAGGAAGCCTGACGAGGGGCTTGATCCCAGGACCCCTGACTCACAAGGCTGGATGCCAGCACCCTGGGATCTTGACCTGAGCCTAAGGCAGATGTATAACCATCTGACCCACACAGGTGCCCCTCTAGGGTAGATTCTTAAGGAAGAGAGTTATAAGCCAAAAGCTGTATGTTTCTAGAAGTCTCTTACTGCATGTCCCTAAACTGATTCCCAAAGGACTGTCAAATGCATAAGCTATGAAAAATTGCTATGATTTCCATTTCTATACCTGCAAAATGATTGAAATACTGGGTTTTCTCAAGTGCTTCAATGCCAAGCTGCATAACATAGAACACAAAGGACTCAAAGTTGGGAATCAAAAGCACCAAGATCAGGTTACAGCTTTCTTTTCTCTTCCTGGGTTACCGAAAGCATAGCTCCTCAGCAAGGCAGAAGAGTTTTCCTACAGGAAAATTTCAACCCAAAAAGGACATATCAAAATCCTAAGGTGAGAGCAGATCTGGGCAGCAGACCGTCCCCCTAAATCCAGCCTGCAATAAGCAGGACCCCTTCCCTGATTAGCTGCAGTGCTACGTCACAGTACCACAACCTCAGAAGTAGCAATCTGAGGGTAGCTTTTATGAAATACAAAACAGGGTCCTCCGTCAAGTGGAGACTATGGATTTACTTGGCCTGTACATCAAATGACTGTACTTTCTCATATTTATATATCATTTCCTCAAAAACCATTATTCACTCAGCACAGACTACTGATTGTGGGAAATCCCAAAGAACAAGTAAGGACACCCTCCCTGCCTACCAGGCAGTAGGAAATGCTGGGCGAGGATAAAAACAGAGCAGCACACAGGCTGGGCAGCTGGGAAGAGATGAGCCCCGACACAGGCAAGGATGAGCAAGAAACAAGGAGGGGATGAAAAATGCCCACCAACCACCCGGAGCCCACGCTCTGGTTCGGGATAATTCACAAAAGATAGGAGGGCAGACGGCAAAGGCATATGGCTCAAGAAGAAAACAGAAGAGCATCCAGTATGGAAAGATTCTAACTGAAGATTATTTGAAGCTTATTTTATTCTATATAAATGCAATGTTTGAAGCAAGAGCAATGGGGAGCTCCAATAAATTCAGCACAGGGCAAGAATAAAAATTAAAATATTCTATTCCTCTTACTAGTACATGTGATTTTTTTTAATTGTCCCACTGAAGCCAACATTGGAGCCATAGTTATTGGTCCTCGAGAGCACAGCTGCATGGAAGTTAGCCTGTAAATGCAGTAAACGAGGATTCTGACCCAGCAACTAGTGAGTAGTTGAGGCCCAGCAACTAGTGAGTAGTTGAGGCCCAGTGAAGGGTGAAGATTCCATTCTACTACCCATGCCTGGACCCTCTCAAGGGAGAATGAACTAATTTGGGAAGAAAAAAAAACCCTTCTATACTAAGAACTTTTAGAAACACATCAAAGGGGGGCACTCGGGTGGCTCAGTCATTTGAGTGTCTGACGTTGGTTTCCACTCAGGATCTTATAGGTTGTGAAATCCAGCCCTGTGTCGGGCCCCACGCTCAGCACGGAGTCTGCTTGAGATTCTCTGTCTCTGCCCCTCCCCCCACAGACTCTCTCTCTCTCTCTCTCTCTCTCTCTAATACATAAAATCTATATTAAAAAACCACACCAAAGCAAAATTATTCAGGATGCCTGGGTGGTTTAGTTGGTTAAGCATCTGCCTTCAGCTCAGGTCTGAGGTCCTGGCATGGAGTCCTACATCAGGGTCCCTGCTCTGCGGGGGCGCCTGCTTCTCCCTCTGCCTCTGCCCCTCTCTCTGTTATCTCTCATGAAAAAAAAAATAAAATCTTAAAAAAAAAAAGGCAACATTATTCAAGATGACCATACTTTGAAGGCTCATTACAGTAACAATCTTTCGACCATATTGAAATTTCTTCTTTGTACAATATATTGATATCTCTACTGATGATTTTATCTATTTTCTCCTTGAAGCCTTTCACCCAGAAAAGGACAACTGGGAACCATTATCTCCATATCACACTTTCTTATATTTAACATTCTTATTACGACACTCACTGCTTCAGATTCTCCGACGTAAATACCTTGCTTGTCTTCTCTTTTGAGGTACTAACTAGTTCATGGCCCTGTAATCATCTCTGTGGTTCCCTAGTCACTCTAAATCCTTCTTGCTTTCTCTTCCTTGAAGAACTAAAATGAGGCACATTATCTTTACAACCTAACTCAGGGGATGGGCTTAGTTCAGAAAACACAGAGCACACATGTTGGATTTGCCTGTGAAATGTTCACTTGAACGAAAAGATCACTTACTAGAGAAGACACCAAAACAAAATCTAACCATGTTCTCATTTGTGTCAGATAATGAAGAAGAATGTGAGAAAGGAAAAAGACAGCATGAAGTGGGTGTGGAATATCTAGGCTGAATTACTTGCTCCGTCCGGTTACCTGAATCCAGTCAATGATTAGAGAGAGCTACAAGTTGGGAGACAACCAGGTTTAAGTGGCAAAACAAAGAGGTTTCCCCAGTTGAAAAACCCCTTCAAATCATGGAGGGGAACACAATACAAATGCTACAAGCTCCATGTTTGATAAAACAAGGGGGGTTTCAGAAACCCCACACCAAAAATAAACAAAAACAAAAACAAAAACAAAACAAATACAGAAGGGAAGAACCTGGGAGAGTAAGCTAGACGGGCTTTCCGGAAGCTTAACTTTGAGAGGCACAAGGTACCAGGTCTTGGTTTTGTTTTGTGAGGTGGGTAGGTCGTTTTGTTTTTGTGAAGTATGTAGGCTGTGAGTTGGGAAGGAATTGAAAGTAGGGTAATTGTCTGAATGTCTTTATAAGGAGGTGTTACTCCTCCCAGTCCAGACAGCACAGAAGTCAGAGGGCTCCAGGAGGAGAGAGAGAAGGGGGCAGGTGAAATATTCTGACAGGACCGGCTCACGTGGAAAGTTGTGTAAGAGGAGTTCCTTAAGGCAGTTGGAGGTATGTGGGAAGTCTTAGATGTTTAAAGAAAACCAAGCAAATGCAAAGGTGAAGCATTTACAAACTCAAGAAAAAACAAAAAATGTGTCCAAGAAAGAAACCCCAATCTAAACACCACACTTGGCTACGCCATAAACATTACCTGCGTATTTATACTGAGCAGAAAGCACTGAACTGAAACCAACCAGAGTGTTAGAGCAACGATTCCGGAATGACGGTGGCCAGGAAGATGGGGTATAAATGAGCTAAGGTCCCTCTCTGCGGCGGCCACCACCATCATCAGGGCGAACACGGTGGAGCACTGAGCAGCTGTTAGAGCTCTCACACTCAGCCCTCCCGAGTGGCCTTGTGTCTCTCCCAGGAGTTGGCCACAAAACAGAAGGCATCACATAGCCTCCCAGACGAGCAAAGAAGGGTGTTTCTCTAGCAAAGAAAGCCTCCTGGGAATGCTCTGCAGTCGGCCTTTGGAATTCTTTCAGCAAGGACAGGAGGAGCATCCCGCCCAACTTCAGGAAGTCTGTGTCAGAAGCAAGTCCTCATCAGACAGGAGGAGATGAATACAGAAGCGCTAGTGGGAGAAGTGGACCGGAAGAGAACTGACCTTGCCCTCCCACTCCCCACCTCCACCACCCAAGTAATACAGAAGGTTAATCTCAATGCAAGCACAGATGTCTTTTATACTGAACCTAAACCCATGAAGAGTGAGGCTGAAGACATCCAGCCTTTCATAGGTATGTGGTGATCACCTGAGCTCAGACATCGACAGACACTGGAACCATTAAAAGCAGTATTACTGAGAGGGTCAATGTTATGATTACAATGTTCATGACCAAAGTAATGCCCTAATTTTACCAGAAATTCAAAAACTTGGAATTTAAATTTAATTTAATCAAAATTTTCCTAGTATTTATTCTTTTATTTTTTTAAAATTTCAGCTTTATTGGAGTATAAGAGCATATAAAATTATAAGATATTAAAAGTGAATGCCATGTCAGTGGGTTAAGCCTCTGCCTTTGGCTCAGGTCATGATCTCAGGGTCCTGGGATCGAGCCCCACGTCAGGCTCTCTGCTCAGCGGGGAGCCTGCTTCCTCCCCACCGCCCCCTGCCTGCCTCTGCCTACTTGTACTCTCTCTCTGTCAAATAAGTAAAAATAAAACTCTTAAAAAAAAAAAAAAAAGTGGGGGCGCCTGGGTGGCTCAGTGGGTTGAGTGTCTGCCTTCGGCTCGGGTCATGATCCCAGGGTCCTGGGATCGAGCTCCACATCCAGCCCCATATGGAGCCCTGCATCGGGCTTTCTGCTCAGTGGGATACCTGCTTCTCCCTCTCCCACTCCCCCTGCCTGTGTTCCCTCTCTGTGTCTTTCTCTGTCAAATAAATAAAAAATATTTTAAAAAAAAAGTGAATGCCATGATTTGAAATACAAACATATTGTGACGATTCATATATTGTATATATTATATACATATATATTTATATATATTTATATATATTTATACACACACACACACATATAATGACTATGATTCCAATGACTATGGCTCTGGTCTTGGCTTCAAAGGAATTTTAATTTAAATCCATGTATGTTGTATATATTAATTATACTTTGTGTCATATATTGTGAAAAGATTCCAGAATCGTCTCACTAATACTCCGGTTAGATTCAGTGCGGTGCTTTCTGTTCAATATAAATATGTAAGTAATGTTTACAGCTTAGCCAAGTGTGGTGTTTACACTGGGTTTTCTTTCTTGAACACATTTTTGTATTAAAATCAAAATTCTGGATCTTGACTATTTTTTGAAATTATAGTTACCATTTCTGGAGCATCTCCTCCAAACTAAACTTAGTACATTCTAGTACTCACATCACCAACCCTGTGGTAGGTATTGGACCCATCTAACAGATGAGTCAACTGAAGCTTACAGAGTGTAACTCACTTAAAAACATACTAGCTAGCGATGGAATTCACAATCTCAGTGAGGCGACGCAGTCTCCCATCTTCCATAATATCTTAAAGGAGCCTGATGAAGACTCTTCTACGCAGTCTGGGGGTTCCAGGGAAGGCAGTCTCTGCCGATGGACATCTAACTTCAAGCTTGTGACCGACTGACAGTGTTGTAAACAACTAGTTAACCACGTTAAAAAGTATAGACTCCTCGAGCGCCTAGGGTTAGGACAATGGGAGTAAAGTGCTAGATGACCCCAGGGTCAGAAGAAAAAGCAAGAACTGAGATTAGAAGGAGTGGAGAGGGAGGCGCCCCAGTCTTCACCCACTGGAGCCCTGTGTTTGCCCTAGACATATGCCTGCTGTTTACCACATTGTTCCTCCCCTGTTCCTCTGTTTCAGTAACAAAAACAACCTCCCATGGATCCTCACATCCCTCCAAAAAGTGAACGGAGACCCATTTTACACTGTAGTGTTAAAAAAATAAACCAAAACGTGGGAAAGGTCTCAGATATTTACACGACAAACTAGCAGAGCCCAAGGTTTAACTTCGGCACTTCTCAGGAAATCCAGAAATGCTGACCCACTGTCACCCAGAGGCAAGGACCTTCTACCTATTTGTATTAACTCTGCACACTTTGGTCAAATTCTCCAAAGCAGCTTTTCATTCCAACAGAATAAGAAATACCAGATAAACATGTGAAGTGATGAATGTGTTGATTAACTAGATTGGGGGTGGGAGGTGTGAATCTTTTCACGATATATATGTACACCAAATCACACTATTCACGTTAAATATTTTACAATTTTATATGCAGTTATGCTCCAACAAAGCTGAATTTTAAAAAATTAGAAGAATAAATACCAGGAAAAAAGGTAAGCGCAGGTGTGAACACAAACTGTGCTCCTCTCGAGCCAGTTTCAGTATGAAAACAAGTTCCAGTCATGTCATTGATTCATGGACAGTTCACATACGAGTAGTGAAAGGGAAGGGAGGGGAGGGGAAGGGGAGGAAGGAGGAGGCAGGGAACAACTTACTGGAAGTTTCAAAAAATTAGCCAGACTAGAATTAAGGAAAGTGAATCAAAGACTCGTAAATGCAGTATAAGAGCAACAAGGGAAAGGGGCTTACTCAACCTATGCTTTGCAAATAACATAGGAAAAGATCTGAAAGCATCTTGTCGCAAGGTAACATGCTCACAGTGACTTAAACCTCAGCCAGCAGCGTGGAAGGGGCTCCCCCGCCCACAACAGGCTCCAGAAGGGGAGGCAGGAGCCGTCAGGAGGATCCACAGAAATGGACGCATCTGAGAGAGGGTGGGGGGAAGGCAGTGCTGGATTGCCTGTCTGGTCCACCACACCTCCCATAATCCCGTCCCCGTAACAAGAGCAAGAACGAAATCGGACCAGAGCTGGAACCTCAAGTCCATGCCCTAAAGCCCTGTAACCCCTCGGTGCAAAGACCTCACGGTCACATCACACTAACAAAGGACACAAGCAGAGGAAACAGCTCTGGATACACCATGTGGCGTACGAGCCAACCTTCTAAACAGAAGAGCGAATTCCACCCAAACTTGAATTTTGTACTGACCCCAGGCGATCCTCCCACTTAGAAGCCAAGAGAAGGAACTGAAAGGTCAATGTGTTTTCCCTTGTTAGATTTAAGATTATATTTCAGGCTAATGACCTAACCCACATTTTTTTTTTTAAAGATTTTATTTATTTATTTGGCAGAGATCACAAGTAAGCAGAGAGGCAAGCGGAGACAGAGAGAGGGCGAAGCAGGCTCCCCGCCGAGCAGATAGCCTGATGCGGAGCTTGATGCGGGGCTCGATCCCGGGACCCTGGTACCATGACCCGAGCCAAAGGCAGAGGCCTCAACCCTCTGAGCCACCCAGGCACCCCCTAACCCACATTTTAAAAAGAAATTCATTACTGCAAATATTTATCCAGGACCTACTCCATACCAGGCACTAGGCTAGACAACAGGGACAAAACTATTTAAGAAGACACACAAGAAGACCTCACAGAGCTCCCCTACCTAAGACACCTTCACTCTCTCTTAAACCACCGTCTGCACAGGCGCGCCAAGGAACTGAAATTAAGCAGGACAGTGCTATGACTGAGCATATAGAAATCACCGAATAATGCACCGGCACAAGTCTTCTCTTTTCCTCGCGATATCTAGCTTTCTGGAACTATCAGATGCCAGCACGTTAAGGAGGACCACCAACTTGCACGCACTCGACTCGTTTCTTCTGGGCAATGGCCACGTGCCAGACAGGGTAGATACAAAGAGTCCAACATGGTTCTCGTCTTCAGAAGCTCATAAACTAAACTAACGAGGATGAATTCTTGAGAATCAGCTGGCAAATGGCCTTCTCTGGAAAGAGGTTTGACAGCTGGGTTTAAAAAGTTTTTTGCAAAACTGACACGAAGTAATCTTCTTGCCTTTTTCTCCTTACAAATGTCCCTATAACGAGCACTGGCCTCAGAACAGGCTCTTGACCTCTCCGCTATGCTGAATCGCACTTCATCCAAATGAGCTCGCGGCCACGTCTCCAAATGTGAAATTCAGTCCACCCTCCCACGACGGCATTCAAAGACATCAGGATTTTCCCTAGTGTCTGCTGCGGCTAAGGCACCTTCTAAAGATTAAATACAGCAGCTCGAGGAAGGTCCTTTAAGAGCGGCTCCTTGTCTACCTAAATAACGAGGAGGAGGAGGGGGGCGGGGGGGAGGAGGAGGAGGGAGAGGATGCTGATAATGGCGCTAAGTTCTAACTGTGTCTTCAATGACAGCATTTACTCTGTGTCAAGCCCTGCCATGATTACAGCCCTACGGGGGAGGCATATTAGTTATCCCCATTGTACAGATGGGGAAACTGAGGATTGAAGAGACTGGGCTCAAGAACACAAAGCCAGGATATGGCAGAGCCAAGCCCAAACGCTTACCCATCACACATGGCCTCCCTCTGCCACCCCTCCCCCACGTGCCCCAAACACCTGCAGCGCTGCCGTCTCTATCCTCCGTGCAGTAAAGTGCTCTTCCCTCCGAAAGACCCTCCTTCCCAGTCTGCACCCAGTTGACTCCTACCTTGTCCTTCAGAACTCATGCATTGTCACCTTTCCAGGCAACCCATCCAGATGCCCCCTCTAAGGTCGGATGCCTCCTGTCTGGATCAGCTCCGCCCTGGGCATGGACCCCCTCTCCCCCAGCACTCTCCCATTATAGCCATTCTGTTACGAGCTGCTCAAGGCCCTGGCCATTTCGTGTTCAACTCTGCAGCCCCACAGCCCAGTGAGAGCACTTACGCATAGCAGGCAGCAAATCAACTGTGTCGACTGGTTGAACAAATGAATGAGGAAAGAGAATGCAGGCTAAGGGCTTCTTCCAGGATGGTCTCCAGAACCAGAAATCCCTGAGTTCAAATCCTGACTCCACTTCTTACCGACCTGCCCAATTTACTCACCTTTCTAAGCCTCAGCATCTCACAGATAAAATGAAGGCTATCAAGTACCACCTAACACAAAAGGCTGGTCTGAGGATTCTGATTTGGCAGCTTGGCTCAGGAAGTGGCACATAGTATGTGCTCCATCAATGTTAGCTATTCGTAGTAAAGGACAGGTCAAACACCTGCTCTCTAATGATAACGAACTTTGGGTATGCCTGGGTGGCTCAGCGTTAAGCAGCTGCCCTCGGCTCAGGTCACGATCCCAGGGTCCTGGGATTGAGCCCCGCATCAGGCTCCTTGATCAGTGGGGACTTCCCCCCCGCCCCTCTGCCTGCCACTCTGCCTGCCTGTGTTCTCTCTGTCAAATAAATAAATAAATTCTTAAAAAAAAAAATAAGAACTTTGCCCTCAATAGTCAGCTTCTCTGTCCCCTCCAATCTCAAGGCTCTGAGCAAAATACAAAGTCAGCCCTCTCTTGATGTGGCTGGGGGATGAAGGCTCATTTCCACAACCACTCCAGGTCCGTTCAGACCTAAACATTTAAAGATCATTTAGGTTGGGGGGCCTAGGTGGCTCAGTCATTCGGGTGGTAGGCTGTTGGTTTTGGCTAAGGTTGTGATCTCAGGGGTCCTGGGATGGAGCCTTGCATTAGACTCCCTTCTGCTCCCTCCCCCTACACAGCCTCTCTCTCTCTCTCAAATAAATAAATAAAATCTTTAAAAAAAAATGATCATTGAGGTTTTTCCAGGAAACTTTGAGGGGGTAAAACACATAACCTTGAATTTAACCTTTTCTCCCAAGACAAGTATCTCCTTGGGAACGGAGAACCTAGCTCCGAAAACAGCAGTTGCTTGTGTAATACTTACCTTTGACAGAGCACTATCAGTAATTGCAACACGTGCATCACTAGGTCAGAGTTTAAAATCCTAGTCATTTATATTTTTCTGTCGTGTATATATACAGAATGGGAAACACTTCTGTTGGCTAACGTATGGCCAAGGATATTTTGATGAATATGGCATAACTGACTTCATATGGTGTAACTCAATATTCAGTGGCTTAGGAATGATTTGTTTTTAAATACATGTTCCCTGGGATACCTGAGTGGCTCAGTTGTTAAGCATCTGCCTTTGGCTCAGGTCAAGATCCCAGGGTCCTGAGATCAAGTCCCACACGGGCTCCATGCTCAACGGGGAGTCTACTTCTCCCTCTGCCTGCTGCTCCCCTGCTTGTGCGCTCTCTCTCTCTCTCTCGCTCTGAGAAATAAATAAACATAAATAAAATATTTTTTAAAAATCACTAAAAAATAAAGTAATATTTTCCTTAATACGTTGTAAAATCTACAGATCTCATTATAATCACTAAGTAGGACCAGGAGCTGAATGGTCAAAAATATCGCAGTGCCTCAAAGGGAGTCCAAATAAGAAATAACAAGCCATTAATCTGCTCCAGGAAAAACTGCTTTTGGACAAGACTGCAGCTGTTAAATTCAGATGGGGCAGGGAAAAAAGCTTTTTTGAAACAGTCACCATTTGCTTTTTTAATATATTTTTTCACACCCACAGATAAGCAACACTTCATGTTTCTTTTCTAAACATAAAAATAAAACTCTCCTGGCATTCTTGGTCCCGAGCTTGTAATGTATTCAGTAACTTTCCATTTTACTTCTGTGCTCACAGATTGAGAAAAGTACTTCGGTCCTTAACAAAAATATTTATGCTCTGAAGTATTTATTGCTTCCACATAACTAGATCCCAGAGTACGGATGAGAAAGGTATCCAAGAGGAAATGGGGAATAATAGCGGGCAAAGTGTTCTAGAGCAGAAGGTCAAACCACGTAACACACTTTGTAACTGTAACAGGATAGGGCTGGAAACCGAGCAAGGCTCAGCCCAGCCCAGCCCAGCCCCACAAGGCACGGAATTCTCACTCCAGTGAACACTGACTGTAAGCATGACCAACTCGACACACTGGAACCCCTCAGGGAAAATGAGTTACTATTACCTGCCCAGCATCCAAAACTTCAAATACATTAGCAGATCATTGGGTTTCTGTTTCTTCTTTTTTTTTAAAGCAACACCTTTATTTTCAAATAAAACATTACAGATAAAAGCAGAACTGACTTCCTGACACCTGCGTACCCTCTGGGACAACCCCCTCCCCAGTCCCACCGCCTGCAACCTCCAAAGTGACCAGGAAACACTATTTGAAAAGACACACTAAAAGAAAGCTGGAGAAAGATTTGTAAATCCTCAAAAAAAAAAAAAAAAATTCATCTGGAACATGTAAATTTCCATCATTCAATTTTAACTTATTATACGGAATTGCTCTGTGAATTCACAAGAATCCTACACAAAAATATGCCAATTTCCATGATTAAACTTCAGACAGAAAGGAATAGAATTCAGCCATCCGATCAATCTAGCTCAGTCTAAATGCAAGAGAACAAAGTTATAAAAGCACTGCAAGAAAATACATTATAAATGTGAAAGTAGGGAAGCCTTTCCTAGAATCTCAAACTCTGAAACTGTATCAGATTTTGTTAGATCATTTAAAAGTGCCATATGACTAAAGCAGGTGACAAAATAACCACCTGGGAGAAAGATCTTGCAACACATGTAATACACAAAAGTTAGTATGAAAGAAATGCTAAAAACCAGTAAGAAACTAGAAAAAAAGACCATTTACAGCTGAAAGAAATAGGCTAAGAAGCATATGAAGACATTCAACCTCACTATCAGGAAAATGTAAAGTAAATACAGAAGAGGTCATTTTAAAAAATCTCTCAAGTTGCAAAAAAAAATCCCAAAACTAAATTAAAGAGACTGATCATTTTCAGTGCTGACAATATAGAAGTGTTATCTATTAGAATACACACACTAAGACATCTTTTTTTTAAGATTTTATTTATTTATTTGACAGACAGAGGTCACAAGTAGGCAGAGAGGCAGGCAGAGAGAGGAAGAAGCAGGCTCCCTGCTGAGCAGAGTCTGATGCGGGGCTCGATCCCAGGACCCTGAGATCATGACCTGAGCTGAAGGTGGAGGCTTTAACCCACTGAGCCACTCAGGCGCCCCAACATCCTAAGACTTTTTAAAGGGAAATCAGACATCACCTGTGAAAACTTAGGTGTGCGTGATCTTTTACCAATATTTCCACTTCTAGGAATCTGTTCACAAGATTCTACATGCATCTATTTAAAAAAAAAAATGTTCATCTCAGCATTCTTTATAATCGGGAAAACTAGATACACTAGGGGGTTGTACGGAACATGGTGCAGATGTGGAGAAGAACGCGGACCAGCACATACTCACGAAACGGGGCTGACAGGTATCTCTGACAGCAAAAGCGAGCTCAGCATCACGCGTGGTATGGCTCGGTTTCTAATCTGTGTTTAAAAACTTTCTTCACATTTCATATTCCCCATGTATGTGCAGAGGGCACAACCCAAACATTAGCTGCTGGTAGGGTGAAAAGGGAGAGCATAAAGCTACAGCAAGGGCGCCTGTGCGGCTCAGCCAGTTAACGTTTTGGCTCAGGTCCTGACCTCAAGGTAGTGAGAAAGAGCCCTGAGCCCTGAGCATGGCGCGGGCTTGAGATCCCCTCTCCCCCTCCCATCCCCTCTGCCCCTCCCTCTGTTCTTGCGTGCTCCCCTTCTCTCTCTCTCAAATAAATAAAATCTTTATTTTAAAAAAAGCACAAAAACCTACATCAGCATGTTGCTCCCAATTTAATTTCTCACACACGGACAGAAGAACTGATGGAGTAATTACATATGGGTGGCAAGATTCTAGGTGATTTTGATTTGCTGCTTTATAAAATTTTCCTCTATTTCTTACCTTTTCTTTTTTTTTTTTTTTTAAAGATTTTATTTATTTATTTGACAGAGAGATCACAAGCAGGCAGAGAGGCAGGCAGAGAGAGAGGAGGAAGCAGGCTCCCCGCCGAGCAGAGAGCCCGATGCGGGGCTCGATCCCAGGACTCCGAGATCATGACCTGAGCCGAAGGCAGCGGCTTAACCCACTGAGCCACCCAGGTGCCCCAATTTCTTACCTTTTCTATAATGATCATTATTACTTTTATACTCAGAAGAATATTAAGAGTTAGGCTTCACATGTTACAATGAAGCACTTGAGGGGGCTTAAAAGAAAACCTGAGAAAATAGTATTTATTGAATGTTATTGTTTGTGTCCCAAGAACTAGGCCAAAAACGTAGGGCAAAGCCGAGAGCTAAACCCCTCCTGGCTCTTTCCACTCTAACATTTTGATTCTTCTGACATGATAAAAACATGATACAGATTAATTATAATAAAAACATATAATTGAGTATGGGAGCTAAATGTTGCCCCACATCAATAAAAGCTGGAATTACAGAAAGTTCCATGGGAAAAAGGCAACACCGAGTGAATCTTTTTTTTTCTTTTTAAGATTTTATTTATTTATTTGACAGAGAGAGAAAGAGAGAGAGAGATCACAAGTAGGCAGAGGCAGGCAGAGGTGGGTGGGGGAAACAGGCTCCCCGCTAAGCAGAGCCTGACATGGGGATCGATCCCAGGACCCCGAGATCATGACCTGAGCCGAAGGCAGAGGCTTAACCCACTGAGCCACCCAGGCGCCCCTCACTGAGTGAATCTTAAAAGAATTCAGAGCAGCATAAAAGAGAAAGAGAGGATGTGAGTCTAGTTTCTCAAACTACCTTATTATTCATCTGTTCTCAGTCTGATAGCTCTTTACATTTGAAAATTGCCACTTCAAGCGGCCATCTTCCAAAAACAGGCTCAAATATGACAAGCAATAATGACATGTCTATTGAAACATATTTAAATATCCACATATATTTAAATATGCATATTTTCTAATTCTCAAATTCCTACCCCCAAGACTTCAAAGCCCATCCTCCACAAGATACTCCTATATATCACTGGTGCTGTCACTTCCATGGCAAGCAATTTGGCAATACCTATGAAAATTACAAGTCCACAAGCCTTTGACTCAGCAATTCCACTTCTAGAAATTCATCCGAAGACTCACACATGTGTGAAAAAATTCTTTGAAATTGCAAAATCTGGAAACAACCTAAAAAGTCCATCACAGAAGACAGTGTAAACAATGGTTTGTCCAAAGAAGGGAAAAATGAATGAAGAGGTCCTGTATACCCTGAAATGAATAGGTTCCAGGATGAGAGATAATACTCATACATAACAGGGGCCGTGTAGTGCACCAGCTGTGTGGGAAAAGGAGGGCAGGGATATGCAGGTATGGTTGTATGTATACAAAATACCTCTGGGAGACCATATTAAAAACGATAAGCAGTGGACCTCTAAGAGGGGAACTTGAGACCAGAGAACAGGATAGAATAAAGACTTTTTTAAAAAATTGTATTTATTTACTTGACACAGAGAGAGATCACAAGCAGGCAGAGAGGAAGGCGGGGGGTGGGGGAAGCAGGCTCCCCACTGAGAAGAGAGCCCGACTTGGGGCTCGATCCCAGGACCCTGAGATCATGACCTGAGCCGAAGGCAGAGGCTTAACCCACTGAGCCACCCAGGCTTCCCAGAATAAAGACTTTTTACCGCATCACCCTTTGTGTTTTTAAAATTTTGTCCTATTCTTTTCACCCATTTGAACAAAAATAAATATAAGTTTATAATACATTTCTCTCTGCCCTCTAAAGAAAATTTCAAAGCCAATACTTTATACAGTAAAATTAGCCCTTTATGTGAACTCAGGAAGTCAGCAGAAGCCCAAGAAACAGCAATTCTTTAAATGGTTGCTTGTCAAACTCTCTATAACGTTGTTGTATTATTTCCAACTGAAGTCTAAATTTTCTAAACATGCCTATGAGGCCATTCCTAAAAAGAGAATAATACTCAGTTTTGTTTGATGCCTTTAACACAGAGACACCCTTCACGTTACAGGAAACTCAACTTCAAACGCCACTACAGCTCCTACAGGAGCGCTGCCTCCTGGTGACCCATCTGTCCCAGGCACTTGAGGAGGGGAAAGGGCAAACAGTCCTACCTGTGTTTCCGCCCAATTCATGTGTGACACTCTCTCATTCTAGGCAACGAGCCATCATTTGAGTTTATGGCATTTTGGTTTTATGCTCAATTCCAAAACATCAGTGATGATGTGCCCAAGAAGAGTTCTCTGCAGAACGTCCTCCCAGATAAGTAACACACACCCACATGTGTTCGTGTCACGGACACATCTGTGGCAATTAGGATAGATACCTGGAAAGTGATCTTAGCAGCCTGGGTGGGACAAGGGATGGACTCGGGTCCCAGATCCCTAACTAGAAGAGTCCATATCCTGTTCCCTTCCGAGCCAAGTCTTTCCTCTTCTCTACAACATCCCCGGGTCAATTCAAATTTTGTTTAAATCCCCGCCCCCAACTTCCCAGACTCTTCCACAGGATGTGGCTTCACATTCCTGCCTGGGCTCTACACACACGAGGCTTCCTAACATCAGGGCCACACTTTGAGTAACACAAGGAAGTCACTAACACCCTCCTCTGGGCCTCCGTAAACAACTCTTTTTTGGCTCCTAATACGAGCAGCTCCAAGATCACTGGACTACTGAATAAGGGGGAGAAATATCTCTTGAGAAGAACAATGTTCTAAGGCGTCGGAACCACCGAGGAGCAGACAGACAGACACGTTCAATCATCACGTCTCACCAGATTTCAATGACTTCATGAACCTTAGCTATCTCAGAAGGGGAGAAGCAGGTACTTTGTTACAGCCCACATATGGTCTTCATAAGAAAGACTAAAAGAAACTGGAAGCCAGCAGAGGACTGATCTGGAACTATGTCTGGAGTATGTGGGGCCTCAGGTCCCCGCAGCAGTAGTGGGAGGAAAACACAGAACTTGCTCTGGAGGACGGTTGTGCACACTACAAAAAAAACTTAAAAAGACATCTGGAAGGTGGTAATCATTCATTACTGTTTTTTTTTTTTTTTTTTAAGATTTTATTTATTTGAGGTGCGCCTGGGTGGCTCAGTGGGTTAAAGCCTTTGCCTTCGGCTCGGGTCATGATCTCAAGGTCCTGAGATCGAGCCCCATATCGGGCTCTCTGCTCAGCGGGGAGCCTGCTTCCCCCTCTCTCTCTGCCTGCCTCTCTGCCTACTTGTGATCTCTGTCTGTAAATAAATAAAATCTTTGAAAAAAAAAAAAGATTTTATTTTTTTGAGAGACAGCACAAGTAAGGGGAAATAACAGAGGGAGAGGGAGAAGAAGGCTCCCTACTGAGCAAGGAACCCCAGATGGGGGGCTCGACCCCAGGACCCCAGGATCATGACCTAAGCCGAAGGCAGATGCCTAACCGACTGAGCCTCCTGGACGCCCCTATTCATTACTGTAAAAACACTCAACATGAAGGAGTCACCACGCTCCGTTAGTAAGTCGAGAAAACTAAATAAAGACAAAAACATATTCTGACTGACATGCTGTGCAGTTTGAAGTCAACACCAAAGGTTAAGGGAAAATACAGCAAACAGTGAAATTCATCTAGCAGAACTGGGCAAAGCTGCCAAATTCATCTCTTAAATGTTTTAGCAATATTACAGTGTGACTATAACAATTGTATTGTCTCATGAGCCATGTGAGAGCTGGTGAAACAGAAAACTTCATCAGCAGAAACACAGTTAAGAATTTTATGCACGAGCAGCTGTCAACTCTTTAAGACGTGACCCTATGCCTGTCTTATACCTGCCGAATTGCCACCCAACACTGTACCTGGAACATAGTAAGAGCTCAATAAACAGCTCCCAAGGAAATGAATGGGGATCACCATGTGGGGTACAGAGAAAAACTAACTGAAATCCATTTTCCATGCCGTATATTCAATTGATTCCAAGAATGGTTATTTTGAATATATATTTTTTTAATTGTGGTAGTTAAGAGTATGGACTTTAGAGACAGAGATGTGGGTTCAACTCACCTTTGTCCCTTACTAGCTCAGCAAGTGATGTGCAGTATGTGTGCGTGCGTGTGTGTGTGTGTGTGTGTGTGAGAGAGAGAGAGAGAGAGAGAGAGAGAGAGATGTGCATTTTTAAGGCCTATTTTCCCAGGTGCAAAATATGCCTCATTTTCCTGAAACACAGCTCACAAAGTGGCAAGACTTACACATGAAAAACAGATGCAAATAGTGCCCCACACATTCGTAAGCCTTGAAAAATGTCCATAATATTAAACATTTCTATAATTTAAAAGCTAGGTTAAAATGATAGGCATTGTAATTTAAGCTTTGGAGGAAATACAGCACCTGTCAAGGAACTGAGAAGAAATTATCAAAACAAAGGCATAGTGATTTGATCATGTAAAATAGTGTAATAAATCATAGCATGATAATGTTAGAAATATCAGTAGCACAGAAAATATCTATGTGAAAATATAAACAAAACTGCACCATCATTCTCATGGCAATTTCTGTATAGACTATAACCAGATTTCCTTCTAAGTTTTTTAACAAGATGGAAAAATGAAATGGGAGGTTGTTGAAATTTGTAATTCAAAAGCTTATCAGTACAGATTGTCCATCAAAAATAGCAACAGCTCTAACTGGACAAAAGCAGATAAAGTATCTCAAAAGAAAATTCCAACCAAAAAGACAAAATCCAATGAAGCGAAGGATTCTGAGCTTTAAATTCAAACTGTGAAAATCACACCGTTAGTTTATATTTGGGGAAACAGGTCATTGAAAGCAAAATTAAGGTACAACTTCCTTAAAAATAAGTAATAATAACAATAAAACGGCAAGTACTACTTGGTGTTTACTACAACAGAGACTATCTTGAGTACTCTATTAAAAATGAGCTCATTAAATCTTTAAAACAGTCTCCAGTGACACAATAGAGGTAATCTGAGCTCAGTGAGTGTTGACTCTGCGCTTGGGGTGGGAAAGACATTCTGGCCTCTTAGACACAGCTCAGTCTTCAGGAGGCCTGGACCTTATTTAAACAGAGCCATAAATTTACCGGCAGCTGCCTCCCTTCCATTCTTATCTCCAGTACGCAGGTGTGCATGTGCAGGAGAAGATCAACTTTAAAAAAAAAAAATAGTTTAAGAAGCAGAAAAATCGAAAGCAGCACTCCAATTCCACTTTAAATCTCAGTTCAGGACCATCCCATTTCCGTAAAGTGAGCACGTGAGCATGCGGTCCTGGGAGCTCACTTCTGTTACGATGGCCTGGGAACAACCAGGTGGGACAAGTAGGGAAAATCCTAGGACATCTTGAGCCCCAGGAAAAGCACAGACTAATATCAACAATGATCGGGAGTCATTTTATCTGCACATGAAACATTCCCGTCTGCTCAGCAGCAAACACACCTGACTTCACCTACGCCAGGAAGGTTTGCCTCACGTCTTTTTACTCCTTTATTTTAGCTCACAGGTGAGCTTTCAGAGTAAGGACATGTTTCCTCATGCTCTAACCGCTTCGATCACAGAGTTTTCTTGCTACTGAGAAGTGTGAGAAACAGCTGGGAAACTGGTACCTTCGCCAAAATGCAGCATCGAGAGATGGCCAAGAGATGCCACTACGTCCCAGTTCCTCCCCACGCACACGGAACGTGGCAAACTCAACCTGAGACTAAAGAAAGGTCTTCCAACTTACATTAGAAATACAAAGCAATTGCCACTGCCTCCCATCATCCACACCCTGAGAAGACCTTCACACCGCACTCAAGGAGCCAGAACGATGGGGGGTGACTTCCGTCCGTCACCATGTATCAGACAGGGAACCTTGTCGCTGCTGCATCCAAGCACCTAGCCCGGCCCCTGGCAATGAGCTGCTGCCCCAAACGCACCATTACTGAGAACCCGCTACTCACTGGGGGCTTTGGATGCATTATTCTTCCCTGATCTTTGACAGCGAGGTGCTGGAAGACTGTGTTCTTCTCAGTGCACCAAAACTGACTCCCACCCTCCATCACCTTCTCACAGAGGTCATACCCAACTTGAAGCAAGCAAACAAAGGACAGACATCACAGAAACAGGACTTCTAGGACCAAAAAGTCCACAGACTGATGTCCCGGCCCCATCTGTTCATGTAAAGGGTAGGACACCCATCAGCCAGGACTCAAGGCACTTTAGCTAAATTACACATTTCCAGTGTACCACTCTGCCTTGGGGAGTGGGGAACTAGTGTGAAGGAGGCATGGCCCCAGCCGAGGCCAAACTCAAGGACAGACCAAGAAGTAAACAGGTGAAAAGGTAAAGCGTACCCCAGGATAAGGAATAGGTCTGCAAGCTGGGGAGTCTTTCTGCAGGAAGCAAGGTACATACTGAATTGGAGGACAGTAAGATTACCCAGGATTAGGAGAAAAGTAGCTACAGTAGGGCAAGGAAGAGGTTTTGGTGACTACGGCATACACAGGGTAAAGGAGAACGAGAATCTTAGGTTGACTCAAGTACTGTGTTTAATGCGACAGGAGGTGATACACCATCTCCAAAGTAAGAAACATAGAGGAAAGGAACAGGTGTGAGGAGAAAGCCAATGAATTCTGTTTGTACCATTCTGAGTTTAAGATCTGCAGTCTATCTACACAGCTAATCCAGGAGGCAGTGGGAATGTGGGGGTCCCTAAGAGAGAGGGGCACGAGTTACAGAGGAGCTCAGAGGGGTAGTCTTGGAGATGGCTAGGAAAACAGATCACACCCACAGCCAACAGGTGATCGGTGGAGGAGAACCTCCAAAGGACAGTGACAGAAATACCCAGGGTAGGAGAAGGAATGTCAAGGGTGTCCAAGAAAGTAACGCTTTGAAGAGGAGCCTGAGGTCGATGTGGAATTCCAAAGGAAAGTCAAATAAGATACAAACTGAGAAACACAGACCATGGCCATTACGAGATGTCCAGCCCCATGGCAAATGCAGTGTCCAGGGAGAGAAGGGGCCGCCAGCCAAGTACACGGAGCCCAAACCTGAACAGGAGATGCAGGGAGCTCTCAGAACCGTCTCAAATACCTTAGCTACAAAAGAAAGAGACCAGTCTTTTTCTGTTTATTTGAGAATTATTTATCTGTTATTAAAGAGTTTATAATAAGCAAGAAATATTACAACATAGACCAAAGTGTCAGTTTGGAACAGATTTACAATGAATTCTCAGGGGTAAATCCAAGCCAGAGAAACACTGGCCCTGTCAGCCATGCGTCCTCAGATTAGAGACAGCAGATGGATTACCAGGAAGAAAAGGAAACACCATTGAAGAGGTTCCTGAGAAGCAAAACTAGGACCCTGCAAACGGAATCATGACTATATTAAGCACAAAATTCTCAGCCAAGCTTTTGTTTTTTTACTATAAAGGCTATTTCTAATGTTTCTAGAATGTTCTTAATCAGGCAAGAGCACCAACAGGTTTAGCTGGACATCATAAATGGAAAACCTGAAACTACTTCTTCATGGTGGTGGCGTTCTGTCGGGGGAACACCCCGCGTTAACCAGGAATGAGGTGGCTGACTCCTTGGACACCAGCGTACCCCCAGCCTGAGGCAGCCCCTGTGAGAGGTGGGAGAACTCGCTTTCCCTTGCTCCCCTTTTCTTAAACTTTTTAATCTTTTCTCGGCCCAGAGCACCCATCCCCACAAAGAACAAAGTCTCACCGTAACATGCAGCCCTGCAGACCGAAAGCTCGGGTCTGTTGACGGGAGCCCTGTCTGTTGTGTTTAACACCGAAGAACATAAAATGGTTTTTTATACTGGTCTCTACACAACCCAGATTGAGCTAAATGAAGATTCGGTAGCAACCATTCTACTTGTCCCTGGAAAGGGCAAACTATTCATGGATATCGCCACCTGCTTCCTTTGCAATGAATGAGTCATAAAACTTCTGTGCCATGTGAATTTTATTTGCAAAAGGAAAATAAAAAACCTTCGCAGTCTCACAGATTTCAGAGAATCAGCTATGGAAGGTACATGGTCTTAGTCAAAGGTAAGGAATGGTTAACCATTACTCATTCCGAGCAGTGGGTCTCAAAGATGAGGTATTCCATCTGGCATGTTGTAGGAGTTAACCATTAACCTACCGGCTACCAACAGCCCCCACAACCCTTCCCAGCCCTCCGGGTCCATGAACTAGACACTGAAAAGGCAGGAATGCCTGCTGCTCGCAAGGCTACAGATACGGTCATTCCCACATCAATGCCCTATCAGTAAAGGACATCTCAGGAGTCAAGCTCTCGACCTATGCACCTCTTTTCAATTACTCCTGAGTCAGCAGGGGTTCACCCTAGAATATTAAGTTGTAGAATGAAATTTTCAAGAGGCATATAGAACATTTTTTAACCCTCAAACTACAAATTAGTTGTCACGGAGTGAAATTTACTCTTCTCCAGGATTTAGGGCGTTTAGACAGTAGCATTATTTTTGCCAGACTGATTAAATCCGACTTTCTTTTGTTCTAATCAGCACCGACTAATGATACAGTGGGGGAGAAGATCATTTATTTACTTTCCTTACATGGCTAATGTAGTTTCTCAATCCTTTCTAAGTACATCAAGCTCTGTCCCTATGAGATGGTTCACATTCTGAGAAAAAGAGTCACTTCAACTCTCCTTCACCTCCCTTGCCCTCGACAGCCTCAACTCTAAAGCTCCATCCTATTCCAGACAATAGTGCTCTCAGGATGAAAAAGGATCCTTCTACAATGGACAAATAGCTAGATATCTTCTCAACTTGTTTGTACTTTTTCTGGGTAGGCCTAAGCCTAGGCCAGAACACAGTAGGTCCTCCGCAAATAAATATTACGTTCTTTAAAAAGTTAGAGCCAGAGGCCAGGGTTCCTGGCTTTAGTTTCTGATTCTTCGATGGTTCCTCAAGCGAGGCTGATTGGATGAGGTTCTGCATCTTCGTGCAGGAGAGAACACCATCACACTGAGAAGATGCTTCCGGGCTACACCAAGGCGATAATAGGAAATACCCTTTACGGCCCTTGAAAGCTCACAGATTTGAAGCTACTTAACAGTCAGATACAGAATAGTGGCCAAAAAGCACCCAAAAAGATGCTCAACATCCCCAGTCCTTGGAAGAACAAAAGCCAAAACCACAGTGAGATCTGACGTCATCTCCATCAGGAGAGCCACAATCCAAAAACAAAACAAAATCAAAGCAATCAACAACAAAACCAGAAAATAACAAGAGTTGACAAGGATGGGGAGAAATCAGAACTTTGAGGTACTACTGAGGCAAATATAAAATGGTACAGTCATTACGGAAAACAACATGGGGGTTCACCCCAAAATTAAAAATAGAACTGCCATACAATTCAGGAATCCCCCCCTTCTGGGTATATACCCAAAAGAATTGGAAGCAGAATCTCAAAGAGATACTTGCATACCCATGTTCATGGCGGCACCATTCACAAGGGTGCAGAAGGCAGCCAAGTGGGCAGTGAGGGATGAACAGATACACAAAATGTGGTCTCTCCATACAGTGGAATATGATGCAGCCTTAAAGAAGATGTAACTTCCGATAATGCTACAACACAGATGAATGTTGAGGACATTATGCTAAGTGAAATAAGCCAGTCACAGAAAGACAAATACTGTAGGATTCCATTTCCGTAAGGCACCTAAAATAGTCAAATTCATAGAAATGGAATGGTGGCTACCAGGGCTTAGGGGTAGAGTTTTAATTTTGAAAAATAACGTTCTAGAGATCAGTTATACTACAGTGTGTGCGCCTTGATACTACTGACTTATATACTGCAAAATGGCTAAACGGTAACCACAGTCTTTTTTGAGGATTTTTATTAACCACAATTTTTAAAGAATCTTTTTTTTAAGATTTTATTTATTTGACAGAGAAGGAGTGAGCACAAGCAGGGGGAGCTCCAGAGGGAGAGGGAGAAGCAGGCTCCCCACGGAGAAGGGAGCTCGATATGGGGCTCTATTCCAGGACCCCAGGATCATGAACTGAGCCGAAGGCAGACACTTAACCAACTAAGCTGCTCAGGAACCCCTAAAATGTTTTTTTAAGATTTTATTTACTTATTTATTTTAGAGAGAACGTGAGAGGTGGGAGAGGAACAGAAGGGAAAAAGCAGAGGGAGGGAGGAAGAGGGAGGAGGGTAAAAATCTCCAGCAGATTCCACACTGAACACTGAGCTCGGCACAGGGCTCCATCTCACGACCCCAAGATCACGACCTGAGCCGAAATCAAGAGTCGGATGCTTAAGAGACTGAGCCACCCACGCACCCCAAAAAGAACTTTTAAAACAAATAAACAAAAACTAAGGAAAACCCCAGGAATGCTGGTCGGAACACCAACTCAGACTAAAGGGGTTTTAACCTTTGAAGTATATCTGATCTATAGATTTAGTGAACATGACCTGGTCTGGGATAGGAAGCAGCAGAAAAACCTACAAGGTAGTTGGGGAAAGCCACAGAGCAGAGGCTGAAAACGGGCGGCTGCCCAGCAACGAAGCCCACAGACGTTCATTGGTTCGGCTCATCGGCGAGCGTCGGCGGAGCCCCTGCCGCGCGCCAGGCGCTGTTCTCGGGGCCGGGCATACAGCAGTACCCAAAACAGATGAAAAACTTTGCTTATGGTCTCATGTCTCGTTTGGCCCAGTTTTAACATTTGAGTGTGCTGCCACGATTTAAAAATCAAGAGGTTTCACATAAAAATACAGATTCCCATCTGCTCTCGGAAAAAAAAAAAAAAAAAAAAATCAGATTGCACTGGCCCGAATTCCAGCCGCGCACACATTGCTGGGACTGAAGTGATTACCGGTGGCAGGAACCGGCCGGTGTGGCTCCGGGCACACTCCATTCATTCATTCCTCCTAGCCATAGAGGCATCGGAGCCTCGACTCTGCACTGAACACTGGACTGCGAGTCGCCGTCAGGCTTCACAGAGTTTGAATTCCACGTGTGCCCCTACTAGCTATGTGACTTGAGCGAAACTGCCTTCCTCAGTTTCCTCATCTGTAAAATGGGGTGATAATAATGGCGCCTGTGTCGGTGGGCTGCCACGAAAGTTAAATGAGGCAATGTACGCAGAGGGTCTACCCCAGTGCCTGGCACAGAGCAAGTCCTCATTAAGTTCTTGCTATTCTTATCATTTGTTGTTTTGTTTGTTTATAGTCTCATCTCCACTATCATCATCATCATCATTATTGCAAGAAAAACAATCAAAATAGGGAGGGAATGCCAGGGCTCAGCCAATTGTATAAGACGCCCTCCTTGCACCACCCCTGGCCCCTAACAGTTTTACAGTTTTTCTTTGTCTTTTTTTCCCTTTTTTCTCTCATCTAGGATCATTTTGAGCATTTCCTTAGGAACCCGGGGTAGTCTTTTACCATCTGGACGTTCCCCCAACCACAATTTCCCGAGTAGCAAGCATATTCGGCATAGAACCCCGGACAGCAAAAATAATAATCTGAGATTGTCCTTCAACAGAAGGAGAAACCCCATTTGAAAAGGCACTTTTGAGTGCTTGAAGCTGACTGTCAGGTTCTCTGCAGAGACACCATGGAAGGGACCGTGATTTTAAGGCGAGACGCACACAGGAGCCCTGCTGGCGGATGGGAAACGCTCTGGGCTCCTCACCCACCGGCCCATTGCCAGACCGGATCAGGAAAGGGTTCTCGAAACCGCAAAATGAGCTAAGAGCAGTCATCTGCAGGAGGAAAGCACGAACCAGTGGTTTTCCAGGGACTGTGTTAAATGCAGACTCCAAGTCTCCCCCACGAGTATGGGATTCCCTGCATCTGGGGTCCCTCGCAGGAGCTTACTTTTAATGTACTCCCAGGGGGGCAGAGCTAGGACGGGCCGAGAGGCCTGAGGGAGCCCACGCCTCCATCACCAGATCAAGCCTTGCCCCCATCACCCCAGCTCCCACCAACGGCTGCACGGTGCTGCCCCACGGTGTGTGACACCGTGCACTTAGGACTCTGAAAGAGGTGTGCTGTGTGCCCTCAGCACCCTCCTCTAACAGAGGATGTGAGCGCCCCTAAACTCGGTGTGAGCCCCGGAACAGGCATGAGGTGCTCGTGGAAAGTCCCAGGCTCAGCAGAAGCCCTCTCGGGCCTGTTGAGCGTCCTGGCCATGGCCTCGCCTGACAGTCAACACTGAACAAGCCTCTGCCTCCCGCCACCTTCCTTGGCCATGACCAATGAACAGAACTTACTGCAAGAAAGGATGTTCCTTCTCCTCCCAATATATCTCCTAACTTAATAAAGGGGACACATGGCCCAGGGAATGGCAATGCCTTTTGACCAGTCAGCTATCCAAAATTGCACAGAAAGACTCCTCCATAAGCAGAAAAAGCCTTCTCTCGGAATAACGTCCCCAACTATTTGAGTTTTTTTTTTAAACTTGGTTCAGAGGGCGCCTGGGTGGCTCAGTGGGTTAAAGCCTCTGCTTTGGGCTCAGGTCATGATCTCAGGGTCCTGGGATCGAGTCCCACAACGGGCTCTCTGCTCAGCAGGGAGCCTGCTTCCTCCTCTCTCTCTGCCTGCCTCTCTGCCTACTTGTGATCTCTGTCTGTCAAATAAATAAATAAAATCTTTAAAAAAAGAAAAAACAAAAACTTGGTTCAGCAGATTCACTGCCATATTAATCCCATAAAACAGATTTTATTTCCTTCTCTCAGAAATGTCTTGCTATATCATTGCCCTTGGAAAAGTAACATTTGGCAAAATACAACTTTATACAACTTTCCTGGCCAAAATGCCATCAGGCTGGATTTTCTCCGGTAGTCTGGTAGGCCTTGTCCTATATCTGATAAAGGGGGTTTTCCCCAACTTTTCAAAGAAGCTCCTGATGTCTGGGTAGAATTCTCCCGAATCCCTCCTGCCAAACCATAAAAGCAGGAAGTACAACTCCACCTCTCCCCAGAGGAGCGAGGCTTCCCCCACCCACACCACCTGCCACCCCCAGGTTCTTGAGAAAAAGATCTCTGGATTGGCACATGCATAAGGTGACAAGGCCAGTCACTAAATAAGAACAAATCATTTGCCTCTCCAGTTTCTTCACCCTTCCCACCCACTTCTGACAATTAAAGTCATAATACTGGGGCGCTTGGGTGGCTCAGTCAGTTAAGTGTCTGCCTTTGGCTCAGATCATGGTCTCTGGGTCCAGGGATGGAGCCCCAAGTCTGACTTCCCGCTCAGCGGGGAGCCTGCTTGTCCCTCTCCCTCTGCCCCTCCCTCTGCTCCTGCTCGCATGTCTCAATGAATGTCTCAAATGAATAAATAAAATCTTTAAAAAAAAACAAATAGTCTTAATACTAAAAAAGATAATTTCTGTATGATGTTTGTTTTGTTTTCTTTTTGTTTGTTTGTGGTAACAGTCTAAGAGGTTGAAGTAAATCTACAAGTTGAAAAGTAATTCACAGCACGTCGGACACCCCTTCCCACGGATGACAGTGACCGATGAAATATGCTGCTGTCCCCACCGGTACAAGTGTAAAAGAATCATCGCGGCGAAATGTATGCTGGGCAGATGGTACAATTGCCAAAACCCAGCATTCCTGTCAAACAAATGGCTTATTTAGGTATGTTGACATCCCTACTAGACACTGCTCTTACCCGAGCAAAACAAATACAACATGTGGTTGGGTAAAGAGTGCCTGAAGTCACCTGTGTTACCAAATGCTCACCCAGGTGACCCCACATTGCTACCAGGCCTATAAATATTTATTTTCCCTAAGAACAGAATCAAATAGAATCAGAAAAGCAGTGTTATGTATGAGAACACTAGATTAACTTTGATATAAGTAGGAAAAACCTCAGTAAGACAGGCAGGTATTAAGGGTCCCTCCCATCTAGAAAAATTTTAATCTCTCTGAAAAGTCACACACATCCCCTTTGTTACCATCACAGCCTGGTTTGAAAGCAATTCCCACTCTTTCCCACACCTCCATCCCTCTCCCATTGCCACCCTCCACCCCTGACCCTGAGCTCCAGGCATCCTATGGGACTTCCAGCTTCCTAGGTATGCCCTGCCCACAGGCGGCCACTCTCCACCCCTCCCAAAGCCAGTGTTACCGCTCTCCTTCTGGAGACATCTTTCTCTTCTTCCTTCCTGGAGGTCCTGCTCATCTGGCTAAGCTCAGCTCCTTCCTCCTCTGCGGACGGTGCCTCATATCCTCCAGGTAAATGCCATCAGTCCTGCCTTTGCAATATTTCATTCAAATCCCTTCTAGAGCTGTCATCAACCCTCCATACCTACTTCCTTCTGCCTTAATAGCACGACCATCTCTCTTCTGTGGAAGCATGGGAGGAGCACTGTAATGCTTTTCCCCAAAAGCAGACTTTATGCATTATAAAAATGCACGAGGTTTCTTCCTCTGAAATCACTGCTGTGCCAAAACTTAAGGAACCTAAGCAGAGAAGCTCGAGCCCTCCGTCAAGG
The DNA here is from genome assembly GCF_010015895.1 of Lontra canadensis. Lineage (NCBI taxonomy): Eukaryota > Metazoa > Chordata > Mammalia > Carnivora > Mustelidae > Lontra > Lontra canadensis. The sequence continues at coordinate 8,906,854 of NW_022631018.1, read as the reverse complement.
ATATCCCACTGGAACGCGGACCACTGGGGGGCTAAGACCAGTTGAAGACAAAGTCAGTCCATCCATTGAATCTAAAGAAGCAGCTTGAGACAAGGCGCACCAAATTTAATGAGGACAACACAGCTACAATAGCTAAAGAAAGAAACATCACTTAACCACCCACACCCAAAAATCTTACAGCAGCACTCACCAGTGAGGAGCCATAAACGAAAAGAGGCAAGAACACAGCAGCAGAGCAAAGCACATCTTTCTTCTGAGATGAAATGGAAGGCGGAAACAATGGAAGCCGGAAACAATGGAAGCCGGAAGAGGAGGGCGGGAAAGAAAAGACTTTAAAATATAGAAAGCTTATAATAAAGTTTTCTTTTAAAAAAAAAAAAAAGGGACTTGAAATATGAAGAATTTATAAGATCTGACAAGCAGGAACCATGAGGGACGCCTGGGTGGGTCAGTCACTTATGCATCTGCCTTCAGCTCAGGTCATGATCCCAGATTCCTGGAATCAAGTCCCATGTTGGGCTCCTTGCTCAGCAGGGAGTCTGCTTCTCCCCCTGCCTGCTGCTCTCCCCAGTTGTGCTCTCTCTGTCAAATAATAAATAAAATCTTAAGAAAAGAAAGAAAGAAAGAAAGAAAGAAAGAAAGAACTATGCCATGTTATCTTTTCATAACTCCTAACCTACCATTTCCACTGCACCTAGCAGCACAGGAAGTTCTCAGTATTGCTTGTTGGTCCGTAATCAACGGAAGTAACTTCCTAATATATTTTAATATGGCCCAGCGACAGTTCAAAAAGGAGAGATGTCCAAATTAAAATAAAACAAAACAAAAAAACCTTATTTTTAGATACTAAAGCATTCTTATTTGTATAATAGGCTAACACTAAATTATTCTTATTTACTCACTGAATCTAACCTGCTTAGACTTCTGCTAGTCACAGAGAGAATTGCATGTACAAACTATCTTTCTAATAGCAAATAAAGGTAAGTTCTTTCAAATTACTCTGGAATATTAATAGTCACACAAAGAGTTTAAACCCTCCTATCCCATGAAATCTTTTATTTGAGATATAAAAAGGAAGCACAGTCAGGTACGAATGAAAGGTCTGCCCATTACATGGGGGAGATACAATGGGAAGACGAACCACCAGGCTTCAGGAAAGGAGACGAGGAAATGAATGTCTACGGACCCCAGCGCCTACCATGTGTCAGGCCTTCTGGGTAGAAAATATTATGGACTTCTCATTTAGAGGCCCTGTGTTCTTCCCTTCTAAAAAATTCTCTCCAAGCTACACCTAAAGAATTTTTAAAAATCTGGTAACATTAAAAATGACAACACTGAGGTTTCAGAATGCTTTTATTTTAAAACCCAACTGTGGCAAGCAATGACATCAAGTCATCGACTCCGGTAGAAGAGAAAATACAGAATACATCAAGAACGATGTGAGAGAAGGTTTGGGTAGGAAAGGTTTAAGAAAAAGAACGAGAGTCTTCAGCTAAACAGAATTCTGAGACTTCAGGACGGCTGGAATCTGAAAGCAAGATGGCAGACAATTCAGCCGTGGGGGGGAGAGAATGGGTACAATCCCATTCCTCCTCACACCCACCCACATCTTCTGAGCCAGATTCCCATGGTCATGCTTCCATAGTGGGAACAGAAGAGCAGCTCAATGCACTCTAAGGGCTCCTTCCACTCCCCACTTTTACTGTTCTGCATGCCTCACAGACTGTCCTCCATCACTTGGACTTGTTGAGTTTACTGGGATCCGTCTTGTGATTAAGACGCTTGTAAATAAATACAAAACATTTCACCAGTTCACTCAAATGTTTTACTGCCTGACCTCCTGCTCAGAGGTTACACATGGAGCTGATGAAAAGAATGTCATAAGCATTCTTTTCTACCCACCTGGGCTAAACTGTCATTTACCCCAGGCTAGCATCCCTTTAAGGGGGTTAAAATGCCTGCCTTCGCTTTTTGTAAAATGAGGGGAAAATAAAGCAGATTCACAATGACTGCCAGGCCCACATGTCATTTCACAGAGGAATTTTAGGGAAAAGAGTCATCTGTTTTCCTAACTTAAGAATGAAGTTTATCTTTGGAAGTGGCAGTTAAAAAAAGAAAAAAAAAAACGTGGCTAGATGCAATTTAAAAAATAGTTTTGTTGAAAAGGCATTAATCAGGGGGAACTGGGTAGCCCGGTCAGTTAAGCATCTGACTCTTGACTTCGGCTGGGCTCACGATATCAGGGTCACGAGATCAAACCTCTTGCAGGACTCTGTGCCCAGCGGTGGAGCCACTCTCCCCTCCGTCTGCCCCTCTGCTCACATTCACGCACTCTCTCTCTCTCTCTCTCAGAAAAAGGCGTTTAATCGGTGCAAGGTTCATGGTACACATGGCACATTAAGAGTGTTAATAAAACACCTCTCGTATAAATGCGTACGTGTAAGTTGTTTCTTTCATAAAGTATTTGACAATTCCTTAATTAGTAGCAAAAGGACTTCTTGGTCACCTACTTTAACGCTGCTACAAGAAAAGCTTTTTGAAAACACAAGTACAATTTAAAACAGCAGATCCCTAACTTTTATATAAAAAAAAAACACAACAACTATGAATACTAACTAGAGGACAGTTAACTAAATAGAAACAAAAAAGAACAAGAAGAATTCAATAGGAAAATCTCTTAAAGGTGGCAAAAGAAACAGAGATAGTTTGGATCTAGCACTCATAGCCCCCAATTTGTCAGAGGCACCTAAAACCGTGTTTCATAAGATTTGTTTGTTTTGTCTACATTTAATTTGCAAAATAAATAAATAGAAAGCTTCAGGGATCATTTTTTTTTCACAAGTTTGAGAGATTTCCTATCAGTAATGTAGCAACTTTTAGATTCAAAACTAGCTTTCATTCAACATGGAATGGCCAGTTTGGGGGTTGGTACGATCCTTACTAAGGCAAGCTTTAGAGTAATCGAGTGTCTCCTTTTCAAAAAGAGTAACTTGCAAAACGACTGATCAACAGCTAATTCACCAAACTCAAATAAGTACTTATGCTCAGAATACTAACATTCAGCCCAGTAGAATATAACCAAAGAATGCATATACAACACAGCCTTTAGATCAGATTCTGAAACAAATCTGCTTCCCTAATTACATTTGTTTTACAGCAACATTAAAAAAAAATAGCTAAGATTCCTTGAGTCTACACTAAATAGTGCTAAGTGTGTACAGCAGATTCGAGGGTACTCTAAATTAAGAACATGAAAAGTGCAAAACGAAGACCACCAAAAAAAATAAAAAAATAAAAGAGGAAAAAGGAGAAGGAGGAGGAGAAGGAATGATGAGAAAACTGCAAAAACTTGACTTGCAAACAAAAGATAACCAATTGTGAAATTAAATGTCATGGCATTTTTAGTGACTGACTGTGCATCTTTATATGTAACACTTAATAAAACTGCAGGTGATATCTATGACATTTAAAATGCTGCCATGAGGGGCGCCATGGTGGCTCGGTGGGTTGAGGCCTCTGACTTCGGCTCAGGTCGTGGTCCCGGGGTCTGGGATTGGGCCCCACATGAGGTTCTCTGCTCGGTGGGGAGCCTGCTTCCCCCTCACTCTCTGCCTGCCTCTCTGCCTACTTGTGATCTCTCTCTGTCAAATAAATAAATAAAATCTTTAAAAAAATAAAATAAAATAAAACGCTGCCACGACCAAACTGAGAGGAAAAAGGAGGCAGCCACTAGGCCTACTAAGAAGCAGGGAGGGGCACCTGGATGGCAAACTCGGTTAAGTATCTGACTCTTGGTTTTGGCTCAGATAGTGATCTCAGGGTCATGAGATCGAGCTCTGAGTCAGGCTCTGCACTCAGCGTGGAGCCTGCTTAAATTTTCTCTCTCCCGCTCTCCCTTGACCCCTAACGCCCCCACTCCCTCATGCAAGCTCCAGCACTCGCACTCTCTCAAATCTTAAAAAAAAAAAAAAAAAAAAAAAAGCAGCAGCCCAGAAACACGAACTCAAGATTTTTTTTAAGTGCAATAGTGATCAGGAGCTATGTTCCAAAATAATGAAAATTATCTGCTTTTTAAGACTCAATCATACATACAAGGCAGCTAAGCATATAGAAGACTAAAACTTAATCCTTGGATGATTCTGGCATTTACACAATGTGGATCCAACAGAGACAGGCAGGATCCATTTCTACAGAGGCAGTGTCCTTGGGTCTTGCATCTAAAAGTCAACATAACCTTTCCTAGGAACACCTAGGAACCCATCTGCCCCTTCCTCCTCCCCTATCTTCCCATTTTCCTCGCGCATCCCTTATCCGTAGTCTTTCCTAACCGGGAATAAATCCACAATAATCACTGTAACTGGACCCATGGATGTGACAAGTGAGGGCCCTGTGGGCAGTTTCTGTGTCCCCCAGGGCATGGGAGCCCAGGTGTCCAGTGGCATTTCCCAGGCAGCTGGGCCCTGAAACACTGACCTCCACTATAAAGCCTGGAGCCCTCTCCTCTCGCTGAGTCCCTGCCCAAACTCCTGGCACGAAGCAGAGAGCTGGGGATCTCTTTTTGCACTAAAACAGTATTTAAAAGAGTGGCTTCCTTCCGTAGTATGCCACGCAAGAGAAATGGCCTTTCACTGACTAGCTGAGAACGTAAGCAGCGTTTCTATAGGAAAATCAACTCCTGGTTCCAGGCTAATTGATTTACAAACTTCCAGCCCACTCCTAGATAAAGTGAGACTAGAAGAGCAAACTGTGCTATTCAAGGGAGTAAAAGCAAAAGAGAGCAATTTGTATCTATAAAGACAAACTCTGTTGTCTGTGTGTCTGTTTTCATCTGAGTGTCTGTGTGTGCGTCTGTGTCCAGAATGAAAAAATAAAGATTTTTGGTTAAATGAAAATCCAGTTAGAGTGGCAAGTAAGCAATGTAAGGTATGCTTTTAAAAATATGAAAGGATTCGGGGTGCCTGGGTGATTCAATGGGTTAAGCCTCTCCCTTTGGCTCAGGTCATGATCTCAGGGTCCTGGGATCGAGCCCCACGTCAGGCTCTTCCCCCTCTCTCTGCCTGCCTCTCTGCCTACTTGTGATCTCTCTCTCTCTGTCAAATAAATAAATGAAGTCTTTTTTTAAAAAAAATGAAAGGATTCAAAATATAATAGGATCAAAGGAAAGATACCATATATACCGCAAAATCTATTTTTTCAGACAACAGTAGTCCCCTGCTCATTGTGGGGGATGCCTTCCAAGACGTTCCAAGACTCAGGGGATGCTTGAAACCTCCAGATGGCACTGAACCCTACAGATACCATGTTTTTTTCATATACATACATACTTGTGATAAATTTCAATTTATACATTAGGAACAATAAGAGATTAACACAAGAGTAATATAATAATTATAATATACTGCAATAAAGGTTATGTGAATGTGGTCCCTCTCTCAAAATATCCTACTTTACCAGGCTCACCCTTCTTCTTCTTCTTCTTGTGATAGGAGATGATAAAATGTCTGAGATGAAGTGAGGTGAACGGTACGGGCACTGTGATGTACAGTTAGGCGACTACCAAACTTCTGAGGATAAGTCAGAAGGACCATCTGCTTCCAAACCCTGGATCACTGTGACTTTGGAGAAAGGAGAACTGCTTTGCGCTCCCATCCAGCAACCCGTGTCTAAAAGCTACAGCTCCCCGTTTGGAGATCAATGACCCACTTCCCAATCTTCTCTTTCTCTCCCGTCCATCATGCACTGCTTTCTAGACCGGAGGTTTCCAGCCTAGAATCTGAACCACCCCTGAGTGTCTCAAATTATTTCAAAACAAGTTATGAAATTCTCAACACAAATCAACGTAATAAGCATTTGCTATAAAGAAATCTGCAGCGCAGGGTGTCAAGAAACCTAAAACCCGGGAGATGATGTTGAAATTCCCAGAAGGAAACAAATCACAGCTCAGAGGAAGCCAAAGAGGCACACAGGGATATACAGCAACCTACACATACTTTCAAGATGAACACAGCAACAGCAATACCATGACAAGTCTACCAAGAGATCTGAAAGTCACACCACATGGTCACGGAGATAATGTTTTGCAGAGGGCAATGGACAGACAGCAGGATGCGTATCCTTTTCCGCAGGACAGACAGACTTCTGCTGTTTCCTCTGGTCACCTCGCCCCAGAGCGTGCCCCTCGGACAGAGTAACATCCAATACTCCCCAAAGCTCTGAAAATATATCCAAACAAAATCAACATCAATTTGAGTGCATGTTACAACGACCACAGCACATACATTAGAACCTCATTTTTCGTAGGAATGATGAGAGGTAAATGCCCCCAAAATCATGGAAACAAAATGAACTATCCCTACCAAAAAAAAAAAAAAAAAAAAAGTTACACCAAAGATTTAAATATGCGACTTGAGTCTATTCCCGGATAAAAACTAATCAGAAAACTAGCTTCTTCTGAGAAGAATAACAGCACAGAGCCTCCCTTCTTTGCTCTGACCACAGATTCAACCGCAGGGACGAAACAAAATTTTTCTAGAACTCCTGAATTTTCAAAGAAGTGTTGAGTTAGGAACCTAAGGAATCATATTCTATTAGACCAACTAGCTCGTGATGAAGACAAGGAAACTGAGTCATGAGCGGCTCAGTAACCAAAATAGCTAATTAGTGGCTGAACTAGGGACTCAGGTTTCTGAAATTCCACAGGAGTGCCCTTTCCACTGTACCACGTGGGGGACGATGGGGGATGGTTGGAGAGTCTGCAAAAATTCAAAATGGACGTGGCCCGTTGCACATCTGCCCAGAGTAGTTTCAACTTACATCGCCTAAGGGACTCTCATGTGACACGCCAGCCACTTCATAATGGGGCTGCCTTTTTTTAATGGGCAGTGGCTTTTTTTTTAGACCTATGTGTGATCAAAGCAATTAAAATCAAGTTGGAATTAAAGTGTACCCATACCAACAGTAAACCTAAATACCATTCAAAGAAGTCACTGTTTAACTTTCTAGGTCAAAAAATAATTTATGGAAAAAATGTCCATATAATGGATATTTGAATGGATCTAATTACCAGTAAAATAGGCATGATAAGGAGACTACCTTTAAAATCTGTTTAGTAAGAACTTAAGGTCTCCAGACATTAAAAGAAAAAACAGAGAGAGACAGCTAGCTTTAGCAGAGAAGTCCTTTGAGCACTACTCAGAGAAACAAAATAGAACAAGGAGAGGACCTGACATTATACCCCCATACTGACGGACTCAGAGAGCAGAGAAGAAGGGGAATTGTGATTGGCAGAACAGAAAATCCAAGGAGCTTTTTTTTTTTCTTTTTTCTTTTTCTTTTAAACCTGAAATATGTGGAAGAAATGATGGGGGAGTAAAACATCAGAAGAGGGTGCCTGGCTAAGCATCTGCCTTCAGCTCAGGTCATAAACCCCAGGGTCCTGGGATAGAGTCCCGCATCAGGCTTCCTGCTCAGTGGGAAGCCTGCTCCTCCCTCTCCCTCTACCCCTCCCCCCTGCTCATGCTCGCTCTCTCTCTCTCTCTCTCTCTCTCTCAAATAAATAAATAAAATCTTTAAGAAAAATAACATCAGAAAAAAAGAAAGTAATGAAGTGGCAGAGAGCAGGAGATGTGAATGGGGAAAGCACAATGGTGCACTTTATCCAAGAGGACAGCAGGAAAGCCCCTGCCATCTGCAGAGGAAAGCTTCAGTCAAGACATAAGAACTGGAATAGATTTTCAGGACATCTGGAGATTTCTGTCTGGGTGCAAACAGTGGCTTCTGTCTATATATCAGGTCTGGCCTTTTGCTTTTTTGCCCATTAAGGAACTTGATTTTATGGGTTCAATCAGGAGTGACCAATGCCAACTGAGTAATTATACTGAGAAGCCTAATGGTCAAGGAGACTCAGCTCATTCTCAACCCAAAAGGTTCAATGTTTGGGCAAATCGATTTAAAAGTCAAAAATTCTGAAAAAAGGGAATTAAATCACTCTACCTATTGTAATCAGATAAGGCTAGCCTGTGCACGCACGGAGACTTCCGTTGCCTGCTCGGGATGTCCTTTCAACATTAATTCCATTTTTAACTCTTCTTTCTTAGTGTTCCTTCTCATTGCCACACACGCCTATCCACGAAATAATATTCCCTTCCCGCAGGTATGTCCATGATTCTGAATAGTCACGTACTGTAAAGATGGACTGATTTTATAGCAACACAGAAATGCATGCTGAGATGGGCTAACCAAACACAACAGTCAAGGAGAAAAAGCTAAAAGATAGATGGGAAAAGCAATTAAGCAGAGCTTGCAACTTTCAAACCAAATGCTATCTAGTGGTTTTTAAAATTTTCTCTCTTCATAGCTTTCTCCCTCCAGAAAAAGCCCTGTAAACGACATTTAAAAATCAATAAAGTACACATAAAGATGAATGGTTACAATATTGGATATGCTAACACTGATAAGCGCTTCTCCCTAAAGCTCAAGAACTTAATTTACTGAGCACCTACTAAGGACAGATAGTGGAATGAAACACTTACATCCAGTCAATAATATGCTAGTAATACTTAATATTAATCCATAAAATAAAGCAATGACTAAATATGAACCACATAAATTATAAAATCTGGTAGCAGATTGGGCAATTCTTAGATGATTTTGCCAACAAAAAATATAAAGATGTGTACATTATTTTCTGTGATGCATTAATCTTTCTCCTGGGAATTCAACCCAAAGGAACAGTTCAGAAGATGAAAGAAGACGCTACATGACAAAGATGTTAATAGCATTTTATAATAACCAAAGCTCTCAAAATACTCCAGATAAGTAATAGAAAATTGCCAATATAACATAGTATTAATTCAGTGAGTTAACTATACATCTGTTAAGTTTATATATAGAGAAAGACTGTGTAGAAATAAGACACGTGGAGGAAAAGGGCAGAATAAGAAGTATTCTCAATACATTACTCCACTTGAATATTATTGTATACATACACCATGATTATAGGAATATAGTTAACAGAAAGTTAAGAAAGAATATTCAACACAGTGGTTATGCTTAAGTGGTAGGATGGTTAGTGTCAAGAACCTTGAAACAATTTTAAATCCAAAGTACAAGTGTTTCCAAAGAATGGGCTTCAGTCTGATATCCGCAGGCATAAAAGTCAAGAACTACGGCACTAACCCATATGGCGCGGAGAGACACCTCATCACCAGCAAAGCATGCGTTTGTGAGACCAAGGTCCTCAAAACAGCAAAGAAGAAGAGATGACGATGGGTCACTCACAAGACGGCTATGCAAGAAATGCACTTGGACTCGACGACTGAGCACACAAGCCAATCAGAGTACACTGCCTACACCTTCCTTGGGGATCCATAGCAAGGAGAAACAAGGGAAAATACCTTGCATTTTGCCACTGCCCTGCTTACGTACAAACACCCGCAAACAACTCCCAGATACCAGCAAATGTACTCTAGTTACTATATGGTAAACAACAGATTATAAGAATGACAAATGTGTCCCAGGTCTAAAAAAGCTCTGAACATTCAGTACTGGTTAAAGACGGAGTCAGATGGATGCAGGTGTGTTAAAACCGGCTGGCAGTCAGAGGCCTCCTTAGGTAAAGAGCTACAACCTTTTGGCCGACAGTAACCCACCAGGTTAAGCAACGTGTCTTAGTCCATTGGGGCAGACACAACACAACACCACACACTGGGGAGTGTATGAACAATAGAAATGTATCGCTCACAGATGTGGTGGCTGGAAGTCTGAGATCAGGGTAGCAGCATGGTCTGGTGGGGGTCCTCTTCCAGATCACAAACTTCTCGCTGTATCCTCAGAGGGCAGAAGGGACCAGGGAGCTCTATGAGGTCTCTTCCGTAAGAGCACTAATGTCATTCACGAGAGCCCTACCCTCATGACCTAATCACCTCCCAAAAGCCACACAGGAATTGAGGGTTAGGGGGTCAGGAAGGACATATTCAGCCCATAGCATCCCCTAAGTGGATTCCACTGGTAGGCCACATTCAGGCTTGGAGAAATGTAAAATGGAAGAGGAGGAAGAAAGTACTGGGGGGTGGACAGGGTAACACTAACTGACATGGGGCAACACTGTACAGGCTCCCATGGGTCAGTGGGGGGGGTCATCAAACAGACCTAAAAGCCATATACATATATAATATTATTTTACACCCTTAGCCTCAACTCTCCCAAACACAGAATTCAGTGAAGTAGAACACAGAGTAGGTACAAGCACTTCTTTTGTCTTTAAAACTATAAGCAGCTCAAGAAAACATCTACCATGGAGCCCTGGGTGGCTCAGTCAGTGAAGTGTCTGCCTTCAGCTCAGGTCATGATCCCAGAGTCCTGGGATCCAGTCGGGCATCAGGCTCCCTGCTTCTCCCTCTCACTCTGCCCTTCCCGCCGGCACAGCTCCTGTGTGCATGCACTCCTGCAGAAATAAACAAAATCTTAAAAAAAAAAAAATTACCATGCACATGACAACCTTCAAGAAGAGCTCAGTAACCCTTTCATAAATGTCATAAAGAACAAGTAACCCTCATAAATTCAATCTAGATATATAATGATTCAGTACAAACCAGCATCCTGTTTGCACCGATTTTGTCTCTGTAATTACCTGGTTTCTTCTGCATTAACATAAATTCTCACTAACTTTGAGCCTCAGAATCCAGTTTTCCCAAACGATTTGCCTATTACAAAATCAAAACTTCATAAACCAATGAATTCTCATCTTCCAAAGAAATTTGCCAAGAATTCCCAGAAGACTTACACAGAAGGTCCTTCAATTCAAGTAAGAAATCATTTCAGGAACAAAAACCCAAAGACTTTGACGGCAAATCTATTCCAATTCCTGTGTCTTCAGCACTAGCCTGAGTCTTAATGTTCACACTATTAACATCCTAAATGCTTGTGTACTTTTAACAGTCTGCAGCCAGCAACGAGTACCATCAATTAAACTCTGCTTCACACAGGGATGTCTGGTTCACACATCATCTTGCTTCTCCCACACTTGGACTTGCTTCCCACTGAGCTGTAATATTTCTTACAAGCTTTACCAGGCTGTGTCTAAAAACAGAGAATGGGTTCCTTAGTTCAGAGGATTTTGACATTCCTCTGCTAAATGAGGTGGGAGGCATGTGCACTCCAGGGGTAGCTGCAAAACCCAGTTATCATTCCCAAATCCCAGCACCACTTCCCATCCCAACACTCTCTCTCTGTGTCTATGGACCCAGGATTGAGTGGCCTAAGGCTTTCTCTTATCTGCCCTGCAAGTCTTCTTGTGTTTGCTGTGAGACAGTCTTGCGTGAAGAAATATAACCAAGGATGTTTATGGGTAGGTCTACACACCACTATTTCTAAGCAGAAGGCAAAGGCAAGTGTACCCAGCAGGCAACATGACACTGTAAGCCAAGTGAGAAGATACAGTTGGTAATAAAAAGTTTTAGTTTACAGTTTGAGGGGAAAAACTGTAGGAAAGGCTGGTTCTTGGGTTTCAATTGGTATTTCTTCTATATAAACCATACGGTAACAGGGGAATCTGGAAACCACGGAAATGAAAACTATCCAATGTTAGGCAACAAGATAATAAATAAATCCTCTCTCCTAAGACTTTAAAACATGAAACAAAATTCAGTAATTCAAGTAGGTTCAGCCATTTCCCCAGCTCCATAGTAAATACTACTATGACTTGATTCAAAGTTATAAAACCTCAAATCAAATACATGTTTTCTTTTTACTTTTGTCACTATTTTAACATAAGGATAAAGATGTATTTAAGATAGAGTCTACTCAGAAACATAGGAGACCAAGGAAACAAAGAGAGCATGAAAATGAGCACTTTTTTTTTTTATAATGGCTTTCAGAAACTGGGAGAGAAAATTATAGATTGTTTTATTGTTTTATCCAACTAAATAGATGAATAGCATTTGTTCTTAAAGGTTTTAAAATACCATTAATAATTGCAAAAATCAAACCGTACACAATGATGAAGCCAAAAAAATGAAAACTTAAAAACCCAGCATGAGCAGAACATAAGGAAAATTGTAGACTTCAATATTCCTGATGGCACTATACACTGATAGTCTTTCTAGAGAGCGATCTGGCCGCATGTAACAAGATCCACAAGCAATTCATGCTCTCTGACTCAGAGAGCCTACTTTGGAAACTACATCCCAAGAAAATAATCTCCACGTAAATAAATGTAATTTGTTCAGCAATGTTTGTAACAATGCGATTTATGACTGTTAAAACCGGAAACAATCCAAATACCCAAACCATAAGGGAACAGTTAAGTGAATGATGGCATAAAAGACGGGATGACTTATCCCAACCGTTTGCTTCCTTTCGGTAATGGACCCCTCCACGTCCCAGTGACATGCCGAGCAGCCCCATGGGATGACTGTAGGTCCCTGACCCGTTGGATGTTTGGCTTGGCCATGTGATAATACACTTTGGCAAACTGGATATGAAGGGACAACCTATCTGCCACCTCCATGTGGCGGCTTTAAATGGGACCACATGCTTCTCACCATATTCCTGTGCTTAGCCGTGAGAACAGCATGTCCCAGCTGGAGGCTGTCCTTTAGCCCGGGTTTCTGAGTGAGAGGACAGTAGAGCAGCACCACGCCCAGTCAAGCCACCAAGAGCTGTGGTACATCCATAGCTCTCACATAATGTGGACAAGGAACAAATGTTTGCTGCTTTAAGCCACTACGAGGTTGGAACCCTTTTTGTTACCATAGCAAGAACTAAGAAAATCCAATAGTCATCAAAATGTGGCAAGTGGTAGGAAAACGTATTTGAAAAAAAGCTTGTTAAAAAGTAGAAGACAAGAATAAGAAGCAGTTACTGAGGACATCTAAACAAAATAAGGCAGACCAACAAGTACCAGAAATTCATGTAGAATGATGTAATAGTTTACAATTATTTTTTATCAATGAAGCATGTACATATATGTATCTTTAATTCTCGTTTAAATACTACCCTTATGTAAACATATTTTCAGTAATTCCATATATATCATATTTATAACAGCAATAATTCCAACATGCTTTTTTCTGCATTAAATGATGTAAGGATCAGTGAACACTCACGCCAAAAGTGAACCCAGTTTAAGGTTATTATTCAGTCTTTGAATGTATCAATTTAGGGCTCATCAAATCCTTTTGTCAGACTATAACAAAAGGAACTATAAGAAAAGAAAAACCACATAGACAAAGGCAAGACTTATTTGTTGGGATAATCTATGCCCTAGGCATCAACATGGTGCAAAAACAAAACAAAACAACAAAAAAACAAAAAAACAAAGCAAGTGCTCGCTTCAGCAGCACATATACTAAAAAAAAAAAAAAAAAAAAAGCAAGATCTAAAAGAGTATCAGAATCTGAAAAAAAAGTTGTGTTACCTTTCTACGAGTCTTCATGAGCAAGGTTTGAAATTCCATTTGTATGATTCAAGCATCACCAAAAATGTTCATCATGACAAGCAATCTCAGACATTTATCTTAAAATAAATTCAACAAAAATAAGCTATTAATGTGAAACCCTCACTATCATCTTCCATGGGATAGCTAGAAATGTAACTATGTATTTTCAGTAATAAAAAATAATAAAGGTAATTACAGTATATCAATTACCTATAGATATACTAAATATCAATTATTAACAATAAGTATGAAAAAGCATATATATGTATACATATACATATATATGTAGTTTTATGTACTACAACTATAAAAATATATCTACTTAAGACCAAAGACTAGAAAAATATGAAAAAAATTTTTGTATAGCTGGAAATAAACTTGTGGGTAGACCTTTACCATGTTTTTGAAATTGTAGTTATTTTGAGGGGAAAAAGATTCAATGCTTGTGTTTACAAAACCTGTACTTGCTAAGAAATACATTACTGATGCTCAGTTAAAAAAGAATCTTAAGTGAGCTTTAAGTATTGGGTTGTTGTTGGTTTTTTGTTTTCTTTTGCTTTTTTTTTTTTTTTTTTTTGAGAGAGAGAGCGAGCGAGCGAGTGAGAGCAGGCAGGGGCAGAGGTGCCCACAGACAGAGAATCTCTAGCAGGCTCCACACTCCGCGCAGAGCCTAACACAGGGCTCCATCTCAAGACCCTGAGATCATGACCTGAGCAGAAATCAAGAGTTGGACACTCAACCGACTGAGCCACCCAGGTGTCCCTAAAGTTTCTAAAGTCAATTTCTGATCAATATCCTCCTAACGAAGGCAACCCTGGACTAGTAAATGAAGTATATTCTATCAACCATAATCTCATCATTTCTTGCTAACTTGAGGCCATGCTCAGAAACACCAATGGTTGTACTACAGCCCCTAACAGAGAGGACATTGGCCAGTGCCGGGAAGGAGAATACGCCCCATCCCCCGCCATAGACAATAAATAAAACACTGCTCTGGCTCCCTTCTAGGTAACATTTTCTCTTCTGCCTTTGGGAGGCAGTGATGCAGAGTGGTTACAAGCATGTGCTCTGGATTCATGCCCAGAGTCGACACTCAGCTCATCATTTACCAGTATTTGCATGCCAACGGTGTTACCCAGTAAACGAGTATTTACTAGTTGTAGGATCTTGTGCCTTAGCCTTTCTAAGCCCTGGTTTTCACATCGACAAAATAAGTCTGTACTTACTTCAGAGTTGTTGTAAGGATCAAAACGATAATCCACTTAAAGTGCTTGACAAAGTACTTGCACACCCTAAGTAGTAAATAAATGCCAGCTAATATTAGTCTCTGTCTGGTGGTCATCTGAGGGGTCATGCTGGCTTCTCACCATCACCAATAGCTAATGCTAATAACTCCCCTCTCTGTGCACTGGTCTCCAACACCGGAGGCATCCCTCCAAACCAGGGCTCCCATCTGTAACAGTGCTGCCCCGAAGAAATGTGATGTGGACCACAAAAGCCAGCCACATAGGTAACTTTTCATTTTCTAGTGGTCACGTTAAAAAGCAAAATAGAAGAAATTAATTTTATTAGTAGATTTTATTCAACTCGATATATCCAAAACATTATTTCAACATGTAATCAATTTAAAGATATTGCATTTTTTTTTTACAGTCTTCTATTTTTTGTACTAAGTCTGCAAAGTTGGATCTGTATTTGATACCTACAGCATGTCTGAACTCAGGTGGGGCACATTTCAAATAGCAAATGGTCATAGGTGGCCAGAAGCTCCATCATTAGTTGCTGGTTACTTTGAAGATTAGGACCACAGAAAGACATCCTCCCCCCTTCAAAAATATCAAAAGTCATTTATTAAAGAAATCGATGGATGGACGAAAGGAAAGAAAGGAGGAGGAAGGGAGGAAGCATAGACGCGGCACAACAGACAGACGCAGACCTCTGGGCCTCATTGAGCACTTGAGCTGTGGGGTCAGAGGGAATGGGTTCAAATCCCACTTCCTCCACTGACGAGCTGCAAAAAGACTTTTCATCAATAACCTCTTCAACTCTCTTATTTCCCGGGGATAAGCTATGGATAAAAATAACCTCTCTTTCATAAGATCATTAGGAGTTTAAAGGTTGTAGAGGGAAAGGAGTTTCCATACATAAAGCTCTTCTTGTGAAAGGTCAGAGATGAGGGTAGGAAACATTGACGGAGGGGATGCAGAGCAAATTAGCTTGAGGTAATAAAGGGGCCACAAGTGGAGGGAAAGTGGTTCATGTTATAGTCACAATGCCGGTCTCAAAAATGCCCAGTTACACAAAACAACTTAAACAGTGGCAGCTATTAATAAAATAATTGCAGTGACATTTCTAAAGCCCTCAATGGTTTGATACCTCGTTAGCCTGCCTGCTTTCTTCTTGGCAGTACCCTAAGCAAGGGGGAGGAGGGGAGGGCGGCTGACCGCCAGAATTTGGAGAACCAAGGTTTTTTATGAGTGCCCATATTAACCACAGCTTCTGGCCTCAATGAGATGGGACCACTGAATGTGCCTAAATCTTTCTTTGAAGAATGAGGTTCCTGCAGGGCCACAAACATAATCTGAATATTACTCTTCACTGTATAAATACATAAAACTAGAGGAAATGTTTACTATTCCTAAAACCTTCCCTGAAAGTTAGTTTTGTGAAGGTTCCTGATATTTTGTTTTAAACTTGCTCTTATTTTTTGAATATGTTATTAATATTTTATTAATTAATTTATTTATTTGAGAGCACATGAGCAAGTGAGAGAGAGAGAGAGTGAGCACAGGCAGAGGGGGAGGGCAGAGGGGAAGCAGACTCCCTGCTCAGCATGAGTCTCACTGGATCCCAGGACCGCGGCACCACAACCTCAAGGCAAACGTTAAACCAACTGAGCCACCACAACCTCAAGGCAAACGTTAAACCAACTGAGCCACCCAGGTGCCCTTTAAACTGCTCTTATGTGCTCCCCACCCCTCCAAGAAAAACCCAATTAATTAAAAAAAAAAAAGTGAGTCTAGTCTGCAAATTAAGGTTTTTAATATTTACCCATCTTAATACTCCAAGTCACTATACCCTCTAATTTGTGTGGGGTTTCTTAAGGACAACAAACATGATGCCTCTATTCCAGGGACTTTCTAAACCAAACTTTTTCTAGAAAGTAGTCCATTTAATACCGGTGTCCCTTGCGATTACATGTGTCCCATAAAAGCAAATTTAAAAAACAGGTCCTACTGAAATAAATTCAGCTTGACACACTTCTGTTTACTGCAAGACTTCGTGGAGTCTTTAAAACACTCATGTGCAGATTTCAAACTGCTATGCTCAGCCATTATTCCCATTTTACCAGTCTACAAATGAGAAAAATAATAATATGAACTGAGAATCACATGATAGGGAGAGAGTCTAATTATCCCAGGAAAACAGACACTCTTTACAGATCTTTGCTCTGAGTTTCTGGCCTGATGTGCTGTGCGCTGGGCATTTCTCCCTTTTATCATCCCTGATAAATATCAATCTTGAATACATATATAGTAATTAACCCATCAGAAGCCCCAAATGCAGACAATTTATTATAAAGGGAGGGAGAAAAGAAGGGAAGAGAAAGGACCGGCGGGGGAAGAAGGGAGGAGGGGGTAAATTCCTTTGAATAACTTAGTGTAAACATCACTTCCTATTCTCAGCTAAGCTAAAATGCCTAAACGCTTTCAGCAGGATGAAGGCACATGAAATACACACTTGTACCTAACCTAGCCCTTGGAAAATAAGCCTCATTTTCAAAACAACCAAACAGCTGCTCAGCAGAGGCGCAGCACAATTCATCCTTTCCAGCCTTTATTTTTAGATGCCTCTTAAGCAAAACAATAATTTTCTAAAGAATATCATTAAGATCCGTAGGTGTCATCTCATTATTTTCGAGTTTTAATTCGTTTCATATCAGTCACACATTTTTCCCTCCTAAAATCACATCATTACATCATATTCCATGACAAATACCTCGCCTTTGAATAAAAGAATTTATAAATTTTAAAAATATACAGATTCTAAAACAGGACAATCTATCCAGAATGTTCAGGTCACTCACGGATTTAAACATGAGTCTAAAAGTCAGCCCCATTTTTCAAATGATAATTTGGAGATCCGTGCAGGTCTAAAAAACAAACAAACGTGTACCTTTATCACCAAAAGCACGTTTTACAAAACATACAATGAAAAAGAATATGCTTAACCGATCACAGGATTTCACGGGCAGAAGTGAATGCTAATTGCCTGCCGGAGTCTTTAATGAAACCTAATTGCTGGCTGGAGCTGTCACCTCTGACCCTGGTAACAGCCTGTACACCCTTCATAAACCCAATACAGCATAATCCTCCTTCATTAGGGTTATTACAGCTCCGCAGTGGGACACGTCTGCCGCAGAAATAAACCACTGCCTCTTCTCTAAATGGACGTGTCACTTCTCTGTCCTGGAGCAAGGAAGTGTTGATGGCAACAAGTGGGACCACTTCACAGCCCAGCTCGCCTCCCAAAAGCTCACCCCATGCCCCCTGCGACACCACCACCACGCTCCACAGTGATGCGGGAGGGACGGGGGGAAGGGGGGCTCTAACACACGGAAACAAACCCAAGGGAGCAAACCATCACCCACCACCAGCAGGCACATGGGAAAAGCGGAAGAAATTATTTCTTGTTGAAACAACTGGGTTTGAGTTAGGAAATCCACGTGTAAATCCATTCCGTTTACAGCCTACGTTCCAGATATCGCGCCCAAGAGAGAGTCCCTTCAATTTGCCTTGAAGGTTTTTTTTCGGGCGGGGTGGGGAGGGTGGGGCAAGGACAGACGTACCTTCAATTAAAAACATGAATCTTACCTCTAGTGTTCAACAGTTCCCCCAAACTGTTACTCTGCAGCGGGTGCCAGGACCCCAAAGATAAATAAATCACAAAACACACCCAAGGACAGCTCACCACTTCAGGGAGGCAGAGGAACAGGTGACTGGAACCCGGTGGGAGGCATATCTGCAAAGAATGGGCGAAGGAGGGCAGGAAAGCAGATCAAGTGACAATAAATTCTCTTAAGGGTCACAAGGACAGGTCACACGAAACATCTACAAAGACATAAAAATCACGCTAGACGTTAAAAAACAGAGGCGCAGAGGGTTATGGGGCCAGGTATGAGAAAAGAATTTAAGGGAAGAGTAATAGTAACAGTGGGAGTCAGCACCCAAGATCTCGACTGTGAGACAGGCTTGCAGAAGGGTGACGGGGAGCCCAGAGAGGCAGAGGCTACTAGTCAGGCTAGGTGGGAACAAGAGTGTGCGAGTCTGGAATGTTCCACTAGGGAGTCTGCGTTTAAACTTGGGCAAGTTTGTGTGTGTTTTTTGTATTAGGTATTTTATTTTATTTTTTTAAAGATCTTATTTATTTGTTCAAGAGAGAGAGCATAAGTGGGAGAGAGGGGCAGAGGGAAAGGGAGAAGCAGGATCCCCAGTGAGCAGGAAGCCCAATGTGGGACTGGATCCCAGGACCCTGAGATCATGACCTGAGCCGAAGGCAGATGCTTAACCCACTGAGCCACCCAGGCGCCCCTAAATTAGGTATTTTAGACTACAGGAGAATATAGTAAATATACATGTTTCCACCACCCAGCGTGGGAAAAAAAGGCAATAAAACCACATCACATCTCAGCCCTCACCTCTCCCTTCCCCCAACCATCCCCTGCATTTGGTATTTATCCTTCTGTCATGTGCTTATAGTTTTCCTACAGACAGAGGCATCTCCAAACAATATACGGTGGCAGGTCAGACCTCAAGCAGGAAAGAGAAAATATCAGACGTGTTTAAAACAGGACTCCGTACATGGGGGGCAGACTGGCCCCCAGACAGGCAGCAGTGGAACAAGTGACGAAAGGTGTCGAGAGCACTGTCATCACTGAAGGACTGTCACAATGAAGAGAGCAGGGTCAGCCTGGGCCTCGCAGGGCGCTCCTGGGGCAAGGAGGCGGCGGGTCTGAATGAACCATCCCAGGTGACCAGCAACAGAAGAGGAGCGACGGTCTGCCCGGAGCCTGAGGCAGGATGTGGACAGAAGTGGGGTGGGTGGCAGGCCCCGGCAGACACCAGTGAAGGCAATGAGGCGGGTCAGCCGGGACACAAAGCACAAGCCGGGAAGGGCCAGGAGCCAAGGGGCAGGAGGACCCCATCAGGGAGTGACGCCAGGGAAGGCTGCCCAGAGCGACAGGATTTAAGGTGGGTCTCAAGGGACAGTTTCGAAGGCAAGGCTGAGTGGGAGGATTCCTGGACAGGGGAACAGCACCACCAGAGGTGGAAAAAATTATTGGGCCTGTTCAGGAAACAGCTGCAGCTTGGCAGAACCCTGGGGAACATAAATCTGAAGAAATCAGAGGGGCATTTGGGGGATTATTTGCAGAGAACCTTAAATATCAAGATGAAGTATGTATAGAGTGTACACGTAATTCATAATAAATTCACTTTCATGACCGTGAAATCTGCCATAATCCCTTTTACTTGGGAACTAAAATAATGGCAATAGCCAATCTTGTGATTTTGGGGGATAACATCAATGATATCTTTACTGCTTATTATAGTCCTATATGCAGGACAGACTGTCTTGGTTAAGGGCAGGCTGACCAATTGGCTGGGACACAGTGTCACGGAGCGTCTTTCTTTCACTTTAAAAACTAGTAACCCAGGGGCGCCTGGGTGGCTCAGCCAGTTAAGCCTCTGCCTTCCGCTCAGGTCATGATCTCAGGGTCCTGAGATGAAGCCGCCCCCCCAACAAGCTCCCCGCTCAGCGGAAGGAGAGTCTGCTTTCCCTCTCCCTCTGCTGCTCCCCCTGCTTGTGCACACTCTCTCTCTCTCAAAAAAATAAACAAAATCTTAAAAAAAAAAAAAAAAGTAACCCAGAGGTTGAATAATGAGTAATTCTGCCTCTTCCTCTTTAATATAAGGTACAAAATCCATAGAAAGAAAGTTAAGCATATTCTGATCAATGTATCTAACCCTGCAAAAACTACTTTGTTTTATGCCTTGTCTTCCAAATGTTCCTCCTTCTTAATCCTTCTGTGATAGGTACACTCCCTTAATCGGCAAGGTTCCCTAGGTCTGAAAAATGAGGGGAAAAAGTTATCACATTTTTTAAAGTTTCCAAGTAAAGCAAAATAACATTAAGAAAAGAGCATCAGTGACTTCAGAAAACAGCTTAGGGATGTGATCTCTCTCCTTAAGCAAACAACTAAGAGGTGTATAATAAGTAGCACTGATACTTGTTTAACTTTTAAAATCATAGTCATGAACATACTGGAATTTTTCCAGAGCAATGAACCTATTAGAGACTAAGTAATAAAAACTCCAGTCCATTCTCTGAAAAATAGAAATAGTAATTGTACCTACTTCATAGGGTCATTGAAAAATTTGATAGAACCATTTCAAGTGCTATGAACACTGGGGCAGAGTCAGAGGCAACACATATAACCATGGGTACTGCCATCCAACATCCGTACAGGGTGGAAACTCTAATTCTGAACCAAGTAGATGTGACTACTGGTGGAGAGGCTTTTAGCGGAGTACAGGAGACAGAGAGATAAACATAGAATAAGATGAGACACGGCTCACTAACATGTACGCGCAAAGTGCTTTGGGACTATAAAAGCAGGAATGCCTAACTGCTGGTGGGAAGGAATGTCAGGGAAGGTGGAGCTTCGGCTGAATGCGTAGGGGCTGAGCAGGTAGCCAAGTGGGGAGGTCAGTCTGGGTGGGAGTAGAACAAAGCAGAGAATTCATTGCCACCAAGTGTTAGGGCACTAGCATGGAGAGAAGGAGCAGCAGGTAATGGGAAAGGAGTCAGGGGAAAAGAAGCTTTATCATGCAGGTAGTAAGCATCAAAAGAATTTAAATAGTATTAAAAACTGTTTAAAAAAAAAAACAGAGAGGAAAGAGTAGATGAGGAATATATGATAGGCAGGCTGGGAGGCTCTTGAACGATCCGCAGGCAGTGAGGATGGAGGGAAGGGAGCAAACCAAAGAGATGGTAGAAGGTCTAGAGACTGGCAGGCTTCCTGGTCGCTGTTTGTAGGTCGAAGCTGAGGGGTGCTCAGAGTGAGTGACCTGTTGAGAACCCCAAGTGCCTGGCCTTGGCAGCTAAGTCACCAGATGGCAGGGTCACAGACTCAGACAGGAAATATGGAAACAGCTCACTTTGTGGCAAGAAATTAGGGAGCTCAGTTTGAGATGAAATTTAGGGACCCAGACAGAAAGAAATACCAGATACATCAAACTGTTTGGAACCAAGCGGAGGAGTCCGGATAGGCGACGATAACCGAGAAAATCCACTGAAATGGAAACGTGGGTCATGCTCTCACGGGCCTGGCGAGGGCTGCACTCAGGAACAGAATCATTCAAGCCAGTGTCGTAAAAGCCTTAAGTGGCAACCACAGGAGCCTGAGGACGGAGGTGGGTGGACTCCTGAGCTCTGTGATTCTCAAAATGCATTTAGTTGGTCAAGAACCAGGACCATTAGCCTCACCTGGGAGCCTCTTAGAAATGCCAATTCCCAAACCCCACACCAAACCTACCGACTCAGAAACTGGAGTGGGCATGGAGAATAGCACCCTGTGTATTACCAAGCCCACTGTGATTCTGGTGCCCACGAGAGTTTCAGATCCACTGCCTTAGCTACTGCCTCCATTATGAATGCAAAGGAGTATGGGGGGAAAAAAAAAAAAAGAATTCCCAGGAAATGGATTTCCAAAGACTTGAGGACATTAAGTGTAAGTAGAGGGTAGGTAAAGGATAAAGCATTGGGAACTTTTGCTAATTTTCACCACAGAGGGAGTTTTCCCTGTGAGCTAAAAATCTGTAATGCAAATTAGATCGAGTCGGTGGGCCACACAGCAGAGCTTCCTAATTTAGGAATGTGGTTCGGTACCGAAATTTCCAACATCACAAATGCGAAGAAGATGTTCTGCTCGTTAGAGGACAGCACACCACCAGCCAACCTCTTTCTCATTTTCTCAGCAGACACGTCCCAACATCAAGCATTTATGGGGATGGCCGCCTAGGGATCTCTGGATAAGCGACAGGTCTCTGGGTCAAGCTAAATGACCAGGCTCAGGACGAAAGCCTTGAACCAAGCCTTATTTAGTCCCCTCAGGAACTAAGCTAAACCACCCGCATATAAAACTTTATACACGAAATTGATCTAAGAATGGACACAATGGTTTTTTTTCCAGTAGCAAGGACCACGAAACAAGTCTAGCTTGATGGGAGAGAACAAAACCAAGCCAAGCAATACAGAACCAACAAGCAAGAGAGAAAGGAAACTAAAACAATGTTAATTGCCATTTATAGTTCAACTAAGACGTATAACCAGCCCCAGCCCACGAGGAGTCACTATTACCCTTTATCCCCAGCTACTCTCAGTCCTCATCTACAAGCATTGCCTCATATCCTCCCATTCAGAATTATAAATAATTCAGAGATTATTTTCATAATCAGTGTGCACATAATATTTGGCAAAGGCATAGCTGGTCTGGGGGACACAGGCTTCCTCTCCCTCCTAGTGCAAAAATCACAGCCAGATCTGCATTTTTCCTAGGCTTTCTCCCCCTGACCTCCCTAAGGGGTACCCCCTCTCATGACCTCCTGGCCTGTCTGCAATCCACATTGGGGATTCTCAACTGTAAGAACCCATTCTGCTTCAAGAACACATCTTACAGACTACCAGCGTGCTCTGCTGACAGTTTTTCCAAGCTGTTCCTTTCTTCTAACAATCCCTCCTGTTGGGAGGTTGATATGAAGATCAATGAGTTAATGTTTGTCAAATACTTTGGGCCTCTCAGATGAAAGGCAACATTAAAGTTCAAGAGACCCCAGGCTGGTATTACACCAGAAGTGTTGCAGTTGACTCTCTATTTGGGCTTCAAAGAAGGAAAGAAATCAAGGCTGTACAGACACTCCTTTGTGAAGATCAGCTAGCTTCTGCATCCAGGCTAAAAGCAGGCAGATTTGTTCTCGACATTCTTTAACTGGATCACAACGTTAGAAATACAAGGATCTTTATATTAACACCCGACCCTTGTTATAGTAAGCAGTGTACAAGCCAAAGGATCCTTTTTATTTTTTTTTAAAGATTTTATTTATTCATTTGACAGATCACAAGTAGGCAGAGAGGCAGGAAGGGAAGCAGGTTCCCCGCCGAGCAGACAACCTGACGCGGGGCTCGATCCCAGAACCCGAGACCACGACCTGAGCCGAAGGCAGAGGCTTTAACCCACTGAGCCACCCAGGCACCCCCAAAGGATCCTTTTCTCTGCCCTTCTCTAAGTGGCTTTTCCTCCCCCAGAGCTTCCCTACTATCCAAGGATGCAATTCTCAATCTCGTCCTATAGAGGGGCCACATGAAAACTGCCAGCCAACACGTTTGCTTGGAGCCAACAGACAAAAAAAAAAAAAAAGTCAAAGACAAAGCTTTATGTGTATGTTGGCATGCATGTGAATTCAGGCTGCTGGAAAAAAAAAAATGACCCGCACAAAGAGCACATTCACGGCCACATATAACTCCTCCAACATATAAACAGCCATTCTTGGCCCAAAACCTACTCTGTGCAAGGCACCCTGTTGGGAGGGTAAGGCAGAGCGTTACAGTGACTTCTCCGCAGATAGCCTGGCAAGTTAGATGCTCCTGGGCCCCACCTCGCAGACGAAAGAACTGAGACTCCAACGGCCTGCAAAGTCTGTCCAACATTACCCAGCGAAAAAGCGGAGCTGAAATTCAAACCAAGCTACGTTTCAAGCTCCTGAAGCTGGGTCGGCTGCTCCCCCACAACGACAGGAAACCTGCAGAACCTCCATGGGGCTCAGACAAGGCAGGGTAAATTCAATCCGTAAGGGGAGATCACAAAGTCCTGTTTCAAACATTTGTTTTCATGTCCTCTTTACCAAAACTTGTTTTCCCTCGTTTTCTGAATGGGCCCAAGCAGTAGTGATTTAATTGGCTAATTAAGTATTTCATCTTATCTCTTTCCCTGACCTTATCTCTAACAAAGGGCACAGCACAGCGCTGAGGCTTAGAATGAGTTCAAATTCCCCATGACCCTTGGAGACGAAATGAAGAAGTTCAAATGCAGCATAGCAGGTGAAAAAAAAACAAGCATATGGAACCCAGGTGGGCTACATCGCGCAATCAAAGGGTTTATGTTTGCTTCCCTGGAGCGAAAAAACAGAAGGGCTTAATAAGGAGGGAGGGCACTGGGTGGGGGTGGGGGGAGGACATCCTCATAATTCTTGACCCCTGGCCCATCCATTCAGGACAAATATGAATTCTCCAAAAAATTCTGATTTTTCTCTGAATTCTTTAGGTTCTTCCATATTAAAATAATCTAACTGTTCTCTTTCCATGACAGCTGTCCGGCCCACACAGTCTACACAAACCTGAGGAACTAAAGTGTGAATAATAACGGTCGTTAAAGCCAATGACGGAAGCTGGTCAAGCAGGGGGATTAGCAAGAACGAGCTTCCCTTCAGCCTCTCAAGCAAGGCCCATACCTCCAATAAAACTCGTGTCAAGGGGCTGTTCTTGAGATAAGAGAAGGTGTTTGTGGAGGGGCTTAGACAAACACCCCAAACTGTACTCTTTCTGCTCCCATGTGCTGGCCTGAGGCTCACCGAGGCTGGACCTCTGCCACCTCAGCCAGGACCCAGCCACTGTGACGACTACAACTGCACTTCAGCCCAGTGAAGAGGCACCCTTGAAAGGCCACCCCGTTCGGGAAGCTTCCGCGTGATAAGGAACCTTTCTAGCCAGGATCCGCTGAGTCCTGGACCATCAGCCTACAAGGACCCGCTAGAAGAGCTTCTCCTACTGTCAAGTTTCAGAGGAAGGAAAAGTAATCCTGACAACCTACAAAAGCAGTAACGACGATTAAACGTAGAGAAAATGATAACAAACCCACTGACCCGGCCGTGGACTTGTTCCGTACATCGTGGCCACCCACTTAGATTAAACAGCAAACCTGCGCAGCTCCCAGTCACTAAGGCTGTCCTTTCCACGGCACCAGCTTTTAACCCCATCGCCAAACGATAAGCGACTTTGATGCAAGGTTCCCAACGGTTGCATTATCACCCACTGCTGTCAAGTGCCTCTTTAAAAGGGAATCAAGAGTCATTCGAATGAAAACAGGCATGGGCCAATTAGTGCCAATTAAAATTTAGACGGTCACTAAACTGCTGCTTATAGAAACAGCATCGGGCGTGGAGGTGTGTCCAAAGAGACTTGTGCTCCTCTGGAAACACCTGGTTCCCATAAGTGGGCAATACGCTTCTAGTTTAATTTCTGATACCTAGCTAGCTAGCTAGCTGTCATACCCCAGATAGCTGGGTCAAACAGCTAGCTTTTTGAGTTTTTGTTTTTTTTTTAATGACTCTCATTTTGCACCAGGTGCTTCTTGTACCTGGAATGCACTCTCCTAATCACTCCTGCAGGTAAGTACTCCCTTAACCCTATAAACCTAGGGCACACCTTACCCCTCCTCTCCTGAACCAGCCTTCCCTGCTTCTCCCAGCACTTTTCCCTCACTAGGCTGTAATTCGTGATCAGCCTGTGGGTTTCCTCCGGGAGGCTACAGTTAGAGCTTGTTTAAGTAGCTTTGTATCCTGTTTTCCTAGCGCAGAGTAGAAGCTCAGTACCTGGTTTGTTGAATGAATGGGTGAACCAATCCAGTTTAAGAAATTAACACATTGGTGGAAACCCTGTAACCGTATATGCGGCGAGCAGTCTAGAGATTCCTCACCTTCACAAAGAGGCTGCAACAGCCAGTTCCTGGACAGACGAAGCGCAAACCCCACAATCTCCTTGAACCATAGGTGGGGTTGGGGGTGACAGGAGCTGAAGGAAGGGGAAGGCAATGCTAGGTAGGGGCACGCTACCTCCCTATTCCCTCAAAAAGGCACAAAACCCACTTAACAAGTATTCAAAACCGAGACTCAAGGGTCACGCCAGGGAGAAAGGAAAGGCTTATTAACAACACTCTCAGAACTTGTTAATACTCAGAACTCTGAAAGTTTGAGGTGGAGATCCGTTCTGAAATTATGTGGCCACAGATTTTCCCAATGAGCCAGCCCGACCACCCAAGGAGGGCCAAGAAGGCCAGGAGTTTGGTGGCAAGGCTGGGGCCTAGTGGGAGGGCATTAAAACTTCCCTCCTTCCCAAGATCCTGCCCGCGCCCCCCTCCAGGAGGCAGTGGGAAGAGGGGTGTCGGGGAGCAGCGCTCCTCTCCCGGGGGAGCAAGGGCAACGTCGTCCTCCTCTCCTCGTCTGCCCTCACCGCTTGGGTATCTCCAGCTGCCCTTTCCAGGCCCTCGCGCGGTTCCCAAAGAGCAGGAGGGTACGGAGGAGGGGGCGAGGGGGTGAGTTTCACCGCCAACTCTTCGGACAGCGCTCACCTTCCGCCGTCACTACCCAGACAGGACTTGAGCCTCACGTCGGGCAGCTCCTACCGGGACGGAGAACGCCTGCGGCCCGGCCACCTCGCGCCCCCGCTGCTCTGCCAGCGTCTCGGGCCGCCGATCGCAAGCTGGCGCTGCCAGCGTTGGCCCCAGTCCTCGGCCGGGCGCCCGGAGCGCCGAGGCGGCCCCCCACCTCCGGCCCGAATCCCCCCGCCGCAGACGGCGCTTACCTGCTTACATGACCCCGTCGGTGCCCTGGAGTCCCGCGCGGAAAGGCTGTCCTCCGCGGCGGCGCCCCAATTCCCTAAGGAATTGATTCCAGTGGCTGGCGGAGGAGGGGCGGAGGGAAGGAGCCGGAGGAGGCGAAAGGGGAGGGAGGTTTCCGCTGCGATCCCGGCGCACCGACAAGGAGAAAAGGAGAACCACCTAAGCACGGGGTTGTCCCGCAGGAGGGGGGCCGGGGCCGGGAGGCCCGGGAGGATGGGTGAGGTGGGAGGGGAGGGGCCGCCCGCGGCCGCTGGGAGTCTGCGGCTCCGCGAGGACCGGAGCCGGGAGGGCCGGCGGCGGAGCGAGGAGGAGCGCGGCAACCTGCCCCCGGACTGCGTCCGCTCGCTCGGGGGAGAAAAAGTTGGGCAGAACTTTCCGGGGCCGCGAGAGGCCGGGCGGCAGGAAATGCGAGCGGCCGGGAGAGGAGGGAGGAAGGGGCCGTGCGATGGGAGGGGACGGAGCAGGCGCCGGCGGCCGCGGCTCCCCCACCCCCCGGGCCGGGCGGCGGCGCGGGGGGCCGGAGGCGGAGGGAGCGCGGGGCGCGCGGCCGGGGGCGGGGAGGAATGTGCCCGGGAGGCGCGCGGCCGGCCGGCGGGGCGGCGGGCCCGGGGCTGGGGGTGGGGGGGGCGTCCGCGCGGGGGAGCGCCGAAACTTGGAGCCCGAGCTCCGGGGCTGGAGGCGCGCCGGCCTTGGGGACGTCACAGCGCTGGAATCCGCGGAATGCCGGGCGGCAGGAGCTCCCTGTGCAGGCCCGGGAGAAGTCGCGCACTTTTGGTGCGGCGGCTTTGGGAAATGTTTAAAGGTGAGGGCTGAGGAGGGAGGACGAGTGAAACTCCCTGGAGTCAGAGACGTGGGAGTGGAGAGGGAAAAGCGACCACAGCCGGCACGACCTAGCGCCACTGCCGGCGGGGGCAGGGACGGGGGCGGGAAGGAAAAATCCCACTTCGACCTTCGAAAACCGCAGGGGCGGGGCAGAGGCCGCCACCCGCCCGCTCCGGCCGAGAGCGAAGACTGAGCGTCTCTTTTGGGGGAAACCCTCCCAGCCGGACGTCCCAGAGCAGCCACTGCACGGAGGGGAGACAGCCCAGGAGAAAGGTGGCCTCCCCAGGAGAAAGGTGGCCTCCCCGAGCAGGCAGCCCCAGGGTTGTCCCTCCGGGACACCAGGAGTCTCTGCGTCCTGCATCTGGGGTCTTAACTCCCCCGATCTCTCCCCCAGCGCCCGCGATCGCAAAAGCAGTATCTGTGTGCTGGGAGCTGGAAGAGGTCGTTTCCCCGGTTCTTTCCGCGCCACAGCCTCGCCCCACCCTGCCCGGGTGGGCACTGGGAGGGAACTTCCTTAGCGCTTTTGGAGGTGGAGTTCGTGCGACGCCGCGTCTTGATGGAAAAAGCACCCAGCCTGGCGAAGGAATCTGGGTCCAGGACCTGCCCTGCCCGGCCCGTGACCGAAGGGATGACTGAGGAGTATCCCAGCCCCTGAAAGCCTTGGCTTCTCGAGCTGCAAAAATCATTTTCCTAGTATTTTCCATCTCTCCGTGGGCCTTCGCGTTGCCCAAAACAGGTCTTAGGGGTCTGTTACCTAACCGAGACTCACAACCCAGTTCTTTCAACCGTTCCTAGGTTGAAAAAGGGCCTTGAAGTCGTTGTCACAGAAGATGTCCCGAAAGACTTCAGTGTCCCACCACTCATGCAAAAATCCGGATCTCTTGCGGAAGAGAACTGGAACCAAGAAACAAAACATGTTGTGCCCATCATGTACCAGTTGGTGGTGACTGACTTCTCCAACGGAGTATCTGCCAATCTCCGCAACAATAAAGTCCAGAAGGCCCCACAGGGATGGAAAGAAAAGACTGGAGAGAATTAAACACCAGTTTCTCAAACTTGCAAAGATATATAGCTGGATAGCTTCAGTATGGACTTGCTGGATTTCCAAAGAAAGTCGCGGAACGCTTTGCTGTGCTCCGGGAAGCATGGAAAGCACTTTTTAATGTGCACCTGTATTATTATCCCATTTCCTAGATGAGAAAAGTGAGGACTGAAGAAATCACCCGTCTTACCAAGGGGCCCACAATTTGTGAAATATGGTAATAGACCCCAGTCTGGCCTCAAAATGCAAGCTCTTAAATTCTTCAAAATTTGACCAAAATAGGATGAAAGTTATCAATGAGGGTATACCTGCAGGCTCGCAAAGGAACACAGATGCGAGGCCACTTGGGGCCTACGAGGAAAAGATGTGGCCTTTGTGTATTGTCGCTCTGCGATGCCTAACTCTTGAGCACAGCTTGCAGAGACAGTTGGGGTGTTAGAAGAGCAAAGGTCGCGCGTAGACATACGATTCTGGTTCTGCCTCTGACCAGCCACGTGACCCTGAACAAGCCACTTCACCCCTAGGCCTAAGTTTATTTTTTAAGTGGAGTGTGACATGGAGGTCAGAGTTTGGTTGAATTACTTCATCTCTGAGGTCTTTCCCGGGTCTGAACTTGAATGAACGTCTACTTCTCCAGGCCAATGGCATGCGGATGGAGGAAGCTCCGTGATAAAGCCAGGATGTCTTGGGGAGAGGACTGTTTTCGCGCTGCCTTTGGAATCAAAATGAATGTTGGGAATGTTGCTGAGTGTTCCACGGCCAAAAGAAAACACACAGACACACACACTAACATTTAGCCCTGTCTATGGCCTCATTTTAATTTAAATAATTTTACTTCTAGATTTAAAAAAACCACACACATTATCAATTTAAAAGCCTGTATGAACTACATCTGACCAGCCACTTTTGTGTCTTTAGAGCACAGAAGAGCAATGCTACAAGTTATATATTTTTTATTTTTTTAAGATTTTATTTATTTGACAGATCACAAGCAGGCAGAGAGGCAGGCAGAGAGAGGAAGGGAAGCAGGCTCCCTGCTGAGCAGAGAGCCCAATGCGGGGCTCGATCCCAGGACCCTGAGATCATGACCTGAGCCGAAGGCAGGGGCTTAAACCACTGAGCCACCCAGGCACCCCAACAAGTTATATTTTTTAAATAGGATGTCCAATGTGAAGTGGAGAAAGCCTTTCATTCTCTAAATAAATATGTAAAAGCTAGTCACAAGCTACTTTCAGAAACATTGAAAAAGAAAATTCCTAAGTCTACATCACACTCATCTCCTTCATATGCGTCAGAGGGTACAGGATGGTTGATGGCCGGGGTCCCAAACACATCACTACAGACTGACTTTAAAACTCTGTAGTTTTAGGAACTTGTCAATATTAGATTGCCTCCAAAATACTTCAACTTTTTCTAAGCCTGATTCAAACTATAAATACAGGCAGAATCTCGTGGGCCTTCATGATTCCTCCCCCTTCAATATATTCCTCAGACTAATTTATTAATTTTATACCTTCAGAAACACTGAATTCACTTGAAAGCAAAACAAAACAAGTTCACCAATCAAACCAAACTGGAAACTGAGCAGGCTCTTTTAGGAAAAGTCTTAGGGACATTCTAACAAAGTTAAAATCATGTATATTATTTGTGTATTTGTTCTTATCCTTATTCTAATTCCAATTCCTAACAGAATATTTGGAAGCTTACAGTAATACTAGGAATGAATAATGGGGAGCTTTTAAAAAATATACATGCTCTCTGTATGCCCTGCTCCCCGTATCTTACCTTATTCCCTGAGTCTAGGGTGGAGGCTTCGGTTGGTGTCTGTTCATGTGTATCCGTCATTTTTTTGGACAATATTTTATGGAAATATAACTCACATTCAATCAAAAGCACAGTTTTAGGTGTATACACCACTTGATGATTTTTTTCTAAATACATCCATATGACCATCACCCAGTCCAAGATACAGAAAGTGTCCACCAGCACAAAAATTTCCCTCCTGTGACTTTTCAGTAAGTATCAGCTTGCTAGGCTAACTTCTACCACCAAAGAGTAGTTGAGTAGTTTTGCTAGTTCTCAAACTTCATATAAATGGAATTACAGTGTGTGTGTGTGTACACATATCACTGTTTGCTTATCCATTCTCCTATTGATGTATTGGGCAGGTATATTTTGAAAACATTTCCCAAGTGCTTCTGTTATACTGGCCCCGTCTAGCTCCAAACCACTGACTTAACAGCAAAAATGTAATAAAAGAAGCCTAGCTTACTAACACTTACAAAGACACATTAAGCAGCAGAGAAGGAAAGAAAGAGAACACTTTGGAGGAACCAAATTTAAGAATCCTTTAATTGTAGTATACATTCAGAGCTCCTTGCTAATGAAAACAAATTAGTGAGTTGTGATATGAACTTCTCGTTATCTAGTGATTTTTTTCAAGCTACCCGATTCTGCAGAGCTGTTGTGTGCAGCACCCTTCCTCGAACGAGAAGAGTCTGGAGCGTGAATGTGTGAAAGGCACCCTCGGGCATGGTACCCTGTGGTGACCGTGGTATTACGAGTTCTCCCTTTAGAAAGAGTTTCACGGGACCTGCCTTAGAAAAATAATTTCTGACGCAGAAGACTGAGCCCTTCTTCCCTCATGGTACATCTTTGAGGCTTTTACTTTGGGGGAGAGAAGGGACCATATCCCAGCCTCTCACCAGGTTGACCAAACCAGTAAGTCACATTCTTCTAAAACGCTGAGGAAAGAATGAGGGACTTGTTCAGAAGAACCGACCAGACGGAAGTATAGACGTTTGTTCAGATTTGCTCTCGAGGCTCTTTTTGGAGGCCCTCCACGCCTGCCCCCCTTTTATGTCACATACTGTCTCCTATTTGTCATCTGTCCTGATGTCTTGCACTTGCATTCCTGTCACTCTCTCCTCTCTGGCCACTGACCCCTGTGGTCATTCCCTCTCCGTTTTACTTCTCTTTCCTTGACCTACTTCTCAGCAGAAGACTCTCTCCCTCCCCAAGGGACTGACTACTTCCCGACCTGAGCCGAAGAAGAAAGGGCCCCCGTTCCCATGCCTGTCAACCTAAGCCATCAGTGAATTATTTCCTTGTTACTTCCTTCTGGAAAGAATGTCAAACATTTTTATGTCATATTTTTTTTTTCAGGCTGGGAGGGGAGAGATGAATATGTCCTTCCGAGACGCTGTGCCAGCTCTTTTGGTAACTACAGTTGACCACACGGGCAGTGATCTCAGCTCTCTGGACATGAGGCAGATGCGCTCTCGGCAGATCCTAGTTTTTGCAATGAAAACGCCCAAAATTCCGCCAGTTGGTTTCCCTTTTAAAAGTCTATGCAACAACAGCATCTATTTGTCAAGTACATTCTAGCAAGAGTCATTCACGTGCATAATTGGTACCTGCAGCAAGATCTAAAAGAAAGAAAACCTGGGCAGTATTAAGGGCCTTGCCAGTTTCAACGTATTTGTTATCCTTCTCTACTCCTCTCAGCTGGGGTTGCAGACGCCTTTGAATCCTGTTTTAGAGGTACAAGCTTTCTGATCACGTTCACTTGGCTCAGCTTGCTGACTTTCCCCACCTCCCCCAGCCCCAATATTGCCTTCCAGCTTTTCCAGGCTTATAGGAAACACACAGCTTATCTCTCTACACACGGGCATATGCACGGACACATCAAATCCCCACCTGCATCCTCTGTGTGGCATGCGGCTAACGAAAAGCTTACCCAAGCCTTATGGCTTCACATCGTGTTATCTGGAAAAGGAGGCTTTTACCTTCCCTGTAATCTCTTCTAAGAGAGCTTCCTCATTGCGATTTAAACAATTTTAAACTTTATAATAGAATAGAGTCATTTAAAATAGAAAACATTTTTCATAGTCATTTGCATAGGGTTGTTAATCTTAAAAACATACTCTAAGGTTGAGTGCAGCAGATCGGGTAGGCAAGGTCAACTGTCTTACTAGAAATTTCTTTGGTTTAAGAACAAAACCCCACTTCAGATTGTTCAAGAAAAAAGGGAGTGTATTGGCAGGATGCTAGAACACGCCATGGAATCCATAAGAAAGAAAGGTG
The DNA here is from genome assembly GCF_010015895.1 of Lontra canadensis. Taxonomy (NCBI): domain Eukaryota; kingdom Metazoa; phylum Chordata; class Mammalia; order Carnivora; family Mustelidae; genus Lontra; species Lontra canadensis. Next base: position 8,873,734 of record NW_022631018.1, on the reverse strand, counting down.
GGACCAGAGAACCATGAAGGTACTCTGCTTTTCTCCCCCTGTCTGGCGGTACTATCCTCTGCTTTTGCCCATAACCAGGCTTCATAGCTATGTGATCCTAGGCAAATAACTCTCCCCTGAATTTCCTCAGAAACGGGAGTGATGTTAAAAGGCGAAACGATAAACATACTTGGTTCGTAGAGTTGTAGTCATGATTAAATCAGTACAGTACCTGATACAAACTAAGCTCTCAGTATTACCTATCAATATTATCATCAACCTCATTCTGTCTCTGCAGGCTGGTTTTCTCTCCTTCAGCAGGGACTAAATCACAAATCCAAATTCTCAAGAGAAAGAACACGGCTCAAGTTGTCAACCGGCTGCTGTGGCCAGACCCAGCACTTCGTGTGGGACGGACAGTTCCCAGAAAGGAGAGAACGGCTGGAAGAACGGGAACCCACAATGGGAAACCACACCAATAAGGGAAGGAGGGAAGGGAGAAATTGTTTACTAAACCGAAGTCTTAGGAAGCCCTCTGGTCATTCTGTAACTATCTACACCATCTACGCGAAGGGCCAAATATGGCTCCTCATGTGTAGAGAAGAAAGTGACCCACTTGGGAGGGAAATGACCTAGGGTAGAAGGTAAGGGAACCAATATCCATTGAGCACTTGCTATGCTGTAGGTAGGAAACTAGGTCCCGTTTACATATAATCAGAAGTAATCCTTGTGACAGTGTTCAGTTGTTATAAACTGAATTATGTTCCTCCAAAATTCATGTTGAAGTCCTAACCCCCAAATATCACCATATTTGCAAGTAAGACCTTTATGGAGATAGTTAAGGTTAAATGAGGTTATAGGGGTAAGACCCCAATCCAATAGGACCAGTATCCTCCTAACGGGAGGGAGAGACACCAGAGCTCCTCTCTCTCTGTGCATGCACAGAAGGGCCATGTGAGGACATAGCAAGGAAGAGAGCAAGGTGAGAGGTCTCACCAGAAATTAACAGGGCCAACACCTTAACCTTGGACTTCCAGTCTCCAGAACTGTAAGAAAATCAATACCTGTTGTTTAAGCCCCACCCCCCATCTGTAGTACTTTGTAATGGCGCCCTGGGCAGACTAATACATTCAGGTTACTGTTTGTTGTTGCTTCACAGAGAAATAAATTGAGACCTCACAACATTAGGTACCTTTTACTCAGACATGTACGAAGACAGAAAGTGCCTAAGTGAATGGTAGAACCAAGATACCCACCTCCTCAGTTCTTATTCTGAAGTTCTTGTTCATTTTCATCCATTGTGCTGCTCCAAAGTATGTCAAGTACCCCGGTATGTCAGGACTGGGGTTAGGCGGTGGCTAAATCTGGATGGGGTGGTAAAAACAGGAAACAAAATCATCAGGATGGAGTGTGTTCTAAGTTCCCATGACAGTGATTTACCAGGGGACGGCTCTACCCGGCCGATGTTAAATTGTGCTGATGAAAAGACATATAGCCAGAGTATTAGCCTTCAGTTGTTTCAAATCCTTCCTTTCCCATGTTCACCTGAGTGTCCACAGCAAAAGGGGGAGTGGAAGCTGCTGTTAGAAGATCAGACAGCAGATCCTTTCAAAGAATCTTAACACCTTGCTACTGTTCCTCCCATTGGCTCGAGATGCCCACAAGTTAATGTTCTCATCTCCCAGCCTCGTGAGGTCCAGGAAGTGACAAGTCAGGTCTGCAGTCCTTCTAGCACACAAGAGGTTGCTTTTGACTGGCACGAGGTCACACTTTCTGGGAGTGTGGAGTCATTGCTGTTCATGACAGCAATCTCAAAAGGCCAGAAATACCCTAATTTCTAAGGATAATGAGTTATGAATCTCCCATCCCATGAACTGAACTAAACATTTTTCCATCCTGTGTATATCCCTACCTGGCCCAGCTCTTAGGAAGGCACACAGCTATAGACTTGGCCATGGCTGGCCAAGGAGCCATCAACACCCTCGCTGAGCTGCATGGGGAGCAGGTACAAGATAGCTATAATTATCCCCATTTAATCTTCTCCAAAATATCTGGCTGTTGCAATTTTGTGGTGTGATAGTGGGAAGAGGTGCCAAGTGGCTAAGAATAACTGGGATAGAAAAATTCCGAGGGCAATCTTAAAATTATTGTTGACAGGAGATAAAGAAAGGGTTGGTCAGGCACAATATTATAGGAAGTCAAGTCAGCCAGGACATTTCTGACTAAAAAAGTCAATAGACTCTCCTCCACATGATATACATTTTTCAGTCTTTTCCCACCAACCTCAGAAGAAAAATATTTGGAGCTGGGGGGTCTGTCTTGACCTTCTCATAGTTCTGGTGTTCAAAATACAGGGGCCAGTCCAGATGTGGCTTCTCTTTCTGACATTGTCTCCTTTTACTAGTATTTCTAGCTGCACAACACCTCCAAAAATGTACCCAGTGGGAGAAAGTTGGGCTACTCTCTTTTGGGCCACTGACTTTTCTCCTTCTGGGAGTCCTAGATGACAAATCTAAATAAAGCCCTAGAGGTGGCAATTTATTGGTTTATTCCCCCCGCATCTCCTTAGTTCTGGGCTTATTTTTAAATGTAATTTTGAATTTTAAAAAAAAATTTTAATTTGACAGAGAACGAGATCAAAAGTAGGCAGAGTGGCAGGCACAGAGAGAGGGGAAGCAGGCTCCCTGCTGAGCAGAGAGCCCGACTCGGGGCTCAATGCCAGGACCCTGAGATCATGACCTGAGCCGAAGGCAGAGGCTTAACCCACTGGGCCACCCAGGCGCCCTAGATGTAATTTTAAATGTAATTTCCAGATGACATTATCGGCAAGTGATAAGGCAAACTGAACTACCAGATTGAGGGAGGTGAGAAATGGACAGCCTTCTGGACAGACTGCAAATCCAGAGGTAACTGGAAAGTAAAATAACACGGTGCGTTGGTTTCTGACATGGGCAGCTGCAGCCAGCTCACCCCTGGGAGAGGGATGGGAGATGAAAGGAATCTTCTACTGTGATTAGCGAAAAGGAACAACCCTTGCTGGGGGAGGGAATGATCAGGTCGTGTTTAGGATGCCTTTCTAAAGAACATGGGCACCCCAGCCTGCAGGGGTGAGATAGGGTTACCTACGCGTATGGGCAGGGCTGTGCACGAGAATCCAAGGGCACTAAATCAAACCCTCCCTAGGACCTGGCTGCTTCCTGGCCACCTCCCCTCGACTAAGGGGTGACTCAGTGTGTGCCTGGTGCTGGGACTTCAAACATTTCCGAGTAATTCCCACGGACCTGGACAAGGGCAATTAGAGGGCTGGTTTGGAATGACCACCATGGATCAAAAGAGCCTTCCTGTGGCTCGCAGGCAGAAGGTAATTGCCTAGGAGGCTCAATTTTGAGGTGTCTTCCACTCAACCAGAGGGTAGAGGTGTCTTCTAACGTGCTAAGTTGTGGGGGCTAGAAAGAATGAACTAACGGAAAAGGGCACATGTTGGGCTTCCCTCCCTGGCACCCCTGATTTAGTGGAGTATGCAAAGACAAGGTTTTCAAATGGTGAAAGAGACACTGAATTTTTAGTGACAGATTAAGACCTAAATGATCTAGCCATTGGCTACCTCTCTCATGTAATTTCCAACCACTCTTCCCTCGTTCACTCTGCTCCTGAGCAAGGTACTGGCATTCTGCCATCCCTTGGACATGCTGAGTACACTCCCACCTCAGGATCTTTGCACTTGCTGTCCACCCCGCAAACACACTCCTCCAGGTGTTTCCTAGCTTGGTCACTCATTCATTTCATTCCTTGCATAGGCCTTTCCCAGCCGTCCTGTCAAAATAGGACCTCTTCACCACCCATTCTCTATTCCTTTACCCTGTTCTAATGTCATAGTAGCACTCACACTACCTCACATCATATTATTTTTTAATATTTATTTATTGCTTTTCTTCCCCTCCCCCACCCACCTTCTACCCCAGAAATGCCATCACTTTAAAATTTTTTGTCTTGTTTTGTATTCTACTGTGTGGTGAATAGAAAATCCTCAACGAATATTTATTGAATTTTTAGATAAATAAACAATTGTATTTTTTTTTCTAAAGATTTTATTTATTTGACAGACAGAGATGACAAGTAGGCAGAGAGGCAGGCAGAGAGAGAGAGGAAAGGAAGCAGGCGCCCCACTGAGCAGAGAGCCCGATGCGGGGCTCGATCCCAGGGCCCTGAGACCATGACCTGAGCCGAAGGCAGAGGCTTAACCCACTGAGCCACCCAGGAGCCCCACAATTGTATTATTTTTAATGTGAATATATGCAGTTATTTTCCTGTGCTTAGCATCCTGCCTATATTATATGATTCCATCTTTACAACAACCCTACAAGGTAGGGGTTCCCATTGGCCATTTACAGACGAAGAAAATGAGGAGTCTGTGTTTTGGGGGTTCCAATGTTTATTTTGAAAGACCTCAGTCACATAGAGTGGAGACATCTAGACTTATCCCCAGCTCCTGCCACATTGTCTCCCTCAGTTCATGCAGTGGCTCCCTTCTGCTTGCTTTACACTCTCCCCCTCTTTCTGCCCTATCCCTAACGTCATTCTCCTCCTCCTCCACACTGGCATCTGACGTAGCAGATCCAAGGCAGTAAACAGCCGTCCAGGGTATGTACTCCAGCTAGCTTGCCTGGGCTGACCTCCTGGCTTTGCCATTCACTAGCCGTGTGACATTAGGAAATTTGTGGTCACTATTGCTTGAACTATTGGCCTCCTTCCATTTCCTTTTGTTCTTCTGGTGTCCCTAACAAATGGACTTTGACACTTGTCTGGTTCCCCAAATTTCTTTTCTCTTTCTTTTCCATTCTTTGCCCTATCCTTTCCCCATGCCTCCTGGGAAAACTCTGTGGCCTCTCCCCCCTGCTCACATATTTACTAGATATTTTTATTATTTAAACAACCCATTGAATTATTTATGTGAAAACTATAGGATTCTTTAAATTTTAACTTCATTTTTTCAGCTTTCTTGAGGTGTAATTGACAGAATTGTGAGATATTCAGGAGTACAACGCGATGATCTTATAAACATGTGCATTCAGCTAATATATCTATCCTCTCATATACTCACTTTTTTGTGTGTATGGGAACATTTTTGGTTCTGCTCTCTTAGCAAATTCCAATTACACAATACAGTGTTATCAACTATACTCACTATTTTATACATGAGATCCTCAGACCTTATTCATCTTATAACTGAAAGTCTGTACCCTTTTACCAAACTCTCCCTATTTTCCCCAGACCCCAGTCCCTGGCAACCACTGTTCTACTATCTGTTTCTACAAATTTAACTTTTTTTTTTTTAGATTCCACATATAAATGATACTGTGCAGTACTATCTTTCCCTGTCTGCCAGAATTCATACTTAATAATTAAAAAAATATTTTATTTGGGGTGCCGGGGTGGCTCAGTGCGTTAAAGCCTCTGCCTTCAGCTCGGGTCATGATCCCAGGGTCCTAGGATAGAGCCTTACACTGGGCTCTCTGCTCAGCGGGGAGCCTGCTTCCCCCTCTCTCTCTGCCTGCCTCTCTGCCTACTTGTGATCTCTGTCAAACAAATAAAATCTTTTAAAATTAAAAAATATATATTTTATTTATTTATTTGAGAGAGAGGGAGGGAGAAATCAAGAGCAAGGGGGAGGGGCAGGGGTAGAAGGAAAAGCAGGTTCCCCGCTGAGCAGGGAGCCCGATGTGGGGCTCAATCCCAGGACCCTGAAATCATGACTCGAGCCGAAGGCAGATTCTTAACCGACTGAGCCACCCAGGTACTCCCGTTCTTAATAATTCCAATTCTTTTATCCGGCTGCTTATTCTCACTTTCCATTCCCAGTAAATTCTCTCATCTCTTCAAGTATATTTATTATTCTGTCTTTAACTGCTCTTTCAGTTTTGCATGAGCTCTGCTTTCTTCTGGCTGAAGTTGTCCAGTTTGTTGTTCCCGAACCTTATAGTTCTCAGAATCTGCCTGCTGAACTCAGCCCTGTTCCTTCAGAGCCTCTAGCTGCCTTGATTCATAAACTGCACCCACAGAGAGGGGCAGACGTCCACCAAGATCGTGCTTCTCCAGGTGAATCGGTCTGTGTATTTATGGTCACGGGCCTTTGTGGGAGACACGTGGGATTGTGTTCACCTGCTCTCCAAGGATCCTCTGAATAATCTCTTACTGGAGGCAGCCGCTCTGTTTTACAAGTGGATGCCCACAGGAGGGTAACAGCAGGGATGTGTGTGGGCAGAGGGGGGTTCTCAGGGCCTGGTCAAACCCTCTGTACTTAGGGTCTTTTGCTCATAATCGTACCAGCTCAGAGCTCTGCCTTGTGGTTCCCCACTGCTTCCAGCTCTCCTTCTTTATCCTGGCCCCGCAGGAAGTACAGGTAGGAAGTGGGGGGATCTGCCTAGTACAATACAGGGATGAGGAAAGGGCAGAACTGAACATTTTCCCCCAAACTTTGTCCCTATTTGTGACCCAAGGCCCTCCTAGTTTCTCTGCCAGTCGACAGAATCAACCTCTATCTACCCCAAGAATTTCCGGGGCCAGTCACTGAGAACAGCTCTCAAGTCCATCCTTGTTTGCGGCATCTCTTCAGGGGAAAATATGGCACGACTGTGTGTCCGGCCTGGGCCGCTCTGCTGTCTTGCGGCACATTAGAGCCCTATACCTTTTCCAAGATCACCAAGCTGGGGAGTGATGGGATTCGAACTCTAGTCTCTTTTCACTCCATAGCTTGTGTTTTAATCCCAACCCTCAGGGTTTGTTGAAAGAGGATTGGGTCAAAATTGCCCATCCCACTAAAAAAAAAAAAATTTCATTCCAGATATTTCCCACTAAATGGAACCTGGATCCTTAGAGAAATGGTGGACTCCAGGTCTGAGGAAAGAAACATACGAGAGAACTATCAAAAGAACACTCTCGGGTCAGGGCACCTGGGTGGCTTAGGCGGTTGAAGGCCTGACTCCTGACTTTGGCTTGGCTCATGATCTTGGGGTCCTGGGATCCAGCCCTGCATGGGGCTCCACGCTAGGCAGGAGTCTGCTTCAGGATTCTCTCCCTCTCCCTCTGCCCCTCTTCTAGCTCAGGCGCCCCTGCACTTGGGCTCTCTCTCACATAAATAAATAAATCTTTAAAACAAAAAAAAAAGTCTCAGGAACCGCCTTGAAGAGTCTCAGTGACCAAAGATGGGTAAATTTTTGTGTCAATAAAGATAATAATGGCAATTATGTGTAACATTTCACCTGTGTTTAACTCTGCGTTTGTCAAATGATATGAGGAAAAAACTAATAAGTCACCACTAAAACCAACTCATTGGTTGAAAAATGATAAATGGAAGGATATAATTTTGAAAAATGATAAATGGAGAGATACAAATAAACCATGTTGTCTGTCCTAAAAAATTATACCACTGGTAATCAAGTAGCAGATGAGAAGGGTTTTTTCATTATGGAAATACCCTAGATAATAAATAGAAGGCATGATAAAATTAGAGTATCATCATTTTGCCACCTCAGATAAAGTAAGAATCTAGACACAGGCTTCAGCAGTGGCTAATATCACAAAAAGAGACATTAAACTATTACTATTTTGCTTTGAGAAAGATAACCTGCATCTGACCGAACCTCTAGAATAGATTCACCTAATAGTTGTCAATTTCTCTCTCTCTCTCCACACACACACACACACACACACACACACACACACACACCCCGGAATATGAACAAACCTTAAAGATGCAATCAGCAAAATGTAAGAGGTAGAAAACTCTAGAAGCTAGTGGAGGGGGAGGGGCAGAGAAAGAGAAAAACTTTTTTTTTTTTTTTTATAAACATATAATATATTTTTTTCCCCAGGGGTACAGGTCTGTGAATCGCCAGGTTTATACACTTCACAGCACTCACCATAGCACATACCCTCCCCAATGTCCATAACACCACCCCCCTCTCCCAAACCCCCTCCCCCCAGCAACCCTCAGTTTGTTTTGTGAGATTAAGAGTCACTTATGGTTTATCTCCCTCCCAATCCCATCTTGTTTCATTTACTCTTCTCCTACCCCCTAAACCCCCATGTTGCATCTCCTCTCCCTCATATCAGGGAGATCATATGATAGTTGTCTTTCTCCAATTGATTTATTTCATTAAGTATGATACCCTCTAGTTCCATCCACGTCGTCACAAATGACAAGATTTCATTTCTTTTGACGGCTGCATAGTATTCCATTGTGTATATATACCACATCTTCTTTATCCATTCGTCTGTGGATGGACATCTAGGTTCTTTCCATAGTTTGGCTATTGTAGACATTGCTGCTATAAACATTCGGGTGCACGTGCCCCTTCGGATCACTACGTTTGTATCTTTAGGGTAAATACCCAGCAGTGCAATTGCTGGGTCATAGGGTAGTTCTATTTTCAACATTTTGAGGAACCTCCATGCTGTTTTCCAGAGTGGTTGCACCAGCTTGCATTCCCACCAACAGTGTAGGAGGACACTCAGCACAGAGCCTGATGCAGGATTTGATCTCACAATCCTGAGATTGAGACCTGAGCCAAAATTGAGCCAGTCACTTAACCAACTGAGCCACCCAAATGCCCCCAGAAGAAAAAAATTTTTTTTAAATAAATACATTTCAGTGATAAGGGAAAGAAATAGGAGTAAAGTATAGATTAAAAGAGCCTTAAAAGACGTGTCACCTATCCCAACATGTGACCTTATTTGTATCCTAATTTAAATAAACTCTTAAAAAAGCTGTTTATGCCTTTTATGAGGACATTTGAACACTGAATAGATATTAAGGAATTATTGTAAAATTTTCGAGATATGCTAACTGGAATGGTTTTTATGTTAACAATAAAGAGTGCCCTTCTCTTAGAAATATGTATTGAAATACCTATAGTTAAACGTTATATCTGGGTTTTGTTTCTGAAAAAGACAGAGGTGGGAAATGAACAGGAATATGTATAAAACAAGACTGTCAATGAGTCGATGATTGTTGAAGCTAAGTAATGACTATATGGGAGTTTGTCACACAATTCTGGTTAATTTGTATAAATATGAAATAATGAAGTTAAAACTTAATAACAATTAAAAGTTTATAAATATATATTACAAAAATAATGTGTTTTCATTTCAAACAATATTGAAGTATTTAATTAAAAGGTGGATTATCAGGGCGCCTGAGTGGCTCAGTGGATTAAAGTCTCTGCCTGCATCTCGGGTCATGATCCCAGGGTCCTGGGATCGGGCCCCGCATTGGGCTCTCTGCTCAGTGGGGAGCATGCTTCCTCCTCGCTCTCTCTGCCTACTTGTGATCTCTATCTGTCAAATAAACAAAATATTTTTTAAAAAAGGGTGGATTATCTGTTTTTACATTCCATTTCCATTTTAATATTCCCTGGAGATACTCATTTTAATTCTATACTGATACAGACAAAGGTTTTATGTGTTTTGAATTTTTTTTTTCCTTTTCCCCCTTAAGTGCAGGAAAAAGCCAAGGTTAAGTATCAGCTACTACAAAATGCTGTAAGTCGTCCTACATTTTGGGTGAGACATACACCAGATTTTCTTTTTTAAGTCTAGAAGAATGTGTGTGAAACTGTTAACAACATGGGAGAAAATAAAATTTTCATTTGCATGCTATTTGAGATTTGGACTTATCAGAGTAAGTTCAAAGGTACCTCACTTTGGAGAAGAGACAATATAAAAATTTCAAACTTATGGGGTGCCTGGGTGACTCAATCAGTTGGGCATCTGCCTTCAGCTCAGGTTATGATCTTGGGGTCTGGGACCAAATCCCACATCAGGCTCCTTTCTCCGTGGGCAGCCTACTTCTCCCTCTCCCTCTGTCCACTCCCTCTGTCCACTCCCTTCGTGCACACACACATACTCTCTCTCTCTCTCAAATAAATAGATAAAATCTTTAAAAAAATTTTTCAAACTTAGAAAACAAAATTTTTTAGATTGGACAGAAGGAATTTTCACTAAAAACTAGTAACCATAAGTATAACAAAAGTCTCCTTCAAAATATGAACATGACTATTGATTTTAATTTTTTAAAAAAGATTTTATTTATTTATTTATTTGACAGAGATCACAAGTAGGCAGAGAGGCAGGCAGAGAGAGAGAGGAGGAAGCAGGCTCCCCGGTAAGCAGAGAGCCCCATGCGGGGCTCGATCCCAGGACCCTGGGATCATGACCTGAGCCAAAGGCAGAGGCTTTAACCCACTGAGCCACCCAGGTGCCCCAAATTTTAAATTTTATTAAATTTATACATAACTTTTCGAATGCATACACCCCTGTGTTGGATTTGAAGTTGGGACACCTGAATTTTTAGGTAAGCTCTGTATAGCTCATCCAAGTAACTGGTCAATCCTATCAATTTAGTTTTGTAAACCATTTGTTTCCACTAGAATTATTCCATTAAAAAAAACTGGTAAGTTAATCATAGTAGACTGGTCCAGGAAAGAAGAGAAAAGAAAGCTCAGCAACCATACACATATAAATAGAGACCAAATATCATAACCACACGAGTCTTATTTAAAAACAGAGAGAAACACTTTGTGTGTACATCTTATTTTTTCTCTTCTGACAAGAAGCAGGAAGATGGACTTGTGGGGCCCTTTTGCACGCCAGGAACCACCTACTCCCACCCATCTGCCAAGCCAGCTCCATATGTTCTATAAAGCAAACAGAATCTTTTTGTGATATTTTTCCCAATTAAAGAAAGCATCTTTTCTACCCAGTTTTCTGGGACTCCTTATAAACATTTTCATGATTGTATTTATGTTAAATTTAATATTTTTCTTATGGACTATATTCAGATCAACTATATTAATTATTTTCTGGGTACATAGTAGATCTTAACCTTCTTCCAGAAATATTTAATAATCCCCTACTAGTTTGCTAAGTGCTGATAATACACAGTTGAGTAAGACATGTTCCATCTTTAGACAGAAACTGGTCTTTGTTATCGTATTTCGCTACCTTCCTATGACTAATAACAGCATTTTGAATCAATACCTGCTTTTTGATAAAGATGGATGATGTGGGTTTTTAAAATAATAGAATATGGGGAGAATGTTCAACAGCTTGTTTTCTTGAAAGAAGATTATTACATTTTCCTGTATCCTTCAATTTAAAAGAGAAGCTTTCAAATTAAATGAGACTTGGCATAAAACTTCCAAAAAAACATTATGGCATCATCAAGTCATGAAAACAGGATTGGGATTTGAGAAAACAATCCTTAGTAGGAACATGGAAATACCATGTCTGGCTAAAACAGCACGTTGTTGTACAAACTGTAAACGAAAGCCATCTGAAGGATTCTAACTGCAGAACTCCCAGGATTTGAAAATCATTCAAAGGAAAAAAAAAAACACAATGCTATAATAAGGAACACAAATTTGTAATTTATATAATAGCTGTTCTGTAAGGTTACTAACATATTTATGTGTGTTTCATGTATATATGACTGAATAGTTGCTTTTATTGATCTGCAATCAGCAAAGCCAGTGTGGGAAGCAAGTACTCTAGAGAAATAATTTGAGAAATGCCCTGTATTTATGGATAAGGAGTCATTTCTTAATCAAAATCTGTTACCAAGAAAGTAAATATTAATACACAGCCACAAAACTATTAATTTCCTCAAAAATGCACAGAAATACGTGAGTTGTAAAAAACTGGCAGGGTGAGGATTTGTGATTCGTGTATAAGAGACACCCCTGCCTCTCCAAACCCCGCTGCTGGAACACGCAGTTCTAGCCTCATTATATGACACATGGTAAACTCCCCAGTGTCTCAGCAAGGTTTGTAAGGGGAGAAAGTGACTTTTTTTTTTTTTTTTGGTATGACATGTGGGATTTCATCAGAGTAGCTGAGCAGGGCCTCACTTTGGAGAAAGCCTAATATAAAAATTCCCAACTTATGAAATAAATATAATTGGGGATTATTTCCTATTCAGGGTCAATCACCAAGGCTATAACTTGACTAATTTATATTATGTGCATCAGTTTTGGGTCTAAGTAGGCACATACTATTTACACAGATTCACACACACACACAGAATTTAGGGTCAGAGCTTGAGGTCAGATATGAGTGACTTACTACAAGCTAAACACTGTCCGTCAAACTCTATGATGCACTTAGAGGTCCCTGTTTCCCGGATTATACATTAAGGGGAATTGGCCTGAAGTCTCTTTTAACTCTAAAATTGTAAGATTCTTCAAGTTTTCTGAGACAAGTCTTCTGCTGCATCCGTGGCTTTAGAAGTTCATACTTCCCTCATATGTTCCTTACTGCTAACCTCCTATTTTGATGGCTTGGACCAGTGCTCTAGGAACCATGCAAGTAGCGAAGTCCGTGTGATTCTAGACCTATAGTTACCGTACATCTGGATTTTTATGGACCCGTCAATCATAAACCACCTTTCAAACACCAGTACAGAAGTCCATGTAAGTACCGAAGCATTCTATAGAGAAACTAAAATTATGGTTTACAAATACAAAATAGTGGTTTGTCTTTTCTAAAATCCCCAAAAAAGTAAGTGAGTACATAAAATATTCTCAATGTCTTGGGTGTTCTCATATAGTTTCTTAAATTTGCAGTGCCTGCCACCACTTGTCTAGTGAGGAAGGAGAGCAGTAAAAATGGGCAGCAAATTAATATATCTGGAAAAACATAGAAGACCACTGACTTTTAGTTCACTAATTCATTTATGCCCGGAAATTTAGCACTGCAATTTTCCATTCCTATGTAAACTATCATCACTTGTTAATTCAACAACTATATCTTGAACTGTTACTATGTTCCAGGTCTTGTGCTGGACAATAGATCCAAGACGGTACAAACACACAGGCTCTTTGCCTCATGAGAGTGACAGCTAGAGCAGACCTAAATGTTAAATAAATATTTATACCAAATATATTCATAGTTACAAGTTGTGCTAAATGTAATGAGGAAGAAAACAATAGTAAAGGAGAGAATAAGTCTCCTGGCCTAGAATTTGGGATCTTTGAATCTTCAAAACAAGTCACCTTTTGTATAAGGTTCTTCCTGTAGATCAGACACCATACCTAAGGCCAGGCTGGGGAATGCAGAACACCCTGTCTCTCCTTTCCCTATCTCTCTTTTCCTTTCTCATCCCCAGGTGCCCACGTACCAACTTCTTTCCTTCCTCCTCCCTCAGAACGAGCAAACAAACAGGCCCCCATTTACATCCAATTATGAAAATCAATACTAAGAAGTCCAGTGCTCTCCTGGAAATGAGCCATGGGAAGTAGTCTACTTGTTATAAATGTGTGTGAATGTTAAGCGAGAGGCATGAAATAAATAAGCAGACATGTCGGACATCAGAACTCAGGGTGGGAGGCCAGGTCCCAAACCCTATACTCATTTTTCTGTCCTCATTTTCCTTGGTTTCTTGGTAGCATTTCACACCGTTGATTACCACCTCTTTCTTGAAACACAGTCCCCTTGGCACACTCTCCCCACTCCCTCCCCCATTTCTCTACCCACCTCTTTTCCACTCTATCTCTAAATGTTGGAATTATGCAGGGTTCAGTCCTGCGCACTCTCTGTCCTTGATTAATTTCCTTCTCTCCTTGATTAATCACGTCTATTCACGTGGCTTCAAATGCCATCTGTGAATGATGACTCTCAAATGTATATCTCATGCTGAAATCTCTCTTCTGAGCTCTATATTAAAACTAAATTTTTTTTAAAGCAAGCTTTACTCCCAATATGGGGCTCAAACTCATGACCCCAAGATTAAGAGTTGCATGCTTCACCAACTGAGCCAGCCAGGTACCCCCAAACTAATTATTTATTCACATTTTTAAAATCCTGTTCCTCTTTCAGTCTATCCCGCTGTATTTAGTGTCACCACCATCCACCCAACTGTACCAGTCAGAAACCTAGGAGCATCCTTGATGGCCTAACTTCCTACCTTCTTCATGTCTGCCATCATATAACCTTGAATCAGTCCACATCTTCTCATCACCTCTCCCAGCACAATGGGCCAAGCTAGCATCATTTCCCACCTGGACCACTACAGTAATCTAAGAGTTTGCCCACATTCCATTCCCCATAAGGCAGCCATTTTTCTCCAGGTTAAAAACCTTCAATGGCCTCCTAAAGTAATTTGAAAAAAAGTCCAAATATTCTAAGGGTCCAGCATGATGACCTCTGTAAGCCTCTCCAACCACACCTTGGGCCATTTCTCTTTTGTCCATTGTGCCTGAGACATCCTGATTTCCTTGTCACTTCCTTATTTATGCCAAGCTCCTTCCTATCTCAGGGCCTTTGGGTATGCTCTTTCCTCTGCAAGGAACATAATTAACCTTTACTTTTCACATAGTTGGTTCCTTATTCCTTGAGACTTCGTTCAAATATCCCTTCCCCAGGTCTTCTCTGGTTATTCTCTGTATCAAGGTTTTCCAGAGAAGGAGATCCAGTAAGATAGATGGATAGATAGATAGATTCCATCCATCCATCCATACATACGTACATTATTGGTGTAACAAATGTGAAATCTGTAGGTCAGCGCAGCAGGCGGAAAACTCTCAGTTAGAGGCTGATGCTGTAATCATGAGGCTTATTATCTTCCGCAGGGAAATCTGTTTTGCTCTTAAAGCCTTTCAGCTGATTGGATGAGGCTCACCCCCATTATCTAGAATTATCTCCTTTATTTAAAGTCAACTGATTTTATATATTAACCACATATGCAACATACCTCCACAGCAACACCTAGCTTAGTATTTGGTTGAAAAACTGGGTACTATAGCCTCGTCAAGTTGACACATAAAATCAACCATCATACCCTGCTAGAAGGATTTGACTCCTCCCAATCTTTATTTCTATGCCATTAGCATATGCATTTTATTTCCTCATACCAGGTACCTTGATAAGGACCAAGAATTTTTTCCTCATTACTATTCCCAAAGCTGGACCTGCAGGCACTTTTGACGCGCCATAGAGTGTCTGGTCTAGGGAATTGCTTCCACAAATGCCCCCTTCCTTGTATTTTTCTAGTCAAAAACTTTGCCACTTAGAGATAATATTTAAGTGTCGAACTTTGTCAAAATGTAAACTCCATAAGTGGTCACAATAATAATTCTGTTACTGGACATTCTAAGCTGGTCTTGATTTCCTCCTCTCTCTTCACCATGGATTCCTCAGACTCTGACAATTCTTTCTTTTGTACTTGAGCCTAATAATGTAGGGATACTTAACTAATGTCTGATGCTCCCCAGATGAGCACCCAGATGTGTTAGTATTTGAGAATCCTGAAATTTCTCTTGCAAGAAAAGACTTTTTTTTTTAACACATAATGACATAACAGTAAAGCACCTTTCTCCTTATACCATAATACACATCATAAATGGATGGAGGAAAATATATCCGAGAGACAGAGCCTCAATCATTTTCCAGTAATTAATAAGTTGGCTCGTCCTACTGAAAATAATGCAAAATCCACCCCTTCCTTCCCAAAGAATGGGAGGGAGGGTAAAAATACATAGCTCACCAACTGTAGTCAAGTAGTAACTTCTTTAGCCATAATTATGCTAAGGTTCCCAAACTTGGCAAAATCAAGGTTATTTGCAAATGGGAAACATATCAAGACCAAAAATGATTTTCATGTCAATTCTCATCAATATCAAATAAGTGACACTCCCCTGCAATCTTGGCACAGTTAAGTGATGGGGGTTGGGGGGTTGGGGTGTAGAAGGCTCGCTGGATTTTGAATCATGTGGGCCACTTGCTTTGCCTCCTCCTTGTGATAATGATCTTCCACCCAACTGACTGAACCCAAGGCAGTTGTGGGGACAGGATATTATCTTCAATTTGGTCTACTTTGCTTTTCTTTAGGAGGGAACAGAGGTTGGAATTAATGAGGTGGAAATGAGATTCTGAATTATCAGTGCTTTTCAATTATCTCTGCTCACCCTGGCAGGTTGACTGCACTCAATTTCCTTTAGACTTCCCTACGTGGAGAAGTCTAGACTCATGAGAAAGAATTACTTTTTCTTCATGGGAGCTCTATTCCCTGTATCTACCACTGTTATTTTAAAGGGAGGTTTAAAAAACTTAATGAGGCTTAAGTAGAAAAACATTTTTACTCTTTGTTTGTTACAGAAAGTCTTGAAGACATTTTTGTCAATAAAGAAAGAGTTTCCCCTGGTGTCTTTGGACCATATTTCTGAAAAGCTTCTCCATGTCACTTCTCCACAAATGTTCCCCAGACTAGAGGAATGTAAGTAACAATATACTCTCTATGTACTACTTTCTTCCTCAGTTCCTCCTGTCCTTGTTGGAGAAATAGCTTTCATTCTTTAAGACTGATTTTAAGTTCTAGTGTCAGAGAACTTCTGTAAAAACCAGATATGGGCTTGATGTGCAGTGGATTGAGAAGCTGAAATAACATAATGTCTGCATACAACAGCAGTGAAAAGTCGATTATGTTCTAGCTCTGTGGGTACAGTAAACAATGATAAACCTGGCAGAGATCATAAAGTCCTTTTTTTTTTTTTTTTTTAAGGAAAAGAAAGCTGGGAAAGAAAAGAGAAGGGCTTTTGTCCCTGGTTGACCAGCTAGCTCAAAGATTCTATAGTAATAATAAAAAATAAAAAAAAGTAATAGTAAAAATTGCAGCAACTTAATGATGGCTTACAAGAAGGGGAGTGCCGTTGGTTTGAAATCCTTTGTTGGGTATTTTTTGAGGGCCTGGTCTGCAAGGAAGGTGAAGTTTGGGGTAAAGAGAAGTGAGGGGTGAGAATTCCAGTGAGAATCTGGCAGGGGTACAAAGGTCAGAATGAGCACAGTGCTGGGGTTGGGGCTAGCCACTGAGGAGGGTTGTCCACGCTACCCAAGGGAGGGGCTGCCTCACAGGAGGATATAAGCCTCCTTTTTTCTGAAGAAGGGTCAGGGACGGTGTGACTGAGTAGTGGTCTGTGCTGTTCTGCCTGGCAGAAAGCCTTCATTAAGACCTTCTGAACTGCCAAGGAAATTAGGCCCCAGTTCAGCCAAGTTAAAATTCAACCCTCCACCTCCAACCCCACCCCTTCAAGATCGTTTAAAATTGACCATAAGACCTTTAAAATAGCTGGAATAATGGGGCAGACGAGAAAAGATTAACGGTTTTTCCTAAGCTATTAATTTGGGCCTGCTATTCAAATAACTAATGTTGGGGCGCCTGGGTGGCTCAGTGGGTTAAGCCGCTGCCTTCGGCTCAGGTCATGATCTCAGGGTCTTGGGATCGAGTCCCGCATCAGGCTCTCTGCTCAGCAGGGGGCCTGCTTCTCTCTCTCTCTCTCTCTCTCTCTCTCTGCCTGCCTCTCTGTCTACTTGTGATCTCTCTCTGTCAAATAAATAAATAAAATCCTTTAAAAAAAAAAAAACAAATAACTAATGTTCTAGTATCCTCTAAATTTGTTTTCCAGGGGCGCCTGGGTGGCTCAGTGGGTTAAGCCCCTGCCTTTGGCTCAGGTCATGGTCTCAGGGTCCTGGGATCCAGCCCCACATCGGGCTTTCTGCTCGGCAGGGAGTCTGCGTCCCCCTCTATCTCAGCCTGCCTCTCTGCCTACTTGTAATCTCTGTCAAGTAAATAAATAAAATCTTTAAAAAAAAATTGTTTTCCACTTAAAATTCATAGCAGGCTCATAACTACTCCATATGAGGACAAGTTCTGGAGTGTTTCATCTATCTGTCACCTATATAGATAAATTTTATGCTGACACCCCCATGCACCCATGCTCGCAGGAGGGGGTGCGTGCATACACGCACGCGCGCACACACACATACACACACACACACACACACACACACACACACACACACACACTGCCAGAGTTACAACCTTATCTCCCTCATTCAGTTTCTAATACATTCTGACCTGGTGCCCTTCACCTTTTAAGTTGTGAAGACAGTAGAGGAAATATTAGCATTTGACTTTCAGCTAATCATAAACATACAGCTGTATATACAAGTTGTGTAAGAAAGCACAGAATTATCGGAAAAAAAAAAAACAAAAAACTGGCCATTTCCTCCAGAAAGAAAAAATGTTGGCCCAAGAGTCTCGTATTGTTCTTCTTCTCCTTCTCCCCCTCCTCCCCCTCCTCCTCCTTCATCTCTTCTCTTAATTCCTGAAACCTACCAAGAAGATCCCACGGAATGAGTAGAGTTTCCAAGTTGGTTCTTGGTTATTCCGAAACACTCCTTTTTTGGGATTTACACAGGTGTGTGGATCTTTATTAGATATGGTCTTTGCCCAAACGCCTAACTCAATCTGTTTTCTTGCTGTTATCGTCAAGTGAAACCCAAATCTCTAGGAGGAACTTAAAAAAACAAAAACAAAACAAAAAAAAACACCTGGTCTGGCACCCAGAACCTTAAGGGCTGAAAGCCAGAGCAGATTCTCCAACTATAAGAATCAAACCATTCATCGCCTGGCCTTCGGGTCTACCAGCCAAGAGGGAACAGGAAGCTTGCTGTGAGTCCAAGACTGTGGAATGCAAAACCCCAAGCAGTTACTTGCTGTGGTTTTAAGCTTTGTCCTGAGAGTTGAGAACAATGTGAATGCTCTTCTAAATAACATTCTAGTCAATAAATACCCAACTGGCACCTGAAGTCTTTGAACCTAGTCTAGTAGGCACTCTTTACACGGTATTTCAACACCATATTGGTCTTTAAAGCAAATTTAATATGGGTACTTGTGTACCAAGTGCCCAGATCGCCGGCCTGATTAGGTTGCTATTTAAGACTCAGCAGATCAAATACCCTCCCTAAAAATCCTTAGTAGGCATTTTAATGCCTTACAGAAACCTCAGCTAGCACCTGGA
Organism: Lontra canadensis; assembly: GCF_010015895.1. Classification (NCBI taxonomy): domain Eukaryota; kingdom Metazoa; phylum Chordata; class Mammalia; order Carnivora; family Mustelidae; genus Lontra; species Lontra canadensis. The sequence goes on along the minus strand of NW_022631018.1, from coordinate 8,854,904 downwards.
CAACCCTTCTTATGGGTCACCCTTGACTTAGCATTTACCGATCTGGATGGGGTTGAGGGGACAGTCTGAGAAGGATCCAAGTTGGTCATGGTTAACATATATGTGCATTCAGACTATAAGCTTGCTGGCAATCCAGTTTAATAGCTCATTTCCAAATCCTTTCTTGGAAAAGGAATTCAGATTACATAATCATGAAAAACAAACCTGTTGCCACCCAGCGTGAGCTAACATGTTACAGTACTTTATGGCCTCAGGTTATGAAGCCAGCACCCAGTTTCTTGCACCAAGGAGAACACTGGGAAAGCGAAGCTCTGTCTGTTTTGTTAAAGTAATGCCACTTAGTGGTAATGACATCGGCGATTCACCTTTCTCATTAAATCACACGACCTTAGACCTGGGTGATCATTAGCAACTTAGAAGCCTATTAAAGCCATTCTTAGCTTAGCTCGTCTTAGTAGGAAGACCACTTTGCGTGTTCCCAGTTAGCCTCAAGATTCCCATCAAATGCGTCCTCCTTGGTGCAGTCTTCCCTGATGGCACCCCTGGGCAAGTGAAGTCATGAGCTCTGATCCAGTGTAGCCGTCCACAAGCATAGATGGTCTATTAAACTCAACCAAAGAATTCTGGTGTTTTGGGTTTTTAACTGTTTCCATTCAGGTGGGCTTGGGGATAAAAGTCTCTAGTTTAAATTCTAATCTATATCTTCTGGCTTAAGAGCCATACACCAGTAACCCTGTGATTACTACATCTCATAAACCTGCTATGAGGTATAAAAATCACCTTCGTTCTTCTGGTAGAAATTATAGATGATTCGGTGACAACCTACCAGGAACAGTGAGTGCCAATAGCTATCTTTTTTTTTTCTTTTTTTAAGATTTTTATTGGTTTATTTGAGAGAGAGAAAGCACGAGGTGGGGGGTGAGAGGGGCAGAGAGAGGGGGGGAAAGCAGACTCTCCGCTGAGCAGGGAGCCTGACTCGGGTCTCAATCCCAGGACCCTGAGATCATGACCTAAGCCAAAGGCAGATGCTCAATCCCTGAGCCACTCGGGCGTCCCAACAATGGCTATCTTTTCAATACGCACCATGTGGCATGCTGCTAAGAGTTTTCCACACATGATCCACTCAATCCTCATCAGAACCCTCGTCGGTGTTTAGGGGTGAACAGAGCCGTTTGCCCAGTGCCTCCCAGCTATAGTGGAGGTGCTGGGAGGCGTTCTTCCATCTGCCACATACACCCCTCCCTGGGCTGTCTCCCAGTTATCACACGGCCCTGGAATGTCAAGGAACACACTCTCCAGCTGCTGTGGTCAACGGGGCACCTTTTTACACCCAGAATACATGTTCAGCCCAATTTGACTTTTTCATGAAATAATACCTTTTCTCCTGGCAATTAAAGAATCCTATGCCTGTTTTTTTTTTTTTTAATAGTCAAGTGTTCCTGTTCTCTGGTTCTAAGATTTCAGAAGTAAATTCTCAAAATATAAGAGTAATGCTTTTTTCCCCAAGTATCTAGCTAGCTGATACTAGCCAAGAGGGAAAAGTTAGGTCCCTTTAGCAGCTACTCCTTCTAGGAGACAAGGGAGACAGGAACAAACAGTTTTACTCAGTTTATCTGTGGTTTGTTTGCACTCTGCCTCATCCACTGAATTTTTTTAAAGATTTTATTTATTTATTTGACAGAGAGAGATAGATCACAAGTAGGCAGAGAGGCAGGCAGAGAGAGAGGAAGGGACGCAGGCTCCCTGCTGAGCAGAGAGCCCCATGCAGAGCTCTATCCCAGGGCCCTGGGATCATGACCTGAACCCAAGGCAGAGGCTTTAACCCATTGAGTCACCCAGGTGCCCCCACTGAGCTTTTAGATGAGGCAAAAGCAAAGTGGTTATTCTCCAGCTGTTTCTCTCCCCTCCTCTCCTGTTGTCTTTCTTCCCCCAGATACCTGGGAGAAAACAGTCTGATGAATTTCCACTACTGGAGCAGGGGCCTTGGGATCTACCATTCGCAAATTTGACATATATTTATTGAAAGCATACTATGCACCCGGCAGTGAAGTAGGCGTTAAAGATTCAATATTCAGCTTTGTTTGGTGGATACCTACGGAACTGGATTCTGGTAAAGTCAGGCAGTTCTCAGATGCTGTTCAAATACTGCATTTCCTCTCCAAAGCAGTAGCAGTTTTAGGGCTGTGCAGTGTGGAGGTTAGCTAGGAATTAGGAAGGGTTAGTAGTGTGATGAAGACAGGGCTCCCCTGGGGAGAAAAGGAAAGGAAGGGAATCATCATAAGATATTTCTCTATGGATTTTCTGGTGTGAGAAGGGAGGACTGGAACGTAAAGTAGCCACAAAATTTGCTGTCTATTTATTTTGTGATATACTAAAGGGAAAGAGTACCCCTTCTGAAACCATGGCTCAGAGGCTCATTTTTTCTGATTTTCCTTCTCCCCGTGACAGCTAGGCCTCACCTAAACACACGGGGGTCTGAACTGCTGTAATAGCTTTTGGGAAACCACCAAGTTAGGCTTGACTGAGACTGTCACGGTTTTAACACTGAAAGTCCCAGAAACCCCTCCCTCCTGGGCATTAGCTGCACTGGTTATCCTTACTGCTCCCTGAAATTCAACAAGCTAAATCTCTGTGACCTTCGTATGTAGAGTTATATTTTGCTGAGAATCAACTGAGATAGCTTTAAAATGTTATATTCTCAGGTATTTTTTTCCATGTCCTATACCCTAAAATAAAAACAGAAGAACCTCCATCCAAATCCATTTAAAAATATTCCAGAATAAAAAATATTCTCACCATTTTAGGGCATGAATGATTTAACCTCCAGTTTGGGTTTAAAATAGAGTGACTATACAACTTAGCTGCCCAGTTAAGATATTTTTGAGAATAAAAGGGGAACTAAAATTATTTAAATGGCGTAATTATAATATATATTTGCCAACAAATTTTTTTTAATATTGTTGGATCTTTAAAAAAAAAGAATTCTCTCTTAAAAATGCATATATCCATGTATATTAAAATAAAGTTTTGGAACATTCACGTTGATTATCAGAATATTAAAGGTAGCCTAAGCAGGATAGTATTGTTGGTATATATTCATATATGTCATCCAGTTCCTTAGCTTTTTTATTTATTAATACCCAGAAATATGGAGATATTTCTGAAGAATGTTTTTTTTTCAGTATGTCTTATTATAGTTGTATCTTAGATTAAATTGCCTCATTCCTTATCAGTTCACCCCTCTGTAGTCCACAGTATTTTCAACTGAGAACAAACGGTAAGTTTAGAACAAATTCTGCTAAATGGAGGAAATTCTCAATTCTATTCTTTTTATTCTGAAAAGTGTAAATATTTCAGCCAAGGTATTTTCACAGATGACTTCTGTTTGCTTCTTTTCAGAGTAGATTTCTTTAACAAATACTTTCATAAGACAAACTTGTAAGTTGTCTCTCTTTATACTTTAAAATATTTTATATAATGTTAATGCTTCAAAATTGTTAGCTTTTATGACTTGTTTCCATTGTAGCACAGAATAATATACCTTTATGAAATAAAATAGGGAGCTTCATCAAAAGATTATTCCACAAGTCTGGATATTCAAGGCACAACTGTAGAATTTCAAAATTAAATCTTGTAAATTGATCAAGTTCTCATTGTTTATTCAACTCTTTCTTTTCTAGGATAAATTTCAATAATTCCTTGTTTCCAAATTTTGTTTTTTAATAACCACAATCCTCTTAAAGCTTCATGGAATATTTCTGCTCTATAGACATCTTATTTTGCATGAAATTTACTGACAAAAGATAGAATGAATGCAGAATTTGCATTTGTGATACTCATAAAACAAATTATTTTATCCTTGAAGTTCAAGTTTTTCATTGAACTTACAGGATTATTTACAATATGGCCAGATTTTTTTTTTTTTACTTTGATTCCACAAATTTTGTGAAAAAAATTGAACACTTACTGAAATTTAACCAATTTGTAATTTGAAGCATCTGTTGGCCCATTAGAAAAGAGTCATTTAGCTGTCTGTAAAATTCTTCTGTTAACTAAACCAAACACATTAACAGCTATTGCTTCATATTTCATATCGTCCAAGAAGATCTTAAAATAATGTCTTCCGTTTAAAGTAAATCCCGGGGCCTCTGCAGCTCATTCCTTTTTTTTTTTTTTTTCCTAGTTTTCATTACTACAGGTCTCATGGTGGATAGTAAATGGGCAAACATTTTAGGGCAAACATCATTGAGAAATGAGAAATGTGTATTTAATATTTTCACTAAACACATGTTTGCTTTTGGTTTCTTGAGTTCATTGCTGCTGAGAGGGCTCACTGCAAAATCTTTAAGCAGTACTACCAAACAATACATAAAGACTCGTAGATTTACACTATCCAGTATAGGACAAAACCATTTTAGCAGGATTATTCACACCATTCTATATAAGCGCTTCGGCAGGCATGCTTAACCCCCACTTCCACATCTATCTCACATTCACCAAATTTCTCGTTTCTTACATTCCACTGTGATCCCACCCACTGGCGTCCTGGCAGCCTAAGGGCTCCATGATCTCCCAGGCCTGACTCTGGACCAAGGCACAACTGACTCATACCCCAGATGGCCAGTAGGGGCAGCAGCAACAAACGTCTCCCAATCCCGGGACCCGAAGCTGTCCAATGCCATCTGTAGCCAGCGACCCTTTACCAGCCAGCATCCTATATATGCTACCTTTAAAGTGGTGGAGTTGGTTCACTCTCAAGAAAGTTTTAAAAAAAGTGAAAGGCGTTAGCACTGATAGTTTAAGTTTATCCTCTTGTCACATGTTGAACCCTGTTTACACATATATACCACACACTCCTAGAGAAGACCATGGTAGAATATGGAAGTACAAAGTGATCTACCAAAGCCATCCTGGTTTATTCTAACACACCTGTTAGTAATAATATCTCATTAAAAGCAACAACAGTAACAATGACAACTCTGGGACACATGTTAAGCCAGAGGGATGCTAGCACAATAGAAGTAAGCCAGGAAGTACATTCACTTTACTGGTTGACCACAGAGGTGTTTCATAATGTGAATTTCTGTACTCCCTCTGAAACCTATTAAATCAGAACTAGATATAACCTCAAATTCTGCATTTTAGGGGCATCTGGGTGGCTCGGTTGGTTAAGTGTCTGCCTTCGACTCCGGGCATGATCCCAGGGTCCTGGGATTGAGCCCCGTGTCCAGCTCTCCGCTCAGTGCGGAGCCTGTTTCTCCTTCTCCCTCTGCCTACTGCTCACCCTGCTTGTGCTCTCTCTCTCTTTCTGTTAAATAAGTAAATAAAATCTTAAAAAAATTTTTTTGCACTTTAGAAAATTTTTCATGATATTCTTAGGGACACTAACGTTTTATTCCTGGTTTAGAAAATTCCTTCACCTTTTATTTCAAGGTGTCAAACCCACTGATTATAGAGATCAGGAGAATCATGCTCTTTACTGCATGGTTAACCTAACACCTGGATCAAAACTGTTATTGCAAGTGAGCTAGAGACAAATTGAACTTCAGTTCAGTCACGTGATGATAAATACTGTCATCTCCTTCTGCAAACTTGTCTTGCAAATTGGGAGATTTATTTTTGGCTGTATCATTGTCTTTTTGGAAACTTGGACCTGTAATAACAGCTACATTCTTTCTTTGAGGATCAGGTTTCCAGCTAAAGAATAGAAAATATGATGAACATTGATTTTAATAGTTTGGAAGAAACAAGCACCAGGTAAGCATTTTTATTTTTTAATGAAATGCCACAGAAATTTTTAAAATATGTAAATCACTTAACTTCATTCATAATAATTGCAAGGGTCATAAGATGTGTTTCTAATTTCTATAAGGTAATTGATTCCAGAATGATGAGGTTTTATCTGTTTATTTTCTGTATTTGCATTTTTTTCTTTTTGCCAGTACCTTGTGTGAATTTTTAGATCTATCTTAATCTCACTGTTCTCAGCTACAAAATGAGGATTTTAGTCTAGTGGATGTCCAATGTTCATTCTAGTTTCTTAAATTCGTCTTTCACATCTTTTTTTGAACGTTTGGAATTTCTTATAGTGTGCATGTGTTATTTTATTATTTTGTTAATAATTATGGGCCATTATTTTATCTGTCATTTTCCTCTACTTTAAACAAGCAAATGTTAGCTTAAAAAGGGAGTCAACAAGAACATCAGATAATAGAGAGAATGGACTGGGGGAGATAGACAAGAGGACGTAGTGAGTCAAGGTATGCGGTATAGTTATTTTAAAGATTTTCTAAGGTATAGGGAATCACCTAGTGGTAGAAAGAGAAAACGCTTTTTAAAAGTTTAGGATTCTTTTGCTTGTTTTAATTCAGTTCAGATCACGGAGTTATGCCCCTATGGTTTGTAATCAATGTACTTAAAACATACCAAGATGTTGAATATTTATTTTTTGCAATCAATTTTTTAAATCATACTAACATGTTGAATATGTAATATTTATCCTCAGGTTTTCTTTCCTCGGGATCAAAAATCCCCTCATATCAAGTTCTGAAAATTAATTCTTGTCCCAAAGAATGCGTTAAATTCATGGCTCTGTAGTTAAAAGAAATCTAGATATGCACAAAATAAGCATGACCCTTACTTATCTCCCAGAAATGCCTGGTCTAAAACTATCAGAACCAGGCAAATGTATGATGATCACACTTCTAATTTCACAGATGAAGTAGCTGAGGTTCCATCTACCTAACGGAAGCTTTTGAAACATCTGAGAAACCGAGATGGATTTTTCATTTGCTGAAAATAATTAATCATATGTATATGACACCTGTTTAGTTTGGGTTCTCCTCGAAGCAGAGACCAAGATAAAAGACTAGGATGGAAGGAGTTTATTTGGGTGATAATTCCAGGAAGCAAAGTGGGGACTAGGGAGAGTGAGACAGGGAAAGAGGAAAAGTCAGGGGAAGGGTGTGATTTTTTAGTTGTCACTGTAGGTGCCAGGGCTTGATTTTTCCACCATCTTTCAGAATGGCACATGTGAAAGATGAAATGCTGAGCCATCTATCCACTGGCTCCTGACCATGTTCACCGAGGATTGTCCCCGGAAACAATAATTATCCCTATATTTCCAGGTTGTGCTTGTGTGGTGGGTTAGCAGACTCCCTTAGCTTCAGAGAAATCCCTGGATCAGGGAAATAGCGTGACCTGCAGCTTGCACGTGAGGTAGAATGAGTCTGAGAGCACACAGAACTCTCTATTACAGCTGCGGTTGAACTCACAGGTGCGCCAAGGGGTTGTCTTAAAAGTACTTGCTATAACCATACCTTGCCCTGCTCAGATACATTTGTCCCCATATTGGGTTTACTCTGTCATTGTACCTTCAAGTGGTGGCCACCATCTCTAAAGACTTGCTATAGATGAATTAATAGAATAAGCCACAGTGGTTCCTGCTAGAATAAGCCACAGCTGGTCCCAAGGCCATGACTGATATTCCTCAACTCCCTGCTCTGCCATCCATTCTAGATTTTTCCAACGTTGGCCAGCATTAACTGATTTATTTTATTTTATTTATTAATTTATTCACCTGGTGGGGCATTCCAGAACTTCATCTCAGAGTGGTCAGGCCTTTGGTTGCCTTGCCCTTGCCGGACTATGGGGGCTGCATTTATTTGTTCACTGCTATTATCAGACATAAAGGCACATAGGAATAGCTCCAGTGAGTTATATGTCTGAGTTACAGACATGTTCTTCTTGCCCCTTTCATGTATCAGCAAGCCTAGTTTCTCACCATAATCTGGGTTGATTAGCCTCACCAGTTTTGTAGCTCCTTTCTTGGACTGCTGGTTCAATGGCATAAAAAAAACCCCAAGACCAGTGAGTAGCTTCAGAGTTTATGGGCCCCTTTTGTGCCACTAGGAAGGGTGTTCCCCACACCCCACTTTATCTAGTAGAGGCCCGAGTAGAATGGGAACCATCTATGGGTTATTGGGAGTGATCGTGAGAAGGGCTAATTTTTGTTCCATTCCTTGGAATCTGGACCCAGATATTCTAGCTATTGAGGACACAACTTGCTATCCTGGCTCAATACAGATAGTGCATTACGGAGGCTGTTTCTCTAACTCCACCGCAGGTTATACCTAAACTAGCCCCTTAACAGGCAATTCCAACACGGTATCTGTTAGTTTCCTAGGGCTGCTGTCACAAAACACCCAAACTGCCTTCAAACCAAGAGACATTTATTGTCTCTCAGCTCTGGGGGCTTGAAGTCTGAGATCACAGTGTTGGCAGGATTGGTTCCTTCTGAGGGCTGGGAGGGAGAACCTGTTCCATGCCTCTCTCCCAGCTTCAGGTAGCTGGCCAGTGCTCCTTGGCGTCTCTTGGTTTGCGGCGGGTCCATTCTCTCCTTGACATTCTCCCTGTATCTCGGCTTCTGTGTCCAAATATCCCCTTTTTATAAGGACATTGTCCTATTGGATTAGGGCTTACCCTAACAACCTCATGTTAACTGATTACATCTGAAACAACCCTGTTTCCAAACAAAGTCACATTCTGAGGGGCTAGGGATTAGGACTTCAGCATGTGAAATAATGCAGGACACTATTCAACCCCTAACAGCATCGGGCCAGCTACTTCCAGGAAATAGGCAGGATATTGTAGAACCAGCAATCTGGTGATCTTGTACGTATTTCTCAGTGGGTCCGCTGGTCTAAGGCAATTTTATGCAAGATCCCATAACTATAAACCAGGTATTCTGTTAGCTCTCAGAAAGGAAACCTGACAGAGGATCTTTAGAAAGAAAAGATAACCCCACATCTAGAGTAGGTATTGATTCCTTCAGGGTAGACTTGGAAGGATCCAGAGAAAAAACTGACTTGCCACTAAGAAGCTGGTTGTTTCTGTATCTGTAATGGAAAGATATCTAGAAAACTATAAATATTTGATAAACAATATACTTCTAAATAACCCACAAGTGAAATACAAAATCATAAGGGAAATTAGAAAATACTTGGACTGAATGAAAACGAAAAGACAAAACAAAAATTGTGTCATTCATTTCTTCAAAGAAGACATACAAATGGCCAACAGACATATGAAAAAATGTTCCACGTCACTCATTATCAGGGAAATACAAATCAAAACCATAATGAGATACCACCTCACACCAGTCAGAATGGCTAAAATTAACAAGTCAGGAAACAACAAATGTTGGCAAAGATGTGGACAAAGAGGAAGCCTCCTGCACTGTTGGTAGGAATGCAAACTGGTGCAGCCACTCTGGAGAACAGTATGGAGGTTCCTCAAAAAGTTGAAAACAGAGCTATCCTATGACCCAGCAACTGCAATACTAGGTATTTGCCCAAAGATACAAATATAGTGATCCAAAGGGGCACGTGCACCCCAATGTCTAGAGAAACAATGTCCACAACAGCCAAACTATGGAAAGAGCCCAGATGTCAACTAACAGATGAGTGGATAAAGAAGAAGTGTGTGTGCGTGTGTTTGTGTGTATGTGTGTATATATATGATGGAATATGTATATTCCATATATGTATATATAATGGAATATTACTCAGCCATTAAAAATGAAATCTTGCCATTTGCAACAACATGGATGGAACTAGATGGTATTATGCTAAGCAAAACAAGCCAATCAGAGAAAGACAATTAACATATGTTTTCACTCATATGTGGAATTTAAGAAACAAAACAGAATATGATAGGGGAAGGGAGAGGAAATTAGCACAAGATGAAATCAGAGAGGGAGACAAACCATAAGAAATTTAAATTTTATTTTATAAATTATAATTTATAAATTTATAAATTTTAATTTTATTTATTTATTTGATAGAGATCACAAGTAGGCAGAGAGGAAGGCAGGGAGAGAGGAGGAAGCAGTCTCCCCGCTGAGCAGAGAGTCAGATGCAGGGCTCGATCCCAGGACTCTGGGATCATGACCTGAGCTCAAGGCAGAGGCTTTAACCCACTGAGCACCCCAGGTGTCCCAGAAACTCTTAATTACAGGAAACAAACTGAGGATTGGTAGAGGGGAGGCAGGTGGGGGGATGGGGTGACTGGGTAGTGAGCTTTACGGAGGACACGTAATTTAATGAGCTCTGGGTGTTAAATAAGACTGATGAATCACTGACCTCTACCTCTGAAACTAATAATATACTATATGTTAATTAATTGAATTTAAATGAAAAAAATTGTGTCATCATGCAAAGTTAACACAAACTTTAAATTCTTATGTTAGCAAAAGAAGAAAGGTCTAGAATCGGTTGTCTAAACTCTCACTTTAAGCAACTAATAAAAGAAAATTAAATTTAAGGTAAATATAAAGATACAAACAAAAATCAATGAAACAGAAAATGGACAAATATTAGAGAAAAAAATCAATCAAATCAAAAGCTGGTTCTTTGAAAAGATCAGTCATATCAATAAAATTCAAGCTAGATTGATGAGATTGAGGGTGGTGGAGAGAACATAAATTACTAGCATCCAAAGTGAAAGGAAAAAGGTAATTACATACAATAAGGCCACTAAAGGAATGATAATAGAAAATTTCAAAAAACTATGTTTCAGTAATTTTGCCAACCTATATGAAAAAGAAAAATTCCTTAAAAGACACAAACTACTGAAATTGAATAAAGTAAAAATTTAAAAACCTCTTTTCAATTAAAAATTTTAATTCCTAATTAGAAACCTGCATAGAGAAAATTCCAGGCCCAAGTATGAAAGAATAAATAATGCCAATTCTATATAAACTCTTCCTGATAGAAATGAGGAGGAAATGTTTCTCAATTTCATGGGGCCAGATTTAACTTGATCGCAAAACCAGGGATCCAAACTTCCCAAAAAAAAGCCAGTTTTGGGTTTTTTTTTTAAGGTTTTATTTATTTATTTGAGAGAGACACAGCGAGAGAGGGAACACAAGCAGGGGGAGTGGGAGAAGGAGAAGCAGGCTTCCCACTGAGCAGGGAGCCCAGTTTTGGGCATAATCCCAGGACCCAGGGATCATGACCTCAGCCGAAGGCAGATGCTTAATGACTGAGCCACCCAAGAACCCAACCAGGCCAGTTTTAATCATGCTTAATGATATGACAAGATAGGGGCACCTGGCTGACTCAGTTGGGACAGCAGAGCAACTCTTGATCCCGGGGTTGTAAGTTTGGGTCCCACATTGGGTATAGAGATTACTTAAAAATAAAATCTTTTAAAAAATGATATAACAAGAAGGAAAACTATCAGCCAATATCTCTCCTATACATAGTTACAAAAGTCTTTGAGAAATCTTAGCAATATTCATCAGTATATAAAACAATAGCATACCATAACCAAGTGGCACATATAACATAATCCAAGGTTATTTTACCATTTGAAAATCAAACAACATAACCCCCACAATATCTGAAAAAAGGAGAACTACCACAGGATCATCTCAATAAGGACAGCAAAAGAATTTTATAAAATCTAATACCTAACCATGATAAAAACTGTCAACAAACTGAAACAGAAAGAAACTTCCTCAGTCTGATAAAGGGCATCTATAAAAATGTACAGCTATCATCACACGTAATGGTAAAAGACTGCATGTTTTCCTCTGAAATCAGAAAGACAAAAAAGAAGTCCACTCTCATATCCACCCGACATCATACTTGAGATCATAACCAGTGGACTAAGGAAGGGAAGAAAAATAGAAAGCATGTAGACCGGAAATGAAGAAGTAAAACTATGTTGATTCACAGAGAACACCTGTAGAAAATAGTAATGTACAGAAAAGCTACTAGAACTATTAAGAGATGTTCTAAGTTAACTTGCACCCCACTTGCCAATTCAAATGTTGAAATCCTAATTCCTAGTACCCCAGATTGTGACTTTATTTGGAGAAAAGGTCTTTACAGAGTTAAAATGAGGTCATCAGTTTGGGTCCTGTTGTAGACTGAATGTTTGTGGCCTCCCCAAATTAATATGTTGACATTCGAACCCCTCAGTGTGATGGCATCTGGAGTTGAGCCTTTGGGAGGTGATCAGGTCATGAGGGTGGGACCTTTATGCATGGTATTAGTGCCTTTATAAGAAGACATATCAGAGAACTTCCTCTTTCTCTCTGCTCTGCCGTGTAATGAGGCAAGAAGATGGCCATCTGGTGAGGAAGAGATCTTTCGCCGGAGCCTAAACATGCTGGCACACCTCATTCCAAACTTCCTAGGATTCAAAATTGTGAGAAATAAATTTCTGTCATTGAAGCCATCCAGTCTATGGTCATTGATAATAGCAGCCTGAAGGAAGGCGGGCTCTAATCTTATCTGACTGAAGTCTTCCTAGAAAGGGGGATTTGGAGTTGCCATGCATATAGGGAAAATGCCGTGTGAGCATGAAGACAAGCCAAAAAGAAAGGCCTGGAACTGATTCTTCCTTTATAGCCTTCAGAGGGATTCAATCCTGACAACACATTGATTTTGGACTTCTAACTTTAAGAAGTTTCTGTTGTTTAAGCTATCCACTTTGTGATGCTTTGTTATGGCAATCCTAGCCAATACAAGACAGGTTAGCAAGTCTGCAAGATACAACGTCATTTTATAAAAATAAATTGATTTCTTTATACAAGCAACATAATACTAGAAACTAAAAATTTTAAAAATCCACTTACAATAGTGTGCAGAAAAGGAAATAGGTACGGATGAATATAGCATTCTTAGCTAAGACTCAAAAAACCATGACTTATGAAAGAGAAAATTGAATTGACTCTATAAAAATCAAAAGTTTATGCTTTTTAAAAGACAGCATTAAGAAGTTGAAAAGACAAACAACACCTTTGGGGAAAATGTCTGCAAAACATATATCTGACAAAGGCTTTGTGTCCAAAATATATGAGAAATCATAGGAAGAAGACCAACAACTCAGTAAAAAAAACAGGCAAAATATTTTGAGACATGTCACAAAAGGAGGCATACAACTAGGTAATAAGCCCATCAAAAATGGCCAACATATTAGTCATCAGAGAAATTCAAATTAAATCCATCATGAGCTAACATTCACACCAAGCAGAGTGGCATAAATTAGAGACTGCCAATACCAAGTACTGGTGAGATATGCAGATTAAATCAAATCAAACACTCATGCACTGAAAAATACACAACCACTTTGGGAAAGATTTTGGGCATTTCTTAAAAATGTAAGCATTCATTTACTATTTGATGCAGTAATTTCACTTATATGTATTTTATAGGAGAAATGAAAACATATGTTCATGCAAAAGCTTGTATGCAAAAATATAGAAGCTTTATTCATAAAAGTTCCAAACAGGAAACAATACAAATGTCAATCAACAAGAAAATGGATAAACCAATTGTATATCCATGCAGAACCATACTACTAAAAAGTTAAAAGATAAGTAAATACAAGTACCATAAGGGTGAGTATCAAAAACATTATCTTGGGGCACATGGGTGGCTCAGTGGGTTAAACCTCGGTCTTCGGCTCAGGTCATAATCTCAGGGTCCTGGGATTGAGCCCCGCATCGGGCTCTCTGCTCAGCAGGGAGCCTGCTTCCCACCCCACCCCGCCAGCTGCCCTGCCTACTTCTGATCTCTCTCTGTCAAATATATAAGATCTTTAAAAAAAAGAAAAAAAAGAAAAGCATTATGTTGAGCAAAAGAAGCCAGATACGCAAGAGTATACACTATGTAATTCCAGTTACATGAAGCTCTAAAAACACATATATTTAATGTATAGTGACAGAAAACAGATCAGTGTGTTGGAGTGTGTCTTGGACTCTTAGGCAGCAGGTAACTGGAAAGTGACACAAGGAAACCTTCTCGTATGAAGGTTCCTTGTGCCGTGATTTTGATGTTGCCTGGGACGTGCATGTATTTTTCAAAATTCATTGCACTATACATCTAAAATTAGTGTATTTTATATGAATTATATCTCAATAAAAATTCAAAAGTAGGTCTAGATTTTCAAAATGGATAAAAACAAAAGAAAATCATGTGCTGCTTGCAAGAAAAGCATCTAAAGCATATAGACACAGAAATGTTGCAAATAAGAAGATGGAAAATATATTTCATCTAGTACTAACTACAACAGTAGACTCTAAAACAAACTGAACCAACAAACCAAAGTAACAACCACTACAACCACCAGTGCAACTAACCAGATAGCATTCCTTCATCAAGGAACTGACGCTGTGAGAGAGTTGAGAGTGAGAGAGACAAGCTCGTAATTAGATTCATGTCAAATTGTAAAATGATTTTAAGTCTTCATTTAGCTGAAGCATTATTATGAAATCATAAAAAAATAAAGTATGGCTTCAAATAATATGTTTTATTGTCTTCATGATTCAGAGAGACAGACTTCATTTATAGGAAGAACTTTCATGTTTTGGGGAGGAGGATAATTGATTAAAAGGAGGATGGCAACTTATTTAATTAAGCCTAAAAAGGAAATGCAGTGTGATGAGAAACAGATGATGACTGGACAGAATGTAGCTTGAGATAGTATTTCTTCTGAAAGGGAAAGATTTGAGCAGTTAAGTGCTACGAGGAAAACTGAGGAAGACAGGAGCAGTGGAATATTCTTGTTTACAACTCAGAGTGGAGTTCTGAGACACAAGGGGCTCCAGAACAGAGACTTTGAGTCAAAATATGCTTCTTGTGGTTGTAGCAGGAAAAGTAGAGAGAGGAATGGGTATAGATTTGGGCAAATTTGTAGATGTGGGTGACAGTCAGTTGAAGGCGTTCCTGTCAGACATCTTTCATTTTCTGCCAACTGGGAGATGTGGTCATGTTCTGAGAGCCAGAGTAGAGATAGTAGTTGGAGGAGATTAGAGAAATTTTAGACATGGGAGAAAGGACTGTGGAGCAGCATTGAGACGTCAGTTAGAGGTCATCTAATTAAAGTGGTTCCTATTGGGGTGCCTGGGTGGTTCAGGTGGTTAAGTGTCGGACTTCTGATTTCAGCTCAGGTTATGAACTTGAGGTCCTGGGATTGAGCCCCACATCTGGTTCCATGCTCACTGTGGAGCCGACTTGGGGTTCTAGGTCTCCCTCTGCTCCTCCCCCCACCCCAGCTTGTGCTCCCTCCCTCTCTCTCTCAAACAAATAAGTCTTAAAAAAAAAAATTAAGTGGTTCCTATCTGCGCAGTCCTGGAATTTTTCTTCAGCACCTTTCTGGAGCAACAGTGCTCTTAGGCAGGGTCTGGGCAGGTGCATGCATATAGGTTTGAGGAGACAGAACAAGAACCCAGGGAGTTGAGGATATTAGCAGAAGAGTGGTTTAAGTGATGGACCC
This sequence comes from Lontra canadensis, assembly GCF_010015895.1. Taxonomy (NCBI): domain Eukaryota; kingdom Metazoa; phylum Chordata; class Mammalia; order Carnivora; family Mustelidae; genus Lontra; species Lontra canadensis. Next base: position 8,839,616 of record NW_022631018.1, on the reverse strand, counting down.
GGAGATCTAAGGGGGAGAGGAAAAGATAGAAAGACTCAAGGGCACTGATTGGGCACAATCAGATGGTGGATGGGCACAGAGATGGTGGATGAATAATCCATAGAGAGTAGATTGACTCAGTGAGGGAGCAGAGTTAAAAGGAGAAGCAAGGGAGTTGAAAATGATGCTTAGAAGACATCTGTATTTTGTTGGATGCGATTTATCCCCTTCAGCCCCTAAAAATAGAGGCAGGGGAAGGAAATCATAACTGAAGTCACAAAAATAGTCTCCATCACATGATTCCCCTGTTTAAGAAGACAATGTATTTTTTAAATATTTTATTTATTTATTTGGCAGAGAGATAGCGAGAGAGGGAACACAAGCGAGGGGAATGGGAGAGGGAGAAGCAGCTCAGCTCTGAGCAGGGAACCTGATGTGGGGCTGGATCCCAGGACCCCGGAATCATGACCTGAGCCGAAAGCAGACGCTTAACGACTGAGGCACTCGGGCAACGTAGAAGTCAACGTATTTCTTTACTGATTATTATAGATGATTGAAGTACAGGCTTGGTTATACAGTGACCACTCAATAGGGATCTACTAAGAAATGAATAGATTGCAAATGTAATCTTTGAAAATCCTCTCTTACATGTCTTTCTAGTTCTGTTTTCCTTAGGCAACTAATAGTTGCCTAGGAAAGCAAAAGAGTTGTGATTAGTTTTGGAGTCAGAATTTGGTTCAAATCCCAGAACAACCAGATGCTAGACTAATTATGGCAGTGTCCAGTAAAAGTTCTCCTCACCTACTGGCTCCCTCCCCATTTTGGGGGGATACAAGGATAGTGAATAACAAGGCCTTTCTCCAGACCAAGACGGTCTTATTTTTTTTTTAAGATATTATTTATTTATTTGACAGAGAGAGATCACAAGTAGGCAGAGAGGCAGGCAGAGAGAGAGGAAGGGAAGCAGGCTTCCTGCTGAGCAGAGAGCCTGATGCGGGGCTTGATCCCAGGACCCTGAGATCATGACCTGAGCCAAAGGCAGCAGCTTAACCCACTGAGCCACCCAGGCGCCCCCGGTCTTAGTTTTTTTATGTGCAAAGTTACTAGACAGTTACCAGATATACAAAAGTAAATTAAAATAGATTTTAATCTACAGGAATTTTCGAGACTGTAGGAGAAATAGACACAAATATAAGGTATAACAAATTTCTGGGAAAGATGTAGGAAATAATTATTTCTAAGGGGTGGGTGAGAACAGGGAAGTTTTATGTAGAAAGTGGCATTGGAACTGGGTATTGAAAGATGAGCAGAAAAGGTAAGGGACTATCTAGAATGCAGTAACCATCTAATGAAAGATAGAGGGTTACGGAAAGCTTGGAACCTGTTGTAGAAGACAACAGCATCAGAGATAGAGTAATTTAACAATTCATTGTTTGGGTCCTGTCTATGGAAGCTTGTTTTTAACTGAATAGGGAAATAAAACAAGTACCTAAATACACACAAAATTAGTGGGCTTCATAATAAGGAGAGATTACATCCAGTTTTAGAGATTTTTCTGGCTGCAGTGTCCTGGAATCCAGCTCACAAGTGTTCAGAATCACCTCTTTAGAATATGATCAATAGAGGACGGCAGTTAAAAGTGAGATCCTGTATGTTCTAGATTCAATTTCAAATTAGGGAGCATCTACGTGCCTCAGTTAACTTTTAAATAAAAAGGAAATACTTTCCTCAAAGATTTGTTAAGAATGACAGTGGGTGGGGACGCCTGGGTGGCTCAGTGGGTTAAAGCCTCTGCCTTCGGCTCAGGTCATGATCTCGGGGTCCTGGGATAGAGCCCCATATCCGGCTCTCTGCTCAGCGGGGAGCCTGCTTCCCCTCTCTCTCTCTCTCTGCCTGCCTCTCTGTCTACTTGGGATCTCTCTGTCAAATAAATAAATAAAATCTTAAAAAAAAAAAAAAAAGAATGACAGTGGGTGAAGAATGCCTGGCAAGCAGAGTACCTCACATCTATGTCCTAAATTGTGTATTTAATAAGCAGATACCTGTAGAGTTCGCCAGCCAGCATAATTCCGCCGGTTGTAGGCGACAGACCACGCCTTCCCATGGGTCCGCCGGGTTCCCCGGCTTCTGCGGAAATAGCGGTTCAAAACGTCTTCCAGCCTCTGAGAACGCACGTGGTCTCGCCCTCCCACAACAACAAAAAAAAACACTAACTCTAGCGCCGGCCCTCGGTGGTGAGAGCTTGATTTTTAAATCCGTCCGAAAGAACCAATCAGAGCCGGCAGTCCGAGTGCGCGGAATCCGATTGGCCCATTTCTGCTTACGGTGACCAATAGGCTTGGAGGGTGAGTTTCGTCCGTCCCGGAAGCGGGCGAATCGAAAACCGGTGGCGGTCGCGGGCAGTTTGAATTGGAATCTGGGCTGAAGCCCGCGGAGGCTGCACCGGGAGCCTGACTCTCTGAGGGGTCGTCTTTCCTTCCCCGCCAGCAAGGTGAGTGTCCTGCGTGGGTCGTGGCGTCGGCGGCGGGTATGATGGGCGCTGGCCTTCCGCCCGGGGATCCTGGGCAGGGATGCCGGTGGAACCGAGCTCCCGGGGCCAGCGGACCGCCCCCTCCCACCTGAAGGGACTGGAGGATCCACCCGGCGGAGGTTTTCGGGGCTTGTCCGCGCTCTTCCGCTCCTGTGCTCGCACGAGTGTCCGCAGACCCTGCTCGGTCCTGAGCTTGCACTTCGGAGGATCAGATTCCTCTGTGAGATACATGAATTGGAGATTAGCAGGTATTTCCTAGCAACCGTCTAGGTCCAGAGCCAGTGGTTCCTTTTTGAAATGTGGGCGTCGGTCCTTTGTTGCGTGGAGGAGAGAAAAGTTTGGATTTTGATCTGCGCGGCACATTGGTGTTCCCGTTGTTATCCGCGAGAGCATTTCCCCTGTCTTCCACATTTCTTTGGACACGTTTGAGTGCCTGGCTCTGCTATGTTAGGAGGACCCAGAAATAAGTAAACGACGAGTCCTATCCTTGGTCTTTGTGTAGGAGAGCAGACAGGGTTTCCACCCTTAGGCTCAGCCGTGGCGCTATAGGTGACGACTGGGGTTTCTTGGAGATGGGAACTCTTTATAAAGGGAAAGCGTGAAAGTGGGCCTCCAGTGCCGGGGGTGGGTGATTTGGGCATAAGGAGTGCCCTCCCCATATTTAAGATAGAAAGAGCGTTTTCTGCAAAATCCTCCTTGCAGGAACCTTGACACCCGGGGCTTTTCTTCAACTACCCATCCTTCTTTACACCTGCTGCTCCTTAGGTGTCAATCTGGAGATTTACGCTTTTTGACCTTTGCCCCACTAGCTCCATACAGACGGTGAATGGTTGATGCTTTAATCTGATCAAAATTGGCTTGGTCTGGTGATTGTTTTAACTACTTCTTTATAGCTGTATCTTAGACTTTGCAATAGAAAAGCATTCAACTTGCTAGTTTTCCTTCTGTTTATTTTCCTCATCCCTATCATCTTCCTAAATTGATCCTTCTAATATTTTGTTGATGATGGCATCTTGATGTAATGATTTCAGTGGCTGGCAGCTCTGTTTAGGACAGTTATCCTTTTGTGCCTCTGGGCTATGGTACTCCCACCCCTGCATGAGCAAGCTGGATTGAAATGGAAGGAGAAGCCTATTGTGAGAGTGTAAAATTGTCCTTTGTTGGTGGAGAGGCATGAGATTTCTTCCAGCAGTTTCTGGGCAAATGGCAGTGGAGTTTAAGATGCTGCGTTCAAAGAACTGAGATCTGGAAAAAGAAACAAAATTAAACTGGCAGAGAAAACACTGCTTTTCAAGGCTTAATAGCTAAACCGTGTTTTCCATGAACTTTGCTCTCTAATCTTTGAACATCTTTTTATCATTCTTAGTACTTTTATCAACCGTTTATTAGTTCTGATAAAAAGTTTCATTGATACAGTCAGTTGAAGCAAGACACTAAAATGTTCGTGGATTTCATTTGTCAAAAAGTAGATTCTCACCTTGCTCAAATAGCTGGAAAATGAATGCTTTTCTTTAAGTTCCAGAGGCTAATGAATAAAGAACAATTAACATACTTTTCTCCCAGCTCATTTAAATTTTAGGAAATGTGGCTGTGAAGGAGGTAAGCCACTTCCCTCTTGGTACCAGTGGCTGAAATATACAAATGAAGTATTTTTGAGGATTAATATAATAACTAACAGATACAGAATGCTTCTTGGGAAATATAGGACTGTTCTAAGCCTTTGGAAAGTCACCGTCACTATTATCCACACTTTATAAATGAGGAAACCGAGGCACAGAGCCGTTAAATAACATGCCCAAGGTCACACATCTTGAAGGTGGCTGAGCTGGAATTTGAATTATTGAGGCTATATACAAGTTTCCACATCAAGGTCTGTCTGGAACATGGCTTTACCACATTTTGCAATGATTTTAGCACTTATATGTCATTCGCTCTTTGCTCATTCTTGCAATAATTCGACACACGATAACTGCTGGGAAGGAGAGATAGGGGGGCCTATGCCATCACAGACTATGACCAGGAGATATGGTCAGATTGGGGATCTCCCCAGGAAAGTCTTCTCAGAGGAAGAGGGACAAATTGTGCATTACAATGAGGTGAAGAGGCAAGGAGAGCATTTGCAGAATAACTTACCATGAGTCTTGTTTGTTTACACGATGTATTTCACCTGTAACCCCAGAGCAAAGTACTCCTGTTTTATATCATGAAAACAAAGTGAGCGGTAGAAAGCAGATAGCTAAGAAGTCAAACCTGAGAAATAGAAAAAACAGAGAGCCAGGGAAGCCGCACGAACATCTGGGGTACCTCGCAATCAGAGCTATTGGTGGCCACCTTTCAGGGGGTGGAGAAGATAGAGGTTATACGTCCTTATCTGTTGAAATGTGAAGCTTTGAAACTCCTTAGAGACTCATTAGTCTCTGAGACTTTTTGGTCCCTTTTTCCTACAGTAAGACCAACAGTCTGCTTATTCTTTCCAGTTTATTTATAAATGTGTGACTAGTAAAGAAAGGAGAGCAACATGAGCTGGGCTTTGGAAGAATGGAAGGAGGGCCTGCCCACCAGAGCTCTGCAGAAAATCCAAGAGCTGGAAGGCCAGTTGGACAAATTGAAGAAAGAGAGGCAGCAAAGGCAGTTCCAGCTGGAGACCCTCGAGGCCGCACTGCAGAAGCAGAAACAGAAGGTATCCCCCAAATGCTGGCTTTTAAAACCGTTCACTCAGTATTTGCATTGTTTGACCTTGGTCTGAAATTTCCAGAAAAATTAGCGCTCTCTTTGGGTGGCAATCCGACCCTCTCCTTTTTCTTCAGCCTCTGCCCCTCATTTCTCCTTACCTGCTAATATCGAGGGCTGCTGAGTTCTTTTTTAATTCCATTTGGGACCACACGTGGGAAATTGCTTTTGTATTCTGTACCAACATGGCCGGATTCTCTGACTCCGAATCTGGGGGCCATTATTAGGGTGCTTTGTGGTCCAAATGGATATTGCTTCCTGAGGGTGGGCTTTTCACGATGGTATTCCTGGACTACTTCTCTTGTGGGCTAGGAAATGAAAACTAAAACAGTGTTTCTTCCTTCCCTCTGCATTAGCCAACAAGCTGGTGGTACAGTCATGGCTTCTAAAATGGCTTTGCTAGTGGGAGAATTTTTACAACAACTTAGTTCAGCGGCCAAACTTTTTTTTTTTTTAAGATTTTATTTATTTAGGTGGGAGAGAGAGAGAGGGCGGCGGTGGGGGCAGAGAGCGCACAAGTCGGGGGAAGGAGCAGAGGGACAAGCAGACTCACCACTAAGCAGGGAGCCCTACCTAGGATTCGATCCTAGGACCCTGAGATCATGACCTGAGCCAAAGGCAGACGCTTAACCGACTGAGCCACCCAGGCACCCCACACTTTAAAATGAATTACTAAGGAGATTTATAGGGGTTTTTTTTGGTTTGTTATACTTGAAAGAACATTAAACCCTCCCTTTCCAGGAAGGATACTTTTAGCCCTGACCAAAGACAGTGTAATTCCTGACTTTGTAGAACTTTCCTATCTACAAGCTTCAAAGTGAGGTCATTTAAAATAATCTGTGTTCGTGGGGAACCTGGGCGGTGCAGTCAGTTAAGCATCTCACTCTTGGTTTCCACTTAGGTCATGATCTCAGAGTTGTGATATCGAGCCCCTGTCAGTCTCCGGGCTCAGCATGGAATCTGCTTGGACTTTTTCTTTTTCTCCCTCTCCCTCTGCCCGTGCTCGTGCTCTCTCTCTCTCTCAAATCTTTAAAACATTTTTTTTGTGTGTTTGTGAAGAAACACTGACCTGTAGATTACAGCAACTACGTCTCAAAATAATAATAATAATAATCGGTGTTGCACTCAGATTTACAAATACTTGATAAATTCCCAAAGTCGAGACCTATTTCTTTCTGGACGATTTCTGTTAGGTTGAGAATGAAAAAACAGAGGGCGCCAACCTCAAAAGGGAGAACCAAAGCTTGATGGAGATATGTGAGAATCTGGAGAAGACCAAGCAGAAAATTTCTCATGAACTTCAAGTCAAGGAGTCACAAGTGAATTTCCAAGAAGGGCAGCTGAACTCCAGCAAAAAACAAATAGAAAAATTGGAACAGGAACTGAAAAGGTAATTATTTTTGAGTGGTATTAATGTGGATATCCTTTATATGTGTTCATTGGATCCTTTTATCTTTTCCTTTGATGATGTAATTTTACGTTGCAATCATTTTCGCAATGAAATAAACAATGACTTGAGAAAAATTAATTCTTCTGTACTTCAGTCCTATCATGGCCTGGCTCAGTAGTACGTATATTCATTAAATGGCTTCTCGCTTATTCATTTATTCATTCAAGATATATTTATTAAGCTGCTTCATGGGCCAGATGCTGTGTTTATTACTGGATGATATAATATTAAATAATACCAAATCTCCCAATAGCGAGTACTAGAAGATGGAGGGGAGTTAAGCATGGCTAATACTGATGGCTTATGTTTCTTCCTCTGAGTGGAAAAGCTGTTATAGATAATGAGACAGAACTAGGGAATTTCAGGGGCACCTGGGTGGATCAGTGGGTTGAAGCCTCTGCCTTCAGCACAGGTCATGGTCTTGGTCCTGGGATCGAGCCCTGCATCGGGCTCTCTGCTCAGTAGGGAACCTGCTTCCTCCTCTGTCTCTGCCTGCCTCACTGCCTACTTGTAATCTCTGTCCATCAAATAAATAAATAAAATTAAAAAAAAAAAAAAAAGAACTAGGGAATTTCAAAAGACCTAGGAGCACTGAGGGCCCAGTTGAGGTTGGAGACCAGGAATTTGTAACAGGACCCGTCTATAGAGTTGTTTGCCCCACCCCCCCCACCCCACCTCCTTTTAGCATCTGGGTTGTAAATGCTGAGAATATGAACAGGAGGATTGACTTAGGGTTGTTTTTAGCCAGGGTAATGGGATGGAAGACGGTGGAATGATTGGGGGTGCTGAGAAGAGGGTGGTTAAAATCGTGTGCCATGAAATCTAGGCTGGAGAGGGAAGGAAGTGTACTCAAGAAGAGTTTCCTCCTGAGGTCCCCATCTTCCATCTTAAGCATCACATAACCAGTTTGCCAAATCCTCAAACAATTTGAGACATTAATCAAAATAAATCTAGTGGGACCAAAATACACTAGCTTATAAATGGTATTTTCTTATTGCAATAGTGGAGTTTTGTCAAAATACCAAGAAGTAGTACAGGCAGGAAGCAAAGTGGATGTTAGCAGATTGTCCCATTGTTGATTCTGCTAATACACACCCAGAAATTTAAAAATAAAAAAAAATTTTCATTTTGAAATAACTTTAGATTTACAGAAACAGTTGTTAACATCTTACATAACCAAAGTGCAGGACCAAACCAGAAATAAACATTGATTCAGTACTATTAACTAAACTATGGACCTTATTAGAATGTCACTTATTTTCCAGTCACAATCTGTCTCTGTTCTAGACTCGGATCTAGGATTGCACATGATATTTAGTTGATATTTTCTTAGTCTCTTTCTAAGCTGTGACAGTTTCTTGTTTTTTATGTCGTTGAAATTGTTGAAGAGTCTGATAGAGTCTAATAGAGTCTGCTCTATTGTAGAGCAGTCCTCAAGTTAGGCCTGTCGGCTGTTTTTTCACTGACGAGATCACAGTTTTTCAGCAGTGGCACAATTCACATCTGGGACTGGATGGTCTTTTGCTGAGGAAAGCTGTCTTGTGCGTTGTGGGATACCTAACAGCATTTCTGGCCTCTACCCACTAGATGCCATCCACCTGCCTGTTTTGATAATCAAACATGTCTCCAGGCATCGCCAAATGCCTTTGGGGAGGTAAAATCATCTTGGATTGAGAACCACTGGGTCAGATTGAGGTTATGAGTTTTGGGTGAGAAGACCACAGAAGGAGCGATGTGCCTTTCTCAGTGTATCCTTGTAGAGGATACGTGACCTAATACAACTTTTACCCTGATTCCCTGGCTGATTAATAAATATCATGATACCAAGAATTTTTTTTCCTAACGTAGCTGCAATAATCTTAATTCTACTTACCTCTCGAATAAATTTTTGCAAGTTAAAACACTTTAAAATTACTCTTATTTGTTTTCCTGTGAAGATAATTTAGGTACACAGAAATATCTTCCTAATTTTGGTTCTTACCCACATAGGAAGGTGGCTCTCTTATAAGTTGTATGTTAGAATGATAAATAACTTCTGTCTCCTTGAATTTTTTCGTTTTCTTGTTTACTGTCTGCCATACCAGACTCCATGAGACTAGGGACCTGGTCAGTCTTATCCGCGTTCCCCACGCACCTGGCAGGCCCTCAAATATTTGTCAAATGAATAAGTGAGAGACAAGTAGTTGTTTTTGGAAAACAGATGCCAAGGAAGTAGGAAGTTTACTTTATGAATGCCAGAATAGTTTTCTTTGAAAGCATATTTTGGCTGCTGGTTTTAAAAATACTGATTTTCTTTTTATTTATTTTTAAAGATCTTATTTATTTGAGAGAGAGAGCAAGCTGAGGGAGAGGCAGAGGAGGAGAGAGAGGGAAAGAATCTCAAGCAGGCTCCCCGCCAAGTGTTGTGCCCCATGTGGATTCGATCCCTTGACTCAGGGATCCTGACCTGAGTGGAAACCAAGAGTCAGTTGCTTAACTGGCTGAGCCACCCAGGCTCCCTAGAAATACTGGTTTTAATAATTTAGACAGAAATGTTTGTATTTTTAACATTTTAGGTAAACATATTTTTGTATACATGTCTGTATTGCAAAGTGACATTTGGTGGGAAGACTTGCAGATCTAAAGTGCAGAGTTGTGTGGGATACCTGGCAACTTGGTTAAGTGTTAGCTTTATTATTATCAGTTGTTATTGTTGGGGTTAGGATAGCACATTTAGTTTAGAAGTATTTTTATTACCTGTGATGTAGATATAGATGTTTATAAACATTTACAAACTATATAAACCTCAGACTGTAAAAACTATTAAGAATACAGTTTTCCAGAATATAAAAGCTATAAACTACAACAACTTTTGAGTGTATTCAAATTCCCACTGGTAACCTTCAGGTGCAGGCTGAAACTTACCTTCTCCAGCAGTGGCCACTGATCAGGTTTCTGGAAGGTCTCAAACAAGTTAGTCTGGACTATTGGAAATGTTGGTAAAAACTGTTGAGTATTGACAATCCCATAGTTAAACCCAGCAGAAAGATGCTTAATTTCGTGCTGTTTTTGGTGGCGTTTTTTTTCTTTATAGGAAATAGAAATAAAGGTTTATAGGACCTTAGAGGTTTATAGGTTTTTTCCTTTATAGGAAATAGGAGAAATAAAGGTTTATAGGAATAAAGCAGGGTATAGTTTTATATTTTAAATAAACTTTTTTTTCTAATGAAAGGATAGATAGAGGGGGATGAAATGTGAATTTGAGAGGAAAAAGAAACACTGAGTCTACAAGGTTTTTTAAAATTCATCTCTAAAATCACCAAATTTGTCACACCTTTGGTAGTCTGTAGACCTACACCATTCATCATGGTGGCTACTGGCTACATGTGGCTGTTATGTGCTTGAAATGTGGCAATTACAAATTGAGATGTGACAGGGGTGCCTGGGTGGCTCAGTCTGTTAAGCATCTACCTTCAATTCAGGTGATGATACCAGGGTCCTGGGATCAAGTCTTGCATTGGGCTCCCTGCTCAGCAGGGAGTCTGCTTCTCCCTCTCTTTCTGTCCCCTCTCCTGCTTGTGTTCTCTCTCTCTCTCTTTCTCTCTCTCTCTCAAATAAAATCTTAAAAAAAAATCAAATTGAGATATGCTATAAGTATGCAATGCATACCAAATTCTGAAGGTTAAATAGAAAAAAATGTAAAATATCTCAATAATTTTAGTGTTGACTGCAAGTTGAAATGATGATATTTTAAAAATATGGAGTTAAATAAAATACTAAGATTAAATTCATTTGTTTCTTGTTACTCTTTACATGTTAGTAGAACCTTTCTATTGGACAGTGCTGTTACTTACCAGGAGCTTAAATCTGATTATTTGATTTGTAGAGCAGTCCTTTTTAGCCCAGACATTGCTTTTTCCTCCCACACTGAGGTTGGAGCTGAGTGGGGCTAGGGCACTGTGTCACTTCCCTCACTCCTTGTTTTGAGCGTCATGTCCATGAGAAAGAGACTGCTGCTCATCATTAGCTCTTCTATGGGGTATTCATTTCATTTCTTGTGTTGAGCTAAAATCAGAGACATTACAGACTTGTGAGAATTGAGTCCTCTTAACTTAGGTTGTTTGATTCTGAAAGGTGCTCAGAACTTAAGTGATAGAAATATTCTGTGCATATATACAACATATAGCTTACTTTTCCCATTTCTTTGTGACTTTCTCCAGCCCTGTTTTCTCTAGATGCATTATGTTAACTTGATTTTTGTGTCTCTGTTTTTAAAGATTTTATTTATTTAACAGACAGATATCACAAGAAGGCAGAGGGGCAGGCAGAGAGACAGAGAGAGAGAGGGAAACAGGCTCCCCGCTCAGCAGAGAGCCTGATGCAGGGCTCGATCCCAGGGCTCTGGGATCATGACCTGAGCTGAAGCCAGAAGCTTTAACCCTCTGAGCCACCCAGGCACCCCTTTGTGTCTCTGTTTTTTTTTTTTTTTTTTTTTAAATGTCATAAAATACATGGCAAGTTTATGTTTTTATAATGACTTAATATCACAAGTGATGTCATTCAGTTTTGTGATTTGAGCCCATTTTTTAGTGATGTTAATTTCTTCCTCTGCTTCTGAAGTTCTGGGTTTTTTTGTTGTTGTTATTTGTTTGTTTTTAAATATTCCTGTGTCTTTCTTTGCCTTGGAGTAAAAAATTTGCTGAGAGTACATTCCCAACCTCCCAGCCCTATAACCATAGTGTCATTACAGACCTTCATCATAGCTTTTGTAATATTGCAATCATAGGTTTATATTTCTGTTTCCCTAACCAGACTGAGTTCCTTTGAAGAGGGGGAACTGAGTTTGGGTCTGTCCCATAAGTTAGTTCTTATGAAATGTCTGTTGGACCAAGGAAGTGGTAAGAATTCTCAGAGGGTGGGGTTTTTATAAGTTTATTACTCTCTGGGAACAGGTGGTGCTAGTGTTTGGCAGCATTTGCTCTGATCTGATCTTCTGGGTCCTTTCCTAACAGGTGCAAATCTGAACTTGAAAGAAGCCAACAGGCTGCACAGGCTGCGGATGTCTCTCTGCATCCGTCCACGACACCACAAAAAATCTTTGCAACTCCACTGACACCAAGTCAGTATTATAGTGGTAAGGATTATTTCCCTTCATTGCTCTTTGACTGGGATCTTAATTCTGCCAAAGAAATCACATAATTCATCTTTGAATTCAACTTTTAGCTTGGGCATTAAAAAAATAAACCTTTTAATTTGGGCCTTAATGGGCTACATACCCATTTGTGTATCTGTGTAGTGGAGCCACCCACTTAAGCCTTTCAACTTTTCATTTTAGCCTGGAGTGTGTTTTAAAAAAAAAATCAGGTTCAGAATATTCAAACCCAGCGTCTGTTTACTTAGTGTACTGCAATATTCATTTCCAAACTATTACGATGATTGTTGACCTGTGAATTTCTTTACAAAATCAATGACCAAAGTAAAACTGTATCTCATTGTCTTTGTTTAGGTTCCAAGTATGAAGATCTAAAAGAAAAATATAATAAGGAGGTTGAAGAACGAAAAAGATTAGAGGCAGAGGTTAAAGCCTTGCAGGCTAAAGTAAGTTAATGATGGGTCTTTTCAGTGGAGTATGTAGTTGAACAAGTACTTTGATAAACAGGAGTCCAAGGTTAGAGAAAAATCCGGTTCATGTAGAGCTTGACACGTTTTTCTTACATTGAGAAGGTAAAGTTCCTGGCTGATTACATTAGTTATAATTACTTGTTGGTTTTAAAAGCAAGTAGAAGCAAAAAGTAGTGTGGGGAGATCAGTTTATCCCTAGACAATAGATGTTCATCAAATTCTACAGAAATTGGAGCCATAGGGGCGTCTGGGTGGCTCAGTGGGTTAAGCCTCTGCCTTCGGCTCAGGTCATGATCCTGGGGTCCTGGGATTGAGCCCCGCATCGGGCTCTCTGCTCAGCAGGGAGCCTGCTTCCCTTTCTCTCTCTCTGCCTGCCTCTCTGCCTACTTGTGATCTCTCTCTCTCTGTCAAATAAATAAATAAAAATCTTTAAAAAAAAAAAAAAAGAAATTGGAGCCATATAATTATTTCCCTATGGAGACGTAATGGTAAGGAGAGGGGAGGACCAGGGTAATTCTAGACATTCACTAGCTGGCCTTATCACCTGGAGGCCATTGGCTGCTTCCCATTCAGTCCTTATGGAATGTACTGATTGCCACGAGGGACATGGGGTTTAAGGGTCATTATTTATGAAATATTTATTTAGAGGAGAGAATTATCAAGATAATCTCCCCAATTCTATTAAGTAAGTTACAGAGACTCAAATTTTAAGCTCCATTTTGGTATGGGTAGATAGGCAGAGGGGTGGGTGACGAGGTTTGTTTGAATGTCAGCAAAAGAAACAAAATGCAGGTTTCAAAAACCCCTGCTTCTAGTTTAGGGACTGACCCACATATACCTGGTATCTGTAGAATTTACCTTTAGCATTTCCGCTTGTGTGATATCACTTGCTACAGAAAAGGCGGTGGGGGGAGAAAAACAACAACCTAAATCCCAGTTTTGCACTTTATGTATTTGTGCTAACCATAAGAACTCGCTGAAATGGGACAATTCAAACAGCTTAAGGCAGGATTTCTAAGTAAGATACTTATGTACTGAGGATCACGAAGTACCTGTGAGAGCTTGACCCTTTAATTATTCTCCTGCCTTTAACCCTTGTTTGGAGATCACTGGGATTCTGATATGTAGCAAAAGTATTGGTTCTCACGGTGGAGTAAAAATTAAACAGTAATTCTCTGGTTTGTTTTAGAAACATCATGTGTTTTGTGATCAGTTCAGTCATTGGTGCCCACTTTCCTTCTGACATTGATTCCCATAGTTTTCTTGGTGGAGAAATTTGAGTCTGCAAACACGAAACCTCTCTGTGTGGCAAAGAAAAGATTTTGCTATAAAAAAATTTAATGCACCGGGGCACCTGGGTGGCTCATTTGTTAAATGTCTGCCTTCAGCTCAGGTTATGATCCTAGGGTCCTAAGATCGAGACCCGCATTGGGATCTCTGCTCAACAAGAAGCCTGCTCCTACTTCTCTCACTTCCCCTGCTCCTGTTCCCTCCTTCGTTGTGTCTCTTTCTGTCAAATAAATAAATAAAATCTTTAAAAAAAAAGATGAATGCACCATCTATAATCATGTCTTGATATTAGTCAGAATGGAGGTAAAGAGAACAAAAGAAGGAGATAAGGGGATTATCTGATGAGGACTGAGAAATATATAGACTTGTTGAATCATTGTACACTTGAAACTAACATAACGCTGTATGTTAACTATACTTGAATTAAAAAAATAAGGAATTCAGAGCAATTGCAAATCCACAAATGTGTGTTACATAAAACACCTTATATGACATTTTTTGGGAGTGGTATGGTGGAAAGTGAGATTCTTGAAAGAATTCTTTAGGTTAATATTTAGTTTCGATCCTCTTTGTGCAAAGCTAGGGGAGGAGGTGACCAAGGATAGGCCAAGGACACCAAATTTCAGAACTCAAAATGATAGTGAATACTCACTTGTTTTTAATGGACTATATGAGAGATACAGAATAAATATAAAAACTGAGCCCATTTTAATAGATTACTGCCTTAAGCTTTCAGTGCTGAAGTGTAACCATTAGTTCCTTCCCTAGATACTGCAACCTTATGGTTCCCTTGACTTGATGAACATTCTTTCTTGGTATGCAGTGGGAAGTGGTCATTTCTTGGCATTATGTCCGTATGCTCTATCTGACAATAACCTTGAATATTGAGATGTTTAAGGGGCCCTAAAGAGTTTCTGTCTTTACAGAAAACGAGTCAGCCTACTCCCCAAAACACAATGAATCACCGGGACATTGCACGACATCAGGCTTCCTCATCCGTATTCTCGTGGCAACAAGAAAAGACCCCAACTCGGCTTTCATCGAATGCGCTAAAAACTCCGATTAGGAGAGAGTTCTCTGCATCTCACTTCTCTGGGGAACAAGAGGTGACTCCAAGTAGATCAACTTTGCAAACAGGGAAAAGAGATGCTAATGGCAGTTTCTGTGATAATTCGAGCAATTCTCACCTTTTGGACCAATTAAAAGCCCAGAATCAAGGTAACTTTGTGAGCTAAATTAAATTGAAGTTAAATTTTCCCGAGATAATTTCCAAGGTGATTCCAGAAGTTTATAGTCCTAGAAGGTACTTGTGTGTTCTGTTAGTTACATCAAAACTCAACCTCTCAATCTGGTGATGTGAAATACTGCTTTGGGGATAAAAGATACCATAGTTCTGGAATGTACCTTTATTTGTACTAGAAAGCTGGTACCCAGAAACTTTCAAACGTAGTCTTGAGTGACTTTGTCTTTCTAGAAGTAGAGTGAGTAGGTCGGTTACAGTAGCCTTGCCCCATTCTTCTTTTCGGGCTTCTCTCGTGGCCCATGGAGCAAGCCTGGGGTCTGGCAGCTTTGGCCAGAGGTGTGGCCCATGTCTGTGGGCAGCTTTGCTCTATACTGCCAGCTTGTCCATGTAGGAACCAACCTGTAACACTGGCTGGAGTATCACACCACAGCTGACAGCCAAGGGCACCAGGTGGTGTTTTGGAATCTACTGTGCAGAAGATAATTTCCAGTGCTATAGTATATTGCAAATCATTGACGGTGTTTGCTGGTGAGAATTGTCAAACTGCCAATGCCATTGGAACCAGTATTATATGTATGTAGGGGGAAAAAAAAAGAAAAAAAAATTATCGTTAATTTTGGCAGTATAGGAGACTCACACTGTCTTGATCTTTACTGGAGGTAAAACTACCAGAGAATACAGGAAGGTGAATTTTGCACTTCTTAGCACTCATTTGCATTGACACAAAACAAATACTAGTTTGCCAGCATATAAAACTAAGTAGTAATTTTAATGTGGAGTATCATACAGTATACAGTTTTTTCAGCCTCAATAAGACACTCCTCATGACTTTAGAAAACCATTTTCTTTCCCAAGTTTCTCTGAACACATTGGAAAATTTGTTTCACCTGCTTCCTATGGGATACTTGAATACAAATGACAATAGAGATTAACCATTGAATTAAATCGAATTAAAGTAGTTTCTGTGTTTAGTGTGAATTTATATTTATCCCACCAAAGATTTCAGAGCAGAGTAATAACATAAATGATACATTCTGAATTGAGCTATATTAATTTGTCAAAATTATATATTAATTAAAATGTGGCTTTTGTATGTCATTTAAGACCTAAGGAACAAGATTAGTGAGTTGGAACTACATCTGCAAAGACAAGAGAAAGAAATGAAAGGCCAAGCAAATAAATGTCAAGAACTCCAACTCCAACTGGAGAAAGCAAAAGCAGAATTAGTTGAAAAAGAGAAAATTCTGAATAAAAATAGGGATGAACTGGTGAGATCAACAGCACAGTATGACCAAGCATCAACCAAGGTACTGGACTTCTCATGTGTTGTTGAAAACCTACATTTTATCATACAGTTCTTTGGAAATTTTTTTCTTAAAATACTTCAACACTAAAATTTTTGAAATGTTAGTAATGAACCTCATTAATACATACTAGGCGGTATTGATGCAATTGAACTAGTAAGTTCTTTTAGAGTTGGGCAGATGTGGGGTGAAATCCAGACTGCATGTTTTCCCAGCAAAGTGACTTGGGCAAGTCACTGGTCTCTTGTCCATCTAAGAGGGTGGGGAAGAATAAAGATCATGTATATATGGCACTTGACACATATAAGAGGAGACTAAGTAATGGAGCTTTAAAAGAAGCAGGGACACCTGGGTGGCTCAGTTGGTTAAGCATATGCCTTCTGCTCAGGTCATAATCCCAGGGTCTGGGGATTGAGCCATGCATTGGGATCCCTGCTTAGCAGGGAGTCTGTTTCTCCCTCTGCCTGACGCTCCTGTGCTTATACTCTCTCTCTCTCTGTCTGATAAATAAATACAGTCTTTAAGAAAAAAGAAAGAAAGAAAATGTGAGACTTTAAGAAGCACTCAAGAGGGCAGGGAAGCTGGTAGAGTCAAAGAGTTTTTGAGGTTTATGCTGAGAACCTTGAAATTAATCCTATTAGATCCATGTCTGATGTGGGCCTAAGGAATTTACTTTTAATAAACTCTAGATATTTCTAAGGCAGCAGGTAAGAAGCACTGTAGTAGGTAGACTTATATCGTCTGTTTGCCTTGTGAGGAGAGGTTCTTTCTTTCTTTTTAAAATTATGTTAAGATAATTGTAGATTTACATGTAATTGTACAAAATAGTAGCTTATTAATATGGTGGGTTACATTGATTGCTTTTCAGATATTTGAACAAGCTTTGTATCCTTGGAATAAAACCTACAAGACCATGGTATATAATTCTGTTTATATATTTCTAAATTTTATTTGCTGATAATTCGTTGAGGATTTTTGTGTCTATGTTCACGAGAGATATTGGTCAGCTGTTTTCTATTTTTGTTCTTTCTTTAGTATTTGTATCAGAGATCATACTAGCTTCATGAAATGAATTGGGAACTGTCATGATTTTGTGGGTCATGAGATAAAGCTCCACGTTGGGCTCTGCACTCAGTGTGGAACGTTCTTGAAATTCTCTCCCTCTCCTGTTTCTCCTGCTCATGCACTCTCTCAAATAAATAAGTCTTTAAAAAATTACAAATTTAATTTTTAAAATAGATATATAGCTCCTAAAATTATTTATTTCATACTGGATGAGTTGGGATAGCTTGTGTTTTTTGAGGAAATGGTCCATTTTATCCAAATTTTTAAACTTAAAAATGTAGTTTTTGTAGTATTATTCTTTTGATGTTGTTCAGTGAGGTGATATTCTCTTTCTGATATTTATGCCATTTTCTCTTTGCCAATCTTGCTAGAGATGTGTCAATTTTGTCAATAATGACAATAAAATTTGTCAGTTTATTGATCTTTTGTTGATCTTTCCAAAGAGTCAGCTCTTTGGTTCATTTATTTTCTTTTTTCAATTTTATATATTTTTGCTCTGTTATTTCCCTCTGCTTGCTTTGGGTTTATTTTGCTCTTCTTCTGGGTTGTTGAGGTGGGGAGCTTAAATGATTGATTTTGAGACTTTTCTTTTCTAATGTAGACAATTAAAGCTATAAATTTCCCTTAGTACTGCTTTAGCTATGTCCTACAGATTTTGATATATTGTCTTTTTACTCTTATTCCATTCTGTGTATTTTTATTTGCTTAAGACTTCCTCTTTGCCCCATGAATTACTTAGAAATACCTTACTAAATTTCCAAGTGTTTGGAGATTTTCTTCTTCCTGTTATTGATTTCCATTGTGTTCAGAGAACATACTGTATGATTTCAAATCTTCTAAGTTTGTTGAGGCTTGTTTTATGGCCTAAGACAATGATCTACCTTGGTATATGTTTCATGGGCACTTGGGGGAAAAAGTATATTCTGTTGTTGGGTGAAGTGTTCTCAAATTATCCTTAGCCCCAAATTATCTGTTGGTTGATGGTGTTGTTGAATTCTATATTTATGCTCGTTTCCTGTCTATCAGTTGTTGAAAGAAGGATGGTGAAAGTCTTCCATGATTGTTGATTTATCTATTTCTCCTGTCTGTTCTCAATTTTCACTTCACATATTTTATAGCTTTGTTGTTTGGTGCATAAACATTTAGGATTGCTGTGTCTTCTTGGTAGATTGACTTTTATCACTATATAATAGCCCTCATTGTTCCTGGAAATTTCCTTCATTCTCAAGTCGACTTTTTCTTTTCGTTTTTTTTAATTTAAGATTTTATTTATTTATTTGATAGAGAGACAAGGAGAGAAGGAACACAACCAGGGGGATTATAAGAGGGAGAAGCAGGCTTCCCACTGAGCAGGGAGCCCAATGCAGGGCTTGATCCCAGGATCCTGAGATCATGACCTGAGCCGAAAGCAAATGCTTAACGGCTGAGCCATCCAGGTGTCCCAAGTCTACTCTTTCTGATATTAACATAGCCACTCCAGCTTTCCTTTAATTTTGCATAATGTATTTCCTTCTGTCTTTTGAGTTTCAGCCTATCTTTTTATTATTATATTTGAAGTGAGTTTTGTATAGACAGGATATAGTTGGGTATTTTTTTTTTTTAAGATGTTACTTATTTATTTGACAGAGAGACAGTGAAAGAGGGAACACAATCAGGGAGAGAGAGACAGGGAGAAGTAGGTTCCCCGCTGAGCAGGGAGCCCAATGTGGGACTTGATCCCAGGACTCTGGGATCACTACCTGAGCCTAAGGCAGATGCCCAGTGACTAAGCCACCCAGGCACCTGTGTATATACATATTTTTCAAAGATTTTATTTATTTATTTGAGAGCAAGAGAGTGAGAGAGAGCATAAGAGGGGAGAAAGTCAGAGGGAGAAGCAGACTTCCCATGGAGCTGGGAGCCCCGTACAGGACTCCATCCTGGGACTCTGGGATCAGGACCTGAGCTGAAGGCAGTTGCTTAACCAACTGAGCCACCCAGGTGCCCCAAGTTGGCTATATTTTTTGATCCATTTTCCACCATCTGTCTTTTAATTAGCTTGTTTAGGCCATTTACATTTAATGTAATCATTGATTGGTCATGGTTTAAAACTGCCATTTTTTTGTTTTCTATTTCTTTTTTTGTTTTTTTGTGTTACTCAAACATTTTATAGGATTTCATTTTAATTTATCTAGAGTTTTTAGATATGTTTCTTTGTAGAGCTTTTCTAGTGACTGCTCTAGATAATACATTATATATACACATCATTTATCAGTCTGTTGGTGTTGTCATGTAAGCAGTCCTAAGTCATTACAGAAAATTTATTGTTCTTTTCATCCTTTTACCCTCCCCTAGTTATAATACAATTTCTTTAAGTGTTTACTCTACCTACATTTAGAACTACATCAGATGGTATTATAATTTCTGCTTTATTCCTGTTTTTCCTTCTTTCCTGATTCGTTCCAGTGTTCCTTCTTCATTTCCATTTTTTTAGAGAACTTCCTTTAGCCATTTTTTTTTTTTTTTTTTTTTTTTTTTTGAGTTTGGTCTATTGGCCACATATTCTCTTAGTTTTCCTTTCTCTGGAAATGTCTTGATACTTCATCCTGGAAGGTGTTTCCTCAGGATACAGGGATTCTGGGTTGACTGTTCTCTTCTTTCAGCACCATCATGTTTTCCCCTTGGATTCCAAAGTCCCTAGTCACTCAGTCTCTTCCTTCAGAGTTTTCTTAATGTTTGTGCAGAGTTTTGAATTGTCAATGGAAGTAATAGAGAAATGTCTAGGTTCATTTTTTAGACATTCTCCTAGTGCCATGCTTTGCACAAAATATTGTTCATAAATACTGATTTGTTGTATGAGGGTGCAGTGGAAGGTCAATGGGACCATGACCTACCTTGACCTATATATTTATTTACTTTGTGTGGTCTGAGTATGTAGGTTGGTTTTTCAAGTTAGAAAGACTTGAATTTGAGCCCTGGTTCTGCCACATCCTTATTGTTTTGTTTTTGAATTCTCAGCCTCCACTGCCTAATCAATAAAATGGTGTTAAAAATGTCCATGTCCGGGGCACCTGGGTGGCTCAGTGGGTTGAAGCCTCTGCCTTCGGCTCAGGTCATGATCCCAGGGTCCTGGGATCGAGCCCCCGCATTGGACTCTCTGCTTGGCAGGGACCCTGCTTCCTCCTCTCTCTCTGCCTGCCTCTCTGCCTGCTCGTGATCTCTGTCTGTCAAATAAATAAATAAAATCTTAAAAAAAAAAAAGTCTGTGTCCTAGGATTGTTGTAAAGATTGAGATAACATTTTTAAAGGCTGTAGTGTAGTGCCTGGCACAGGGTAAGTTTATAATAATACATTCGTTATTATTCCATTGAGTTCCTTGTCATTTAAGCTTATTTTCAGTTGCATTTCCTGCCAACTCAGGCTTTCCTTTATATAATTAACTTATGCTAATATACTTTGTTTTACTGGTTTTGATGTGACAGGATCACTGAATCTTTGTTCTACCTAGCATTTTTGATAAAGTTTCTTCTTACCAGGTCATGAATTTAAACTTTTGACGAGGACAGTGCTGAGAACACAGCTCTGGCTTTCTATTAGAAACTTTCTTCCAGGGGCGCCTGGGTGGCTCAGTGGGTTAAAGCCTCTGCCTTCAGCTCAGGTCATGATCCCAGGGTCCTGGGATCAAGCCCCGCATCGGGCTTCCTGCTCAGCAGGGAGCCTGCTTCTCCCTCTCTCTCTGCCTGCCTCTCTGCCTGCTTGTGATTTCTGTCAAATAAATAAATAAAATATTAAAAAAAAAAGAAAGAAACTTTCCTCCAGGTTATTAAGACTCATTTTTTCAATGCTTTCTGGATTCCTTTTTCCCAGTGAGCAACAAATCTACCTAACTGATAATTCAGACTACCTTTCTCCCTCTAACCTCTAGGACCAGGTCCTAGGATAATAGGACCTGGTCAAATGTGTTGCTGAAATCAATTGTGCTTTGTTTATGCTGTTCCTTGACCTACCATTAGAATTACCCATTAAGTAAAATGGAGCTAATTTAATCAAAATCAGTACCATGTTCTTTTGTGAGTACATGCTATTCTAGTTGGCTTCTTTTCCAAGTATTTTCAAACTGTGTGGGATATAAAGTTTGAACTCACGTAGAAACATTGAGGCAGCAAACCTGGTGTTAAGCACCCACATTTCACAAATGAAAACTTGGGCCCAGGGTGCTGAGTGAGTGCCCAAGGTCATACACTACATATTTCCAAGGATTTTAGCTCTGGAAACTATTTTAGAACATTCATGATACCCAGTGGTCAGCTACTCTTACATGGATTGTGCATCTTCAACATCATAATATTATTGTAAAAATTTTAAATAAAATATAAGTATCTTCTAAGTGCTCTTTTTAAACCTGTTTTATAGTGGGAAAGTTACTGATTTTGAGATTAGTGGAATGTGTTGCAGTTTGAGGGACGACCAGCAGAGGGCACCAAGGGTTCATGCATCTCTTCCCTGCATGGTTTTTTTGGTTGTTTTTTGGGTTTTTTTTTTCCCCCCTGAGAATTGTCAACCACCACCATTTGGACAGTTATCTGAGCAGTTACTTTTATCTGGGTTGTTTCCTGATGCATCCCCCATGCCTAGCACAGTGCTTGACATATAGTAGGCTCTCGATAAATATTTGTTGGATTCTTATTTGTTATTATTATAAATAATTTCTTTAATACTTTTCTTTGGGGATTTAAAAATTTAAGAACAGTAAAGATAATGAAAAGGTGTCTTACTGTATTAATCTGAACCACTGGCTCAATTGTTTTTCTTGTTGAATTTGGTATATTTAAAGTTCTGATAGTTGGAAAATCATTTAGTCATTAATGACCAACTCTTTTTTTTTTTCATCTTTTGTTAGTTAATAATCATTGTCTGGTCTTCTGGCAAAGTATTACTTAGTGTTTTCTTTTCCTCCAATTTTTCTGTTAAATTTCTAGTGTTTCTAATAGTTCTGAATGAGATTATAGTGCTTCCCGGAGAAATACTTTAGAAGAGAGATTTGCCCAATTGGGGCACTTTTCTTTTAGACCAGGGAGTTCTCCCCAACACATATGACATGTTTTTAGTCTTCCCTGGAACTTTAGAGTTGTTTTGAGGATTTGAACACCGTGGGGAAAATTCAAAGGAATGGTTTTCAGTACTTGATGATTTAAGGCCATTTTGCTCCAATTTAATTTTAGAAGGACATCCTAAGTTTTTATTTAGTTCATGTTTTAAAATTTATCCTAAGCATATTGGGTATGTATAATGTATGTATAAATGTTCTTTGTGTTGCTTATGGCAGCTTGGTTAAAAACCAGTTGTGATATTCTCTGCAGTGCTGTGAACCTTCAGAAATTGAAAATGTCATAGTGGGAGCTTTGTGGAAAGAGGTTTTTTAATATTTAAAATTTCACCTATTATTCTTGCAACAGACTCTCATATGAGGGTCATGGGCACCCACTGATTATTCTACAGCTGTTAAATTACACAGGTCAATATCACCGCATTTGAGTGTCTCATTTCCATGCAACAAAATGTTAGATGAATCTTTATTCATTATTCAGAAACACTGATTTCTTTTTTCATAGTGCAAATTATGAAGTATTTCTTTAAATGGTCAAATATTTACATCTTTTCTAATACTTCCCAGATACAAACTTTTTGTGTGCTAAAATAATTAATAGCGGTTCTAATATTTGTTGATTATTTTATTTTATTCTATTCATTTGTTTTTTAAAGTTTTATTTAGTTAAGTAATCTCTACACCCAGTGTGGGGCTTCAACTCATAACCCCAAGATCAAGAGTCACAAGCTCTGCTGGCTAAGCCAGTGAGGCATCCCTGCTGATCCTTTAAAAATCAAACTTTTAGTGAAACAAAAACGTCAAAATACAGGGGCGCCTTGGTGGCTCAGTGGGTTAAGCCTCTGCCTTTGGCTCAGGTCATGATCCCAGGGTCCTGGGATTGAGCCCCGCATTGGGCTCTCTGCTCACAGGGAACCTGCTTCCTCCTTTCTCTCTGCCTGCCTCTCTGCCTACTTGTGATCTCTGTCAAATAAATAAACAAAATCTTAAAAAAAAAAAAGTCAAAATACAGATGATCTTGAACCAGATCTTATAACCAATTTTTCTAAAATTCAAAATATTTCTCACCTCGAATAACTTTGTATTGACCGTTTTTATTTGTTGTTAAGTGTACTTCATTGGAACAAAAACTGAAAAGATTGTCTGAAGATTTGAGTTGTCAGCGACAAAATGCAGAAAGTGCCAGATGCTCTCTGGAACAGAAACTCAAGGAGAAAGAAAAGGAGTTTCAAGAGGTAAGGTGAATGGCTTCACAAGGAGTTTGCATTTCGTAGTTTTGTCATTTGAAAAGCGTTGCTGTCACTTGGGGTGTTCTGCGAGAGGGGAACTCCTTTGTGAGGAACAGGTTCCCCGTATGATCCTTCACACTTCCATCTTTCAGTTTTCGATTGGAGAAGCGACTCAAGAGCTAGAATGTTCTTTTTTTATCTGTGTCCTCTGATTTCTTAGAGATTTGATACCAAGTAGGAAAGAATCCTGTCTCTTCTTTCAAAGACTCTCAGTTGTGGAGGAAGTTGTATCCTGTTCTCCACATGTTTCTAAAGGCTGTGGGTTGGTGAATACATTAGACAGGTAGTTGATGTGGTGGGGAAAGAAGCTGGCAGCCATGTTACGGGTGAAGACGCCTTTCTAGAAGTGTTGCTGCCAGTGGAAAGTGAGTTAGCCTGGCCGAGTGTATCCTATGGGTTGAGGCTCTCTAGTCTTTCAGTAAGAGCCCCTGGAGATGCAAGTCTGGTCTCCCGATGTGGTTATCAAAGTTAATTGGTGGCATATCCTTGCTCTCATTCTAAGTTATGAGTGTTATGATGTTTGATATCTTAAACCCCCTTTTTTTTTTTTTAGATTTTATTTATTTGACAGAGATCACAAGTAGGCAGAGAGGCACGTAGAGAGAAAGGGAGAAGCAGGCTCCCTGCTGAGCAGAGAGCCTGATGTGGGGCTCGATCCCAGGAACCTGAGACCATGACCTGAGCCGAAGGCAGAGGCTTAACCCACTGAGCCACCCAGGCGCCCCATTAAACCCCATTTTTGAGTGTCTTTGATTTCCTAGCTGAGTTGTCACCGTGGCGGCTCTGCTCTACTCCCTTTTGCCCCTGGACTTGCGGAAACAGAGATGAAGAATTTCAGACTGGGGCTGGGACTAAAGCTGGCTGGTCTCCATGTGGCCAACTGGCAGACTCCTCCTTCCTTCTGAAGGCCTGTATTTGATCACCGGGACCAGTGCTGAAGACAGTTTACATTTATTGTTAAGTGAATGGTCAGCCTGGCTTCCTCTTGTCTCCTGCTCTCTCAGCCAGCATGGCCTGCCTGTAGGAGGCTTGCCCACCCTGGCATCTCCTTGTCACCTGTCGGCAGTCCGACTGACATGTGTGCCTTTGGTGTTTCAGGAGCTCTGCCGTCAACAGCGCGCCTTCCAAGCCCTGGACCAGGAGTGCGCGCAGATGAAAGCCAGACTCACGCAGGAGTTACAGCAAGCCAAGAACACTCGCGACATCCTGCAGGCTGACCTGGATAAAGTAGGGAGCTGGCTTGTTTCTCTCCTCAGTTAGTCCCCGTTTTCCTTATTCATGCATTTTCTATACTGCAGCTGACATGGTGATGCTTTTAATGAAGAATGGCTCTAACCTCCCTTTCCTTACTTACCCAAGGAAGAGAGCAAACAGTCCTTCTGAGTCTGGGGTTTCTCATTTCCAGGAAGAGGGGAGTGAGTGAGGATCTCAGACTTGAATGTCTGTGCAGGGGTGTGATGTTCTGGTGGTTCTTGGGTGCGACACCAGATGGAAGCCCTCCCTACTAATTCATGCCCCCCAAACCGTCAAAGCACTGAAAACTATAATCCGTTACTTATTTAACACTTATTCCAAAAATGATCTCACCCATTTTATGGCTTTGTCTCTCATCTATATGATGACAACCCTTGTATTATTATCTTCAGCTGGGATGCCTGTCCTGAACTTCAGGCCTGCGGGTGTGTACCTGGTATTTCCACTTGCTGGTCCATCAGGCATCTCACACTTGGCAGGGTAATAGCTGAACTCCTGCTCCTTATATCAAACATGCTCCTCCCGGAGTCTTCCTTATCCCAATAAACAGCAATTCCATCCTTCACATCGCTGAGGCCAGATCAACATGTCGTCTTCAACTCTGCGTTTTCTCTCACACCTCAAAGGCTTCCATTAGGATTCTTCTGACTCTGCCTTTATTTACACACACGTGTGTGTATTTGTGTCTCTCTGTGTGCCCATGTATTTTTGCATATATGCGGATACTATCTGTATAGCTATATTTAAACCTTTTCATGTTAATATACAAAATTTACATAGGACAAATTTACAATTCCATAAATTATTATAAGGAGTGTTCTCTTAGAACTATTATCTGTGTCAGGGCCTAGAATCTTCTCAGCTACTCCAAGAAACCCTCTATGTGCTCCCTCCCTCCTTGCTAAGAATAAACCTGATTTGTATGACTTTTTTTAAAGGGAGTAAATATAAGTTATGTTTTACTGGTTTTCAGGTTTTTGAATAGAGATATGAACACTTATTCATAGTTATAGAATATAAAGTATGTATTTATACAAAATTTACCAATCTTATCTATTCTTTCCCAATCAGTGTATTTGTGTGAATTACAATACAAAATAGTGCTCACCCTGCAAGACACTGTGATAACCATACAAACCCAAATGAGTCCCAAATGAGGACTAGGAGTTGCCTGTAAAACCATAAACTCAGGTCCTGAGTAAATGAACACACCTTGAAGAGTATAGAGAAGACAAAAAGCTTGCTAGAAATGCATGTTTATACATTTTACTTAATAGGAAGTCAAGATACATATTTAAAATTATTGGATCAAGGAAAAGAGACTTAGGTTTATTATTTAATATTATAATATTAAGGCAACGGAAGAAGCCACTGTATTTTTTACTAAAATTTTGTAAATTGGAGGGGAGGTAGGTATTCCTGTATATGGGAATCCACTGATAAATCCTTAATGTTGTTATAAGATTGTTATTTCAATTCATGAAAGTAGCCATCAAAAGAATAAAAATAGAAATGGTAAAAGACTATATATAGAAAGAAG
Organism: Lontra canadensis; assembly: GCF_010015895.1. Classification (NCBI taxonomy): domain Eukaryota; kingdom Metazoa; phylum Chordata; class Mammalia; order Carnivora; family Mustelidae; genus Lontra; species Lontra canadensis. Next base: position 8,813,255 of record NW_022631018.1, on the reverse strand, counting down.
GATGGTGTTGGACAGAAATCAGTTTATTTCCTGCCATCCTGTGCGGTTGTATTAGTTTTTATTTAGATTACTATTATAATCATTTTAAACAATGGCACTGCATATTTATGAACAAATGATTATGTTCAATACATAGTTTTATAAAATCTACACCAACCGTGAGCTTTGCTTATTTCTGGACTATACTGTTAAGCAGTTTTGTTTTATTTTGGCTTTTGTCTATTTTTTATTTTTCCAAATAGTCCTGTGTAGTATGCTTTATTAATAAAATAAATATTAGATTGCCATCAACGACTGAAATGTTAAAACCCCTACTTGAGGAAATTGGTAGCAAACTCTTCTCTTCCATCCCTTCCTTCTGATTCTGTTATCTCCCTGAATTTCTGTCTAATGAACGTTGTTGTCCAGCTTTGTGTTTTATGCTGACTATGGCTACTGTTCACCACTGCTGGTCCCTGTCTGGTCTAAGACCATCATTTGTCATCTGGTTTACCATACTAGCCTCCTCACTTCTCTCCCTCCTTCTGGACTTGCTCCTCACAGTGTGTTTTCAACCAGCCACCAGAGTGAGTCTTGTAAAGTCTCAGTCCCAATTATGTCACCCCTCTATTTGCAACTGCAGTCACTTCTCGTCTCTCTCCTAGTAGGAGCCGTGTCCTTCCAAGGGTCTGCAGGACCTGGTGGGCTTCCCACCACCTCACTCATTGGTTTCCTCGCTGTTGGTGGAGCACCTTCCGCATGTGCCCTCCGGGGAAGTGTTGCGTCTGGAAGGGTGTGTAGGGCACGCACCTTTGCTTGCATAAGCTTTTCGCTCTAATGTCGCTGTATCAGTGACATCTGCTCTTGTCACCACATAGATTCCTACCCTCAAGTACTTTCGGCCTCCTTTCCCTTACTTAACCTTTCTCCATAGGGCACATCCTCTAATGTATGATACAGTGATTTCTTTCTTTTTATGTTGTCTTCCTTCCATCACTTAAATCTTTCCATGAGGACAGGCTTTTGTCTGTTCAGTTCCCAGCTCGACCTGCAACACGCAAACACTGAACACCAGAGCTTGGAAGCGACAGGCAGATCACAGGTGCTCATTCTTTTCTTGACTTGACCCATGGTGCTTGACCAGGTGACACATTCTGGTTTTTTTTATTATTATTATTTTTTAAAGATTTTATTTACTTATTTGAGAGCGTGCAGAGCAAGAGAGAAAGAGAAAGAGACAGAATGAGCATGAGCAGGGAGCCTGGTGTGCATCTCGATCCCAGGACCCTAAGATCATGACCTGAGCCAAAGGCAGATGCTTAACTGACTGAGCCACCCAGGTGCCCAGGGTGACACATTCTTGAGTTTACTCTGAGTATATCCGGTATTCACCTTTTGTCAGAATTCCAACTATCTCCTCAGGACTTGCTTCTTTGGTTCCTAAAATTAAGGTTCTCCCACTGAGGTAGAGTCTCATTTTATGGAAAATGCTGGTTAACTCTCAAATTTAGGACATAACCAAGTGGGACATGTTGACCTCTCTTAGTAGAGGAATGAGAGATGGGGATGTAGCCAAAATGGGAGCAGTGACATTCCCTGATATCTGTTGGTACTGGGAGTTCGTCCTCTAACCAGCGATCCAAGGTTGAGAGACAAAACAAAACCAAAACACCCTCCAAACAAATGAACAAACAAAAACTCCTTTCCCGGGATCAAAGTTTAACAACTTAAAAAAAAAAAAGTTTTTTTAAAGTTTAACATTTAACAGTTTTCAACTGTTTAATGGGCTTCCTCCAAGACCTTTTAAAAAAGGCCTTTTTTTGCTTTTTGGTTTTTATTTTGCCTGAGCCTTGCTTTTATTAGATGTTGTGTCGTATATTTACTTATTGTGTGGGTGGATGTTCAGGTTCCCAATATCTTCTTGTTCATCGTAGCCGCGGTAATAACATCCCTGTGTCACGTCATGGTGTTTCTGCAGGACACGATTCCACGCGTGAACTTGGCCATCTCGGGCACGTGTATTCTCCCTTCTGATCGATTCTGACAAACTGCCCTCCAAAAAATTGTAATGTACCTTCTCACCCGGTTGGTGTAAGAGAGGTCCTGGTTTTGCCTCTTCTTATTAATAGGAGAGGGTCCTAGTTTTATAAATTTTGCCAACCAAGGAGTGAAAAAGTCATCTTATCGTTGTTTCAATTCATGCTTCCGATTACCACTCAGGATGTTTCTTTCAGAGGTTGATTAGCTATTTGTGGGGTTTTTTTTGGTATAAAATTGTCTGTTTCTATTCTTTACTCTTAAAAAAATCAGTTTACTTTCTTCTAAATTAACCATAGATGTCCTTTGTTTGTTGTATCATGGATACGAAACTTTGAATCTGTCACACAGCAAATATGTTCTCTCAGTTTTGTTTCTTAGCTCAGCTTTTTGTTTTGGTTGTTTATTACTATTTCATTGTTTTCACTTTTGGGTGATCAAATTTGTTTATTTCCTCTATGGCTCCCTCCCCAAACCCAGCCCTTTTCCCTCTTCTATCTGCTATCCCCCAAATTGATCTGATGGTATCAGTGAAAACTATAATGCTGTATTCAGCTCTGACATAGATCACGTCTCACCCAAAATAGATGGTGTCAGTTCTTATATTCCATGACCATTTCACTTAAGAATAAATAAATAATTTAAAAAGTAAAGAACATAAAAACGAAACTTTGTCCTATTTCCTCTTTGCAGGTCACGTCAGGAAAGCACCAGCTAGAAAAAACTTTGGAAGAGTTTAAGCAGAAGTTCTGCAGAACTGAACAGGCCTTACAGGCAAGTCAGGTCCAGGAAAATGAGCTGAGGAGAAGCCGTGAAGTAAGTGAGGCATCAAGATGCGAATTTATCAACTATTTTGTGGGATGAAGTGGGAGGGTACAAGAGAATTCCTATGTTGTTTCTCTGTCATTTATCATGACCACACGTAATTTTCCTTTTTATTTGTTGGAAGTATTACAAACAAAGTGTTTTGTAGATAACTTACGACATAGAACATATGTGCTTTTTTTTTTCCACTTTCCATTTGTATATGATTACTAATATGTGTCTAGCAATTATAGGTAAACATGGGTTGTATTAAGATCATGTATTACTTTTTTTTTAAAGATTATTTTAGATTATCTGAAATATGGAAAGAAGTGGAAAGAAACAAAATTTTTCATTCTAAGAGGAAAGAAAATGGGTGATGGGAGGTATAATTTAAATCCCCTTTCTAAGGGTTCGCTTTTGAGTCATCAAATATTAACTTTGTTGAAAATCACAGATTTAAATCAACAAAAGCAAAAGTTCTTGGAAGGGGCTCCTGGGTGGCTCTGTTGGTTAAGCCTCAGACTCTTGATATCGGTTCAAGTCTCAGTCTTAGGGTGTTAAAATCGAACCTTGTGTCGGGCTCTGCAGTGGCCACGGAGCCTGTTTGAGATTCTCTTCCTCTGCTCCAACCCCCACTTGCGTGCGTTCTCTTTTTCTCAAAAACAAGTAATTGTTAGTTGTTGCCCTAAGTCATGTTGGCATATGCGAGTTTGATAGTGTCTTTTTTTGGAGATTCATTTATTACACAAAATGGTGGATGAAATTTCTTCAGTGGCTTGGATATGAGGAGAGAGACCTGATGTTGTTATGGGATTGTATCCATATTTACTTGACTCAGCTTCTCTATTTAGTGGCCTGGAGTTTTATTTTTTTTTTTTAAGAGGGAGAAGAGAGGTTGGAGGGGCAGAGGGAGAGAGAGAATTTTGAGCCAACTCCCTGCCCAGCATGGAGCTTATCTTAAACAGCTCATTTGGGGACAGTTAGTAGACTGAAACAGCCTGACTAGAACCATAAATCAGCACTGTAGTCTTACAAAGAAGCACGGCAGAACGGGAGTTTTTTTCTCTATCAAATATCACAGGAAAGAATTTTTCCCACTTCTTTAAATCTTTTGCAATCGTTTTGTAGACTGAAGATTCTTTTTTTGAAAAAAGAATTCTGTATAAAGAACAGTTCTTCATCAGATGGGCAAAGTCTCCATGTATTTATCCCCACAGCTCTGAAGAGCGTATCCTGATTGCAAAATCTGAACATCTGTCAGTAGTAAAGAGGTGATGGCTAGAGAAGCAGGCCTCGGAGGGGTCATGGTGCTGGGGACAGGAGGCCACAGCTCCAGCCACCCAAGTGGAAGCAAACTTCGTGTCAGATGATGGTTTCATCAGCGACTGTTTTCAAATGGCAGTGTTTGTTTCAGCAAAACAAATGTTTGCCTTTTTTGGCCAGTGGGGACCAACCAACAGATGCTTCTGCGAACATTTCCACAGGCGCACTGGCACCGAACCCTTCCCCCTGTGAGCTTTCCTTCCAGCCAGAAACTCTCCCTCGATTCCACTGGCTGCCTGGTAGAAACATTTTGTAGAAGCAGTCGTCTGGTGAAGAGGGTCCAGGCACTGTGTGCTTGGCCAAGTCACAGTAGTGGGCTGGACACTGTCTTGCAGGTGTTTCTGAAGATGTGTGCGCCTCCATGGGCTCTGGGTTGCCCGCTGTGGAGCTTGTCCACCTTGAACTCTAGCCTGTACGGTTAAATGCATGTCCTGTTGGTGCTTAGATTTCATTGATTTCTATGTTCCGTGAAAGGGGCTAGCCCAGGGCTGAGGGATTCATGTACTGTTGGCCTTTGTTTATGTTTGTGGTTATGTGTCTTGATCAAGAATTCCCAGGGTCTAGCTGCCTCTTGCATTTTGAATTGGGATTGGCATTAGAAAAGCGATTTACCCAGTTAGAGCGGTGGTGTGACTCAGTAGCAGAAGGGTAACTTAGAGGAAAGGAGACCTTGGATTGCATCATTTTCTGCTACCTCCCTGCTGTGTGACCGGCAGACAATGACCTAAATTTTCTGAGTCTGACTTAACTCATCTGCATATAGGGACTAATAATACCCTTCCCTTTTCCAAGCTATATTAATGATGGCATTAAATATTCTACATAAAGTGCTTAGCCCAGTGTCCAACACATGAATGTTTAGTAGTAAAGTATTGCAGGCTACCTGATCATTGCCCTGGTCTCTACAACAGCTATGACCTTTTGACGTTCCTGCCGTTTGCTGTCCCCTGTAGACACAGAAAGTGAGAAGCCCAGGACAGTGCATTTGAGATTTTTCACATTAAAAATGTTGCCTGTTCTATGGTTCTCTCACTCTGGTATCTTTCTGTGTCGTATTCCAAGTACAAATGAGCTTAACATGCTTACAGGTTTTGGATGCTGAAATAATGCGACAGTTGTACCGAAATTTTCCTTGTCTGCATTTAGTACATAGGCTGCTCACAATGAGAAAATACCCGTACCAGGAATGTGATTTAATGGTCCAATCAATGGCAAAATTAACTTCTAGTATCAGAGTGAAAGGAGGCTTTAGGTAAGCTGCTCATCCCACATCCACTGCCAGCCCCCTAGCGTTGGGTAGGCGATAAAATATCATCATGTGATAGCCAAGATGAGGGAACGCTTGCCTGGGGACCTCCCTGAGCTTGGGGATCTGTAGCATACCAGGTTCTCCAAGGAGCTTGGCCTGGCAGGCAGAAATGACGAGGTGGAAGGGGACACATCCTCTGCATCCATCCCTTGTTCATGATAGAGACTTGGTCCCCGGGGGGGGGGGGGGACGTATTAAGCTCCATTCATGGGCAGAGATCACAAAATGCCACACAATAACTGAAATTTGTTTTGTCTGGCCCTAGGAAATGATGCTTCCCTTGCTGCTCCTAAACTGAAGTTGATCAGGGCAGAATTGCTTGCTAAGCTCTAATGCGGGCTTGTGGTGATAGGGATGATTGTTGTGTTTTTCCACACCAGTGCCCAGTTTTGCAAATCATTTGAGGATGCAAGAGATGCCTAGGAGAATACATCCTTGTATGCTTAACTCATTGTTGCTAATGAGCTAGCCAATCAAGTCTTAAGTGGCTATGGCCTCACAGAAACCTAACTGGTGATGGACAGCAGCCTACAGATCCATTTTCAGATGTTCATTTTCCACATTTTGGCCTTTTAAAATTCTTGGGTTGGTCATAGCCATAGTATTACAAGCCTGCTGCGTCCCAGGATTGGCTGAACATTTTGTTAGAAACAAATATTTACGGAGCTAATGCCAGAATAGAGAAAGGCATGCTAGTCTTTCCATTGGGCTTACTATTCATTTAAATGCCCCCAGTTATGGACAGAGATGGATAGAGACCAACAGACACATAAACAAGCATAAGTTGCCCCCTTCCCTCTCTCTTCTTCTTTTTACCTTGCTTCCTTCTGTGGGGGTGCCCCCAGCTTTGAACAGTGTCTTCTCAGCTTTGCGGCCCCTCCTCCAAATGCAGATGCCACTCGATTTGATTAGATATTTAGGGTAAGAAAATAAGTGGCACCGTAAGACTGGGAAGTCAACTCAGGTGGTTAAACAAGCTGGTTACTATTCTACATTGAACTCATTCTGCTCACCTTAGCATGATCATGTAGATTCAGCTGCTGTCAAATTTGGGGAAGAAATGCTAATAATATTGCTCAGTTACCCTTGTTAAAGTGCTTTAAGGTAGTTTTCCTTTCACATCTGTGATCTTTTCTGAGTGGTGATCATTCTGAGCCTGGAGAGCAAACAAGCGATAGAGTTTCTTACAGTTTAATGACTGATGCTCATTCAAGTCTGCAACATCCGTGCACCTTGATGGTCACCCTTGGCAGAGTTTAACACTGACTGGGGTGAACATTCACTCCTCAGTCTCCAGATTAGTCGGAGATGCCCATCAGTCCTGATTGATCAAGTGTCCATTTAGCGCGTGGAAGGGAGCGGGACTAGGACAAAGGAGCCAGAGGAGTGTAATTACAACAGGCTCGGTCTTATTCTGAGGATGAAATGAACATATATGCGTGAACACAGCAGCTGCCCGGAAGTTTTCAAGTACGTTCTACTGGCCAGATTCTCCCTCTTCTTGAATTTGGCTTTGCTGCATGGGTACCCATCTGCTGGTAGTAACCAGACTGATAATTGAAGGCAACCTTCCAACACAGCTTTGCCAGGGCCATCTGTTTTCTAACGGGGCTGTAGGGTTTTGGAGGATGGGTCTTAATTGTTTCTTTAAGATTCAAAAATCTCTCCCTTCTGGGGGGGGAGCGGGTATTTTTGAAGTGCAGTTTTTGAAAAAGGTGGCCTTCTGAAATGTTTTTCCCCTAAGGATGTGAGGAGCTTTGTTCTGTCTGTTTGTAACAAAACTTACCAATCCCTGATGGTCCAGACTGTAGCATAAAATATAGGCCGAGATATTTATCGCCCAGTCATTGAAGGTAGAAGAACAGATTGAGGAATATAAATAGAGGATTTATTTATTATGCAGGTCTTATGTGGTTGATAAGCAATAGTGTTTTTATTTTGTTGTTTTTAAGATTATTTATTCATTTGAGAGAGAGAGAGAGCGCACAAGCAAGGGAAGGAGAGGGAAAAGCAGACTCCCTGCTAAGCAGGGAGCCTGATGCAAAGTTCGATCCCAGGACCCCAGGATCATGACCTGAGCTGAAGGCAGATGCTTGACAGACTGAGCCACCCAGGTGCCCCAGCAATAGTTTTTATTTGGCATATAAATAAATATTGCTCGGTTTTAAGATTCAAAAATAGGCATAGTCATAGAATGGACATGCGTATGAGTCTCTGCTACTTTTTTGTGTGGCTCCTTCACCTAATCAGGTAACCAGAGAACCTGTTTTCACTGTGAAAGCTCGGATTCCCCCATCTAGAATGAATTCATCCTTCCATGCATCTGTCCTCTGATTTCCATAACATATTCCACCTTTCTTTAGTATTTAGCACATCCTGGTATGAACTAAGTGATTAGTATCAAGTCCTCCCCCACTGGAGTGGGAGACTGGCTCTGAGGGAAGGAGACTCTAATTTATGTTTGTATCTTTCCTAATACCATTCCAGCATCTTGCACATTGTAAATTTTCTTAATAAAAATTTAATATTCATTAAAAATATCCTCATTACAGTAAGCCCTAAGATAGTTTTACAATGAAAAGTAAAAAAAAAAAAAAATCTGTCATGTGAATTTTGGTTTATTAGTACATCAGATTGCAAAAATGTATTTGATCATTCAGATGTGCTAGGACCTTGGAGCCTATTTCTTTCTTTCTTTTTTTTTTTTTTTTTTAAAGACTTTATTTATTTGACAGAGAGAGATCACAAGTAGGCAGAGAGGCAGGTAGAGAGAAAGGGGGAAGCAGGCTCCCTGCTGAACAGAGAGCCTGATATGGGGCTCAATCCCAGGACCCTGAGACCATGACCTGAGCCGAAGGCAGAGGCTTTAACCCACTGAGCCACCCAGGCGCCCCTTGGAGCCTATTTCTTTGAGGGTCTTGTGAATAGGATTTTCCTTATGAGTTAACTGTTTAGCAAGCATAGGTACATCGAGAAAGATCAGAGAAGTGTTTCTTGAAGGAAAAAGATTATTTGTCTGTGTTAGGTTTTGTGTTTTTGTTTTGAGTTCTCTTTATAACATCATCTGATTGGAGTAAGAATGTCTTAACTTCATTAAGTACTTGAGGGGAAAGTGAGATTCCTCCCCTAGTGATATATTCAGGTAGTCCCATTAGGGACCTTTATAAGGCAGAGGTCATAACTAGCTCGAGTGGTTTTGATTATAACCAGTTAAATGTGTGTTTTAGGAAGTGAAGAAGGAATTCAGCGTCCTGAAGAGTCAGTCTGAGCAACAGGCTAGAGAAGTCTGCCACCTGGAGGAGGAGCTGAGGAAAGCCAGACAGAGTTTGAGTCAGAGCCAGAACGCTACAGAAGAAATGAGGGGTGAGTAAACATTGCCTTTGGAGGTGTTCTTCTAAGCTGATGTCGCGTGAGGGAGGATGGATGTCCTTAGAAACGTTTTTCGATTTTGCCATGTATTCTCCCGGAAGGAAGTCTACAGCTGATGTGGAGAAAGTTTTCTTCCACTTTCTAGTTTCAGAGTGATAGTCTGACTTTTTTTTTTTTTTTTAAACTGGAACACCCGGAGTCCCAAACTGCCTTTGAAACCAGAAGGGTAAATATTCTTCAAACAAAAGTAAATTGTCAGTGCTGTCTCTCACCCCAGAGTGTTATTTTTTGTGTCTCAAGTGTGTTTGTTCGTTTTATCTAGACAGCTCATCTCCTTGCTTGTTATCATTTCCCAGACGGTGGAGAAATCCTGGATTAAATGCACGTTTTCCCAGCCTTTAATGACTATTGTTTTTTCGATGACTTACTTGACTGAGTGATTTTATTTCCTCACTTTCTGCACAGACACTGGATTATGCTGCACACACCACACAAGCCCACCATTTCACATTTATCTGTATATACCCTTTGTCTTTTAGGTACATTAGTTTGAGAGCTGGGTATTTGCCCCTCTAGAACTTCTTTTAACTTGCCCTAGGGAATGTGTGCTGTAATTCCCTGTGATTCCTTTCTCTTTTAAATTCTGATCTAAGCCAGCTTTCAGTTCTTCCACAGCAGGGGGTAAAAGTGTCAGTCTTCAGCTTTCTGGAAAGAAAACTAAGAAAAGGCAGGCCGAGGGCATTTTTCAGTGTCGGTCACGAGTGTGGCTGTGCCAGGTGCTCACAAGTGAAGTGGAATGGTGCCCTAGGAAGATAGCAACTCAAGGGCCTTCAACTTTCAGTAGGTAGACTGAAATACAGGTTAAAACTAGGAATTGAGGCACCAGGGTGGTTCAGTCAGTTAAGCCTCTGCCTTAGGCTCAGGTGATGATACCAGGGTCCTGGAATCAAGCCCCACACTGGGCTTCCTACTCAGCTGGGAGCCTGTTTCTCTTTCTCCTCCCCGATCCAGCTCTCTTCTTGTTAGCTTTCTTTCTCTCTCCCTCTCTCAAATAAATAAATAAATAAAATCTTAACAACAACTAGGAATTGTTTTCCTTTGAGTGTAACAACTGAGTTTATCATACATGCTAGCTTAATCATCTGTTGAGATTCTCAATGTTTATTCTCCCTCAATGTATTTGAGGAACTTGGAGACTTCCATCTTAGCTGAATGAAAGCACTGTCATTATTTCCAACTAGGAGGGGCCTGTGGGTAGACATGAGATCCTAAGTTGGCAGTGGAGTCTGGAAAATCTTCCATTTGATTCCTCTATTCATAGACACACTGTGAGGGGCTAGGATGTGGGCGACATTGTTCCTCAGTAGTACCTGTAGGCCTTGAGAGTTGTTGATACACAACAACTCTTTTGTACTTAAGCCCAATCCTATGGATTTTTGGCTAACATGGTGAAATAATTACTCACTTTTCTGGGAAACTGGAATTACTCTGTAGTGAAATATGTTTCCACCTTAATGCCTCTCTTCTCACGGTTTTCTTTCTCTGAATAAGTGTCTCAGAAGGGGAAACACACACATTACATATTTGTTAAACATATAAAAGAAAACATAAAAGAAAATAGTTTCAAGTGCTTAGGAAAATAACCGCTTGCTGTTTTTACGCAGCAGCACTTTACTAAGCTGCTTAGAAAGAAAATGACCAAATGTCTTATCATCTTTATAAGGACCATTTCCTCATTGTCTGTGTGTAAGCTCAGGTAATTATCAGGTGATTTACATTCCAGGAGGTACCCAGGCAGTAATGCTGATAGTTATAGGGCTTGAGAAGCTGTTAGTTTGTTTGGATTTTTTAAGAGTTTCGAATTCTTCTAGAATAAGTATTTTTTTAAAAATGACAGCTAAGGGCACCTGGGTGGCTCAGTGGGTTAAGCCTCTGCCTTCAGCTCAGGTCATGATCTCAGGGTCGGGTCAGGTCAGGTTGGTCCCGCATCGGGCTCTCTGTTTGGCAGGGAGCCTGCTTCCTCCTCTCTCTCTCTCTCTGCCTACCTCTCTGCCTACTTGTGATCTCTCTCTGTCAAATAAATAAATAAAGTCTTAAAAAAAAATAGCTAATTTTTTTTTTTTTAAATAGCTAAGAATGCCTCTCAGGAAACCATGTTAAGAGATCTTCAAGAAAAAATCAATCAGCAAGAGAATTCCTTGACTTTAGAAAAACTGAAGCTTGCCTTGGCTGATCTGGAAAAGCAACGAGATTGCTCTCAGGACCTTTTGAAGAAAAGGGAGCATCACATTGAACAACTGAACGACAAGTTAAGCAAAATAGAGAAAGAATCCGAAGCTTTACTGCTTGCTTTGGAGTTAAAAAAGAAAGAATATGAAGAACTGAAAGAAGAGAAGACTCTCTTTGCTCGCTGGAAAAGTGAAAATGAACAACTTTTAAGTCAGCTGGAATCAGAAAAGGGAAGCTTGCTGAGTAAAATTAATCACTTAGAAACTTGTCTCAAGACACAACAAATAAAAAGTCACGAATACAATGAGAAAGTAAGAACACTGGAGATGGAAAGTGAAAATCTCAGTGTTGAGATCAGAAACCTTCACAATGTGATAGACAGCAAGACTGTGGAGGTGGAGAGACAGAAACAAGCTTATGCAGACTTGCAACAGAAAGCTGAGTTCTCGGATCAGAAACACAAGAAAGAAGTAGAGAACATGTCCTTGAAGATTTCTGAACTTACTGGGCAAGTGGATGATCTTGAACACAAGCTTCAGTTACTGTCAAGTGAAGTCATAGACAAAGACCAGCGTTACCAAGACTTGCAGGCTGAATATGAGAACCTCCAGGATCTGGTAAAATCCAAAGAGTCTTCTCTTGTGACAAATGAGGCTCTAAACAGAAGTCTTTTGGCTTTTGAGCAGCAGCCTGCAATGAATAATTCCTTTGCAATAACTGGAGAACAAGGAAGCATGCCTTCAGAGAGGAGCAAATGCCATCTAGAAGCCGACCCAAGTCCAAAAAGTTCAGCCATCTTACAAAATCGAGTAATGTCTCTCGAGTTTTCATTAGAGTCTCAAAAGCAGATGAACTCAGATCTACAAAAGCAGTGTGAAGAACTGGTGCAGATCAGAGGAGAAATAGAAGAAAATCTCATTAAAGCAGAGCAGATGCATCAAAGTTTTGTGGCTCAAACAAGTCAACGCATTAGTAAGTTACAGGAAGACACTTCTGTTCATCAGAATGCTTTTACTGAAACTTTAGCAGCCCTGGAGAACAAAGAAAGAGAGTTCCAACTTTTGAATGAAAAATTAGAAACTGAGCAAGCAGAGATTCAAGAATTAAAAAAGAATAACCATTTACTTCAAGACTCTCTAAAGGAGTTACAACTTTTGTCTGAAGCCCTGAGCTCGGAGAAAAAGGAAATGAGTTCCACCATTTCTTTAAACAGAAAGGAAATTGAAGATCTGACCCAGGAGAATGCGACTCTCAAGGAAATTAATGCAACCTTAAATCAAGAGAAGATTAACTTACTCCAAAAAAGTGAGAGTTTTGTAACCTGTATAGATGAGAGAGACAAAAGCATTTCAGAGTTATCCAATCAGTATAAGCAAGAAAGACTTATTTTACAACAAAGATGTGAAGAAACAGGACACGCATTGGAGGATCTTAGTGAAAAATATAATGCAGCTCAAGAAAAGAACTCTCAGTTAGAATGCTTGCTAAATGAGTGCACTATTGCTTGTGAAAATAGACAAAAGGAACTGGAACATCTAAAGGAAACATTTGCAAGGGAACAGCAAGACTTTGTAACAAAATTAGCATTAGCTGAAGAAACAAACCAGAATCTAGTACTGGAGTTGGGGGCAGTGCGGCATGATCTGTCATCAGAGATTGCAGATATCCAAAACAATTCCAAGAGTGAGGCGGATGGTTTAAAGCAAGAAATCATGACTTTAAGGGAAGAACAAAGTAAGATGCAAAAGGAACTTAACGCCTTACTACAAGAGAATGAGCACCTGGTGACGTTAATGAAGACGAAACAAGAGCACCAGATTCTAGAATCAGAACCAGTTAGCAACGCGGTGGAAGGAGTGAGTGAGATAAATAAATGTCATGTTCAACTTCCAATGGATCTTGAAGTTAAAGATCCTTCTCTAGACTGTCATAATGCACAGCTGGTACAATTAGAAGCTAAGAGAATTAGGGAATTAAAACTTGAGGAAAGTGAGAAGGGAAAGGAATGCCTACTGCATGAACTATGCACAATTAGAATGGAATTAGAAACCGGAAATTTGCAACCAGACGCTCAGTCACCAGAACCTAGTGGCCCTAAAGACTGTGATGTAGGCACAGAAGAAAAGTGTATGTCAGTGCTTCATGAGTTGTCAGCAAGTCAAAATGACCACGCACATCTGCTGTGCTCTCTACAAACAGCAATGAGCAAGCTGAGCGAGCTAGAGAAGATGTGTGAGATGCTGCGGGCTGAAAAGCTTGAGCTAATGTCTGAGCTCAATGATTCAAGATCAGAATGTATTACAGCAACTAATAAAATGGCAGAGGACATGGAGAAACTAGTAAATGAAGTTAAAATACTAAACAACGAAAATGGCCTTCTCCAAGGGGAGTTGGTGAAAGAAATGGCAGAAGGTGAATCTTGTGAACGACAAAATGAGCAGAAACGTGCATCCTTAAATCCCTTGGGTGACAGTAATTGCTATGAGCATTTGACATTGTCAAATAAAGAAGTTCAAATGCACTTCGCTGAATTACAGGAGAAATTCTCGTCTTTACAAAGCGAACACAAAATTTTACATGATCAGCACTGTCAAGTGAGCTCTAAGATGTCAGAGCTACAGTCTTATGTGGACACATTAAAGGCTGAAAATTCGATCTTGTCAACAAGTCTGAGAAGCTTCCAAGGTGACTTGGTAAAGGAAGAGATGCCAGGACCCGAGGAAGGACATTTTCTGTCATTATCATTCTCTTGTGTGACTGACAGCCCTAGCCTTACACATTTGGGGGAATCCTCTTTTTGCAAAGACATTTTAGACCAGACAGGAGAAACATCGCTTTTGAATAATTTAGATGGGACTATTTCAGCAAACCAGTCTAACGTAGAGGAACAATCTTGCTGCAGTCCGGAGGAGGAGAATCTGACCAAGAAAGAAATTCTGTCTGCCCCAGCGAGGAGTGTTGAAGAACTTGAAACCCTCTGTCAGATGTACGTGCAATCCCTCAAAGAGCTAGAAGAGAAAATTCAAAGTCAGGAGATTATGAAAAATAAGGAAATTAAAGAGCTCGAACAAATACTAAGTTCTGAAAGGGAAGAGCTCGACTGTCTCAGGAAGCAGTATTTGTCAGAAAATGAACAGTGGCAACAGAAGCTAACAAGCGTGACCATGGAGATGGAGTCCAAGTTGGCAGCAGAAAAGAAACAGACCGAACACCTGTCATTTGAGCTTGAAGTAGCACGACTCCAGCTACAAGGTCTGGACTTGAGTTCTCGGTCTTTGCTCGGCACTGACATAGAAGATGTAAGTACCTGGGATTTACGTGATGTTTCTCTAGATACATGCTCAGTAGGCACTCAAGAAATGTTTGTTCAATTGAAATCTACATTAAATCAAACTTAAAATATTTTTAGAATTCAAGCGTATAAAACAAAATATACCAAAGGTTGTTTTTTGTTTTCAATTTGTTTTTTGTTTTTTAACAAACCGCAACTTTAGAAAAATAAGTAAGCCTGATTGGGGTGGGGGTGGGGTGTATGGGTGTGAATTTCTATGATTCCACTCAAACATTACTCTATGGGAAATTACTAAAGATGTTTTTTAAAGCCTGGAGAAAATTCTATTATGGAGTCAGAAAGTCATCTTCAGGACATATATGTGTTTTCACTCTGTCAGTTAATGGACCACAGTTAAATACTAAATTAAAACTTATGGATGACTTTGTGATACAAATTTTAATTTTCTTGCCCTTTTTTCTTGCCCTTTTCATACCATTTTATTGTTAAAGAGTTAAAGTCATAAAAGTAAATGCAGTTTATTACATATTACTGAATAATTTTCTTATCAATTTGCTCTGGTACAAGTCTATGATTTGTTAACAGTCATTTAAAGAGACATCTCTTTCTTTATGGAAGATGAAATTGTTCAGTCATAACTTACGCCCTTTCTGGTCTACCAGCTAAACTAGTAATGTTGTACAGCCTACGAGTCTCACTTGATTCCCTCTGTCTGCCTCTGTAAGGTAGAGGGCAGCTGGTGATGTAATAGTCGTAGTGGGCACAGCAGTAGATCCCCATTTTACAGATGAGGAGAAGGTGAGGTCCAGACATGTAATTTATCCAAGAATATGAATAGTTAGTCCTTGGGCTGAGGATCTGGTCATGAAAACTTCTCTCAGTGAAGAATATCATAAATGCTGAAAATGGAAGTTGAACATTTTATATGGAAATTATTAGCCTCTTACTTGAGAATCATGAAAAGAAATTTTATATTTAGGCTACCAAGAATAATTCTAGCTAGAAAAAATTATGACATTTAAATATGTTACAATTTAGGGGTGCCTGGGTGGCTCGGGGCATTAAAGCCTCTGCCTTCAGCTCAGGTCATGATCCCAGAGTCCTGGGATCCAGGCTCACATTGGGCTCTCTGCTCAGCAGGGAACCTGCTTCCCCCACTCTCCCGCCTGCCTCTCTGCCTACCTGTGATCTCTGTCAAATAAATAAATAAAATCTTTAAAAAAATAAATAGATAGGTTACAATTTAGATGATCAGATAACGATCTGGAGGATTTGTCTTCATGATAAATACCTTACCCAGAGCCTTGCCTGTGGAGAACACTGACTAAATGTTTGTTTAGTTGTGTTGGAAATTTGATGGAGAGAGGAGAATGGGGTGAGAAATATGCCATTTGAGGAGATGTGTTTAGCAGAGGCAAGAAGCCAGTTTTTCTATAAAGTAATAATTAAGCATATTTATTCTATTTTGATTCCTCTTGAAAAATAAAATGAGTTTTCATTGTGTATAACAACTACAGGCTCTTCGGGGTGGAAACAATAGCTGTGATGTAAAAGAATCAGAAGAATATACTTTGGAAACTCAAGAGAGAACACCAAAGCGTGACATTCATCAGATTTGTGAAGAAGGTGTTCAGCAGGACCTCAGTCGGGAGATGGAAAAAATAACCAAGACCAGTCCAGTCAGATTCACAGGAGAAGAATGGTCTAGGGAACAGTCTCCAGAAACCCCAGCAGAAGACAAAACCCAGGGCTATTTAGAATGCATTTCTCAATTGTCACTTTCTGGTCCTAATGCTCCGGTTCCTGTGGATTTTCTAGAGACTCAGGTCACCATTCAGAATCTTCAACTGCAGGTAAAAGAGTCATCAAATGAGAATTTGAGGTTACTTCACGTCATAGAGGAACGTGACAAAAAAGTTGAAAGTTTACTAAATGAAATAAAAGAGTTAGACTCAAAACTCGATTTACAGGAAGCACAAATAACCACCAAGACGGAAGCATGTGTAGAATTAGAAAAAATAGTTGGGAAACTCAAGAAAGAAAAATCAAACTTAAGGGAAAGATTGGAATCTTTTGCTTGTGACAACCAGGAATTACACCAGAGAAGAGAAAATTTGGAAGGCCTCAATTCTAATTTAGAAACAGGCACAGATAAAAGGTCACATGCAGTTATTGAAGAAAACATGGCTGAGGTGAACAACAACTGGAGAGAGCGATTTCTTGATGTGGAAAAGGAGCTAAAGAGGATCCAGTCTGAGAAAGGTAGCATCGAGCATCACGCCCTCTCTGTGGAAGCCGACTTAGAGACAGTTCAGACAGAGAAGCTATACTTAGAAAAAGACAATGAAAGTAAGCAGAAAGTTATAACCCGCCTTGAAGAAGAACTCTCTGTGGTCACCAATGAGAGAAACCAGCTTCATGGAGAGTTAGATACTTTGTCAAAAGAAAATAAAGAACTGGATCTAATGTCTGAAAAGATGAAGGAGAAAATACGTGAGCTCGAATCTCATCAAGATGAATGTCTCCATCACATTGACGTGGCTGAAGCTGAGCTAAAGGACAAAGCACAGCTCATTCAGACGTTGTCCTCCAATGTCACCGAGCTCTCGGAAGAGAACACTTGTCTCCAGGAGCAGCTGCAGAGTTTGGAAAAGGACTCACAGGCCCTGTCTTTGGTAAAAAGTGAGCTGGAAATTCAAATTGAGCAACTGAATAAAGAGAAAGAATCACTTGCAGGGGAATCTGAAAGCCTGCAGACCAGACTGCATGAATCAGAACATGAAAAGCTGACCATTGCCAAGGCCCTGGAGGATGCACTGATGGAGAAAGGTGAGGTTGCAGTGAGGCTGAGCTCAACGCAGGAGGAAGTGTACCAGCTAAGAAAAGGCATTGAGAAGCTGAGGGTCCGCATTGAGGCTGATGACAAAAAGCAGCTCCATGTCCTAGAAAAACTGAGAGCGAGTGAGTGTAAGAATGATTCGCTTCAAGATAAAGTGGAGAACCTTGAAAGAGAACTGCAGATGTCAGAGGAAAACCAAGAGCTGGTGATTCTTGATGCTGAGAATTCCAAAGCAGAGGTAGAAGCCCTAAAAACACAAATGGAATTGATGACCAAAACCCTGAAAGATCTAGAACTAGACCTTGGCACAGTCAAGTTCGAAAAAGAAAATCTGATAAAACAACTACAAGAAAAACAAGGTCAAGTGTCTGAATTAGACACATTACTCTCTTCACTGAAAAGTCGGTTAGAAGAAGAGGAGAAAGAAAAAACAGAGATGAGAGAAGAATCCAAAGCTGCATTGGAGATGCTCCAAACACAATTGAAAGAGCTAAATGAGGAAGTAATAGCCTTGTGTCATGACCACGAAATCCAGAAGGTCGAAGAACAGAGTATGGACCTCTCGGGGCAGAAAATACATCAGCTGAGGAATAGCATTGAAAAGCTGAAAGTCCGCCTAGAAGCTGATGAAAAGGAGCAGCTCCAGGTCTTAGGAAAACTGAAGGAAAGTGAGCATCATGCCAACTTGCTTAAGGATAGAGTTGAGAACCTTGAAAGAGAACTAGAGATATCAGGGAAAAACCAAGAGCGCATGATTCTTGAGGCTGAGAATTCCAAAGCAGAGGTGGGGACTCTAAAAGCAAAAATAGAGGAGATGGCCCAAAACCTGAGAAATCTGGAATTAGATCTTGTTCATATCAGGTCAGAAAAAGAAAATGTGATAGAAGAATTACAGAAGGAGCAAGGACGGGTATCCGAATTGGAAATATTAAAGTCTTCCTTTGAAAATCTATTGCAAGAAAAAGAGCAAGAAAAGGTACAAATGAGAGAAGACTCTAAAATTGCCATGGAGATGCTTCAAACACAAGTAAAGGAGCTAAATCAGAAAGCGGAAGCGTTGTGTCATGACCAAGATGCCTGGAAGGCCCAAGCACAGAATCTGCACAGTCAAGTAGATGCTCTTGAACTCGAGAAGGCTCAGTTGCTGCAAGACCTTGACGAGGTCAAGAATAACTACCTCAATGTGCAGTCTTCTGCGAATGGCCTCCTTCAACAAGTAGAAGACGGCAAACATAAGCTAGAGAAGAAGGAGGAAGAAATCAGCCTACTGAAAAATCAAATTCAAGACCGAGAGCAACTCACCTCCAAACTGGCCCAGGTAGAGGGAGAACAGCAGCTTTGGAAGAAGCAAAAAGGGGAGCTGGAAAATCTGCTGGTGGAATTGGAGCAGAAGAGCCAAGTGCTGCAAGCCAAAAATGACACTTTGCAGGACACCTTAGAAGCACTGCAGAGATCTCACAAGGATCTGGAGAAAGAGCTTGAATTGACAAAAATGGAAAACGTGTCCTTTGTTGAAAAAGTAAGTGGCTTAAACTGTCTACATTTGAATATGTAGTCACGAGGGAGGGAAACCACTGTGTGGATTAGATTTCCTTCTGGGCCATGTTTGCAGCATCGGACCAGACTCTGTAAAGGTTTTAAGTTCGTGGGGCCTTGAACTTTGGGGACAGGGAGCTGGCTGGAGCAGCTGTGACGTTTCGCTTTGGCACACATTTACATGGGACTCTTCTATGGGTTAGCCCAGGTTTTCAGTGTGGCAGCTGGACGCGGGAGAAGCTTTGGGTTAGGCCCAGTTCCGGGTTCTAATTATAGTTCTCTTTTTTATAGTACATTAGTGTCGTAGCTTCCCAATACCTGGCTGGGAACTTTTGCCAAGGAGTCTGTAACAGTTACTAGTGAGGATCAGGAGGGACCCCATGGCCCCTGCCCTGCATTTTTGCCTTTAGGAGAAGGTGCTATTAAAGGTGCCCATATAACGGTAACCAGCAGAAGTCTCATGCGTCCCAGGGTAGGTCTTGGGGATACTGTGCTTTCAGCCCCTCTTACGCGTTCTCTTTGTGCAACCTCCTGTTTTGTCAGCCTGTGGTTAAAGAGGAAAATCTGCCATTGAGGGCCTCGATTAGTAATGAGAAATTAAGTTTTTGCCCTCTAGGCTTCCATACTGATCTAGAAAAGTGCTTCAAATTCAGTTTTTACTAGGCAAATATTAAAAGAAGAAAGGAGTCTCCAGAAAATGGGATCAATCATAACCCTACAATATTTTCCAGGAATTTCAAGTTTTGCCACAGTTTGCAAGAGACGGTAGTTATGATAGAGATCATTTGGCAAATTCTGCCATCCTCTTTCAATGTCAAGGGCAAATGCCAATGATGAGGCTTTAACTGGTTTTAACTAATCCTAGGCATATTTCTTGAAGATTAGTATGGCATCAGAGGATTAGTAGAGATCCCAGAACTGATAAAAATATAAGATGCTACCTCATACAATGGTCTCTACTATTTTTGTTTAATACAAATTAATACCTTTATGAAGGATTTTAAGACTTAGTAATATTATCTTTCTTTGTCATTGCTTTCCTTATTTCTGTCTTTTATTAAATCTTGGCTGAGAAGAAAAGGTAAGCTTGCCAGGAGGTTTTGAGGATAGTAGCTGAGTGGATTTGTAAAGGGACGATTAGCCCGGTTCCATTTTATTTCTAAAGGTGAAAGGAAATGTTACGAGTGTGTTGTACCAGAGTGACTCATTTGTGCAAAAATGACAACCCCAAACAGTTCCTAACGAAAGATGAAATTCCAGGTAAATACGATGACTGGGAAGGAAACTGAGCTGCAGAGGGAAATGCACAAGATGGTGCAGGAAACCACAGAGCTGAAAGAAGAATTTACCAGGGAGAGAAATAGGCTAACTGAGGAATTAAATATAATGTCGGAGGACATAAAGAGCAGCAAGGTAAGTCTCTCTGTGATGTGCTTGTGACGCTCTGAGAAGGCAGTGTGCACCCTCTCCCTCTTTGTTTTTGTAAGACCTAGAATGTACCAGACTTTTTTTTTTTAAGCTTTTGAAAAAAATAGCCCCACACTTAGGTCATGATGAGACCTGCATTCATCTTCACCCTCCAGCCCTGTCAGGAGCCCCGAAAGAGCCCCAAGCAGCTTTGGCAAAATATTCCAATATTTTTAACCGAAGGCGAGCCGGGTTCTATGTTAACTCACATCAGAAATAGATTTCCTGCAGCTTTCAACAGACTTATCGTCTCTTCTAGCCTGCCTCAGATGAGAAGCCAGAATGTTGCCAGAGACAGATGCCCTGATCTTGCTAAGAATGGCAAAGTCACGGGAAGTCACAGGGAAACGTAAAGCTGGAACAGTCTTTGGATGTTATTTTAGGGCAGGGTTCCTGGGGCAGATCTGTAGCATCTGGGCTGCCACTCCTCACTGCTATTTGCAGAGCAGACGTTGCTGATTCATGCCCTCTCCTCTTCCTGAATCTCTTCATGCTGAGTCCCCATGGAGCAGCTACCGTGCACACAGAGCTGGCAGGTGCAATGAAACCTGTTTGCCAAACCTGGTTAAACGGTGAGCACTCGCATATCCGTGCTCATGCACGTTCACCCCCAGGAAATACTTAGCAAAGGGTAATGAGACCGTTGGGATTGTGACCCTGAACAATCCCAAAAAGTTGACATGCTGTTGGTAAGAGCCTGCGTAAGGAGTTGGGGAAATTGGTCCTTTAAATGTGGTATTTAATCTAATGAAAATTGAAAAGGTTTGGCATCTCAGCACTTGACTCATGGAATTTTCCGGCAGTGCTGCATGGAAGGAGTTTGTACGAATGATATTTGAGTACGGCACCTGCTGGAATTTCCTTTGGTACTGAGCAGCTTGGAAGTACCCCAACTTGAATCTGGCTTACAGGCTCTTCTAGAAGGCAAAGCGAGGTGTTTAGGCTCAGTCCGTAGTGCTGGGCTGTGGTTTCTGCACTCAGAGAGCTTATAGTCTAGACACACAATACATCACAACATAGGAGCTATAGGAGAGAATCTTAATCTCTCAAGTGCCATAAATGAATCAACATGATTCTTTATGGCAAACTTATTGGGAAGTGGGGTGTGTGGGGTAGAGACCAACATAATTTAGTAGGGAGGTCAGAGAACGTAACCTGCAGGATGTGGAGTCAGCTCTGCGAGGAATAGCGCAGAGGAAGGAAGTATCTAGGTCTAGAGAAAAATCTTAGTTTTTTGTTTTTTTTTTTTTATCCTAAGAAAGTAAAAGGAAGCCATTATGAGAGAGAAAATGATATGAAAAAAGACTGGATAAGGAAGGTCATGGCAATGAATTAGAATAAAATCTAAAGGGATGGCAAATACGTGAGGCTAGAGTTTAAAGGGGAAGGTTTAAGGTGGCTAGTTCGGAATATAGGTAGTATTTACAAATTGGGGGAATGGTAGAAAATACTGTTGGAGAAGAGAAGGCAGTTTGGTGCAGAGACCCCAGCCTGTGAGATAAGATGGAGGAAGAGGAGCCAGCAGAGAGAATGAGAAGGCATGAGGAGGTAAGCCAGGAGTGGAGGCTGTCTCAGGGAGGGAGGAGTGGTCAGCAGCACCACATACTACCCAGAGCTTGGACCGGGTAAAGAGTATTCCTTGGGTTTGCAATGTGGAGGCTGCTGAGGCCATGGAAAATGATCTGAGGAGAAGGTGGGCTATAACCAGGCTGGAGGGCTTGAGTCAGCAGAGAGGAGCAAGTGGACACCATGTGTATAGACACACGCATAGGAGCGGTCATTTGGGATCAGGCACGGAGAACACAGGGGCCTCTGGAGCTGGAGTCTTGCCTGTCTCACACAGTGTAGGGAGAGAGGGGCAAAAGAGGTGAGGGCATTTGGAAGGAAATTGTCACCATGACAGAACATAGAATCAAGCCTGGTCAAGGAAAAAAATGTAAGTTTGGAGGGGCTTCAATGACAGTGGGGGTGGTAGGGGCGCTGTTGATGACATCATGGAATTACTGCAATGCAAGCCCTTCAGTAAGTGAGCCTTAAAGCCTAGGAGGTTATAGTCCGGACTGGTTCAGCTCAAGTTGGGTTCTCGGAGAGTCTGTGGTCCCAGTGGATGTACATTGGGGGTGGTTGGGCTGGAACAGAAGAAATTGTCATTGGAGGTGACGTCACAGTTTCAAGTGAGTCCATCATTAAGGGTTGTAGCACTATTCTATACAAATTTTGTCTTCTCTGTAAATTCTTTTTTTCTTTTTCTCTTTTCAGTACTTAGTATTTCCTAAAACTATATATCCGGGTTCTTAATTATTTTCGCTTTTTTTTTTTTAACTTTTCCCATTAGGGTCAATTGAAGGAGCTCATGCTAGAAAATAGTGAATTAAAGAAGAGTTTAGATTGCATACACAAGGACCAGATGGAAAAGGAAGAGAAAGTACGAGAAGAAATAGCTGAGTATCAGCTACAGCTGCAGGAAGCCGAAAAGAAACACCAGGCTCTGCTTCTGGATACAAACAAACAGGTAAAAACGTGGGGACTGTTTCCTGGAGGAGCCGCAGAGTGGTGTGTTGACCACGGTAATGAGGCATTTTTTGCAAGGTCATGTTCTACAGTATTGTGTCATACAGTCTTCTGTCTCATCACATTACCTGCACTGTCTTCCCTGGTTACCTCACAGGTCTTACTTTACAATGTGAGCTTTTAAAATATATTTACTTCCATTTTGGAATAGGTTAATAGCAGGATCCCAAGGACTATTTGAAATGGTCCTTGGGACAGCAGTTTTCTTTAGTTTGTTTTCCTTGAAATTTTTTTTAGCTGAGCCTCCTGACTAAAGTAACATTTTTCCTTCTTAGTACGAAATGGAAGTCCAGACATACCGAGAGAAACTGTCTTCTCAGGAAGAATGTCTCAGCTCGCAGAAGGCCGAGGTAGATCTCTTAAAGTCCAGCAAAGAAGAACTCAATAATTCTTTGAAAGCTACCACTCAGATTTTAGAAGAATTGAAGAAAACCCAGGTATGTTCCTTTTTTATTACTTCATGACTTAGAATGATTTGTACAGGTAATGGTGGTTTCCATCACATGGAATTAATGTTTTCATTTTAATTGTTACGACATTTTTCTTGGTAGTCAAAAACAAGCACATCAGTTCTCTGCTGAGTTATTATTTAAAAATCAGCAGATGATCTGCGGTCTCACAGCTTGAATAAACTTTATGCATTGCTCAGTGAATCCTCTCAAATTAGAGGATGGTAAAAGACTTTTTCTCAAGATGGATATGAAGAGCCAGATGATAGCAGAGTAGGGCAGGCCTCTCCAGCTGTAGACAATAATTTTGTGGATAATTCCGAAATCTTGCTTGATTGGTCTCCAAGTTCACTGCCGTCACCAAGCCCACTTTTTCTGTGGCTTGTGTGGAGATCAAGGTGCACCAGAGCACTTGGTCATGCACACCTACATGTATACTCACCTCTTGTCTCCACGCAAGGATCATAAAACTTTCTCCTTTCCAAAAAAGAAAGAGATGAACTGTACTCTTGGGATTGTTTAGTTATAGGTGGTGTTACAGTAATTCTACGTCTTAGAGGTGTTTTGATTCCTACCGATATTTTTCATAAGATGAATATCATCCAAGATGTATAAAAATGAACCTGGAAGATAAATACCTATAAAGGTCTTTACTTAAAGGTGATTTAAATTGCAAAAATTATGATGTCATATATTCAATACAATGAAACAGAAAAATGGGGCAAACTTCTTAAGTCTGTAGCTCTTAAATAATTCTCAAGTTGAAGGAAATATACCAATAAAATACAAACTAAGAAAAGTCAAGATAACATTCATGGTCACTAATGTTCTGCTACTACAAAATGAAATGTTAGGTTTCATAACAGAATGAAGAGTTTCAGCCTACTTTTTTATTTACTCACTTTCTGCCTTTAAAAAACTCTGAGGTAAAATTGGTATATAGTGATATTTTAGTTTCAGGTGTGCTTTCTGCTTGTCTAATCTTTGACAGTTCTGTTGTGGGGAATGTCTGTATCTTACACATACTGTGTGCAAAATGGCTCATTGTTGAGCCCATTCAGATTGCGTAATTTTAATGAGGTCCAGTTAATAAGCACTGTTGAAATGGAATTAAATGGATCTCTAATCCAATTAATGTTGGACTCAGAAATAAAAATCCTGAAAAATGCAGATTTACTGCAACACTGCTAATATTATTCCAAAATGAAATAGTGTACAAAGAATGAAATCTACTTGCAGTGTGAATGGGATGCCCAGTTCTTTATTTTTTCCCTTAAATTTAAATAGTTCATTTTGCCTTTGTTCATGATCTCTTAACGGCAAACTCTCGGAGCTAGTTTGTTTTAGAAGCCTGCATTTTTTTAATATCACATAATACAAGGCATATGCCATAGATCACTTAATATCCCAGCAAGGTATGGGGCAATACTTCATTATCAAATCCATATTTCTGCAACAAAATGTATGATTATGCTTACAAGGTGGGATATATAAAGATTATATATAAATATCTCTGTATCTGTTCAGGTCAGGTTTTTCCTCTAAATCATTGTTTGAGCTTTCTGGAATCTGCAGATGTGGTTAAGGAATCCTGAGTTTGTACTCCTGAGAAGTGTATTATTCTATCATTCTCCTACCATTCTATTCACTTTCTATTTGAGCAACTGTAGAACTTAAGTTTGTATCATGAACCATAAAATTATTTGGCCTTCACTTGGTGTCACCAACACAAATGCCATCTTGGGTATTGAAATTGTACAAAGGCACAGACTACAAATAGAAACACAGTTCTATCATCGAGAATTTTTTTTTTTTTTAAGATTTTTTTATTTGAGAGAGAGAGAGAGAGTGAGTGAGCACATAGAGGGAAGGGGCAGAGGGAGAGGTGACGGAGAATCTCCAGCAGACTCTGCTTTGAGTGGGGAGTTTAATGCAGGGCTCGATCTCATGACCCAGAGACCAGGACCTGGGCTGAAACCCAAGAGTCAGACACTCAACTGACTGCACCACTGGGCCCCCCAATCATTGAGAAGTTTTGACCCACCAAAAATATGCCCACGTATCTCCCACCTTAGCCCCCATGGTGTGATTCCCATTGGATGAACCCAGACATGGAGGGCTCCTTAATAGAACACTATCTTAGGAACCAAGATTTATGCTTGCTGCTACTCAGAAAGTGACAAAACTACAGTGTCTACTGGGGAGACCTAGGAAATTGAATAGAGAAGATGAATCATTTTTATTTTGAACATCATGATTCTTAAATTTACAATATATGATCCTTAATTATACCTCATGATTATTTTCTCATATACTCATAAAAAATAAATTCAAGGTTTTAAATTCAAGGTTTTGTTTCATAGGCGGACAATGTAAAATATGCAAATCAGTTGAAGAAGGAAAATGAACGTGCCCAGGGGAAAATAAAATTGTTGATCAAATCCTGTAAGCAGCTGGAAGAGGAAAAGGAGATGTTGCAGAAAGAGCTGTCTAAGCTTGAAGCTGCACAAGAGAAACAGAAGACAGGTAGGCATTAATTGGTCTCATCCATGAGCCAAAACCCTTTTCCGCTAGTGAAACCATACACTAACGGTATGTAGACACAGAGATGTTTTTAGTGCTGTGTGTTCTTTTTGTTTTGTTTTGTTTTTAGGTTTAGTTTTTTAGATTTATTTACTTTTTCTTAAGTTCCGTTAGCCAGCATATAGTAAGTACATCGTTGGTTTTTGAGGTAGTGTGATGATTCATTAGTTGCGTATAACACCCAGGGCTCATCACAACTAGTGCGGTTTTCCTTTACTGCGCGTTGATGTCCACTTTCCAGTTTCCAAATTTTCTGTGCAGCTTGGGGTCATAGGATTAGTAGGATTCAGAATGAAGTCTGCAGTTCGAAATAGAATTATTGTGTCTTCTGTTCTATAAAACATATGAAAAACTGGCAACACTTTTTGCAAATGAGCTGTTCCAAGAAGAGTTGTTCATGTGGATGTCCATTTACGAAGTCCCTATGTCAAAGGCAGATTGACATTCTGTGCTGGCATTGGTCATTTATCGATAGCCGATTCTGGCTGTCTTTGGCCCATCTTTGTGGGTCCACTAAATGGAAGGCTTAGGGACTGTGAAAAAGAAATCACAGCTATCCTCGTCACTTTTTTCCACTTACGTCTGCGGAGTAAAATGCTCTCACTGTGTGGAAAGATGGTGCCAAGCCTAGTATGAGGGGCTTTTCCTGGACCACAGCTTCACAGGGTGGGTCAGTGATCTTCCCTGCTGCGAAGAGTACCTGGAGTAAACTGTGGGTCCAGGGGGTTTTTCCAGTGGATTTGGTGCCAACCATGGCCAGCTACAAGTTGATCAGGACTCCTGGCTTCCTCTTCATGAGGTCCCCAAAATATCTTGAAGTTCCTTCACTTGACAGGAAGTGACATTCTTTACTTACCTGGTGAGGCTGCTGGAAACTCTGTAAGCAAGGTATCAGGCCAACATTTCCAAGGGGCTTTATGGCTCCACGTTTCATAAAGTAACCTTAGTTCCTTAACGCTCTTTGGTCATACCTGAGTCTATGCATGGCTCTCAAATAAGAAATTCCAGTCAAAGCTTTGGTAAAATAACTGATATTTTCAATGGTGCACTGTTACAAGGAGAACAGATTCTTATTGAACTTATGCAAATAACTATGACTGCCATGAAAGAAAGAACACTTACTGAGACCTTTCGAATTTTAGAAGGTTCGGGTAGAGAGAAAAGTTAAATGCTTCAATTTGTTTACAAATGAATACTTCATCACTTTTTTGTTAAGTCATAGATATCTTAAGAGAAAATTTCTCTTAATCCAGAAGAATAAACACTAGAGACCAGCAATGTTTCAAACAACAGTCACAACCCTATAATTGTCCTTTTATCTCATTTAGTCCCATGTTACTAACCCTTGTCTAGTTTGAATGCAACTTTTAGTTCTGGAAATTCTTACTCATTTTAGTTTTGATCTTAAAGATATTAAATGCCTGTTTTGTCCTAAAAGTCCTTTATATGAACTTCCTTGAAGATGAAACTTTTGCAAGACAGTAAGAACGACTGTAAATGACAACAACTCAGAATGGACATGGTTAAAGAGCTGATGAGATGAGAGTTTACAATATAGCTGGCAAGGAAATCAGGTTATTTCTGTGACCTATAACACTTCAGTAATTAAAATATCAAGTGAGGACCTTATTAAAACTTTAGGAATTGCATACAACCTCTAGAATAGTTACAGCATTTACCCAAGTGTAACCTAAGGTTTATCCTCTTTTTAGCAGTACTTCCTGAGTAACTTAGCATACCAAGATAAAGTCCTAATGAGTTAAAGGGACTTCATTTACAATTTAAATCTTGTGAAAACTTGTTAAAACCTTAGAAAGTTTTGACGCACATGCCTAAATAGGATTAGGAATGCTAAAGACCTTAAACTGGCAAAACCTAGAAACTGGTTTTTCTGGACAACTGTTTACATTTTTTTCTTAATAGCAAATCAATTAATTAATTTAAGAAAACTTTGTCTTTGTTTTTTTTTTTAAAGATTTTATTTATTTATTTGACAGAGAGAGAGATCACAAGTAGGCAGAGAGGCAGGCGGTGGTGGGGGTGGGGGGAAGCAGGCTCCCTGCTGAGCAGAGAGCCCAATGCGGGGGCTCCATCCCAGGACCCTGAGATCATGACCTGAACTGAAGGCAGACACTTAACCGACTGAGCCACCCAGGCGCCCCTGAAACTTTCTCTTTTTTGAACAAAGAGACTGCAGACTTATACCAGCGTACTTTAAAATCTGTTTATTTCTATCTTAGTCCGTCCTGACCACATCTAAAACTCTGTTACAAAGTCTTCCCTCCATAAACCTTCTACAGCTTTCCTTTGGTTTCTGATTTTGTACCAACCCATTTCTTTCCAAACACCCATCTCATTTAGCACAAAATTACCTTATTTTACCTTCAACAAAAATGCATTCCCACTCCTTATAACTTTCTTACATATCTTCTACTTTTCTACATACAGAGTCGTTTCCCTTATTTCCACCAGTCTTAGTTACAGTAAGCAGAATTTTGCACTCTTTAGAAACCTTAATCTCCAGTGAAGACTAAAGAGTAACCAGTTGTGAACTGTTGCACCAGAATTCTTTAGATGGCAAATTTGTGAATCAGTTAAGCACAAAACATGTTTACCGGCAGATTTAAAATATCCTTAGTTTCTTTGCAGTAAGAAGTCAAAAGCACCATCCTATGTCTAGTAATTAACGACTTAGCACTTTATCCTATTTGGAAAAGACCTAGATGTCCAATGAATTTAATTCCATTTATCAGGGGCACCTGGGTGGCTCAGTGGGTTAAAGCCTCTGCCTTCGGCTCAGGTCATGATCCCAGGCTCCTGGGATCAAGCCCCGCATCGGGCTTTCTGCTCAGCAGGGAAACTGCTTCCTCCTCTCTCTCTGCCTGCCTCTCCGCCTACTTGTGATCTCTGTCTGTCAAATGAATAAATAAAATCTTAAAAAAAAAAAAATTCCATTTATCATCCAAGCAAAATTTTTAAGTTTTAGTTTACCAAAGACTTTGAAAGCTATCTTAACAATCACCCAAGAAGACTTTGAGACAGTTATCTAGAGGGCAGGGAAAGGGATCCCAGGTCAGGAGCTCATCAGCTCCAGAGGAACAGATGCCATATTTTCCCGCCAACAAGGGGGAGAAGGCAGTCCATGTCAGGCCAGACAGGGAATTTCCCAGAAACAAAGGGAGTTTCAGCAGCTGCTTGGGAATATTCCTTAAAGTCCCTGTCCTGAAGGATGCCTGGGATCATGACCCGAGTGGAAGGCAGATGCTTAACCGACTGAGCCACCCAGACGTGCCCCCCACAAACGTAAGGATGAGAGCTCCTGTTATTTTACATCCTCTTTCTGTCTGGATCAGTTTTCCTGTGGGCTGTCTGAGCTGCTAACTCAGATTCTCCCCACACATGCCACTTAGAGGCAACAGGAGCACCGTGTTCCTGCAGCTCAGCTTTAAGCCCCGGGTCCGAGGAGGACTGTAGTCCCCATGCTTCTTGACTGGCTCATCCTTGTCCAGAGCTCATCCCTGTTGCTGCTGCCGATGCCCCCGGGCAGGGCCTCCCCTGATAAGCTTTGCTTCCTCACAGCCTTTGGGCTCATCTACTTGCGTTAGAAATATCCGACTTTGGTCCTTCCTATTAGCACAAAAATCGGACCCGAGGGGGCAGAGTTTGGGCTACCTGAAGCCAAGAATCGATATACGGGAATTGGGCAGGGTGTCCGGGAGTCCCGACCATGATTGTGTAAATGACCTGGACAGTGGGTAGGTCTCAGGGCAGCCCCGGAGGGCCTGTCGACCCCGAAGGTGGCCCATTCCGGTTCACATAATGGGCTTAGTTTTCCAGGAGACGTTTTGACCCCCTAGTCTCCTGAGAATCCCTTCTCAAAATTTTCGAGCATACAGTCCAAGACCGTAGGTTTTGAAGAGCTTCCACCCATGATGGCCAGGGGCTCTCTTGTCCACCCTGTGTGTTCCCCTCTGTGTTGCTGGCGTGAAGACAGACAAAGGGTGGGTGTCCCTCCAGAGGAGAGACCAGTCAGATGCCCACCTGTCTGCCCTCCCAGAGGATACCTGGGTGCCTCTTAGCCAAAGTGAGTCCATATAAACCCTGGACTGGTGCCCGAAGGGCTCGCCGTAGACCCTATGAGGTCACCATAGAAACCGGTTAGGGCCCACTCGGACTACGTAGGCTTCTAGGGACACTAAGGGTGCCCCCCGTGCAGCCACAGACTCAGTCCGCCCGACAAGCCAGGGCAAACAGCACATTCACTCCTGCATTCATTCCCCATGTTCTTACTGTTCCTCCCACCCCCACCCAGCCCCCACTGCCACCCCCCTGGAGGCCCTGATCTGTGGAATTCCCTTCCTTTTGGAAATTCCTTCCTGTCCCCACTTTCCGGGCATTCCTGACCTGAGGGACCCTGTGCCCTGGGGAGGGCCTACCTGTGAGACTTCTAAGAGGTCTCTAGGAGGTGGTCAGTCTCCCCTTCTACCCTGACGAGTGGGCCTGACCGACCGGAATCCGAGGTGAGGACCAGGTTGTCACCTGCCAGGTCGCCTTTGAGTCCTGC
This sequence comes from Lontra canadensis, assembly GCF_010015895.1. Classification (NCBI taxonomy): domain Eukaryota; kingdom Metazoa; phylum Chordata; class Mammalia; order Carnivora; family Mustelidae; genus Lontra; species Lontra canadensis. The sequence continues at coordinate 8,782,901 of NW_022631018.1, read as the reverse complement.
AGGAACAGCGGGGCGTGGCCGGCCTGAGGCCACCGGGCGGGAGGGAGACTGCCGGAAATGAGGCCGCGCGCCTTCTCCTTTACGACCTCGCTCGCTCACTGCTGTACCGATGCCGCAAATCGGTGGCAATAATGGGCCGGCGTGGTCGGGTTTCTGGGGCAGGGAACCACGTGTTAGGGAACATGGTCCTGGGAAGAGCCAAGTGGCCTACGGAGACCTTGGAGGATGGGAGGTTTGCTTAACACTGATGGGCTCAGAGGAGACCGTTCTCTAAAGGTCTGAGCCCAGAGCACTAGCAGGGAGGGGAATTTATACCCTTCTGCTTCCGTATCCTTGGTAGTTTTAGTGCACGCAGGGAACAAGGTAAGGAAGAAGAACCCAGAAGGGCTTCGAAACAGGGACTGGAATTGCCTTGCTGGTTTGGTCGGCCAGTTTAGACCACAGTTTTCCCCTTATCACCTCCTTTGAAGCATCTCTCAAGCACTTGTCCACCAGATCCTCTTAAAAATGGTTTTCAGAGCTGTTTTCTACTTGTCTTGTCACTAGCCCTCTTCCGTTTCCCAAAGCTATTCCAACAGACTTCCTATTCTTTACCAACTTTTATTTTTTACTCACATATGCTGAAAAGAATGGACAGGGGAGATTGAGGATGTGATCGATTAATTCATCTCCTATGAACTGCAAGGAAGTTTTGATGGGGTGGCTGGGATACGAGTTTGAGATTTTGATGGACTTTATTTAAGCTATCTTAATGAAAGTCATTTAACCTACTAGAATACGTACTTGATATGATCCCTCCCAAACAAGAGTTGTTTGATCTATAAGAACACACATAGATATTCTTCCCCCACTTCTCTTAAGCGAAAATCTAAGATCAAATCTAAGGTTATCTGCTTTATCATTCTATAGTTAGAGAAATGTCAAGTGGTCTACAGTGTGTCCCTGTTTTTGACAGGTACTGCTGTGGATTCTAACGTAGAGGAATTAGTGGCAGAAATCAAAGAACTGAAAGAAACTCTTGAAGAGAAAAACAAGGAGGCCGACGAGTACCTGGACAAGTACTGTTCCCTGCTCATCAGCCACGAGAAGTTAGAGAAAGCCAAAGAGATGTTGGAGACACAAGTTGCTCGTCTGAGTTCACGGTCTAAACTTAATCTCCAGAATTCTCCTTTGCTAAATTCTGTTGTTTCAGAAGACTCTCCAGCCCCTTCTGCTACTGAAAAGAAGTTGTCATCCAGCCAAAATAAAACTTCAGGCAAAAGACAAAGGTCCACTGGGATTCGGGAAGATGGAGGAGGCACAGCGCCTTCTACCCCAGAGACATTTTCTAAAAAGAGTAGGAAAGCAGTCAAAAGTGGTATTCACCCCACAGAGGACACCAGAGACACTGAGTTTGAGCCAGAGGGACTTCCAGAAGTTGTAAAGAAAGGTAAGCATAATTTAAAAGCAAAATTGTGTGTGTTCTTTTGAAATTCCCTGTAAAAGTCCACATATGAAAAAGAAGCATTTATGTTTTAGATTATTGTGCAACAGAACTAAATGACCTTCAGAAACAATAGTCCGCCTTTAAACTGGTAAGGTATGTTTTTCTTTCTGCATGAGAAAAGGACTAGGACCTAATTACTCATGTTTACAACACAAAACGTGCTAGTAGATTTCAAAAATGCTTATTCAAAACCTGTTCGGACTTTGATGTTTCTGGGCTGAAAATCCCCAAATCGAGGACCCTCTTCAAGCTTTTCCACCTTTAATCTATGTCTCACCCAGGTTGGAGGTGAGCTGGGGGATGGGAGACACTTACCTTTTTTGTTTTTTTAATTTAAACCTAGTGATCGATCCTTCAAGTGTGACCCAGGGACCCTGGCCAGTCTAGGAATGGTTTATTACTGGTCTGTGTCCAAAAAAAAAAAAAAAAAAAAGACATGTTCAGAAATCAAGAGTAAGAGTTGGGACATTTTCATAGCAATTTGACCTGGTAACAACATGCAAAACACATTTTGAGTTTTCTCTTGGTTCATTCTTGTTATACAGAGATTATCATTCCATAGCTGGTTGGAATCCACCCCCACCCCCAACCCCTGTAGCTCAAAGGAATATCAGCACTGATTCTTTGCCATAGGTAATTTGAAGAGCACTGTTCTGAGTAATTTTGGCCCTTAGGAAATCTGGCCCCAAAGCCGTTAGCTATCTCTTTCTCATTACTGCATTTTATTTATAATTAAAGGGTTAAAGGCAAAAACAAATGCTGCTTTAGTTAGCCATCAGCGTGGCTCTGGAGGGTGTGTGACATTCCGACCGTTAGCGTCACTGGGGTTGACTTTCTTCTCTTACGCACCTCCGGTCATGTCTGCTCCCACTGTGGAGGGAGACCTTGTGAGTGGACAGTGAGATCCCTCTTTTTTTTTTTTTTAAGGTTTTTTATTTATCTGACAGATCACAACTAGGCAGAGAGGCAGGCAGAGAGAGAGAAGGGGAAGCAGGCTCCCTGCTGAGCAGAGAGCCCGACACGGGGCTCGATCCCAGCACCCTGGGATCCTGACCTGAGCTGAAGGCAGAGGCTTTAACCCACTGAGCCACCCAGGCACCCTGAGATCCCTCCTTTACAGGGTGAGCTCTCTCCTCCCACCTGGGTAGCAGGGGCTGTTACCATTTTACCTTTTCTCATTTTAAACAAGAGCTGACTTTTTTTTTCTCCGCATTTCTATTTGATCCTCCCTTTTTCTCTCCAATCCCAAATTTTATGGGAAGTCTTGCTGGTATGTTCTCCAGATCTTAGAAAAATGAAGAGTTAAGACATCTGATTAGAAAAAGAAGAAGCGGGAAAAAAATTTTCTGTTTAATGTTATTTTCCCCTTTTCTATTGTGTTTTCTTGTGTGTCTGGTAGGACAAGTCCCACTAGCTACTTGTTTGATTTGGCAACTGTGAAATCAATCCCTTGTCCGCTGGGGCTGGCAGTGTTTCTGGAGTTACTCTTCTATCAGTGAGAACTTCACCTGATGTCTGTTGTTTCCACTGTGGATTCAATCGGACCTAGCCATGTTGACAGCCAACATTTTTTGCCCTTAGGGTTTGCTGATATCCCAACAGGAAAGACAAGCCCGTATGTCCTGCGGAGAACCACCATGCCGACTCGGACCAGCCCCCGCCTCGCTGCGCAGAAGTTAGCACCATCCCCTCTGAGCCTCAACAAAGAAAATCAGGCTGAGACCTCCCAGCCAACAGCTGGTGGCAGCAGATCACAGAAGGTAACTCCTAGGAACCTGGATCTGCCGTCCTAAATCCAGGAAATTATAGTGTTGTCAGGCCAGGGTTTGACACTGACTTGGAAGCTCTTAAAAGTCTGACCTTCTCTACGCAGTGTAAGTAAGCAAGTCCTGAGGACATAGTGAGCAGACCCGAGGATAAACATTCCATTATCCTGCAGCTATGGTCTCCTCCTTGATCCAGCAGCCCACTTAGAGTTTCATGGAAAATGCTCAGTGAGGAGAAATTGTAGATCAGACATCAAAGTGTGTCTAAGCCCGTGTTAAGCAGGACACGGAAGGAATCGAAGAGGTCATCTTTCTTTTGACCACAGGCATTGCTCATTGCTTGTTTCACACTTTTTCCTCTAACCCATTGGACCCCCAGCTGCCAATTTTTTCCCCCTTTTTTACTCCTTTACTTTACAAAAAGCAAATATTTCATTAGACATCTAAAGAAAGGAGCTCTCCTTCCGAGCTGCACTATGAGGACTGTGGGGCTCCTGACTACGCTTCCGGTTTCCCTGTGTCTTCGTGTCTCATACAGTGTTGGGCATCCAGCTGCTTACTTGTTGACTGCCTGGAGCTGCTGGTGTCCTCACGTGATTACAGTAGTAGATGTTTAAAGGTACGTTAGGAAATCCTCTCATGAAATCGCCCCATGGGTCATTTTTCTCCCCTCTTTTCTGAGGACCCGTTGGAAAGGCAGTTTCCATGTGCTGTTCAGACTTACTATCCAGGAACAAGAGCTTTGCACACTAGGGGGCCTGCTTTCCACATGGCTGCGGAGCCCGCTGAGTGCAGTCGTAACCATGGTTTCCTGCAGGTTTGTGTTCAGTGTGGCGGCACCTGGCTGCCCTGGGCACCAGCGCTGAGGAATCGCGAGGCAGTCTTGTGTGCTCGTGCAAGGGAATGGGGCCTGGTTCCTCTTGACAGGGGGCCACAGGAGACTTCCCGGTTAGATGCAAACTCTTCAAAACCCAACCCTAATGGTCATTCAGCATTTTCTGAGGCACTTATAAAATGCTTGCCTCATCAGTTAAGCAAATTTCATCATTCAGGTTGAAAAATAGAGAGCCGAGGCATCTTTTCCAAAGGCAGTTGCTTAGAAATAGGATGTTGAGCCCTTGCCTGACGTTCCTGGCTGAGGTCTGAGAGAGACATTCCCTAGGTCATTTAGCGGGACCTTTAGTGACATCTGTCGGGTTCAAGGGGGGGGGGAGATGTGAAGTAGGTGAGGGTCAGTCTCCGGGATATCTCTGGGATGGATAAGCCCAGGAGCTCCTCTTTTGTTGGGGACACGTGAGTCATGACTGTAGACTTGATCTGAACCTGGGGATGGCGGTCAGTGCCCCAGGGGACCCGACACTAAATTACAGAGGATGATGGTGATGCCGTCATCGCAGTGTCGGTCAGTGGTCTAGTGGGGCCTTGTGTTTCTTACTGTGAATGAGGTTCATTTTTACTGAGCCCTCCGTGTGCTTGTCCTCTGGCTGCTGTGGTTGCAGATGGAGTTTATAAGACAGGGTAGGGACCCGGCGCCGGGCTTGATCTGTCAGGACTCCGGGACCATGACCTGAGCCGGAGGCAGACACTTAATCAACTGAGCCACTCAGACGCCCCTACACTTAATAGTTTAAATACTTTGTGAATTGTACCTCATCTACCTACAGGGACAAGTCTGAAGCCAATTGACTAACATGAGGATCAAAATCACAGTTTAAACTGATCGCAGACTACAATAATTTCCTCAGTTCACGATCAGAGAAATTGAGTCTAGAGGGAAAGCCAACGGGTGGGCTTTGGCTATTTAATTGGGATTAAGAAAGAGTTTTACTGGCTCAGATATTCTTTTCGCAATGTGAGTGATCTCTCTCTCTCTTTCTCTTTTCAATGGTGAACCTGAAGATCTGACTTTCCTACATCCGATGGGTTCAAGGGAAAGTGCCTGTCTTTTGTATCATTTTCTACTTAAAAAAAGTATCAGTGAAACTCTGTTTTTTTCCTTTAACTTTCCATGGACGGTAATTTTCCATTAAGTCCTGATCCTTCAAGGCTGATCCTTTTAAGTGTCCTGCACACAATCCGAGTTAGAGGCAAGCTTTCCAGGGATTTGATCTGTTGGCCAGATTCACTATGTTTTCTGTAATGAAAAGTATTTAGCTGCCTTTTAAAAACCACATACTTCCTATGGAAAGAATATAAATGGGGAAATAGTTTCCATTCTTTTTTCTTACTGCTTCAGGAGGAGGTCACTGGAATCTGTTGCTCTCCGTCACATAGCTCCTTCTCCTTATAGGGACGGAACACGGGTCCCCCCTTGTTCTTTACCTTTTAAAGATCTTCCTGCTTGAATCCTCTACTCTTGCCTTTAACTGTGGCTAAATGAAGATTTTCTATCCTTCATCTGTCTTGTTCCCCTCTCTCTTTCCCGACCCCATATCTTCTATTATGACTGTGTAGACTCTACTAGCTACCTTGCCCTCTTGACTGCTCCTTAAAGTCTCATATTTTCTTTTCTTTCCTTCCTTTCTTCCTCCTTTCCTTCCTTCCAAGATTTTATTTATCAGACAGAGAGAGAGCACAAGCAGTGTGAGGAGAAGAGGGAGAAGCAGGCTCCCTGCTGAGCAAGGAGCTTGATGCAGAACTCAATCCTAGGACTCTGGGATCATGACCTGAACTGAAGGTAAACACTTAATTGACTGAGCCACCCAGGTGTCCGAAAGCCTCACATTTTCTGAGGTACCTCTTTCTCTTAAAAGGCCGGGTATCAGAAAGTGGATTTACTCTTTTGGGCCTTTATTATTTATTCTGCTTTAATCCAAATTCAGTATGGAAACAAAACAAATATAAGTAGAGGGGTAGAGGGGCACCTGGGTGAATCAGTTGGTTAAGTGTCTGCCTTCAGCTCAGGTCATGATCCCAGGGTCCTGAGATCAAGTCTCGAGTGGAGCTCCCTGCTCAGTGGGTGTCTGCTTCTCCCTCTGTCCCTCCTGCCTGCTCGTGCTCCCTCGTTCTCATTCAAATAAATACATAAAATCTTTAAAAAAAATGTAAATAGAATGTTTAAAATGACTATATATGAGGAATAGGTTCTAGGTATTTTAAATGTTGTAAATAAACCTTCCACCATATGAAGATAGTCTTACTCATTTAGATTATGTTCATTTGAATGACAGCAGGGTTCACTTGAGCTGAATGAAAGCTGGTTTGGATTCTCACTCGGGCACATATTGAAATTTGCCAGTTAGTCAAGCCTATTCTGGGCACTGGGGATAGAACGGTAAAGAGGACATAGACTTTGCCCTCAAAGTTTACCTTCTGATCTAAGAATATCACACTAGCCTTTGGAGTGTGTCTTCTTTGGCCATCAGAGGTGTCAAGGAAGGCTTATAAGGGGAGTCATCAGAGTTCCTGTCCGACATCCTCTCAGCTTCTGTGAGGTGGGGCCTTTTCTCAGGGAAAAAAATGGTAAAGCTGTGTACCTACAGAGGGTTAAGTTAAAGTTAAACATTTTAACTTAAAATGTGGTGACATGAGCACTTTATTTTCATGTTGTAGAAATGTGAATGTGATTTACACCTCTAACAAAGATGCTTCGTTGCAGGTCAAGGTCGCTCAACAGAGCCCAGTGGATTCAAGCGCCCCATTCCGAGAACCTACCACGAGATCCCTCTCGGTCAGTAACCTTCCTGACAGAAGTCCAGCTGACAGCCCCAGGGAGGGCCTGAGGGCTAAGCGAGGCCAGCTCGCCCCCAGCCCAGAAGCTGTCCCCGAGTCCAAGAGCAGCGAGAACTGCAGGGTCCAGTAGAAGCGACCTTGTAAGTCAGGACCCTGGCAGGTGGCAGTATTTGACCAGAAGGCAGCATGCCTGCCTGCAAAGGCTTTTCTTCAGTCAGAGAGCACATTATCAGTGGGAAGAAAACAATCACTTAGAAATCTAAGTACATTGTACTCTTTAGCTCTCACAGGTAGAGGTATTGGACAAGTTCGAAAGCACTGATCACCAACTCATGGACGGTTTTCTTCTGTGGTGTATGTGGCGCCGTATAAAGGTTTTGGTGATGTCGCACTTAGATGGCAAGCACGATGCCATGACTTCTGTTTGTATGTGGGTTTCACCCTAAGAGAATCCAAAATACGTCGTCTACTTCTGATGAAAAACTCCCAGGAAAATGTGAACTTTTGCTTTATATTTCCTATGTGTAGAGCTAGGCATGAAGTAATTTTAGATCAAGAATTTCTTTCAATCGAGTAAAATGGAGAAAGATCATGCACGCATATACACGTGTGAGTGTGCTGCTCCTCATCGTCCGGTGTGTTTTCTAAATGTTCGTGGGTGTGACCTGTACATACTTGTGTGTGGGGCTGACGGGAGCTGTGGGTTTGTTTCCACTGGGCCTGTTTGCAGGCTCCTTGAAGATGTGGTGTAGCAAGTTTTCTGTCATTGTATTATTTCTTCCTGAGACCAAATTGTTACAGTTCTTTTAGTGTGCATTCTCACGAGTGGTGATCTCGTATTAAAACAAGACATTTTCTTTCCTAATAAAAATCACTTTTGTTTTCTGTAAAAATGATTTCTAAATATAAATGCATTCAGAGCGTTGGGACTATTTCTTGCTAATGTCAACAGCCTCTTAGAAAAGTTTTGGGGCACCGGGGTGGCTCATTTGGTTAAGTGTTTGCCTTTGGCTCAGGTCATAATTTCAGGGTCCTGGGCTCAAGCCCTGCATTAGGCTCCCCGCTCAGAAAAGAATCTGCTTCTCCCTCTGTCCCTACCCCTGCTCATGCTCTCTCTCTCTCTTTCGATCAGATAAATAAAAATCTTAGAGTTTTAACAAAAGATACTAGTATATTTAGTGAACATATTTGGTTATATTAAGTGAACATATTTGGTTATATTAAAAGATGTGATTTGGAATGTGGGTCATGTAGATTATATAGGAATTATACAGGAATAATATGTCCAGCCAGTGCCTGGCACATTATGTGTACCCATTAAATTGCATCAGCAAGGATACACAGGTATGGTATTTTCCAGCTTATTTATTGATGACAGGGTTTGAAAATATGCAGGCATTATGAGCCATATCAAATCCAAAAACTTTGGAACAAGATTTTTTGTCCTTGAGTCAGGGTAAGAAAATTTTCTAGGACATGGGCAAGTAAAAAATAATTTGCTCTTGGCTTTCAGTTCAGACTGAAATATAAACCTTGACAAATACTATCATTTATATTTTAAAATTGGCCTTTGTAAGGTGGCCTCTGTTGTTGAATAATGCTTCAATAATATTAAGCTACTTAGTATTCATCTACTGAAAGTGATATCCTGACTTTCCTCTTTCTTCAGGGGCTCGGGGTTGTGGTCTGGTGCAATAACCTTATCATAAATCATCTGAAGGCTGCCATGTGCTCAAGGGCATGGCCCGGAGTAGACATTGCTGGGATCAGGCCATCAGCTTTGTTGGCTGTCTCCAGTTACTGGAAGATTCCACTCAGTAGGACTCGCTGGGGAGCTCCATGGGTCCTTGAAAGCGTCTTCACGTTTTCCCAGGTGGCCTGTGCAGCTACTCCGTGTTATAGGGAATATGTAGCATGCCTTCCATTTTTGCGGTTGTTCACAGTTGTCCTAAATGGGCAAGCAGGATATCAAGCTGCATATAGGATGGAAAGTGAATACACCCCGTCCCAACTCTGAGGTACCTGATAAGCCAGTTAGGTCCCAGAAAGATCCCAGCTGACAAATCATAAGGAGAAACAGACCAACTCCAGAGAGCCAGAAGTCAGATTCTCAACCTGTACAATGAGGGACTTGGAGGAGACGATTCTTTCATCTTGAATATTCTGTAGGATCTCAGTTGGCCCTTTGTTTTATTGGAAATTATCAAGAGTCCAAAGGGACTGAATCTTTAATAAAAAGGGAATAAAAACCAACATTTAATTGTAACCCAATTTCTTAAGAATCACCCATCTGCTTGCACATGTGTTAACCTTGGAGGTTTATTTGTGGTTTTTCTCATTTGTCCCCATTCTATTTATTTTGTTGGACCTATGAACTTTTCACAGGTTTCTTTGAACTTGGAAAAATGTTAAGACCCTTCTTCCCAGGAGCCCCCAACTTTAGGAGGGGTGGAGACCTGTTCCACTTCCCAGTGGGTTTGGGTTAGGGAACAAACTTTGAGCTCCTCTTAGGGTGGCTGAGCACAGCGGTCTTAGGATCTCCAAGTTAGTTCTTCTGAGGTCATTCAGGCTATGGCAGCATGTCACAAAAGTAGCTTAAATGGGAAATAAACTATGATCAATTCTTTTGATTCATCGGTTTAATATACCACAGTTGGAAAGCTGAACTCATCAGTATCGTATATTTTATATTTCTCATTTGTGGTCAACAAAGGGAATATCCTTGTTTCTTCTGGAGGACACTATGTGTCTGGAATTGGTAGTTCCCAGCTGGTTGTGGAGATGGTTGAGCTATGCTCTCCCTCCCATTTCCAGCCGATAAGCTGAATTCCCTTGAGAGGAAGGGGCTTTATGGTTCACTGACCAGAGAGAACACTCAGAAGAAGAGAATTTGGAAACGCTTTGAAGATCCAGGCCATTCTACTGGGAAAAGCCTGAGAACCTAAAACCAGCCCCCCACCTTCCGGGGGTGCCATGGATCTGGTGCCCACTATTCACCTGAGCGATATGGTTCAATTGCTGAAAACACTATGCAGAACATTACATGCACCTTACAGTGTTTTTACGTGTCTGCTCCAACCTAGACACCATTGTGGGGTAGACAGCAGGATCTCCACTTTATAGGCGGAGATTAAGAGACACAGAGCTACAGACTCATGTCTAAGGAGATCTTGTTTATAATAATGATGAGTCTCACAACTTTGCAAAGTGGGGATTTTCTTCACTGGATGGAAGATGGAATAGGCTTAGGGAGTTGAAGTATTTCAACCTCCGTTTCATGACTTAGAGCTCAATCTCTTGTTTGTGTTTGCCTCTCTTGAGGCAGACTGTTCCAGAATAATTCTGGTAGCACAAATATTCAAGAGACAGAAGTAGCTCTTCCACATTTTCTATGCAGTGGAGATGTCCCCAAGTCTAGGATGATGGCATCTGATTTGTGTTACCTAGTACTGCATTTTGTATATAAATAGAAGACTAGCGATACATTTCAACTTGTGAAAATTGTAACTACTCACTTGATGCACAAGCGTTATTTACTCAAAACTAAATCCTCTTAGTCTGTTTTGGAAAATCTTAAAAAACCTAGAGATTTGTAAGGCTTTAAATACAAAAGTTTAGTATAACGTAGACCCTAGAAATGAGAAGCGTCAGGGGCGCCTGGGTGACTTAGTCATTTGGGCATCTGACTCTTGATTTTGGCTCAGGTCATGAGCTCAGGGTTGTGGGATCGAGCCCCGCATGGGGTTCCATGCTCAGTATGGAGTCTGCTTGTCCCTCTCCGTCCCTGAGCTTGTGTTGTCTGTCTTTCAAATAAGTAAATAAATAAAATCTTTATAAAAGGGAGAAGTGTTGGAATGCCTGGGGTCCTCATGTGACCTTGGGCAAATAACTCACTGTGCCTCAATTTCCTCTGGCAAAATTGGGAAGAATAATAATACCTTTTGGAATTGTCAGATAAAATTAGTTAATATTTAACTATGTATGATTTTGCAAATAATAAAATGGTTATTCTATACACAGATAAATACACAGATAATTTTTAAAAATACTGCAGCTTAAAAGTGTTTAGCTATATCTGTCTACCCAACACTCCACATTAATTTCAGATTAAGTTCCATCCTACAAGATTCTCACCATTGTCAAGTCCACTAATGCTTATTTTGCAAATGCATGTAATCACTATAGGTTTGTACATATCATTCAGTTACTGATCTTGCAAATTAATCACCTGCTAGTTTGGGTATTTCTTTGTTTGGCTCATTAAAAATACCCAAAGAAAACAATTACTGCGATTTTAAAAAAATGAGTTGTATTGGTGATTTTATATATAAATTAGTTGTTTGGAATTCAGAATATAATTCCTTACAGGAGCAACATTGCAGAATGTGCCTGGACTTAAGCTCAGGTAGTCCATTTAGCTCACACTATGTTAAAATGGCAATTACATTTGTTTCAACTATGGAGAACCTACACTCGCAGCATTGTTTTTTCTGAAAAATATATATTTTAAGCATCGGATGACCAGAAACTCATTTTTCTACCCCTCAACCATTGTCCGATGTCACCTACTCTTCTCTTCCCCCCAAATTTGTGGTGATCTAGTGATCCCCAGGGAGAGTAACGGGTGCGTAGATTCCTTTTTTTTTTTTTAAAGTGAGTTTTCTTTCTTTAAAATTTTTTAAAAGATTTTATTTATTTATTTGACAGAGATCACAAGTAGGCAGAGAGGCAGGCAGAGAGAGAGAGGAGGAAGCAGGCTCCCCGCTGAGCAGAGAGCCCCATGTGGGGCTTGATCTCAGGACCCTGAGTTCAGGGCCTGAGCCGAAGGCAGAGCCTTAACCCACTGAGCCACTCAGGTGCCCCAGGAGCGTAGATCCTGTCCTCCACATTTCTAACAGCAGCTGCTCCTGGTATGAAAGGAAAAGTGATGACTTTTATGCTGGTTCTGATGCTGCAGGCAAGGTCCGTCCTGCTCAGTGTTGATGTATTTGTGTGAGTAAATGTAAGTGATTTGTTCTATTTCTGTCGTAGAAAATCACAAGGAAACACACATATCCCCAAACTTCATATATTTTTGTTCACTTGCAGATGGGAGTTCCAGCCCAATTCTCACCAGCCCCCTTCCCCTCAATGCAAAGAAATGTGGCTGATAAATAAGATGTCTGTATCTTGTTATTCCTCTCTTCTAGGGCAGCGTGAGTTTGCCCAGAGGATGTTGTTTATCTGCATAAGGATGCTGTATTTGCCAAATGGAATCCTCACAGTTTCCAATGCTTTATAGCCTTTGGTATTTAATAATCATGTGTTTTGCCACTCAGGAAGAGACCTCAAGAGGTTATTAAGTTTGTGGCAAAACAAAACTGAGGCTCTGGTCTGGATCCCCAGTCCAAAGCGTGTGATATATTACCATCCGCCCCCAAGTAGAGAGTGAAGGGATTCAGGAGGCCATGAAACTAGACGCTGGCCTGACAAGTTCTTTTTAGAGTCCCATTCTGAAACGCAAGGCCAGAAGTTTCTCTCTTTCCTGGCTTAGGACAACTCCGTGCCTAAGGAGAGTGTGTTTCTTTCACTTCATTTAAACCTTTGAGGTAGTCAGGGATTTGGCATTGGGGTTTCCAGCAAAAAAGTTACCCTGTCGTCATAATAGGGGATCTCTCCTTCACTTTCCTTTTCCCCCCAGTGGTGCTTTTGCAAGGAGATAGGAAAATGGCAGCTTTCCACAGTTACAGACTTTTTAGCGAAACATGGGGATATTCCTGAATTTTAAATGTGAACAGATCCTCTTGGTGTTGAAATCACAGCTGTGTTATCTAACAGAGCATTTGCTGGGCGCATGCCCTCTCCTTCCCGCTAGACCTTGGGCAGCCTGCGTGAGGGGTTATCCATCCTGAATGCCAGCTGCTTGTTGGTTTAATGGCCATATTCTTGGACCTAGGCCAGCAAAGGGTCACGGGAGTGCCCTGTGCTAGCCCACAATGCTCTGTCCCTTCTGCGCTATTTATGGGCAGCCTTTATTGTGCGCCCACACAGCAGGTGGGTGGTCACTTTGCTTGGAGTCACAGACTCGTGGGGAAGGAAAGAAGTGTTCTGCTGTGGTTGGTAAACAGGTGTATTAAGTGTGAAGACTATTTGCCTTCCCAACCAACCACAACTCAAAGCGGATAGGTGAGTTACATCTTGGTTCTGCCCAGCTAGTTTTTTCCAGAGGCTGAGTATTCAATTTATGAGAAAATCAGGGTCTCCCTCTGTGTGGAAGCACCATATGTTCCCAGACTTGAAAGTATCCTATTTTAATGGCGGAACTAATAAACGGAGGATACCCCTCATTCCTAGAATTTGAAACAAGTATTTTGATGGAGAAGACTGCAGATTCCAATTACCAATCTGTTGTTATAAGAGCCAGAAGCCCAAATTAGCAACCCAAATCTTGTTCCAACATGTATAACAAAATTAGATTTTTTCCCCCCTTGAGGTTGTCATAAACTCGTTTAAGAAGAGAATATGTTGGTTTGGAAGAGTCTCACACTGATTTCCCAAATGTGGCATAGGTTGTAGTCAATGAAGAGTTATTTTTTAAACCAACGTCAGCCAAGTTTTTTTTTTTAATCCCCAGACAAAATTTTTGTTGCTGCGTACCCAACTGTTACTTCTACTTTCTTTCTTGCCTGGAGAACCCCACTTTTGTTCAGACATTGGGCAGTCTTGGCTCAGAAAAAAATATGGGCCCGCCCCCAGGGAAGCAATGTAATTAACATAAGTCAGTTATGATCCTGCCATTGTCTTTTGCCAGTGACTGTTATGATAACCAGTCAGCAGTAACCAATTCCGAGGCCAGAAATAAAGCATTTCCAAAATACAAGATGTCAGATCAGAAAGATGAGCCCTTGATAACTTTGTTAAGCCTCTGAACAAACCTTGGGCTTCTTGTCAGATCAGAAAAACAAAACAAAACATTATACTTTAAAGCAACTTCCAGTAGGAAATTCTTTTACTTCACCCACAAGCAAGCTGATATAATTGCAAAGCCTATTTTCTGACTTTTTGGTTAGTCAACATCTACACTCCTTACACTTTCTTTGAGTCTGGCCTGCTATTACCTGAGCAGGAGATCCCTTTGAAACCCATTCCTTTAATGGTCTTTCTTTCACCAGGTCTGTCATGAAAAGCAATTCGTTTAAATTGGTCCAGGGTACCTGTTTGAAACCTAAGTTACAAATAGAAGGACGTGAAGAAACCATGTAACTTCCTAATGCCTCTTGATGTCAATCTTTCAGTCCATTATTCTGCTTGATGGGGATTTTCCTAAACATCAGATGATCTATAGTAGCTCTAAGTCCCAAATCAAAGGAATCGTAGAGCTTCCGTAACTTCTATTATAACAACATGATTTCATTATCTGGATTTTCTTTATCACTTTGAAGATGAAGAAATTGAAGTCCCAAAGAAGAAACCGTTTTCTCTTTCGTCCCACACTATGTCCTGAAACCCAGATTCTAGCTACTCAGATGGTGCTTTTCAAAAATTGAGCATGTGGCCAGTCAATGTGAATAGCTATTTACACATTTTCTTTTTTCTAAAAGTGCTCATTCATGGCACTGAAAGGAATAGCAAGTTTGGATCACATTAAGAAAATTAGATCTTGCATTCTATGCAGATGGAATATTCCCTCCATTCTGCTGTGGCCTTAAAGACCAGGAGATGATACTTGGGAACCCAGTAGGGAAACTATGATTAGCCTGTCAGCTGCATAGAGATGTGTGTGTGTGCATATTAATGGAATAGCCATGGGGACAGACACATGGGGCATGAACACCCAGTGTTTCTGGTGGCAGGATCACAGAACCTTAACTCTTCCCTTGCCAGGCTTTTCCCAAAGGCCAAAGTCCACTCAAAACTCTGCCACTTTATGGGGTACCTGGGTGGCTCAGTCAGTGAAGTGCCTGCCTTCAGCTCGGGTCATGATTCCAGGGTCTCCGGATGGAGCCCTGCGTGAGCTCCTTGCTCGGTAGGGAATCTGCTTCTCCCTCTGTCTGCTACCGTCCCTGCTTGTGCTCTCTCTGTCAAATAAATGAAATATTATAAAAACCTCCACCTCTTTAGGTACCCTAGGGCTTCTCTTTCAGTAGCTCTTAAACATGGCTGTGTAGGTCTTTGACACAACTGGTTTTTAAATGGCAAGAAAAAAATTTCAGATACAACGTGTCAGTATTTTAAGATCTCCCTTCTTCTCCCAGACTCCTACTGGAATTCGATTCCATTTATGAAAACCAGAACCAAAGCAGATGAACCTTTCCAACTTATTTCCAGGTACTTCCTTTAAATGGCAGTGGATGGGAGCCCTGTCATATTATTTTAGTGACAATTAACCACTTGACAGAGAGACTGAGTTTTGGATTTAGTTAGAGGGTCACACCCACAGAAGATTAAGTAAAAATACGGAAGAATGTCTGCAGGAGCCATTGGAAATGGGAAATGTCGTTCAGTCAATATAACAATGACAGCAAGTTAGGGAAATAGAAAGAAATATTACTTACAAACCCACCCTAACTCAGAAATTATTACTTTTATTTGCAATAGAGATACTGAGAAAACTTTTTCTTTCTTATGTAACTTTTCCTGATATCGGCAAAGGAGAGTCATCAAACACATAGTCATCCTATTTAAACATTTACCAGAGTTTCCTCTGGATTTGCTTTGTTTTACTTTATTTTATTTTTACAATAAAATAAGAAGATCATTTTTAAAAGGCTTCTGTTTTCTGGTATTACATACGAAGTTCCCACTCTCATTGGTTTCTAGTCTCCAAAGTAACTTCTTAAATGGTTGAGGCAAATGAGGCCTGGGGCTTTTTAAGACTGGTTGTGGCCTCGATGCCATCATCATCTCACCGTTATGATGTTATGGGTGGTGATGGGTTAGGAAACTCTGAGGGGGGGGAGCAGTGAGGGAAGGAAGAAGGGCCAGCAGCTGGGAGGAGGCCCTGGGAATGGGGAAAGGATTTCGAGATTGGGGCCACGCCCCACAGAGAGGCAGACATTCCTTCATTGGCAGTTTTAGCTCTATCCAGGCCCTGGAAATCCGATTTGTAGAGGACTGCTAACCCCAGGCCCCGGGAGACCCGGCCACCACCGTGCAGCTTTCCCTGCGAAGCTGTTCCTTGCCTTATTCAGGACTGCGGAGTCCTGGAGGCCCCGGGTGGTCCCAGTTTCAAATACAAGGTCCAGCCTATAAATACTTATTGATGGTTATTGCCTAGAAGACCGCTGCCGCTGCCTTCTTCTTTTTTTTTTTTAATCAGGACACAGATGGATGAGAAATTGACAGAGATGTACGGACTTCCCAGCCCTAGCCCCAGTAGCATTAAAAACCATCTTTTTGGTTTTGTTTTTGATGAACGTAGACCAAAGTCGTCTTAATAAGCAATCAGATCTTTGCCGATACCTGTTTCAGCTGAGGGACTGGGCCAACATCTTATGCCAGATTCCCGTGTGATTAATCTCTGTCGCAGAATCCACAGAGCCATTTCCATCATCCAAGAGAATGGTACGTAGACAGGCACTTTGTTCCCACCAGTCTGCTAACTATTTATTTCCAGTACAGCTGATCTTTCTTTGACAGAAATCAAAGCATATATCTCAAGGACCTAATCACAGAAAGGCTAAGAAATTGAAGCCCAGGAGATTTGTATGAACTTCTTTTCTCTTTTAATAAGATTACCTTATATGACTCTGCAAAGTACAGTAGAACTGAATGCATCCATTCCTCATAAATTTGAAATTCTTGAAAATGTCTTATATCCTTTAGATTGCCATCTGCTTGCATCATCAAAGAACAGGTTTCCTGAATGAACTTTAAAAGCTATATTATCTCTCAGGAGGATCATTAATCTATTTAAATGTTGAAATTTATTTTTCAACTTTTTTTTTCTTACCAAAAAATGTCCTCCCTTTTCGTCAATGGTACTTTGTAGAAGTACCATTTATAGAGCGATTTTCTCTCCGCTCCAAACCCACCTTCTAGAACTGCTTTGTGGTACTGCAGCTGGTACTCTAGGGACCATATTTCTGCTTTGCCATCTGGCTCCCTGAGAGGCCTTCCCGGGAATGGGTGTTGGGGGGGGTTGTGCCAGAGAGTTAGAGGAGGAGGGGAACTTACCTCTTCTTGCTTGCTTCCTCTCAGCGTCACCCTGAGCTTTCCTTCTTGAGTCTGGCAGTGCCGGTTTACTTCAGTAGCAGCATCTGGATTCACTTTACCATTTCCCAACACTCGTCGGCCTCATTGTCCTCCCTCACCACCAGCACCAGTGAGGCCCTTCTCAGGTTTTCCCATTCTAATAAGTTTCATCTCTTCCCTTTTTTCCTTTGGCCTAAGGAATAGTAACTGTTTGTTGCAGTTGCTACCTCTGTGAATCCCTTGTGTTCTTTTTTTCCCTCCCTCCTTCAGTTCTGCAACACCTAGTTAACCATTCTTTATTAAATAGTCTAAAAGAATGGCTGTCATTTCTCTCTCTTGATTGGACCCTGGCTGACACAGATCGTGAAGGTTATCTTATGTATTTGGAGGTAATACAAATATTTCAAGTAAATTCTTTCATCCATACTTTTTCACCTTTAAAAATTTCTGCCAAAGTTGTCTGAATTGGTGACCTGTTCTGGAAGCCATATTTTCCCCCTCTAGAATAATCTGTTTACCAGTCTTGACGAGACTTAAAAATTTTTTTTTACAAATCCACATTTTCAGCAAGTGTGAGTTGATGTTGTTCTATGTTCTCCTGTCCTCTGACACCCCAGAAAGAGGGCATGACTTGGAACTGGAGTATTGAAGTCAGCCCCAGTCTTGTGACCTGTTCCAATCACAGGAGGGGGCAACACAGGACACTATAAGAATCATCAGCCCCAGGAATCTGATGATGCCGACCTTTCTTGCTCTTAGTAGGGGGAGGAGAACCCCCAGTGGGGACAACAGAATAGATTTAAGTATTCTTTTCTACACTGCTCAGCATGAGTGCTAATGGGTTTTGGGGCCAGATGCTTTGGTTTGAAGTTGGCTATTCTGAGGTCAGAGGAAAATATCTCCCCTGAGAGCTGTGCTAAGAGGGGGTGCTTGTTGCAATTACTCACTGAATAGTTACTTCTGCTTCTCTATCAGATTTCTTTTTGGTCATTATGGAACAGAGCAGAAGTTTTTAATTTTACTGAAACCTAACAATTTTTTTATTTCACGGATCATGCTTTTGGTGTTGTATCTAAAAACTCATTGCCAAACCCAAAGACATGCAGATTTTCCCCCCTATGCTTTCTTCTAGAAGTTTTATAGTATTGTGTTTTATCCTTAGGTCTATGATCCATTTTGAGTTAATTTTTGAGAAAGGTGTAAGGTGTCTAGATTTGGTTTTTTTTGGTGTTTTGTTTTGTTTTGTTTTTGGCATATGAACATGCAATTATTCTAGCACCGTTTGTTGCAAAGACTATCCTTTCTCTGTGGAGTTACCTTCGCTCCTTTTTCAAATATTAGCTGACTGTATTTGTGTGGGTCTATTTCTGAGATCTTTATTCTGATCCAGGTTCACTCATTTTTTTCAGATACTGTTTCGTAAGCTCCTTCTAGAGAGGGCATTCTGCTTAGGCATAAAGAGGAAGACAAAGTCACTGCTCTTAGGTAGCTCTCAGTCCTGATAATCAACACAGTGGAAGTACACACAGATACTAAGAGATCCCAGCATCTCTTCCAGCTCTATAACAACTGTTCCCACCCAGGTCCCAGACACTGTCATTTTTAACCCAGATTTGTAAAGTCCCCTCCTAACTAAATTGTCTGATTCCATGCTTGCCTTTCCTTAGTTTTTTGTTTGTTTTTAAAGATTTCTTTATTTATTTGACAGAGAGCAAGTGAGCAGGAGGAAGGGCTGAGGGAGAGGGACAGGGAAAGGATCTCAAGCAGATCCCCACAAAACATGGAGCCTGATGTGGGGCTCGATCTCACAACCCTGAGATCCTGACCTGAGCCAAAACCAAGATTCAGATGCTTAACCTGCTGAGCCATCTGGGCACTCCTTGCCTTTTCTTCAAAAGAAAGTGGAATTCCGTCATTGCTTTACCCAAAATCTCTAGGGGACTCCCTTCTATCTTAGAGTCAAAGTCAAATTCCTCACATCACCTTCATGAGCTGGATGCCAAGTGCTCCTGACCTCTTCTCCCATTTTCACCTCATCATTCTGTTCTGGCCCCTCTGGCCTCGCTGGTCTGCAGAGGCGCCAGGCACTCTGGTCTCAGGGCTTTGCACCTGCTTTGCTCCCTGCTCAAGAATAATCTTGCCAGAAAGCTACATTCCCTCCACTTCCTAATTCCATCAAAGTGTGATACAATCTACAACACCAGGGCTCATTTCCTGCTTGTATTTCACTTCTTCTTCTTTGTCTTCCTCATCTTCTCTTTCCTCTTCCTCTGCCTCCTCCTACTTCTTTTAACTCTCTCTCCCAAGTAAATTCCATGAGATTATGGAACATTGTCTCTCCCCTTCTTTCCTCCTCCTCTTCTTTCCCCCCTTCTAGTGTCCAGAATAATGCTCGGAATATGGCAGGAACTTGTCAAATATTTATGGAATGAAGGAATGAAGCCATGGAAAAGAAATGGGGATACTTTAGGGGTAATCTTGGTAAACCATCAACTTCTCAAGGAAAGAGGGGCTTATGAAGCCATCATTGATTCTCAGTGCATGGGCATGAAATACACGTTTAATAAATAGGTAAAAACCAATATACTCAAATAGCTACTTTGTGGTTGAGAACACTGAGACACAAAGCTTGGAAAGCTTTCTTAAGCTCATGTACCCCAAGAGAGGCACACGTGACTTCTGAGACTGTGCTAATATGTATACTTTCATTTCACCCTTAAAAAACTATACTCTTGGGGTGCCTGGGTGGCTCAGTGGATTAAAGCCTCTGCCTTCAGCTCAGGTCATGATCCCAGGGTCCTGGGATCGAGCCCCACATCAGGCTCTCTGCTCAATGGGGAGCCTGCTTCTCCCTCTCTCTCGCCTGCCTCTCTGCCTACCTGTGATGTCTCTCTGTCAAATAAATAAATAAAATCTTAAAAGAAAAACAAAACTATAATCTCTAAAGCAAGATGGACTGATTGGGTCAAGGGGATTATTTAGAAGTCAGGAGGAGGTTTCATAGGTTAGAATAATTCTTAGTAGGATTTTGAAAGAAGGGAGCCCCAATTAATAGACACAGAAAAGAGTTCTTCTCTCTCTCAGATCCCATACCTTGGCTGAGCTGTCGGCTAATTCAGGAGCACTCTCAAGAGGATCCTGACAGCAGCCTTGACGAGTGGCTGTGGTGAACTTTGCTTGCTTGCTAGCCCAGGCCATGGACGGAAGGGGCTGAATGGACTTACCATCCCGGCAAGACCCTCTTTCACTTGCATCAAAAGAAAAATGCTGGAGGATTAGGAACACTTGAGGTACCTAAGATGAGGAAGCAATTTTCTCGGACAGGGGCTCTTCTCAGGGAACACAAGAGCTTACCTTGACAAATCTATCCTTCTCAGACTCCTTCTCGGGGGTGTCTCTTAGACTCCAGCCAGAGAGCCCTATCTCAGCACAGCTCTTCCTGAACAAAGTGGAAAAGGTTGAGGTACAGCTAACTCTGCACTCCTCGCTCACTAGTATAGGGGTGTGTACTGGGGTTGGGATGTCTGCATCAGGACCTCACCGTTGGTTCAAGAGCAAGTTGTTGTTGAGTTGCTCTAATAATGTCGCCGATGTCCTCGTTGGTGTTTGTGGAGATAAATGCACATGGTCACGTCCAAAGTCTCCATCAAGTGGCATTTATAGCTTTTCCTTGTTTGTATTAACCGTTTTGCTGGTAACTTCTCCCATTTGTTCTCCCAGAGAACAAATAATACTGACTTGTCTTTCAAGATTTATATAACTGATTCCATATGCTTTGACAATTCTATCACATTTTTAGACAGTTACATAAGATTTTTTTTTTTCCCATGGGATGTCAGGATAGTAACTTGGAAAGCTGAGGGCTGTCTTGTGAGTAATGTAAAAGGTTAGAAAGTCAAACAACAAACTTCAAATCTTCTTACCAAAACTGGTCTAGGAAGAAATGAGAGAGATTCTTAATGTGATTCCCCACAGAGTAAGAAATACTGGGGATTTTGTTTGGTTGGTTGTTTGGTTGGTTGGGTTTTTTTGGTTCAACACTGCTGTTAAAACATTTTTTTGTTTGTTTGTTTATTGTCTATCAGTAAACCACCAATGTTTTAAATATGCTCCGAGTTTTCTCTTTAAATTTTCCACACTTATCACTCTTCAGTGTAGTGGATTGACAGTTTGATTTTGGAATTTCAGGAACTTGTACAACTGAGAAAGAATAGAACATTTTTTAAATTAATGTTTTGTAATTTTATATGTGTTACAAAAGAAAAAATTCTTCTTCTTAGGAGAAGCATCACAACCCCAAACCTCCTCATCCGGTATCTGTACTCTCAGGACCTCTTCAATAAGTCAACTGCTCTTCAAGAATTTCATGACTTTCAGTGGTATGTGATTATTTATTCTGGTCTCTATTTTCCTTCTTTCTCTTTTTTCTTTGTTATTTTCTTCCTCTACTAAATTTCAGCAAAGTTTCTTTTTTTTTAGTTTCTAGTTCCAGTTTCTAGGCATCATGTTGTTTATTTTAACTTTTTTCTTAATATATGTATTTATAGCACGAATTTCACTTGAACATCTGCTTTTGCTGCAAAACCCATAGGTTTTGGAATATTGTATTTTCTTTCTCTCTTGTTTTGAGACATATTTTGATCTACTATTTGATCTCTTATGGGCCCATTGCTTGTGCAGTATTATGTTATTTAATATTTATATTTTAAGTACTTAAAATATACATTGTAGATTTCCCAGCTTTGTTTTATGGTTGATCCTTAGTTTTGCTCTATTGTGTTTGAAAAATACACTCAGTATGACTTCAGTCTTCTTAAATTTGTAGTGTTTGTTATGTCTCTTTTTATTTGATTCAACCAGGGGATTCTTCTGAGTATACCTGAAGAAAATGTGTATTCTATTTTTCTTGGATGGAATGTGTTATACATATCTTTTTGTTTTTTTAAAGATTTCATTTATTTATTTGACAGACAGAGATCACAAGTAGGCAGAGAGAGAGGGGGAAGCAGGCTCCCCACCAAGCAGAGAGCCCGATGCGGGGCTTGATCCCAGGATCCTGGGACCATGACCTGAGCCGAAGGCAGAGGCTTTAACCCACTGAGCCACCCAGGTGCCCCTAGTGTTATACATATCTTTTAGAACCACGTATTTGGAAGTATGCTTCTAGTAAAAACTGTTCTTGTTGGAACAAAAACACAACAAAACTTTAACTGAGGGTACTCTTTTAACAAAAGCCTATCAGTGGGGAAATGGTGGGGGGTGGGTAAAATAGGTGAAAGGATTAAGAGTACACTTATAATGATGAACACTAAATAATTTATAGAATTGTTGAATCACTCTATATTGCATACCTGCAACTAACATAACACTGGAGGTTAACTATTTTGGAATTAAAATGAAAAACTTAATTTAAAAAAAGTGCAAGAAAGAACAATAAAAAAAGAGAGTTTGAGAAATGGAGAGACTTAATTTTCACTCAGCTGGATGTGACTGGCAACACTGGATTTTTCTTTGCATATGGATACATTTTCTTGTACTCACAATGAGAAAAAAATAAGGCTGGAACTCTTTTTATTCCCTCTGAGCTTTCTTCTCTTTTTTTCCCTCCTCCATTTGGCTGAAGGAGCAAAGATGAATGCAAATAGTTATTAAATAATCACTTGTTACAAATAACTGATTAGGATTTGGGCTATGTCAACAGTTGATGCTTGCCAGTCTCTTGGCAGAGCTCTGATCACGTTAGGTTTTGGATAATCAATTTATTCTAACACAAACCATATTGGATGATTGAGATTTTATGCCTTTTTATGTCTTTCAAACAGCCTTCTGAACCAAATGCTTATTATTCTGAAATGCAGCCAGATTCTGGCCACCACAGGAGTCCAGTGTTAAGATGGAGCTCCTAATACTTTAGATATTTTCTTGGCTTACATCGAAGAAACACTTAGGAACTTGAACAGAAAAATTATGTTTCTGATTTTACTCAAGTTTCATAGGCAAGTGACAATAACCTTTTAATCTAGGTAACTTTTCCTGCAATAAAACCTTCCTCCTCTTGCTTTGTTTTACCTAAATTTTAACGAAACAAGGAGTAGCCAAATTTTAGTATTCCAATCCTGTAATAAACAGCCACCACAGGGTGGGTGGAAGCCCTCAGAAGAGTGCAGAGAGGGATTTTTAGGAAGATTTCAGGCAAATTGACTAGCAGTTGTGCAGTGGATTGAAAGGGAATTAAACTGAGGGGTGGAGCATAGGCACCGATGGGAATGGGCTGTAACAGAAACATGTTCTGGGGCGATCTGATGATAGTGTCAACAAGCCAAATATTTTGAGATTTGGGGTTGGCAGAAGAAAGACACTTCAGATCAGCACCTGTGGATAAGATGGAGCAGCAGCTAAGATTTGAGCAGAGGTGGCAAATTGAGATGCCTTGTGGGGAGTGGGCAGGTGGCCTACATGCAGGAATGCTGTTAATAATATTTAGCAGTTGATATGGTACCAACCGTTAGCCATCAGGACAGACACTGGCCATGGACGTGGAGCAGATCCAATAGCAGGGATCCTTGCGACACCTGGCATTTCTCCTTTCTTTCTTGGATCTTGGAGAGATCTGAAGGATCTTTGGAGGGGGTCAGGGTCTGGGACAGCTAGAGAACCAGGAAAACATTTGGAAGGCACAGAATAGTACTGATTTACCAAACAATTTAAAGTATTTCACTAGTCTAACTCATTTAACTAAACTGTACTGGTGGATTATCAGCCCTTCCACATGGGCAAAGTGGACTGCATGGAGGGACAAGGGAGTGGAGCCAACTATAGTAAGTCTGAGCAGGCATGTGTGATTAGCTGAGTCCACTGGATTTTTTTGTTCAGTGAAAATCTTTTTAAAAACTACTCTTTAACTCTTTGTGGCTGAAACCAAACACATTTGCAGGGTGATCGTGGACATTTGTCTTCATGGGAGACATTGTATTCAGGTTTTTATCTGAATATCTGATGCATTATAACACAATGTCTCAGGTGAGAAACCTCAGCTGTTTTTGACCTCTTCATTCATTCATTTCTCCTTTCTTTCATGTTTTTATTCAACATTACTGAAGATTCTTTTGTTCTCCACATTTTGTCCCTTCTTTCCTGATACCTTTCTTAGACTCTCCATCTCCATCTTCCAACTAAGCTCCCAGAATAGTACCCAAGCCTGTCTTTTCTGTACTTTAACCTCCTATGGTAATCCTCAAATTTCATTTGCTGTTTTACTTACCTATTTAACATTTATTGGATACCTTCCATGTCCCAGACACCATACTAGGTGCTGATATAAAAGACTATAAGAGTCTTTTCTTATTCCCCTTGAGGAGATTTTGGTCCAACTCGACCCACTGACAAAGTATTATTGACATTCTGGTTGACATCATTTTACTCAGTCCTTAGAGATGATGATTAAATGGCCTTCTCTCTTTTTTGTTTCCCACTCTCTGCTCCTCATGCTACCCTAGTGGTTTCCTCAGCATCTCACTCCAGGACCTAGTTCTTGATCTGTGTTTTCTTCACACCCTTCTCTCTTCCTTTTGTGAAGACTCTCTGCCCTCCTGAGCCTTCATGGTCATCTCAGGTCTCCAGTGGTACCAGGAAGACTTTCAGCAGCCTAGTTCATCAAGGGCTATGGCTTTCATTGAGCTGCTGCCAAGATCATACTTCATCTGGGGGAGATTTGTGTCCTTTGCCTGTGGGTGTTATATAATATTACTAAGTTTCCTAGAAGTTTGATGTAATGCAAAATACCACATGCATGGTAGAAGGAGGCTGCTTGACAAAAAGGAGTAAACATGTCAGACTGACTTAGCAGAGGGAATTAGGGATAGGGTGGGAAGGAAAGGAGGGCAAGTGCAATTTTTTTTTTTTTAGAGGGAAAGATTCCCTCATCTAAACTTCTTAGAGGGCATGAACAGTGGTGAGTTCTGAAAGCAACATTGTGTAGGCCAGACCATAGAGGCCAGTCTGGTGGGATGCCTTGAGTCCCATTCAAAGTTGTTGTCTCCTTAGCTTGCCACCATGCCTGCAGTGAGCTGAGCAGAGAAGACGCTGGGGAAGATTAAACACAAGTGGATGAGACTTCTCCTTATCTTCTGCTCAGAGTTGTATGGTCAAGCCTGTGTACATGGACATGGGAGCCAGCCAGGACAACTGACTTGGTCCTGCTGCCTTTCATTCGTGTGGGAGAAGGGCCCTGTCAGCTTTCAGGGATCTGCCCACTTCCACACAAGAATATTATTGCTATACTGAATGTTATGTGTTGAATTTTGTTCCCCCCAGAAGAAGATATGTTGAAGCCCTCACCCCCAGTATCTCAGAATGTGTGACCTTACTTAGAGTTTTTACAGATGTAGTCAAGTTAAAATAAGGTTATTAGGGTTGGCCTAATCCAATGACTAATGTTCTTATAAAAAGGGAAAATTTGGACATGAGACAGACACACAGAGGGAAAGCAATATGAAGACATACAAGGAGAAGACAGCCAGAAGATCCAAGCAATGCATCTATATGTCAAGGAACACCAAGGATTATTGGCAAACACCTGAAGCTAAAAGAAGCCAGGAAGGATTCTCCTGTCAGAGAGAGAGTGGTCCCACTAAAACCTTGGTTATGGACTTGCCTCCAAAACATGAGGCAATACATTTCTATTGTTTCAGTCTACTCAGTTTTTGGTATGATAGTCCTAGGAAACTAATAGTCCTTCTTAATTTGTCAAGAGTGCCACAGCAGACATGCCATCATGGTCATCCACAAGCCTACCACAAGCCACATAAAAAATGATAAGTTTCTTCTGCTTACAGCATGGAGAACACCACTGGGTTTTACAGACACATTTGCATATAGTGATAGTGTTTATCTATAGGCTAATAACATGTAGTACCTTCTTTGTTGTTTTAGAAATGCACTGTCCAGTAATACATTGCCTACTAGTCTACAGAATAGGAGAAGATATTTGCAAATGTCTTATCAGATAAAGGGCTAGTATCCACCATCTATAAAGAACTTCTCAAACTCAACACCCAAAGAGCAAATAATCCAATCAAGAAATGGACAGAAGACAGGAACAGAGATTCCTCTAAAGAAGACATGCAAATGGCCAACAGATACATAAAGAAAAAATGTTCAGCATCACTCAGCATCAGGGAAATATAAATCAAAACCCCAATGAGATACCACCTCACTCCGGTCTGAATGGCTAAAATTAACAAGTTGGGAAACAACAGATGTTGTCAAGGATATGGGGTAAGGGGAACCCTCTTACACAGTTGGTGGGAATGCCAGCTGGTACAGTCACTCTGGAAAACAGTATGGAGTTTCCTTAGAAAGCTAAAAATAGAGCTACCCTACAACCCAGGAATTGCATGATGAGGTATTTACCTCAAATATACAAATGTATCAATTTGAAGGGGCACCTGCACCCCGATGTTATAGAAGCAATTTCCACATAGCCAAACTATGGAGAAAGACCAGATGTCCATCGACAGATGAATGGATAAAGAAGATGTGGTGTACATACATACACTGGAATACTACTCAGCCATCACAAAAATGAAATCTTGCCATTTGCAGTGACGTGGATGGAGCTAGAGGGTATTATGCTAAGCAAAGTAAGTCAGTCAGAGAAAGACATCATCATATGATCTCACTTATATTTGGAATTTAAGAAACAAAACAGAGGAGCATAAGGGAAGAGAGGAAAATGTAAAACAAGATGAAATCAGAGAGACAAACCATAAGAGACTCTTAAGCATAGGAAAAAAAACTGAGGGTTGCTGGAGGGGAAGCTGGAGGGATGGGGTAACTGGGTGACGGACATTAAGGAGGGCACATGATGTAATGAGCACTGGGTGTTATACAAGACTGATGAATCACTGAACTCCACCTCTGAAACTAACAATGCGCTATACGTTATTTAATTGAATTTAAATTTAAAAAATAAAATTTTAATTAAATTATTAAATTAAAAATTTAGTTCCTTAGGCACATGAGCCATATATCAAATGCTCAGTAGTCATGTAGCTAGTAGCTACATGATGCAGAATACAGATGCAGAACATGTTCATCACTGCAGAAAGTTCTATTGGATAGCACTGCTCAGTTGAATGTTCTGGTGAACAGAGAGATAACCTATACCTAAAAAACAGCAGAAAGGAAGGAAGGGAAGAAGGAAGGAAGAAAGGAAAGAAAGAACGAAAGAACGAAAGAAAGAAAGAAAGAAAAGGCAAAGGAAAAAGAAGCCAATATAGTTAACTTAATCCTCAAACTGTACTCTGATAGTTCTAAAAGGGATGCTATAATCTTGAAATATTTTAGAGGTGGGAGGATGAATTTCAATCCTCACTGTACAGAGGGCCAGAATGCCAGCAAATTGAGAGTTAGGCTGATTGAACATTAAATAAATCAGTGTTTGCTGTCTCAACTATGGCCCAAGTACAAAATTTAACCAAGTCTGGGGAATAATTTAGAAACATTTAAAGTCATTAGGATCATTAGATCTGACTTGAGCAAAGCAAAATAAACAACCCTCCTGGCCTGATTTGGAACCAGTTCTTCTGTGCCTTCTAAATCAAAGCTAAATCCTCCGAGTTTAAATATATTACAACTATTTTTCTTGGTTTGGATGTGTGTATCCAAACTTCCACGTTTTTTTCAGTGTTTGTTCCACTGTTTTCTGTACCCTAATTACTCACCGTCTCAGAGCCATAAGACTGTAAGGGACGGAAGAGTCTAGTTTGCCTCTGCCTCAAGTCCAGAAGCCAATGGAACAGACTCTCTGTGTCTTCTGTGTTCTAGGTCCCATCTTTCATGCGAATGTCATCAGCCCATGAGTGTACTTCGACTTTACCACAGTGATTTCTTGTGCTCCCTCAGTTTTCATAATGGAATTTTTACATTCCTTCCAAACCGTTGGGTCAGAGTGACATTTAATTTACCCTTCTGAACCCTTCGCTGCAATTTTCTTTGTCTGGCCTGCAGGGAAAGAGACTAAATTTCCTTTTTTATTGTGGTTAGGGGTTCACCAAGGAACAATGGCAGGAATGTGGCTCTGAATTCTTAAATTATGGATAGCTAAATAATACTTTACAGACAAAGAGGACTCCAAAAAATTCTCAGCTGACTGGTTGGCTTAAAGACATTAACACTCTTCTTTAAAAAATAACTTGGTCTGTGTTTAAGATATGTGTGGTGCTCTGAGAAATAAATTGCCAGAGAAGGACTTTCCTTACGAAGGCCAGCCATCTGAATACATGATTGTGAGATTATTATGTCAACTAAGAGCAGAGATGAGTAGATAAAACAAGAGAAATATTTAATAGGAGAACATTTTCCATGTTGAGAGTAGAAAGATTCTACCACATTTTTGGTACAGGTTTCTATCCTTCTTCCAAGTATGGATGATACATGGCCTTTCTCATTTTAAGAAATTCAACAAGCGGGGGTGCCCGGGTGGCTTCGTAGGTTGAGTGTCTGATTCTTGATTTCAGCTCAGGTCATGATCTTGGGGTCATGAGATCAAGCCTCACATTGGGCTCTGTGCTGAGCAGGGAACCCCCCTTAGTATTCTCTTTCTCCCTCCTATGAAAAGATTCAGAACATTTTTAGAAAAATAGCTAGTATTGAGGAAAAAAATTCCAAATTACCAAAGGAAAAATAGACACACACACACACACACACACACACACACACACACACACACACATAAGATTTCTTTGAATAATGAGATTTGCCAGTCATCTCTGTTCTGGTCTTACACAAATTAATTTTTTTTTTCCACCTGGGTTCTGAACACTTCATGATTCACTCATGCTGGTTTACAATGGGCTGCTTTTTCTCTTCTATCAAGCTTCTTATTGTAACTTATAGACAATTCTCAGTCTTTACTCCCGAATTTGTAGCTCCAGGCCTGACCTCTTTCTTGGACTCCAGATCCACATACCCAATCATCTAGGCAGCTCCCCCACTTGATCAAGGTCTTATAGACATCTGAGACTTACTGTCCAAAACTGTCCTTCAACCTCAGAGTGGTTCTACTGATAGTCTTCCCTCAGTCAGTATGTGGTAATTTCAAAATTCTATTTGCTTAGGTCAAAACCTTTGAAATCAAAATAACTCCTTTATTGCACATCCCACATCTATCACATCAAGAGAGCCTCTTTTAAAATATCTCCAGAATCTGATCACCATGTCTCACCATCCCCTCTGCCACCATCAGCCGCTGGATCTCCCCCTTTGATGACTGCAGGAGCATCTGAGCATTTTCTCTGCTTCTCTCCTTTCCATGTATAGTTTCCTGACAGCAGTCCGAGTGCAGACCGCCTTGCAGGGTTCTGAGTGGAGGAGTGACAAGATCTGACTTATGCTTTTAAACAATCTCCTTCCTTAAGTATCACTCAGTAAGGCCTACAGTAAACACCCAATTTAAAATGACAAGTTACCAGCATTATTTACATTAGCCAAGACATGGAAACAACTTAAGTATCCATTGACAACTGAATGGATAAAGAAAATGGGGTGTATATATGCAATGGCATGTCATGCAGTCATAAAAAAGGTAGAAATTTGGCTATTTGCTGCAACCTGGGTAGATCTTGAGGGCATTATGCTAAGTGCAATAAGTCAGACAAAGATAAATACTGTATGATCTTTCTTATATATAAAAACTAAGAAAAAAAAACTCAGAAAAAGGGAATGTATTTTGGTTACCAAAGCAGGGAGATTGGATGAGGTGGCCAAAAGGTACAAACTCCTGGTTGTCAGATGAAGAAACACTAGGGATGTAATGTACAACATGATGACTATATTTAAGTATAGTATAACCATATTGTAGTATAGTAGTACTGTAGTATAGTATAGTATAACTATAGTAAATATATTGTATATATAGTAGTATAGTATAGTATAACTGTATTGTAAATATGTATATTTTATATTATATTATATTATTTTATTTTTTAAAAGATTTTATTTATTTATTTGACAGAGAGAGACACAGCGAGAGAGGGAACATAAGCAAGGAGAGTGGGAGAGGGAGAAACAGACTTCCCACTGAGAAGGGAGCCTGATGCGGGGCTCCATCCCAGGACCCTGGGATCATGACCTGAGCTGAAGGCAGACACTTAATGACTGAGCCACCCAGGTGCCCCTGTATGATATGTTTTAAAGTTGTTAAGAGAGTAGATCCTAAGAGTTCTCATTACAAGGGAAAAAAATTCTTTCTCTTTCTCTCTTTCTTTTTAGAATTGAAACATTTTCTTTTCTTTTTTTCATTTTCTTTCTTTTTTTTTTTTGGTTATCTATATGAGATGATGGATGTTAACTAAACTTACTATGGTCATCATTTCACAATATATTATTATTTTGTACACCTTAAAATACAGTGTTATATGTCAATTTTATTGAGATATAGAATTACAAGCTACCATCCCTTGGCATTCTCAGTGACCTTAGCTCAATCAATTTCTCATTGCACTAATCACTTTTATCATATCATATAATTTCCCTGTTTATCACGTATATTGTTTGTTTCTTATCCAAGCCATCCCTCCCCCATCCCAGTAGAATATAAGCTACATGAAGACAGATACCTGGTTTGTTCCCTGATACATCCTAAGTTTTGAAACTATACATGGTACATTGTAGGCATTCAATAAATACTTGCTGAATGACAAAGACAATTTTCTTTGTAATCTACCTGGGAATCTTCAACCCTGCTCAGTGAGATCTACCTTTTTTCCCTACTCTTAGATAAATTCTTTTTCAGGTCCTATAGCTTTTCCAGTTGGATAATGGGAAGACTGTGGGACAATTCCTGTCACAAGGAGAGTCTTATTTCAGTGCTGCAAATGACCCATTTCTGTGTAATACATGTAATTTGGACTTTCAGTCACATTTAAAGTGTTTCCTTCCTGCTGGGATACTTGAGTGGCTTAGTTGGTTAAGCATCTGACTCTTGATTTTGGCTCAGATCATGATCTCAGGGTCTTGAGATCCAGCTCTGCGATGGGCCCTAAGCTCAGTGCAGTCTTCTTGTCTCTCTCCCTCCCCTTCTGTCTCTTCCCCCTCTTCCTCACTTGCTCTCTCTCTCTCGAATGAATGAATAAATGAATAAAAAAAAAAAAAAAAAAAAAACAAAACTGTTTCCCTCTTGCCAGTTCCTGGATCCTGCAATGGGAAGGGGATCATGGATGCTTCTGTTCCACATCCCCACCTTGTTCTACGTTTCCAACCTCTGCTCACTAGTCCAGACTCTGACTCCTGAAATGAGAAGGAATTAAGGCAATGCACAGTATTCAGAGATCAGTATTTTTACCATCTGTCCCTGGTGTTCATGAAGCTTGGCAAATGTATCTTTGGGATATATTTGTGGTCTTTCCCTTGGGATATGTTTTGTGGGTTTCTAGGAAACTCTCACTGGGATCCTCTAATGACCACTTCTGTGATGTGGGATATGGCTGGCCACTTAACACTGCAAACAGTCAGGCCCTGGGCATTGGGGCTTCCACTTCACAAGACTCTCTGGTAAACCTCTCGAGCAAGATCTTTTTGAAGATGGCTCCGGTCTGGTTCCCACAAGGGCATATACGGTCATGTGAACAGCTTCAACATCCTTGCCTGTGTAAAAGTGCAGTTCACTTTCCATGCTGCCACTTCCTCTGAATGCTGCTCTTTTCATTTGAGTCAGCATTGGTCCAATGAGTTGTTCCTTCACTAGGGACTCTCTCACTAGGTCTCAAAGTGGGAGATAAAACACCCTTTTTTCTTCCCCTTGGTGGAAGAGACAGGACAAGGGAGTGGATGCAGAGCAAAGGGACAGCTTCCCCAGAGAAATTCTTATTCTCAGCCTTTTCAACCCCAACCCTGTTGCATCTTCAAGGTTGGTGATAGATTAGGGATTGACAAATGGATGTCTGGGTATCCTCTTTGCCAAGTTTTATGGGGGCTATGGGATCTACTATTTTGTTGCTAGCCTATGGGAGTATAAGCAGAATGAGCCACAGTTCAACATGTTCTTATAATTTTAAAATAATAAAGAAATGAGTTGGTATTGTCACGATGTCCCCTGATTCAGCCTTGCTCCCACATGCTGTGTCCTTCTTGTCTTGGAGCCTTCCTGTGCCTGGCTCCTCCTCCATTTCAGGGTTAATCTTAGATATAGCTTCCCATAGAGGCCTGCCCAGCCTAAAGCAGACTCCTGTTGTGCTCTCTCACGTTCCTCTTTATTTCCTTCATGTATTTATTACAGTTTGTAATTGCATATGTGTTGAAGTGATTAATTCTGTCTTCTGTACCAGACTCTTAGCCCCAGGAGATCAGCATGCTTGGTTCATAGCAGCCTTGTTGGAGTCCAGGACAGAACTGAGCCCACAGCTCCTGTTCAGAAATGTTAGGGGATCCTACACTGTGATTTAGTGCCACACTGTCTGGTAGGGATGTTGGCTCTGCTGCTGACTAGCTGTGCACCCTCAGGGAAGTTCTTTCCCTCAGCTGTAAGTTTGGGACAACAATAGTACCAATTACTAGGTGATATTATATGAATTAACACAAATATGGGGTTTAGAAGAGGGCCTGGAACATAGCAAGTACTTTAGAGGTGCTTGTAATGGTTATTAACTGCATGTGTATGAAGCATTATCTAAGTGGTAGGTGAAATGTTTCTAGGGAACATTCAGTGAAGAGTTACCTTTCCACTATGATCCAGACAAATGCAACATGTTTCAAGGAATATGAAGGCATCCCCATGGCCTGGAGCTGAGAGGTGCTCTCTAGTTCCTGCGTTACACAGACCTGGAAACAGAATTGAGAGTAACTATCTAGTTTAGTGGGTCAAGCTAGCTTTGGAGATAGAGAGATCAGGAGCCAATTTTGCCTGTTTCACTTAAAAACTCTGCGATATTGGAAGGTTATTCAATTTCTCGAAGACTCAATTTCTTTATATTTAGAAGAAATAATAATATAACAATATGATAATAATAGTATTATAACAGTACCTGCCTCACAAGGCTGTTGTGAGGATTACCTGATTTATTTCACTATTTATATCATAAATACTTAAAAAAGGTAGCCATTCTTAATACCATTACCATAGGAACAGTAACTGAAGCTGTAGAAAATCAGGGGACAAGGATTCTGCACTCTAGAGGTAAACTTTTAGAAGTTGCACGGAAGGAGTGTGTTCTTTGCAGTCAGTGTTGTGTCTAGCAGGTAGCTGTTGGATATAATCCCATTAGGAGAAAACGAAGCCAAAAAAATTGTCAGTACAAATTAATAAAAGGTATTTATATCCCCTGCTTATTCTAAGTTACATTTGCTGCAAGTAATTTCTAGCATATAACATAAATCAGATTGCAAGCATGAGGAGTCATTTGAATTCTGATAATCTCCAGATTTACAGGTATGTGAATCCCCTCCCCAAGAATGGCACTTTGAACTCTTAGAACTGAATGGATCATCTAAATTATAAAGAGGTTAGGTGGTATTTTAACCAAACTCAGCTTCTGGGATGCTTGCTCCTTACTCAAATAAATCTTGCAGTTTTAAATGTGCAAAACATTCACATCAGATTTTCAATGTCTAATTTACCAGTAAAAATGTGTTGGGATTACCTCAGAAATGCAGAGTTCTTGTTAGTTCTGATAACCTGAGTGAAAAAGCTAGATTTCTATTTAGTATTTCATTTACATTTATATTTTTGTGAAAACTGTATACCTATTCATTTTTCACAGGGAGCAAATGAAGTTGATAAAGGACATTTTACCTACAAGATTAGGTCTCTCTTCAGAGCTGACTGGGAAGGCTGTGCCTTGGGGCTAACGCTCAGCAGCTCCCCATCATCATCAGTCTTCATGATTCAACATTCTTTTTTTTTAAATTTAATTTTATTTTTTCAATGTTTCAAGATTCATCGTTTATGTGCCACACCCAGTGCTCCCTGCAATATGTGCCCTCTTTAGTACCCACCACCAGGCTCACACCCCCCCCCCCCCCCCCCCCCCCCCAAAACCCTCAGGTTTTTTCCCACAGTCCACAGTCTCTCACGGGAAAAGTAAATTGGGTGAAATTGGAAAGGGACATGATCCAATGGTCTGAGGACATTAAGACAGTTATTTTCTTCGACCGTATATACTTGGTATGATGTCATTTTCTTGTTTTTTCAAGAAAACTAAAAGCTAGAGTTGAGATTTTTTTGGTCAGTGCTAATGGAAACCCAAGTAATACATTCAGCAGGACTCCAAATATGTGGTCACTCGTCTGCTCATGACAGTCACATGTTTCTGGGCTTACCAGAAGCCTGGGGTTATTGTCATTTCTTTTATCTCCCCAGGCTGCACTTCTGAACCTCGGGGTGTAGAATGTCAGAGAAACTGTGTTCCAGTGTTAGGAAGCCCCATGACCTCAGGCAGGACAAGCCCTTGGCCTGCCTCTTTGTCCTGGTCCATTTCCTGTGTGATCCTTCCTCTCTTTCTGCACTCGGGCATTTGGGGGTCTGACTCAAGATTCAGAGAGCCAGAGCTTGGGAGCTGGGGGGATGTGGTAGAGAAAAGGGACCTTTCCTTCTTCCTCTCAGTACAGTGAAATGCCTGGTCAGGGTGTTGAGAAAGAGGCTGAGTCACTCTTTTCTCCTGATGAGACTTTCCTGTTGTCTTTCCTACTAAACCTCCCTCCCTTCACCCAAAGCTTTTCTTCTATCACAAAGTCATGTCTGTAGCACTTGGATGTTGCAAATTGGCAGAGAGGGAATGGACCTGAGGGTGACCTGGCTGCACCTCAGTAGTGCAAGCTGGAGTCCACGTTCACCAGGCTATCTGGAGTTGTGCACACCGGAAGTGCCGCATGGGGTGACCTTAACCAGAATACTCCTGTGCAACAGAAATTTACCTGGAAGGTTGTTTTGATTCTACCCAGATGTATCTTGATATCTTTGTTAAAGGACTCAACTTTCCTAAGATAAAGGGGGATTAAAAATTGGTTTGAAAATTGTCTGGTCTGCTTTTAGTATTGGCAACTACCTCATTTAAGTCTTTAGGTTTCACTTATGAAAACACTTCTACCCCACTGGAAAAATGAACTATTTTAATAGCAATTTCTTCTGAGAGCTTGTAAAATCCATCTTAGCTGTCAAAAGCATGGTTTATGGAATTTAAGAGATAATACAGACATGCCAAAATCACCCCCTTGTCTCATAGAGAATGTAGGTAATGTGCTGATGGTGTGAAAAGAGCAAATGAACATCTAGTGTTTTATCAGGAAAACTGTGGGATGAGTCAAAGTGAGGGGTGTGGCATCTTACCAGATTTTACAACATCCAAACAGAAAATGTCTGTATTTTAAAAATAAAACTATCAAAGTATTATATA
Source organism: Lontra canadensis (assembly GCF_010015895.1). Classification (NCBI taxonomy): domain Eukaryota; kingdom Metazoa; phylum Chordata; class Mammalia; order Carnivora; family Mustelidae; genus Lontra; species Lontra canadensis. The sequence goes on along the minus strand of NW_022631018.1, from coordinate 8,747,415 downwards.
CAGGAGGATACTTTTGTGGTCTTGAAGAGGGGAGAGGCCTTTCCAAGCAGATACAACACCAGAATTACAAAGAAAAAGTTGGCAGAACTGACTTTATACATTAATTTCTTGTTAATTTTTTTGTTTTCATTAAACTTTTTATTTTGAGATAATTGTAGATTCATTTGTAATTGCAACACAATACAAAGGGAGCTGCTGTAGCTTTATCTTAATTCCCCTAATGGTAATATCTTGCAAAAACGATACTCATATCACAACCAGGATATTGACATCCATGCAGTCAGGATACATACTATTTCCACCACCCAAAGAACCTCCAGATTACCTTTTAAGACCATACCCACTCACTTTCCTTTGAAACCTACCTTCTACTTTACACTTTGCAACACTAATCTGTTCCCCATTTATATAATTTTTCATTTCAAGGATGTTATGCAAATACAATCATATAGCATGTAATCTTTTTTTTTTTTTTAATTTGGTGTAACTCTGGAGACTCATCTAGGTCATTGTGTGCATTGATAGTTTGTTCCTTTTTATTGCTGAGTAGTATTTCAGGGTATGTACGTACCACAGTCTGTTTAACCTTTTACTCCTTGAAGGATTTCTGGGTGGTTTCTACTTTTTGGATATGAATAAAGCTATTCATATCATATGAGTATTATATGTATACAATATTCCACATGCAAGCATTGGTGGATTTGTTTTGGGGGGAACATAAATTTTCTCTTCTCTGGGGCAAATTTCCAGGAGTGCAACTGCTGAGTCATGTGGTCTTTTCATGCCTCATTTTTTAAGAAACTGCCACATTATTTTCCAAAGAGGTATAATATTTTACGTGCCCATCAGCTATGTATGAATGATCCAGATTGCCCGCATTCTTGCCAACATTTGGCATTTCCACTAATATTTATTTTAATTATTCTGATAGGTGTGTACTGATCTCTCACTATGGTTTTCATTTACATTTACCTAGTGGCTAATGATGTTGAACATCTTTTCGTGTATGTGTTTGCTATCTGTACATCCTCTTTGGTGAAATATCACTTCCGTGTCTCTTGACCATCCTTTAATAGGATTGTTTGCTTTTTCTTTGTATGTTTGCTTACTGTGCTCTTCCTTCCTTTATGATATACCTAGGTCCTTGTTTTATTGCTTACTTTCCATTTGGAGGACTTCATTTAGCCTTTTTTTTTTTTTTAAATGTGGGCAGGAAGCAAGGTTTATTGAACGGTAGCAAAGTGATGGTGGTACCGATCTCCTGAGGAAGGAGGGTCTTTAGCTACTTTTTAGGATTGGTCTGCTGATGACAAATTCTCTTAGTGTCCCTTTGTCTGAGAATGTCTTGGTTTCCCCTTCATTTTTTGAAGAATATTTTCACTGGTCAGAAGATTCTGGGCTGACAGGGTTTTGTTTTGTTTTCTTTTTTTCAATATCTGAAAAATATGGCACCCTTTTTTTATGATCTCCAAGCTTTCTGATAAGAAATCAGCCCTCTTTCTAGTTCTTTTTTTCCTGTAGATAGGTATTATTTTCTTTGACTGCTTTCAAGGTCTTCTCTTTATCTTTGTCTTCCGAATTTTACTTACAATGTATTTTGAAATAGATTTTTGGGGGGTTTACCTGTTTTATCTTGGGATTCATTCAGATTTTTTGATTCTGTAGTTTTATGTCACTTGTTAAGTGAGATGTTTTCAGTCATTATTTCTTTGAGGACTTTTTAGCACCCCCCCACGTTTTTCCCTGTCCTTCCAAGATCACAATGACATGAATGTTTTGTTTGAGTCTTAGGTGCTTGTAGCACTATTCATTTTTTTGGTCTATTTTTTCTGTTGTCCAGACTGAGTAATTTATATTGTTCTATCTTCCAATTCACCATGTCTGTTCTCTGTCCTCTCCATTCTGCTATTGATTCCATTCACTGAGCTTTTTATATTGGTTATAGTAGTTTTCAGCTCTAAAATTTCCACTTGATTCTTCCTTATAGCATTTTTATATTTCTTTGATGAAACTATTATTTGTTGAGCCTTTCTTTTTTCATTTGTTTCAAGCATGTTCCAAATTTTTCACTGAAGCATTATCACGACTGCTTTAAAGTCTTTGTCAGACACTTTAAAAAAAAAGATTTCATTTAATTATTTATCTGACAGAGAGAGAGAGAGAGAGAAGAACACAAGCAGGGGGAGTAGCAGGCAGAGGAAGAGGGAAAAGCAGGCTCCCCGTAGAGCAAGTAGCCTGATGGGGCTCAATTCTAGGACCCTGGGATCATGACCTGAGCTGAAGGCAGAGGCTTAACCCACTGAGCCCCCAGGTGCCTCTTTGTCAGACACTTTTAACATCTTCGTCATCTTGGTGTTGACATTCATTGGTCTTTTTTTCCTCATTCAGTCTGAGATATTCCTTATTCATGATATGACACGGGATTTTCACTAGAAACTTAGACAATATTATATTATGTTAAAAGGCTCTGAACCTTGCTTAAATTTTCTGTTTTATCTGTCTTTTCCTGACATCACTCTGGCATAGATAGGGATCTCTGTCTTGTTTTTGCCTGAAGGAAGTTAAAGTCCTGTTTCCCTACCTGGCCTTCATTGACAGGTGAGAGCAGAGCCTCTTTGTTATTGAGAGTAAGGGTGAAAATTCCTGCTCTCCAGATGGTTCCTACGGACACCACAGCAGGATGGTCTTATTACTGTTGGGTGATGGGGAAAATCCCGAGTCTCCACTAGACCTCCTCTCATGGCACCCCAGCGGAAAAGTTTCTGGGTGTCTTGTTACAGCCTTGCTGGGGTTGAAGCCTCGCTCAATGGCCCTTTGCTGACGTGGCTAAGAATGGAGTCACAGCATTTTCTGGGGTGTCTGGTAGTGAAGAGTGATTATTGTCTAAAAAATGTTTCTATTTTGCGAGGCTTAATCTCTCTTGGTCCTCTGACTAGAAACAGTAGACTTTTGTTGGGACTTCTTATTGGCATTTCTGGGTTGGCAGCTACTTCAGCACGAGGTCTGAGCTATCTGAGGCAAAAAGAAAGCCCAGGAAGTGCATCAGTGGATTGTTCCTTGGGTCACAAGGTCCTTAGCCAATCTGCCTTCCTGTTTAGTTTTTAGTTGTTCTTGGTGAGAGGAATAGGGAAAAATCACATCTATTTCATCTTTCCAGATATGAAAGTATTCCTCATTGATTTTTAAACTCTCTTCTAATACCCAGGTATTAGTACTTTTCCTGTTACTCATGTTGTGGATATTTTCTCCCAGGTGCAAAGTGTCTTTTAATTTTGCTTTTGAAATCTTTCATCATTTCGTTCACAGGGGTTTTTAAGAAGACAAAAATTTAAGAACAGGTAGAAGAAAAGCAGACAATTAAAACAGAAAGAAATGTGACTGGTTAACAACTAGCATAAGACATTTGATATCACAATTTCATTTTGAAGGACAATGGTGAAATTACAGGGGTGCTACAAATGTAAGGTTTTAAGGTCACATTTTAAGTTTCAAAATATAAAAGCCATTATGAAAAAATTTAGTGAAATATCGGTCAATCCATGGTTTCCTGTATTTATAAAGAACTTTAATAACTATATAAAAATTGTTCATTTTATTATGATATCACTAGCAGCAAAAAAATAAAAAAATATTGGTAAGCCAAATGAAGATGTTCAATTTACAAGGACTGTCATAGAGATGTTAGAGATTCCTCTAAAACTAGGGATGTAAAGAAGCTGTTTTATTCTGTTTTTGTTATTTTTGTACAATCGCAGAAGAGCTATAAAATTAAAACATGGGAAGTATTTAGAGAAGAATTCCTTTCAGAGGTGTAAAATTCTTAGTAATCTAGGTAAGGCAAATAATTTCTACGAGCGCTAAATGATCTTTTAAGTGCATAATAGAACTATACTGTATTTTACTAAGTGCATCAAATTACTAAGCCCCAATAAAGAAATATTATCCAAATATGAGTTTCCTTTTAGTGTAATGGCCTACTTTTCCTGTTTCCCAAGATACCTTCAGTCTCTTATGTGCTTTTTGTGTATAGTATTAATTCTGCAACATAATGCCCTTGAGAATTCACAGCATATCTAGTTTCCTCTGAAAAGGATTTTAGAGGATTATTTCGCTTGGTTTTGTGTTACTGGCCTCACATAATCACATATCCTATGTTCGACTGGATGAAAATTACCTCGGAAGGTTTGGGAAATTTTATGGATGCTAATGTAGATATCTATTTCATCATTATATCTGCAATTGGCATCCAATTTTCTCCAAGGAGAGGGGACATAGGGACTGGATTAATCTCTAAGCCTCATTTCAGCCTTGTTCATAATAAATAGTTACCTGAACTATAAACTATCAGGAAAATTAGTTTGATTTATACTTGCCATTTACTTGTCTATTTCCTGAGACAGTTGCTAATGCAATACGCAAGATGGGTAGGGATAGTGACAAAGAGAAGCAAGTTAGCCACAGTTGGCTAGAAAATTCTCTCTTCAAATTACAGTCTGACATACCATTAAATGCCTTCGTGTCATGATGTAGGTATAAAATAAAAGAATGATACATGGTTAATTATCCCAACTGTGGAAACATAATGCTAAAACAATATTTGATAGCCTGCAAAGGAACATTTTTTAAACTAGCAGTATATTTCACTGTATTGGAAGGTGGTATTTGTAGAGCGATTTTAGGTGGGAACCATATGAAATTGCCACTTTTGTAGGTCAAATATTGTCAATTTCATATGGTTTGATCTATAAAGATCACTAAACAGACCAGACATGTTGGGCAAGACATTTTTAAATAGCAAAACCCTTGACTTCTCTTTGTAGTTGGTGAGCGGGGATGAAGTTGGGGAGAGCAGGTGTAACGTGTTGGATCACATGACACAGCAAACAGGAAAGCCATCTCTTTTGTCCAGCAGGAGATCAATTTTTACAAAGTTGAACTTCACTTCCTGCCCAACTAGGAAATCTTCACCGCCTCCCCCCTCCCCCCACAACAGGTGCTCTGAGGTGTGAGAGTTTGGGTCAGCCCAATGGCAGAGGAACCAGCCATTCCCAGCACGACAGGGACCTGCAACTGATGCTGAAGCAGCATGAAAAATAACATGGAAAATACAGGAAAAGTAATCATGGAAAGATTCAGAACTACAAAAAGAGAAGCAGGGCCTCATCTCTATTTCTATCCTGGTGTGTGACCTATTTTATTGATTTGGTGCTTTATAGAATAATTCTTCAGAAAGCTCTGGGTATTCTTTCCCTCACAGACAGATCTGTGTGGTATACTCGCAGCACTTGAGAAGTGGTTTGGATTTATGAACTAACATGCTTCCGTGAGGAACAAAGCCGCAGTTCTCTATGGAAAATGTAGCTGGGTTTCCTGAAATGCTGTTCTACTCGCTGGCACAAATAGCCCATGTAAGTTTTAAAAATCATACAGCCTAGTGGATCTAAGTTTCTGGTAGCTCTTCTCTGCCAAAAATGATCTCTCTTTGACATATTACTAAGAAGAAGTGCCTCAAAAAAAAAAAAAAACCCAGAATGTCCCAAAATATGGAGCAGTGGCTCCACACCATAGGCAGCTAAAAGGAAAAGCAGCACAGAACCCAGCCATTCATTTCTTGAACCGTGTGCAGGAATTACATCTGTGTCTGTGTGCTCTAGTTGAAGAGGGAAGATATCAAAGACCTGGAGGTCTACAGCGTTCTGGAGTTATTCTCGAGAAGTTGTCCTTGTTTGCTTGGGAACACGCATAGAGAGTAACCACTGCACATAGCAAATAAAATAAAAACATACAGGTATAGATTCCAAAGACATGTGTCACGAAGTCCTGTAGGAAGGGGCGGAATTTATACCTTTGGCTGACTCCGAGCTTGGCGCTGACTTTTAAGAGAATACCCAGATGGCAACAATGATGGAAAATCAGCACTCATGGGGGAGAGAGGCCATTAAAAAGGGAAACAACTCTGAAGTGAGTCCAAGAGGGGGGAAGCATGGATCATTTCTTTCTACAAAGTTCCTTTTTGTCAAGAAGATGAACTGATCTTAAAAGATTTCAACTTATTTCTCCTTAAGAGACAATTCGCTGCCTACTAAAGTCATTCAAATGAGAATGTAAGCAACCTTGAAAACATCCATTCTATATTAATTGAGACCCCCATGAAGAATCAAAGACATCTTTTTGAATTTAGTGTGCTTTCGAAGTGTGTGGATTGTGACTCAACAGTCATACATCACATATATTTCGTTCTCACATATCTATCATGTAAAAGAAGGTAAAACCAGCCATCAGGATGCTGACAGTGTCTGTGGGGAAAAAGATAAAATGTGGGGAAAAAATGTTTTGGCAAGTTTTCAAAAACAGTAAGGTCAACCTGATTTCTCCATAATTTGAATAACTTTATTTTTTAAAATTTTTGTTATTTTTTAAAAATCCTACAATTTATTTATTTATTTATTTAGAGAGCACATGAGTTGGGGCGAGGGGCAGAGGGAAATGGAGAGAGAGAGAGAGAGAATCTCTAGCAGACTATTCACTGAGCACACAGCCCCACGTGGGGCTCGATCTCACAAGCCACCCCAGTAAATCAAACCAGCTCCCTCCACACTGTCTGACAGGGGAAGGCAGCCAACTTGGCCAGACAGCAGGTATGCAAACGTGCACCACAAATTAAATAAAAGAAGCGGTTGTTTGCAAAATCAGTTTAGCAAACTGCAGGATATTATCCACATGGTGGGGTTTCAACCTCTCACTGCCTCTCACTCACTATTTTTCTATGCATAATACTCATTTTCAAATATCTAAGACTGGGCTGATGGGACACTGTCGATAATGAGACTTCAAAACTTTTCTGCTTTTCAAAGGCTTTCAACTAATCTCTCTTCCTCTGTCTCGTGACAAATAACCCTAGCTTCAGTTTTACAGACGAGATTGAGCCCTGTATCACATGCATGCCTTAATTTTCCTCCTCGCCACCTCTAAAATCCCCATGTATATCCCCGAGACCCTACTCCTTTTCTAGGTAAAACCAGCCTTTGTCCTTATTAAATCCGAAACTGATTATCCAAGCTCAGGATTCCATTTCATGTGATTCCATTTCACATGATCACACTTCATGCGTGACGTCTCGTGTCTTTGATCTCTTCACCTGCCTCCTCTGCTTGCTCCCCTTCCAAACATACCAGGTGTTTGGGTTCAACATGTGTTTCCTTGTTCATGCCACCTTTTCAACTTCCAAGGTTCTCAATATATGTATAGGTAAGGGTTAAAAAATCTAGAATCTATAGCTGGACTGCCTGGATTCAATTTCCGTTGTTTCTCTTTCTAGCTGTGTGACATTGTGTGAGAGCTCTCCTTCTGTCAAACAGGCATCATAATAACAGCGGTGTTCTGTTAACATGGTTCTGGGGGCAGGTGAGAGAGGAAGTGCTGATTTGTGTGTGTAATTTCCATGGTGTAAATACTTCCACCCTGGTTGATTTCAATCTACCAGCATGACCTCACTGAATTCTGCGTTGGGATGAGATGCTCCCATTCAGTTCAGGGGAGCAGGGTCCAGCTGGCTCCCTGGGCAGTGCATTCACAGGATTGCTATGATTAAGGTAATATAAGCAAAGCACTCAGAACAAGCTGTATTAATAATAAGTACTCAATAAGTGCTGGCTTTTCCATGTCCTTACAGAGAGAATTTGAAAATTACCCTTAACCGTTCAATTATTTCTTACATGCTGGGGAGGTTTTTCGGCATAGAGCATGGACTTTGTCGTTAAATAATCTTGGTTTGCATTTTTCACTGTGTGAGTTTATGCCAGGTTTTTCTTAATCTGTATAATAGCGACAATAATATCTACATATTAGGGTGGAAAAAATAAATGAGATAATACATGTAAAATGCTTAGAACACAAAAGATGTTCATTAAATGTTTATCCTTATCTTTCCATACTCTATTGAAACTGCCTTCAGATAATTAATACAATGCAAGCCAAAAATATATAAATCTGATGGGAATTTCTCAGTCTTTATCGTCTTGACTTCTGTCTTATTTCATATATTTGGTTATCTTCTCTCTGGACTTCCATAGCACTGAATCCTTCTTATTTTCCTACCTTTTTTCTTTAACTGTCTCCATTGATTTCTTTTCCCCATTCTGCCCTTTATAGATAGACATTCTCAAAGCGCCTGGGTTGCTCAGTCAGTTGAACATTGGCCTTTTGGTTTCAGCTGAGGTTGTGATCTCAGGGTCATAAGATCGAGCCCCGTGTTGGGCTCTGTGCTCAGCTGGGAGTCTGCTTGAGATTCTCTCTCCCTCTCCCTCCCCCTCTGCCCTACCTCCACTCTCTCTCTGTAAAGTAAATAAGTAAATCTTAAAAAAAAAGAGAGACATTCTCCATAGTTCTCTCTCTCTTTTTTGCTTCCCCATCAATTGCGCTGTTGTTACTGAAGTGTAGTTGATACACACTGTCAACTACATTAGTTTCAGGTGTGCGATATAGTGATTCAATGCCTCTGTATGTTATGCTGTGCTCCCCGTGAGCGTAGCAACCCTCTGTGTTATTACGGTACCATTGACTATACTCCCTATGCTGTACCTTTTATTCCCATGACTTATCCATTCCGTAACTAGAAGCCTGTACCTCCCACTATCATTTGCCCATCCTCCCCAAACCCTCCATTCTAGCAACCATCAGCATATTCTCTGTATATATGGGTCTATTTCTACGGTTTTTATTTGTTTGTTCATTTGTTTTCTTTTTTAGACTCCATATAGGAGTGAAATCATATGGTATTTGCCTTTCTTGTCTGACTTATTTCACTTGACATTATGCCCTCTAGGTTCTCCATGTTGTTGTAATGGCAAGATCTCATTCTTTTTTATGACCGAGTAATATTCCATTGTATATATCTATACAACATCTTCTTTACCCATTCATCCATCTATGGACACTTAGACTGTTTCCATATTTTGGCTGTTGTAAATAATGTTGCAATAAACATAGGGGTGGATATATTTTTTTCAAATTAGTAATTTCACTTTTTTTAGAGTATCATTTTGTTTCTAGACATACCAACTATCACACTTTTGTTTTATCATCTCTGGACCAGACTGTAAGTTCTTGGAGGAAGTCATCGTTTACTTTTCCTCACTGTACTTCCTTAAAACACTTGCCACAGATATTTATAGCTTTGTAAGTACTTAAATATACTTTTAAGATAAAATTGGTACTCTGCAGTAGAAAAGTACTAAGTTAATGCTGACAAAGCATTTTGTTATTGCCAGTTATAATGATTGTGTTTCTTTGTGCCAGGCTGTAAAGAATTGTCCTCTTAGGAAAGTTATACCCTATAAACTGTCCAGCTGAACATGGTCCATTGAATAAACAACAAGCAACAAGCTTAAGAACTTCAAGCAGGTGATTATATTCTTACTTTTGATGTGGCTTATGTGTCAGCCTACGTCACTGAGCCACTTTCCCCTCCTTTCATGAAGGTAGAGGCCACCAACCTGCGGAACGGTGGAAATCTAATGACCCTGTTTATTCCGGCTCTGCACGTATTCGTTTGTGTAATCCAATGAAGCTAAAGAACTTAGAAGGAACAAAAATGCTACCACTTCTTATTTTCATATCCATGACGCCACATGTATGTCTACTTCACTCTTTGCTGTACATATCTGACACTCCTCTCTCCCTCCACCTCAATAGATTGTGATGAGTGTCATTTTGCTAGAAATGATGAGTAAAAGTCATTATTTCTGGGTCCCTGAGAGGCACTAATATGTATAAATTTTACTTTTAAAATTTCTTAGTTAATAAAAAAAAAAAAAGAGAGACTAGGGTATGAGTAAATAGTCTGAAGTCACTCACTGGCACAGGACATTCATAAATAGTTTGATCCAACCGTCCCTACGTTGCTGCTTTTATGCTATTTATTGTCCTGACCCTAATTCTTATTTATGGATGGCAGCCTGAAGAATGTGACCCTGGATGAACGACTGTTCTGCTACCTCTACTGGTCACAGTGAAGAAGTCACTATGGAAACAGTGATCTCTTCTCTCCCTCCACTTCCCGACCCTCTCACCATTTACTGTTCAAAAGCTTCTGGGTCCATTCATGCGCATTGCATGGGCAATGATCATTGTAGAAAGGGTGACCTTAATTTTGAATGCAGATCAAAGTGCCTTGCAGGAAAGAAGAATGTCTTTGTTTGATGTATAGAGATTGATTGGGAAAGAGACATATCTTTGGATATACATTTAAAAAAGCCCCATCTAGTCCAAATCAGTTAGAGAACCCTCCCCCCCCATAAGAAACATTTATATGTAGCTTTACATTTAGTTGTTTTAAAAACATATTTGGTGCTTTATTTTCATTTCTTTAGGTATAAATTGTTTTTCCAGAAATCTTGTACCTACAGGGAATAACAGCTCAGTTTACAACATCTTGACTTCTAGTTGTTGTCCAACAAACCAGTAAGGTTGGAGGTTGGAGGTCATTTGCCTCTGAATATCTGTGTTCATTTCTCTTTGTATAGAGGCATGCCTCATAGCAAAAGTTTGCTTCTTGTCCCATGAGTATTTTCAGTCCATTTCCATTCATCTGTTCATTCATTCATTCATTCATTCATTCAACTGAAGATGCCCAGGTTCCCTCAAATTTCTACAAGAGGAGACTGTTACTCTTTTCCCACTGGATGAAACACTAATGGAATGAACACTTCTGTTTCCTTTTTCACCTAATTAAATGGACTAATGAAGCTTATTGGTCAGTGCTATTAACTGATAGTGGGAAATTTCTCTTTCAAGATATGCCTATAGCCTATGTTCATGCAAGATGGGCCTACCTGACTATTCTCCACATCTTAGGCCCAGTGGGTAGGATTTTTTAAGGAACTAGACCTGCAGAAGGAAAAGTCTGACCATTCCCATTTGTTTTGCAGGCTCAGTAGTTTGCAAAGGCTCCCCGTTTGGCCTCAGAATCCAGCCATATTCTCCAATCTAGCTTAATCAGTCTTGATTTTTTTTTTGTTTGTTTTTGGTTTTTAGTTATTGGGTTATCATTAACAAAACTAATTTTTAGATCTCTGTACAGCTTCCGGTGTCTGTTCTCTATCGTGAAGGGCCTGGAGGGGAGGAATGATGAGTGTCTGACACTCCAAATCTCTAATATTACGAGATATAAAATAGGTAAGGCAGCAGCCCTCAGGTAGCTTATAATGTAGCTGAGGAAGCCAGGAATGAGCAAATAAACCCAATTAAAAATTTAAAGCATCGTGAGTAAGTTTCAATTTACTGGTGCAGACAGGGATTCATAAAAGACAGTAATCATTGAATGTTGAAGTACTCAGAGCCGGATTTCTTACAGAGGAAGTGGAATTCTGGAAGCAAGGTGGTTTCAAATATGGAGAGAAGCATCCCAGAAGACAGAAACGGAGCCCATCGAGAAATGACAAAGAACAGATTTGAGACTAACATAAGGAAGCTCTTTCTAATATGGAAAAGTCAAATTAGTTTAATATTATTGATTCTAGGGAAGGACCAATTAAAGTAATACCACTTCAAACAGAAAATATAATAAAAAAAGTTTTAAATTTAGAATTGAAGCTACAATTATGCAAACAACTTTATTTTATTTTAGAGTTTACACAATCCTGGTTTTAAATACACATATGTACTAATTCTTAGGGTAAAAATAAATCAAATGATTTTTAATAAAATGTTTCTGATTATATGATGGCATGATGTGATAGTTTTTATAACAAGTTTGATTTTTGTAACCTGATCAAAAAACTTAATGCTTGAAAAATTATTCTCTCCTTTTCTTTTTCTTTTCCAAATTTGGATGCCCAGTATGCAGTACTGAGATAGTCATCATCCTTGCTCATTATATGGTCTAGTCATTGGCCTTGGATTTACTTATTTAATAATATCAATCATATCCTTGAATCCATGATCCAATTTGGGGGCCATAATGCAACTTTCATCTTTGTCCCCCCATTTGCCTCTACCCTTCCTGTTATCACTGACTTGAATTTTAAGCTTATCATTCTCTTGTTTTATTTTTTTAGTTTTAGTGCTCACATTTGCTTTAACATTTAGTTTTACTGAAGAAGTTTCATGTTATACATAGTCTTTTAGGACTTGCTTATTTTTCTAAATGTAGTATCACAAAAATTCAGCCATATTTCTGAATATGACTTTGATTCATTCATTTCACTGCAGTATACTATTCCATTATATGACCATATCCCACAATTTATCTATCTTGTTCTTCAGTCAATGAAGTTGTTTCCAGTTTTGTTCTTCTTGCTACAAAAATTATCTTTAATGTTCATCCTGCTACAAAAATTCTCTTTAATGTTCATCCTGCTACAAAAATTATCTTTAATGCCCTCATGTACACATGTGCAAGATTGCTGCAAAAATTCTCTTTAATATCCTCTTGTTCACATATGTAAGACTGTCTTTTGTTAAACTATATGTCTAAGCATAGAATTACAAGGTCAAAAGGTATGCATATCTTCAATTTTATAAGGTAATGCTAAAATTTTTTTCCAAAATAGTTATACCAGTTTATGTCCCCACTAGTAATATATAAAAGTTCTATTAATCCACATCTGCTGCCACACTTGGTGTTGTCAGGCTTCTTCATTTTTATCAAACTATAGTTATAAAATGGCATCTCATTTGGTCTTGATTTGCATTTCCCTGATTTCTTGGGAAGCTGAGCTCTTCATATGTGTTGGTCATACGTGATTACTCTGAAATGACAGTTTTTTTTCCTCTGAGCCTCACTTTGTTTCTTTTCTTTTATCTAGAAATTCAGATAATAATATATCTCTTATGGAATTTAACCAGATACTCAATGCAAAGCATCTGGTTCAGTGTCTGTCATAAAGCAGATCTTTAATAGAAAATTTTTTTCCTTTAATAGGAATTATCTTTTCCTGTTCCTGATGCTATCTTCTGGTTTTCTCCCATATTTCTGGATTCCTTCCTCCCTTTCCTTCCTCCCTCCCTTCTTCTTTCCTTCCTTTTTCACCCCACCTCAGAACTGTTCTCTTCGGTCCCAGCTCAGTGTCTGAAGGTTTGGTTCTTACATGGATCATCTAAGAAGCCCAAAGGTGCTTACTATGCTTCTGGACTTCCAAGACATCGATCTGAATTGACCACTGCTGTCTTTCTCCCACCGTTTGGGAAGTACGTCCACTCGGTCTTCTACCATATTTCGTCGACAATTTGTTCAGTTTCTGATCAGAGACTTTTGTATCCTTTTAGATCCTGTTCCTGCTCCTCAGACTGACACTGCATCATATCACTAGTGGGATCTGTCTTCCCTAGGCCTCTAATTTCCAATCCATCCTGTGGTAGGTGACCATACTTGCTCCCTGGATCCCTAGATACAACTCTTCTGTAGGCATCAGAGTCATCTAAGTCTGGGCTTTGCAAAGGTTATTGTGCATGAAATCACTCAGGGTTTCTTAAATGTAGATTCTGATTTGTTACATCTGGGTGGGGGCTTTGAGACTCCGCACATCTAACCAAGTCTCCGGTGATCCCAGAGCTTCTGGTCTGTGAAAGGTCTAAAAAGCAAAGATCTAGGTAATTTTTGAAGGTTTGAAGGTTTCTTCTGGCTCTAGATTTTTACATGACAGGGGCAAATACCACTACTCTTTCTTACTATAGGCTCTGTGTGTGGGTCTCTATTTAACACAATTTTAAAATTTATTAGGATCTTGTTTTATTTTATTTTTTTAAAAGATTTTATTTATTTGACACAGAGAGACACAATAGAGAGGGAACTCAAGCAGGGGGAGTGGGAGAGGGAGAAACAAGTTTCCTGCTTAGCAGCAAGCCCGATGCAGAGCTTGAACCCAGGACCCTGGGATCACGACCTGAGCCAAAGGCAGACGCTTAATGACTGAGCCACCCAGGCACCCCAAAATTTATTAGGATTTTAAAAAATACTCAAATTCTTTACAATATTATCTTAATTAGAATGAACAACTTGTATCATTTGGTTGAAAGTTACTCATAGAATAAACCATGAAGAAAAAGCACGCTAAAACTTTTGTAAAATAAACATTTTTTTTTTGTAAGGGAAAAATTTGATGTCCATATCTCTTTAAGTTTTCTTTGAGATTGGCTTTCCTGCATTTATTATTTTGCTTTTATTTTTCACCACGGGAAGTAATTCTCGATAAACCTTAAAATTCAGGATGTCTTGGTGTGCATTTCTCTCCATAACACACTTCAAGGCAAAGCTTTTGAAGTGGAACAAACTTCAAAGTTGGACCATAAGCTTTTGAAGTGGATCTACCCTGAGACTGATTTTTGAAACAAGAGAACGATACGCTCATTCTCCCTGGTGCTTCACATATGACAGAAAAGAAATTTGTAGTGACAAACAGTACCTCTACCAATGCCTAAAGTATTTAAACCAGTGAGCACAGTACCCAAATGCTTTAACTGCAGATTTTAGAGGCAGAAATAAAAAAGTGTTAAAAAAAAATAAAAGGAAGGTCGGAGGCTCTCTTTATTATCTGCAATCGCAGTGGATGAAAACAATTTTCAAGCTCGGTTTGGAAGACATAGGCTAGTTGGTGAGGTGACTACAAAAATGCAAATTTAAGATATTTAAATTAACCCATCGCATCTAGCCTAGTTCTTAATATATGCTTGAAAGGCTATCAAATGTCCTGTGAAATAGAATAAACAATAAAAAGAGATGATCAGAAAAAGAAAATAAAAACATCTAGCTCCTTTAAAAAAAAAAAGCAAAAATATTAATGGGGTATTGGTTGGTTGTGACACAGTAGTTCAAATGGTACAAACTGTAACTCTATGTCAGGCTCCCTTGTTTTCTAAATAAAGTTGTAATTTTTTAAATCTTTCAAAAACTCTAAATACTTACATTAATCAATGACATGCCAGGATAGAAAGTCTAGAACTCAATTATCTTTTAATTTCTAATTACAGTTCCCAACTAGAGCTAAAAGAATTTAGGGTGCCTGGGTGGCTCAGTTGGTTAAGCGATTGCCTCCAGCTCAGGTCATGATCCTGGAGTCCCAGGATCGAGTCCCGCATCGGGCTCCCTGCTCTGCAGGAAGTCTGCTTCTCCCACTGACTTATCTCCTCTCATGCTCTTTCTCTCTCAAATAAATAAATAAATAAATCTTAATAAATAAATAAAGCCCCCTCCTCACTTTGTGTATGGTGTGTGGAGTGTGTGTGTGATGGGTATGTCTAAAAAAAAAAGAATTTAATACAAAGAAAAATACAAAAGACTATATATTATAGCACTGCACTGTGATAAAAAGATACACTTATGAGAGATGAATATGTTACTTTCATCTGAGCATTACCTTAGAGGAGAATTTTTATATTGTCACTTCTGGTGTTAATTTTTGGTTTCAATCCTCTTACCTCTCATTCCTAAAACTCAGTCAATTACTGAAAATATGTTTTATTGAAATAATTTGAATTCCTATATCTTGTTCATGTTGATTTCTTAAAGAAAAGCCTGCCTTTTGATTCATCACCACAATGTTTTGATGTATCAACCTCTTACACTTTTAGAAAGAAATTATTTCATACTCTCTGTGCCGTGGTCATGTCTTTGTCATCATCTCTGTTTTATCTTTTTTGATTTTGGAGCTTGCAATTAAAATTTTGTTGTTATCTTACTGGAGGTGATTGGACGGCAAATTAGTGAATAACCCAAACAATCATAGATCTTATGCTTAATTCGACAGCAGGTGCATTACCTTCCTTTAGGCAACATTTTACTCTTCTACTCAGTTCCTCCCTGTTCATTGATAGGTGAAATCAATCACACTAATTTGAATATTAATACAAGAAATATACCCTTATAAGACTGACACAAGAGGCTGAATCCATGAAACCAGGGTCAGAAATTCAACTGACACATGGGCTGTTTAGTGTCTCTGTGTTCTCCAACCCGGTGGCCTCAATATTGTGTGACTGATCTCAGTGAAACTAGGTGAAAGAGGGGAGGTCGATCAGCTCCTATCAGTGACACCAGATAGGAAAAAGCTGAGGACTTGTGGGCTCTTGATGAATCAGGGACACCAAATTTCTAAAAGAAGAGTATCTTTCGTATTGTGGTGATTGTTAAGTAACAAACAATGTCAAAGTTTGTTAGTTTTAACAGCCATTTTGATTTGTTCACAATTTTATAGGTTAGGATTTTGGGAAAGTCTCCTCTGGGAAGCTTTTCTCCACTCCCGCAGGTGATCACTGGGGAGGCTGGGGTCTTGTGGACCCACTCCCGAAATGAGTTTTTCCCTCACTCTCAATGCTCCTTGGTCCCTCTTTTTGTCCATTTGGCTTCTCATCCCCCAGAGGCTCTCCAAGTTGCTCAGGATTATAATATCAGTGGTACCAAAGGAGTCAAACTTCTCACATGGTAGCTAGTGTCCCCCAGAGCAAGGGTTTTAAGAGAAAACAAAAAAGTATCAAGCTGTAAGGCTTCTAATTACTTAGCTTCAAAAGTCCCAGAGTATCATTCCCCTGCACGCCGTTGGTCAAGCGAGTGTCCCAGTCCAACCTTGTTTCAAGGGAAGGGTGAGAACAGATTCCACTTTCTTAAGGGGTCATGACACCAAAAATAGATTCCATTGTTTGATGGAATCTATCAGAATGGTAGAAATTAACGGCAGCTCTCTGGAAACAGGCAATCACAAAGACTGTTCTTTTTATGATATGGGAATTGACTATTGCAAGACTAGGGGCTAAAGTCTACCACTATGCATTAAACAGTTACCTGCAGGAGTTTTCATGGTTTCCTAATGAGTGATTGTATTTGGGGGAGAGTGTATCTAGGGGCTCAATTCCCTTTAACTTGAAACACATTAAAATTCACTTTGCTAGGGTGTGAGTAGAATAAAAAATATTTCAAACAAAACTAAATCATGCTAGCAACTTCAACATTATAATTGATTTTTGTTCATTACCCTTTTATTAATAAATATGCCCTTGAAATTATATTATCTGCTGGTAATTACTTCATTAAGGAAGCATAACTATAATTCTGGACTTAAACTTCTTAGGAATACCATGAATGTATGAACACAGAACTTCCTCGTTAATGTCTGCCAAATGTCTTTGAGGTTAAATACTAGGAGTTTCCTAAAATCCTTCAATTTGACTTCTATGTCATGAATAGCAAAAGTTATTCTATTTTTAGGAAGCTAACAGAGGGGAAAAGAGGGAAAAAATTAAATATAAACAAGTATTTTCTCCCACTTTTGTTCTCACATCAAAAGTTCTTGAAACAGAATATTATGACTTAATCTATATCTAAGAAATTCTTAGTTAAGTTCAAACGATCTTAATTTCATTGGAAGTGAGTATTTAAAGGCTGGAAAAGACCAGGGGCTGCAGCTCTGGAAGAGATGGAGCCTGAAGCCTAGAATGACTCCAGGACAGAGGTGCAAAACCCAGGTCAGGAAGTGTTCATGGCCCTAATCAAATGCATTTCTATTGCTACCTCTTTCCACAACACCAGAGCTCACAAGAGTTGACCCTGGTCTCTGGTTTCTGATCTTTACATCATCAAATGCTAAAAATGTGCTCATTCATTTGTTCTTTTGTCAATAAATATCTATTTAGTGCCTCCTATTTTACAAGCAGGTGAAAATATTTAAGGGAGTTGAAATACGTAAGATGCTTCTCCCTAGTTCTTTTATCCAGAAACTTAAAAAGAAATTATGCTTTCATGTTTGAAATAAACAGAAAACCCAAAGATTTAAGGTAGCAACTGATGCAACTTTCATTTTTGTTTTTCATTTTTATGTCAGGTCTGGGGTGGGTTGGAATCAAATTTCTGCAAAAACTATGGACTTGCAGTCAGCTGAGACATGACCTAGTGAATTTTGTTGGCAAGCTGCCTCCTCGACTAAGGAAAAGTCAAGGCCTGAGCAGTCTGTGGCCAGAATGATCCCTTTGTATCCTGGAGGACATGGCCTTGTCTCCTCCAAAGCATGTAACCAACTCACATTGAAAAAGGACTTGAGGGGGAAGAGCTTTATTTTTGCTTGTGGTAGTACAGAAACTGATGTGGAAAATGACAGGGGCGACATGAGTAAAAACACCCTTGGGGAGGGGCTGTATTATTTATCTTTTCCATTTTCTTTGATTTTTGAGATAAGCCTTCATGTTTTTAATTTTTTATTATTTATTTAATATCAGAGAACTCTCTATACTCTAGTGCCACCTTTATTTTATTTTTTAAATTTAAATTCAATCAGCCAACATATAGTACATCATTAGTTTCAGATGTGC
This sequence comes from Lontra canadensis, assembly GCF_010015895.1. NCBI lineage: Eukaryota > Metazoa > Chordata > Mammalia > Carnivora > Mustelidae > Lontra > Lontra canadensis. The sequence goes on along the minus strand of NW_022631018.1, from coordinate 8,729,121 downwards.
AGCATTCAGTAATTCATCAGTTGTAGATAACACCCAATGCTCTCCACATCATGTGCCCTCCTTACTGCCAGTCACCATATTACTTCAAGCCCCACCCCCATTCACCTCTAGCAGCCCTCAGTTTGTTTTCTAGAGTTAAGAATCTTTCATGGTTTTTCTCCCTTTCTGATCAGTTCCCAGTTTTCCCTCCCTTCCCCCACAATCCTCTGCACTGTTTCTTATATTCCACATGTGAGTGAAACCATACGATAATTGTCTTTCTCTGACTGACTTATTTTGTTCAACATAATACCCTCCAGTTCCATCCACATTGACATAAATTTTAAGTATTCATCCTTTCTGATGGCTGAATAATATTCCATTGTGCATATCTATCTATCTATCTATTATCTATCATCATCTAGCTTACATCTTCTTTATCAATTCATCTGTCGATGGACATCTTGGCTCTTTCCATGTTTAATTTGTATTTATAAAACGAAGACTAACTGGGGCGCCTGAGTGTCTCAGTTGGTTGAGCCTCCAACTCTTGGTTTTGGCTCAGGTCATGATCTCAGGATCATGAGATCAAGCCCTGCCTCAGGCTCTGCACTCAGCACAGAGTCTGCTTGGGATTTTCCCTCTCCCTCTGCGCCCGCACCCCACGCTTTCTCTTGCTCTCAGATAAATAAATAAATAAAATTTAAAAACACTGTAAGACACACATGGCAATACAGTGCACATTTTTGTTACAGCTCTGGTATGAGTCTGAGAGGAAGTGCTTGGGGAGGGGTAGGTCAGGGTAGAAGGTCTATCATTAAATTAGTGTTTTATTAACATTAAAACTGAGAGCACATCCACAATGGAAAGGGAATTTTGGGGCAAATAATGACATACAAAATATTCATGATACAAAACCCCCAAAAGCTCAGAAGACAATAGCATACTGCAGACTGAGACCACCAAACTAGTAAAAGGGACTGGAAGGAAAAAATAATATAAAATAAAATAATAAAATAAAATAAAATAAAAACAGTAACTGTGTTATCTTTGGATGGGAATGTTCACTGTGATTTTAATTTTTTCCTAGTGCTTCCCTGTGTTTCTAAACTCTCTGTGGTGATCATGACCTTAATAGTCAGAGAAAAGATTCATCAGGAAAAGTGAAATTGTTTCCTCATCTTTGGGCTTGAACAGTGAGATTTCCATTACGTTCAGATCTAGTTAAAATGCGACCCCCCTCCCCAATGTTTCCCTTACCGGTTTGTTGTTCTTTCATCCCATTAGTGACCTCTGTGTACTCCCATGGTACCACCCAAGAGGAGACAGAAACTGAGAGACATTTTATATAACATCCCTAAAGAGAGAAAAGAGCAAAGAAAGTGAAGAACATGGTGGTAAAAACAGAGGAACAAACAGGGTGAAGACTTGGGGTTCTTGCCCTCCATTCAAATATATACAACCAATGAGATTATCTCAAAGTCCTGTACTCTTCCCTCACTTATCCCTTCTCATTTGGTAGAATTCCCTTTCTCCTTCCTTTCTCATGTACTTCTCTGGCCTTATCTTTCAAATATTTGTTTTTTGGATGATGGTCAAAATTATGGCTAGCTACGATGTGCATGGTAATGTGAGTTTATAAGGGGCAGGGCCAGGATTCAAATCCAAAGTCCTTCTGACTCCCAAACTCTACGTCATGTGGCTTCCATATGAATTTATCCATAACATCTCCATCTATCCATGATCCAAAGAAAAAAAAATAGTGTTTGATTTCTTTTCTTGTTAAAAATAAAAGAAAATGCTGGTTCCAAAACTGCTTGGGACATTTCCATGTCATTTTGATTTGCTCTCACAAGAAAAAGAAAACCAAACCCAAAGTAAGTGTGTCTTCCAGCTTTTCCAATGTCAAATGACAATTGCAATATGTGAAACAAAGATTCGGATGTAATCTTCATATCAGAATAGAAATACAAGCTAGGGAAGCCAAGCGAGTAGGCTGTTGAAAACAAAGGACTGACCATAAGCCACAGAACATTTATATTCATATTTCTAAATAGCTCTCATTCATTATATGCTGAGATATAATTCTCATCTTCAGCTGAGTTTAAAGTAGGAGAAATTTCCCACTTGTTATGGTAGCAGCATCGAATCAAAAAGCAATTTGTATCTTACCTGAAGATAAAGGTGCTTCAAGGCTTCTCTGTACAAATGTGAGAGAGACTCAGCATCGAGAAACCCTCCCTTCTCTCCTGACAATTTTTGTTTCTTCGGTAAACTGCAAACAAATTTGCAACTTTGCTTGTTATGTTAATGTTTTAGCAATGATGAGTGTCATTTGCTGTGGTTCTAATCTTTAAGAAGTCTTTCTGGAGAAAATAAATCATGTTAGTTATTACAAAGCTTAATTAGAGCTCAAGTAATTGACAATTCACATCTACAGCTTGATTATATATGACATCTATTGTTCTTGTCTAGTAAGTGTTTTTTTTTTTTAAAGAACATATTAAAGTAAAATTCACAAAGCAAAATGAACCATTTTATTTTTTTTAAAGATTTTATTTATTTATTTCACAGACAGAGATCACAAGTAGACAGAGAGGCAGGCAGAGAGAGAGGAGGAAGCAGGCTCCCCACTGAGCAGAGAGCCTGATGCGGGGCTCGATCCCAGGACGCTGGGATCATGACCTGAGCCGAAGGCAGAGGATTTAACCCACTGAGCCACTCAGGCGCCACAAAATGAACAATTTTAAAGTGAACAATTCAATGGCATTTAGTTGTGCAATCACCAGCTCTATCTAGATCCAGAACATCTCTGTCACTCCAGAGTTGAACTCCTATCTAGTAAGCAGCTTCTTTGCGTTCCTTCCACTCCCCAGTCCCTGGCAGCCACCACTCTGTGTTCTGCCTCTAACTTCATCTTTCGGATGGTTCATATAAATGAAATCATCCAGTATGTGACCTTTTGCATCCAGCTTCTGTTGCTTAACACAATGAAGTTGAAGTTACGCTGCATTGTAGCATGAATCAGCTCTCCATTCCTTCTTTTGTGCAGGGTTTTTTTTTTTTTTTTTTGACCAGCTGAGGTGTAAGGGACAAATGAAATTGCAAAATGTGGACATGTACAGTGTTGGGGGGCACCTGGCTGACTCAGTAGAGCACGAGACTCTTGATCTTGGGGTCGTGAGTTCGAGCCCCATGTTGCATGTAGAGATTACTTGAAAATAAAATCTTAAATAAATCTTTAAAAAATGTGTCCAGTGGGATGATTTCATATCCATACACAGGATGTCCAGAACTGACTCAACACATCAGTCAACCCCATCACCTCATATATTTATCTTTATTGTTGTTGTTTGGTAAGAACACTTAAAAATCTACTGTCTTAGGAAATTTCAAGTATTTCGTAGCTTATCTGCTATAGTCACCATGTTATACACTAGACCCACAGGACTTACTTACTCATTTATAATAGGAAGTTTGTACATTTTTCCAACCTATTTTCTTTCCCCCACCCTAAACCTCAGGCAACCACCATTCAACTCTGTTCCTGTGAGTTAAATTCTGCATATGTGAGATCATGCAGTGTTTGTCTTCCTCTATCTTTCCTAGTTCACTTAGTATCATTCCCTCTTGATTCATCATGTTGTTTCAAGTGACAACATTTCCTTAATTTTTTACTAACATATAATATATTATTTGTTTCAGGGGTACAGGTCTGTGAATCATCAGTCTTACACAATTCATAGCACTCACCATAGCACATACCCTCCCCAATGTCCATCACCCAGCCACCCCATCCTTCTCACCCCCCTCCCCTCCAGCAATTCTCAGTTTGTTTCCTGAAAGTAGAGTCTCTTATGGTTTCTCTCCCTCCTGGGTCCCTTCTTGTTTCATTTCCCCTCCCTTCCCCCCATGACCCTTTGCCCTGCTTCTCAAATTCCTCATATCAGAGAGATCATATGATAATTGTCTTTCTCTGATTGACTTATTTTGCTTAGCATAATACCCTCTAGTTCCATCCACGTCATTGCAGATGGTCAGATTTCAAAAATTTTGATGGCTGCATAGTATTCCATTGTATATATATCACATAGTCTTTATCCATTCATCTGTCAATGGACATCTAGGCTGTTTCCACAGTCTGGCTATTGTGGACATTGCTGTTATAAACATTCAGGTGCTTATGACCCTTCGGATCACTACATTTGTATCTTTGGGATAAAAATACCCAGTAGTGCAATTTCTGTGTTGTAGGGTAGCTCTATTTTAAACTTTTTGAGGAACCTCCATGCTGTTTTCCAGAGTGGCTGCACCAGCTTGCATTCCCACCAACAGTGTAGGAGGGTTCCCCTTTCCCCACATCCACACCAACACCTGTCCTTTCCTGAGTAGTTATTTTTAGCCAATCTGATTGGTGTGAGGTGGTATCTCACTGTGGTTTTGACTCGTATTTCCCTGATGCTGAGGGATGTTGAGCACTTTTTCATATGTCTGTTGGCCATTTAGATGTCTTCTTTGGAGAAATGTCTTTCTTGTTTCTTGAGAAAGCCTTGTATTTCTATATACTTTTCTCTCAGGACTGCCTTTGCTGCATCTCAAAGATTTTGAACAGTTGTGTTTTAATTTTTATGAATTTTTAAAAATTCTTCTTTAATTTCCTGGTTGACTCATTCATGCTTTAGTAGGATGCTCTTTAGCCTCCATTATTTGAGTTCTTTCCAACTTTCCTCTTGTTGAGTTCTAGTTTCAAAGAATTGTGGTCTGATGGTACTGGGATCAGTCTTTTGGTACCAACTGAGACCTTATTTGTGGCCCAGGATGTGATCTATTCTGGAGAATGTTCCATGTGCACAAGAGAAGAATGTGTATTATGTTGCTTTGGGATGGAATGTTCTGAATATATCTCTGATGTCCATCTGGTCCAGTGTGTCCTTTAAGGCCTTTATTTCCCTGTTGATATTTTGCTTGGATGATATGTCCATTTCAGTGAGGGGAGTGTTAAAGTCCCCTACTATTGTTGTATTATTGTCAATGTGTTTCTTTGATTTTGTTATTAAGTGGTTTATATAGTTGGCTGCTCCCATGGTGGGGCATAGATATTTAAAATTGTTAGATCTTCTTGTTGGACAGACCCTTTAAATATGATACAATGTCCTTCCTCCTCTCTTATTATAGTATTTGGCTTAAAATCTAATTCATCTGATAGAAGCATTGCCACGCCAGCTTTCTTTTGATGTCCATTAGCATGGTAAATTGTTTTCCACCCCCTCACTTTCAATCTGGAGTTGTTTTAGAGTCTAAAATGAATTTCTTACAGGAAGCATGTCAATGGGTCTTGGTTTTTAACCCATTCCAATACCCTGTGACTTTTGATTGGGGCATTTAGACATTTACATTCAGGGTAACTGTTGAAAGATATGAATTTAGTGCCATTGTATTACCTGTAAGGTGACTGTTACTGTATATTGTCTGTATTTCTTTCTGGTCTATGTTACTTTTAGGCTTTCTCTTTGCTTAGAGGAGCCCTTTCAATATTTCCTGTAGGGCTGATTTGGTGTTTGCAAATTCTTTTAGTTTTTGTTTGTTGTGGAAGCTTTTTATTTCTCCTTCTTATTCAATGACATTCTAGCTGGATATAGTATTCTTGGCTGCATAATTTTCTCGTTTAGTGCTCTGAATATATCATGCCAGTCTTTCTATCCTGCCAGGTCTCTGTGGATAGGTCTGGTGACATACTGGTGACAATCTGTTAATCTAATATTTCTACTGTTGTAGGGTATAGACTTCTTGTCCCGGGCTGCTTTCAAGAATTTCTTTGTCTCTAAGACTTGTAAGTTTTACTATTAGATGAAGGGGTGTTGACCTTTTTTTTTTTTTTTTTTTTTTTTTGAGGAGGTTCTCTGTGCCTCCTGGATTTTGATGCCTGTTTCCCAAATTAGGTAAGTTCTCTGCTATAATTTGGTCCAATATACTTTCTGCCCCCCCTTCTTCTTCTGGGACCCCAATTATTCTAATACTGTTTCACTTTATGGTATCACTTATCCCTTGAATTCTCCGCCTCGTGATCCAGTAGTTGTTTATCTCTCTTTTTCCCAGTTTCTTTATTCTCCATCATTTGGTCTTCTACGTCACTAATTCTCTCTCCTGCCTCATTTATCCTAACAGTAAGAGTCTCTATTTTCGATTGTACCTCATTAATAACTTTTTGGATTTCAACTTGGTTAGATTTTAGTTCTTTTATTTCTCCAGAAAGGGATTGTCTAATGTCTTCTATGACTTTTTCAAGTCCAGCTATCATCATTATAATAATCATTCTGAACTCTAGCTCTGACATCTTACTGATGTCTGTATTGATTAGGCCCCTAGCAATTGGTACTGCCTCTTGTTCTTTTTTTTGAGGTGAATTTTTCTGCCTTGTCATCTTATCCATAGAAGAATGGATGAATGAGACACCAAAATGCTAAAGGGTAACAATGACCCCAGAAAAATATACACTAACCAAATCAGAAGAGATCTGAAACTGGGAGGAGAAGAAAGCAAAATAAATAAATAAAATAAAATAAAATAAAAAATAAAAAAATGTATGTGTGTGTGTGTGTGTGTGTGTGTGTATACACACACACACACATACATACATACTGGTGACTAGAACAGAGCCACACACTTGATTTTGGGTGTATTTTGGTCTATTAGAAGAAACTGTCTCCCAAAATTTTAAAGAAAGAAATACTTATATGTATACAAAAAATAACATAAACATGATGAAGGGATGGAATGTGACTATAAAGATAAAGATTAAAAAAATTTTAAAAAAGGAATTGATAAGAAGTTGGCTGAAAAAAAGAAAAAAAAAAGAAGGAGAGAATGTGATCAGGCTGGAGACTAGAACAAATCCATATGCTAGATTTGGGGTATATTTTGGTCTGTTAGAAGAAACTGTATCCCAAAATTTTAAAGAAAAAAAATGTATATTAAACAAAAAATAAGGTTAAATACAATGAAGGGATAGAATATGACTATATGAATACAAATTTAAAAAGACTTTTAAAAAGGTATTGATAAGGGGGCTTATGGGTGGCTCAGTCCTTAAGTGTCTGTCTTCGGCTTGGGTCATGATCCTGGGGTTCTGGGATCGAGCCCCGCATTGGGCTCCCTTCTGAGCGGGAAGCCTTTTTCTTCCTCTCCTGCTCCCCCTGCTTGTGTTCCTTCTCTCACTGTGTCTCTCTCTGTCAAATAAATGAATAAACTCTTTAAAAAAAAGGTATTGATAAGATAAAATAGTTAAAATTAGAAAGAGAAAACATTCAAAAAAATGGAAAAAGGAAAAGATAATGAAAACGTTAAAAATTTAACTTTGAAAGACTCAAGAATCATGGGAACAAAGCCATGAATTCTATGTGCCATGTTCTTCGTGTTCTCGTGTTCTGCAGTTCTCAATGATCCGTAACCTTGGTCTTGGCTGGATATTCTTGCTGATCTTCTGGGAGTGGGGCCTGTTGTATTGATTCTCAAAGGTCTTTGCCCGAGGCGGAATTGCCCCGCCCTTGCCAGGGGCCGGGTTAAAAAATCTGCTCAGGTTCGCTTTTGGGAGCTTTTGTTCCCTGAACGCTTTCCGTAGAGCTCTGGAGGCTGGGAATGGAAATGGCGGCCTCCAAGTCTCCGGCCAGAGGAGCCGAGAGCTGGGGCTCCACTCCTCAGTGCAGCCTCGGAGAAAATTGCTCAATCACTCCCCTCTCCCTGGTCTCTGGCCTCGCTGGAGCTCGCCCGGCCTGTGACAGAGCGTTTCTGTCTCTGGCGCTCGGCCATGTTTGGAGTCTCCAAATCCCGCAGATTCCTGCCATGCTTCTGTGCCACTCTCTTCAGGGAAGGAAGGTGAGTGTCCCAAGATCTGCCATTCGTGGGGTCCCTGCTTGAAGAGCAGTGTCCCGACTATGCCCCAGATCATAGTTTAAGGCAAACGCTGAGCTGAGCGCCCCCTTCTCTGCTCCGTCTCTGCTGCCAGTTTCCCTGCTCCGATACCTGGGAGCTCTGCTGCACTCAGACACTCCTGGTCTTTCTGTGACCCTGTGGGACCTGAGACCACACTGTGCCCCCGAGGGCTCCACCCTCCCCTTAGCCTCTGGAGTGATGTCCGTCAGGGGAGCAAACTTCTGAAAGTTCCGATTTTCTGCTCTGCTGCTCTACCGCTTGCTGGGAGCCGGTCCCTCCCCGACCCTGCAACCTCTCTTCCCCTATATCACTTTGGATTCACTTCTCCACACGTCCTGCCTTCCAGAAAGTGGTCGCTTTTCTGTTCCTAGAATTGCTGCTCTTCTTCTCTTCCATCTCCTGTTGAGTTTGTAGGTATTCAGAATGGTTTGATAACTATCTAGCTGAATTCCTAGGACCATACGAAATTTAGGGCTCCTAGTCTTCTGCCATCTTACTCCTCCTCCCAAAATTTCCTTAATTTTTAAGGCTGAATAATATCCCATTGTATTTACATTATGTTTTCTTTACCACTCACCCATTAATAGACCCTCAAGTTGCTGTTTTCATATCTCAGGTATCATGAATAATGTGATGCACAAAATCATAATTTCATTTCCTTTGGATATACACCCACACATGGGATTGCTGTATCTATATGGTAGCTTTATTCTTAATTAATGAGGAAACTGGTTTCCCTAATGGCTGTAACAATTTACATTGCCATCAACAGTGAAGAAGGGTTTTCTTTTTTCCTCACCACCACTTGTGATTTCTTGTCTTTTTGATAAAAGCCATTTTAACAAGTGTGAGGTGACATCTCACGGGGGTTTTGACTTGTACTTCCTTGATGATGAATGACGTGGACCACCCTTTCATGTAGCTGTTGGTCATTTGTCTTCTTTGGAAAAAAAGTACTGTGCAGATCCCTTGTCCATTTTTAAATTGGGTTGTTTTTTGTTTGTTGTTGTTATTGAGTTATAGGAACTCCTTGTATATTTTGGGTACTAACTCCTGATCAAACTCCTATCGTTTGCAAATATTTTCTTCCTTTCCATAGGTTACCTTTTCATTTTTTGATGGTTTCCTTTGCTGTGCAGAAGGCTTTTAGTTTGATGTAGTTCCCTTGTTTATTTTTGCTTTTGTTGCCTTTGCTTTTGGTTTCAAATCCAAAAAAAATCATGGCTGAGACCAAAGACAAAGGGATTATCTTCTGTATTTCTTTCTTGGAGCTTTATAGTTTCAGGCCTTCTGTTCAAGACTTTAATCTATTTTGAGTTGATTTTTGTGTATGGTTTACAATAGGCATCTAGTTTCATTCTCTTGCATGTAGATATCTAGTTTTCCCAATAACATTATTGAAGACACTATCCTTTCCCTATTGTGTATTCTTGGTGACTTCGTCAAAAATTAATTAGCCTGGGTGGCTCAATTGAGCACCAGACTCTTGGTTTTGGTCAGGCCATGATCTCATGGGTTGTAGTCAAGCCCGGGGTTGATCTTCATGCTCAGTGGGGAGTCTGCTTGAAGGTTCTCTCCCTTTGCCCTCCCCCCGTCCCCATTCTCTCTCTCTTTTCAAAATAAAATAAAATAAATCTTAAAAAAATTAGTTGACTATACATGCATGGGTTTGTTTCTGGTCTCTTTATTCTGTTCCACTGATCTACGTGTCTTGTTTTTAATGCCAGTCTCATGCTGTTTTGATTACTATAGCTTTGTAACGTAGTTTGAAATCAGGAACTATGATTCCTCCAATTTTGTTCTTCTTTCTCAAGATTGATTTGACCATTCAGGGCATTATGTGGTTTCATACCATCCATTTATTTGTTTCCTCTTTAATTTTTCTCATCAATTTTTTATAGATTTCGTGTACAGATCTTTTACCTCTTTGGTTAAATGTAATCTGAAGTATTTCATTCTTTTCGATGCCATTATAAATGGCAGAGTTTTCCCAATATGCAACTGATTTTTGTATCTTGATTTTGTTTCCTGCAACTTTACTGAATTCCTTTTTTAATTCAAACAGGGTTTTTTTGTTTGTTTGTTTTTTGTTTTTTAGTATTTAGGATTTTCTATGTATCTTGTTACCTGCAAACAGAAATGATTTTTCTCCTTCCTTTCTGATTTGGATGCCTTTTATTTCCTTTTCTTTCCTAATTGGTCTTTTAGCTCCCAGAAGGATCCCTGTCATGCTGACTAATTAGATGGCAGACCTTCAGGGAGCAGCTACTAAGGTCTGCAGTCTAACCCCTTCCAGGGAACAACTGGGGACTGGCTTTTTTTGTCTGCTTTCTCTGTGCTGAATGGGATAGTCATGGGGAGGGCTCACATGTCCTTTTAAAAACCGTTTCTTTGTTGTAGTCCTGTAGGATTACATTTCCTCTCATAACTGATGACTGGGGACTTTTTGGGGGTCAGCCTTGATAATCAGGGGGCTATATGTGTAGTCCAAACCCTTAGCTTCTCAGAAAGAAACTGAGATTTGGGGGTTCCCTCCTTACTGTGAGGTACAGTACCAAGGGTGAAGTTGAGTCTGAGGGTGTATCTCAGTCTTTCTTTTCAATGTGTATATTTTCTCAGTTGCCTGATATGTAGGGGTCAGTCAACTAGTTTCTGGCTTTCTCTTAAAGGGAATCCTCTATGTGTAGCTGCATATTCTGTGCTTCTGTGGGAGAAGGAAATTCATGATCCTCCTATAATGACATCTTGATAATATCACTCTAAAATCATCCCTTCATTCCTTTTTATGGCTGAGTGATTCTCCATTGTATGGCTATCCCATGGTCTGTTTATCTATTCATTTGTTGATGGACATTTGGACTGATTCTACTTTTTGGCTCTTGTGAATGTTGCTGCTGTAGTAAGTGTTATTAGACTTATTTTTTTTTTTAAATCAAAGCTGTATAAGCATATGGTTTCAAGAATCAAACAGCCCTATAAGCCTTCTTATAAACAGCAGTAGTTACCTGAACCACTCTCCTACCACTTTGCTGCTGAAATTCCCCACTCCTTAAACGTTGGTAGTATGGTTAAGATTCCTAATTCTTTGTGCTCTTTGAAAATTATTCTGCTCCCTTCTTGGATGTTCTTTCCATGGCCTTTCACATCCCATGCATACCATTAATTCTCAGCCTGCATGTCCTCTGGGCTCAGGAACTCTCTCCATCGTCCTCTCCTGAAAATTCTGTCTCGTTCTCTTGACTCCATTTTTGTGACCTGCTCAGCATCCCCCCGCCCTCCCACCACCACCTCCCACAATAATACTACTGTGCAGCCTGGAAATCACTTCAATCCAGGTCAACTGTAGGGCTCACTTGTCTCCTTCTCAGAGACCACAGTCCTGTCCTGACTGTTGTCCACTGTCTAGCACCCTTTTTTCCTATCTGTTTATCTAGGTGTTTAATGCAAGAGCATGAATAAATCCAGTTGCTGTTAGTCTATCATGGCAGGATTCAGAAGTCCCTTTCTGTGGATTTTTGGTGATTGTTTTCTTAAGCTTCTTTCTTCTAGGTCAAGCCTTTTTTGTGTGTGTTTGTTGCTTTTGTTTTTCCAATTGCCCTTCTTGGTTATTTTGGTCTTTGTCCTTGATTAGACAATAGAAGTTTTCTTCAAGTTTCTGGTGACTCTAGGCTGTTCATATTTAGGATGAGAATGCTAAAACTGATTGGAAACTTGATGTTTGTGGGTGGAGTATATTATCTGATGGGTGTCCTTGGAGAGAGATCTGATTCAAAGCTGTTTAATAATTAACACTGATCTTTGGTTAAGTAATAGTATACTTTGTTAAGAATTAAGACACGTGCTTAGTACATTCTTGAACTTGTAGTCACTGAAGTAATGGCCAGTAGAATGTATAAGGGGAAGCTGATGGAAACAAATAGACTTTCTTTCACACATTAAATTATAAGCTGAACTTTCCTTCTTCTGTGCAAACAATAGTACTTTGTTTTACGTGAATTCTTATTTTACTTTGAGAAGATGATTCTATTCATCAGCTTAGGCTGCCATCACAAAACATCATAGACTGGGCAGCTTAAACAACAGGAATTTCTCACAGTGCTGGGAACTGGAACCCCAAGATCAAGATGCTGGCCAATTTGGTTTTTGGTGAGAGCTCTCTCTGGCTTGTACAAAGATGCCTTCTCACTGTGTCCTCATGTGGAGGGGAGTGGGAAAAGGAGAAAGAGAGTGAGAGGGAAAGGGGAGGAACAGGGAGGGGAAATGGTCTGGTGTCTCTTTTTATAAGAACACTAATTATATTGGATCAAAGCTCCATCCATATGATCTCATTTAACTTTACCTCGTTAGAGGCCCTGTCTTCATATATAGGCCACTGGGGGCTAGAGATTCAACATATGGATTTGGGGGGGCACACAATTCACTCCATACAAATGATCAACTATTTTTTTGTCTAGAATGTAAGCTCCTTTGAAGAGAAGAGTCATGTTTTGTTTTGTTTTGCTTTATTTCCTTTTCTCTTTTCTTTAACACTTTTTCTGCTGCCCAACCCCTAATCATGTCCATAATCACCTAATCAATAATTAGATCATGTGACTACGTTCATTCCAGGTATAGCCTCTTTAGTTCATAGTTCATGTTTTAAGGTCTCTCAGAGGGCACTCTGTTTGCAGTGGCCCCCCAGACACTAAATGACCTATTTAATCATTATTAGATACAGTGGAAGGTAATGAAGATAAATGCTCTTATATATAAAAATCTTTCTGTATCTCTGACATGTGAAATTAAAATCTGGGAATAAGATGGAGAATTTATAGCACCATAAGTACACATTAAATGTCAATCTCAAATGGAAGAGTTGTAAGGAGGCACCTGTTAGTGTTATAAAACCTCCTTTTAAATAATCTTATCCTGTTCACGTATATGTACAGGAATTATCATAAGATAAAATAGAAAAGTACTTCACAAATCATTTTGCAACAATGGAGAAAATTAACACTTCGGTCAATATTTTTTCTAATAAAATGTTTTCTAGTATAGCTCTTCACGCCTGGGTGGCTCAGTCGGTTGAGACTCCAACTCTTGGTTTTGACTCAGGTCATGATCCCAGGGTCCTGAGATCGAGCCCGGCACCAGCTCCAGGCTCAGTATGGAGTCTTCTTTGGTTTCTCACCCCCTCTTGTTTTGTGCACACCCCCACCCCCCACCCCCTACTCTCTCTCTCTAATAAAATAAATAAATCTTAAAAAAATGAAGTCTAGCTATCTGATCATCAAATCAATATTTTGTTACTTGAGTAATTCTGAGGCTGTTTCACTTACAGGAACATTATGAACTATCAGCAGACATGATTTTGTATATCGGTTTGTAACAACTCAGCTCTTAGCTGACCTTTGACTCTTTCTGGTCTCTGAATTAAACATAAAGATAAACTTGTGTGACTCATCTGGATTTTAAATTTTGGATGTGACAAGGAGAAAACTTTACAATAAACGTTGCATTTTAATATGCTTATTTTTCTGAAGTGAGTGAGTTGAACATTTCAGATTTTAGAACCCATAATGCATCTCTGTGTTTTTCCAACAGAAAAATGAGCAGAGGAAAAACCCATCTTTATTATATTAGCTCTCTGTATTATCTGACTTTGTGTTCAGTGAGATCATTTTGAAAGGTTAAGTGACTTGGAAATTTACAAGATGTTCTTAGTCTTCTCGCAGGAGAGGACGTTGAAGACACTGCCCATGTTAGCCATCATTATTTCTGACCGGTGGAGCCATTTGGTAAAGCTGTATGGAGGAAAAGGGGAAAAGAGAAATAGGGGTAATATGTACCGAGAGCAACGATGGACACAGAGGAAAAATATGTGATCCCTGTCCATATGGCTTTTTTAGTAAAATCCTGTAAATCAGACTGACATAAAAATTAGGGAACATACAAGACGGAATATAATTAAGAAGTCAGTCATGCAGCATACACTGTAAATGCTAACATGCATTTGGAGAAGGGACACAGTGTATCTTTAGAGGAACTGAGACAGAATGTGGAATATTCTAGGAATTTATTACTGAAGGGAAGGCAGAATTCGATCGGTAACCAGGAGGAAAGAGTGCATGCTCTGTAGCTGGAACAGCAGTCAGCAAAGGCAAGGAGGTGAAGAAAGTGTTTTTTTGCCCAAAGGGAACCTGCTGGAGGAGGGTTTGATTGGAGAAGATCCGTAACATGGGGATAAAGTTGAAGAAAATGTTTCATGATGTAGAACCATTAACACACACAAACAGCTGGTTTTTTTGTTTTTTTTTTCCTGGAAATTCTTTCTTTCTACCATGAAAAATTTGGGAAATATATCTGAAGTGGGGGGTGTGCACAAATATGGCAGTGGTTCTGGTGGGCTGCCTCCTGGCTGGAGCCCTTGCTGCCTGCATGATCTTGGCAGAATTCTTAATTTGTGAAGCTTTGAATGCTCTTGTAGCCTTGGCCTCTTTCTCCTTATCTTGCTTTACTTCCTTCCATTTTCTGATACATACTTTTCACATGTATCAAGCTGATTTCTGCCTGGGCCCATAAATTTCTACCTTCATACCTTCCACCTAGGTTAAACTTTGTAATTAAAAAAAAAAAAATTCCTGGGGCACCTGGGTGGCTCAGTGGAGTAAAGCCTCTGCCTTCAGCTCAGGTCATGATCCCAGGGTCCTGGGATCGAGCCCCACATCGGGCTCTCTGCTCAGCGGGGAGCCTGCTTCCTCCTCTCTCTCTGCCTGCCTCTCTGCCTACTTGTGATCTTTGTCTGTCAGATAAATAAATAAAAATCTTTAAAAAATTAAAAAAAAAATTCCTCCCTAATTACAGTATCTTGGTGAAGGCTGGGGTCCCTGCTGATTATATGGATCTTTGTTCTTCCTCTTCTTTGGATTCCTAGTACATGTGGAATCTGTAGCACATCCCATTAAATCCTTATCATAAATTCTCCATATTATGTATATTTTCTCTTGTGTATCTCATACTTCGTTATGATTTTTTTTATAGCAGTAACCATGATATAATATTGAACCCACAGTAGGTGCTCGGTGGGCTCATATCAATTAAGTTAATTGGTTGATGTTTCTGAATTTCTGGTGTGCTTTTTTGTTACTATGACATTCTTAAGGATTATTTACTAAAGTATGGTTTTGGAAGTCAGGTAAGGAAAAAAAGTTGCCATATCTGCTTGAGTTTCTTTCCATTTATTTTGAGATCTTTCATAGCAAAAACTGAATTAGGAAATAATGAAATGAAATCCTAGAAATAAGTCTAGTGAACCATATAATAAAATCTATTTATAGAGTGTTTCTTAAAGGTTTTTTCCATATGATAGTATCATAATTTTGGGTGAATAGTCACATAGCTGTGGTCCTCTCCCTAAGAAATTTTATATTTTCAATAGTAGATCATCTGAATATCATCTTAACAGAATTTATTATATTTTAATGTTCATTTTTTTATATAGTGAACTTTGAGAGTTATCTCATATTAAAAGTAATTGCTATTCACATTTCCTAAAATTATATTATCTCTATAAATGCTCTATAAATGCCTATTCTTAGGCATTTATATTCTTTGATTTATATTAAAAAAATCAAACTTTACCACTAAAATTATCATCATTATGTAGACGATTATGATAAACTCAGAAAATTGTGCATATCTGAATTGCTAAAACAAATTTACAGAAATTTTTATTTATGAGTATAGATGCATCATACCCCCAGTAAATATGAAACATCTTAACTGGAAGATGGGTGGAATAATACATATTTTTCTTTTTATTGTGTATTTTCCAAAGACCTAGAAGGTTTTTTTTAAAGCAACTAAATTAAGATAATTTTGCTCTTTTATGTGATTTGCTAAATTCTTCTAAAGAAGCTTATTAGAACAAATGTAGCAAAATTATAGTCATATTACTAATGTGACTTTAATAGAGCAAACGGATATATTTTCCTTCATGTAGCATTTTACTCTTCAAATTCTGTTTATATTAGTATGTTGTTTCTAACAAATTCCTTGGCAAAGGTAAACTTTTGTTCAAAAAGGGTGTAATACTTGTATTTTGAAAAAAGCAAAAATGAAAACAAAGCCTTTTCACACTGTGTTTCAAAATATACAAGTTACCAAGCTGACAAGGCACAGGAAACCAGTTTATTTATTTGAGAAGGTGGCCACTGTGTATATTACCTTAAACATTAATTAAGTTTCAGATAATTAATACATATGGTATATAATTTTAATTTCAAAAAGCGATAGAATGTAAAAAAAATTTCCTACTTACCCTTGCCTACCAGCAACCCAATTTTCTCTCTGAGCGACCTGCAATCACTTTATTATATGTCCTTCCAGAGATAGTCTATGCTCACAGACATATGAATATATATGTGTGATGTTTTTCATCTTTTTTCAGCAAACAACATTTACTGAGGACTGTTCCATTTTCAGCTTCTGTGGAGATGTACCTTTTAGTGGCTGATTATTAATCTATTACATATCTCTACCAAGATGTCTTCAACCAGTCTGCTATCAGTGGGTTTTCTGTAGTTTGTTTCTGAAACAATCTTTCATTCATGCTCCATGAATAGCTTCGCACCTACGATATTGGAGCATTTCTAAACTTGTAGACAGAGTTATTATCATGAAGGGACTATACCTATTGAAATTTGATAAGACACCCACAAACTACCAGCATAAAACCAGGGTTAGCTTCCTATCAATGAAGAGGATAAAGCCCTGTTTATCCCTCTCCACAGTGAAAAAGCATCAAACTTTTTGATTTTCGCAATTCTGATTTTGTAAGGTAGTAAATAAGATAGCAAATGGGATCTTACAGTTCTGTTTAGAAACTTTTTTTTATTATGAGTGAAGTTCAATATCTTTTAAATATTTAAGGACCATTTCTATTGTATTATAAATATCTGTTTGTATCCTCTGCCCATTTTTTTCTGTTGGTCTGTTGGCCTTAGGAGGAACTCATCATTAGTAAGGGTTAATGACCTATTGTGGAAAAGTTTTATCCCTGTTTGGTTTTTGCCATGAAAATAATTGATTTTTTTCCCTATGTGTTTGAATTTGTTGCTATTTTCTCTTTTGTTTCCTGGACTTTGTGTTATACTTAGGATTTTTCTACCTTAGGATTAAAGAAAAATAATTTTTTCCTCTTTGTGCTTGCTAATGATTTATGGTTTCCTTTTCTTTTCTGCCTTTTTCCTTTTTAAAGATTTATATATTTATTTTTAGAGTGAGAAAGTGAGAGAGGGATAGAGGGGCAGAGGGATAGAATCTCAAGCAGACTCCCAAATGAGTATAGAGCCCAATGCAGGGCTTGATCTCATGACCCTGAGACCATGATCTGAGCCAAAATCTAGAGTCAGGTGCTTAACTGACTGAACCACCCAGGTGCCTCCTTTTCTGCTTCTTTTAAATAAATGTTTTATATCTTTGCTCCATCTGATATTTACTTGGATATTGATACAGCATTATTTATTGAATAATAACTTTATCTAGTAACCCATCTGTATCTTCTGGAGCAGAATGGTATTTTGTCATATTCTAAAGACCTCAATGTATTTGCTCCTGTTTCTGGATTCTTTCTTTGATCCATTGATAGTGTGTCTTGACTACTTTAGTACCTTCACACTGTTCTGATTATTGTAACGTTAGAATAGATTTCAATATCTGATGACCTAGTCATTATTTCTCTATTTTTTAAGGGTTTTCCTGGATATTTTTTCATGGAAACTTTAGAATCAGCTTTCTTATTTAAAAAACAAAACAAAACAAAACAAAACAAAACAAAAAACCTCTTATTTTTATTTTAATTGTAATGACAACAAACATACATTTATTTAGGGAGAATTGGCATCTTTGCAACCTTAAATTTTCCTATCCAATAATAGTACATATTTTCCCATTTTTTAAGGTCTAATATTGTATCTCTCAGTAGTATTTAAAATATTTCTGCATACAGAGTTTTTACATTTCTAGTAAGTTTATTTCTAGACTTTGCGATACTATTTTGAGTACCTCTCTAGTTTGTCTTTGAGCTAGTTTTGGCTATTTTTTGAATTAATTTTGAACGAAGTCATCTTTCTGAATTCTCATATTTTTTTCAGTATAATAGTTTTCTAGTGGATTCTCTTGGATGTTACAGGTTTATAAGCATCTAATCTTCAAAAAATGTAAACATTACTTCCTTTCTGCCGATCACACCTTTTTCTTTTGTTTAAGTGCATTGGCTAGTCAGTTGAGAACAAGGCTAAATATTTGTGATAGTTAACAGCCTGGGCTTGTCTTTGACTTAATGGAAATGATTTTACTGCTCTTGGGCTCTTTCAAAGCAATTTCTTTCATCTATGTTTTCATATTTACTTACATATAACTGAGAAGTCTGTTTTGATTTGTGGTTTTATTCCACATTTGTGATTTCTTTCTCTTACCCCTATTAATTTACTATTTATATGCAGAGAGTCACCTAATAAAACAGGTTCAGGTTTACTGGAGATAGGCAGCTGCCGGGTTTGGCTTTCCTATTCATGGATTTACTTGATTTTTGCATCCGGAGATTGGTATTGCTTCCTGACAAGCTCAGCAATGCATTTAAAAGTCTTGAATTATTTTATCAAGCATTTCCAAGTGTTTTATGGCCCGGAAGTCCTATATGTCTTTTTGAAGGTTACCAATATTTGTTTTCCAGAAAATGCTTTCCTTAGCTACTTTCACCCCTGGGTCTCTTACTATATTTCTCTTTTCCATTCTTCTTCCTCTTTATTATTACTTTCCTTTCATAAATGGTGGGTTTTGTTTTATAATTTCTTGAATTTATTGGCTATGAAACATAGCAGAGGAACATAGGAAACACGGTGCTTCACTGTCAAGGAACGGAATCTGTTTTCTCGAAGAGTTCAGAAGAACCTGTCAGTGTAAACAGCAGGTTCGAAGATGCCAAAGAATGTGGATGCAGAATTCAGCTTATTGGAATGAAACTCTTTCTAACACTCAGAACTTTCACAAACTCTAAAAAGCCCATGGTCTCCCTCATGGGTTCTTTTCAGGAAGACTGCATTCTTGGATGTGTTGTGGAGGAGCATGGGGCATGGGGTAGGGAGTTGCAGTGGGTGGTCTCTCTAGTCCCTTGTAGCTCTGATGCAAACAAATGCCCCCAAACACTAGCCCCACTATGGCTGTCGCTCTCGATGGCCTTGGATAGCATTGTAATAAACAGCTCTACTGAGTCTGCCTGCCTTCCGTGGAGCCTGAATATAATCAGGACTCATTATTCATAAAACCAGCCTGCACACTCTGTTGCTCATCTTGTGGGGCTCCTGGGAAACATTTCTGGAGTTAAGTAGGGCTGCAGAGTAAAGCTAAAGCATTTCTTTTGTAGGCATTTAAAGGCTAGATCAGTTTTTATTTCTTCTGCTGTTTTATCTACTACATAGGTAAGCACACACACACAAAACTGGTGCACAGTAGTTCGTATATGATTTCAAAAGTGATGCTTTTCACTTTTTCATAGGCCAAATTGAATCTTGAGTCATTTTGGACCAAGGGGTGTTTTGAGAGAGTGTTGTGGGACGGGCAGGGGCATGCTGAGAAACTATGGCACATGAGCCTGATTAAAGAGACTATGTGGGCCGTGCAAATGGGAGGAGGAGAAAAGAGGCTTAGAACCTTCTCTGAAGACTACCCATGGCATATTGCTTGGCATAACATGACAGAAAGGCACTGGACTGCTTTGCAGTCTGCCCTCTTGCAGAATATGTATTTTTAATATAGCGGTAGTGATTTATTGTGTGCCCACCTTGTGCAGGATATTTTATATTAGTTTAAGCCTCTTACTAGCTTCCAGAGTAAGAAAATTATACCCCTCCCCTTCCCAATTGTTATGGATAAGAAAAATGAGATTTAGAGAGCCTAACTGCCCATTTTGTTACTCTTAGAGGTGATTCCATCACAACTGGTTGCAGACCAATCAGCAGGTATTAAGTCCAGTCCCCTGGACGAGATGCAATATTGCCACTAGGCCCTATTAATCTTAATTTCCCCCTCATGCCTTTCTAACTTTTAGTTTTGAAGAGCACGGCCACTGCCCTCACTCCCTTCCCGTTCGTCTCACAGCCAGACAGCCCTTCTGTCTGGTGTGGTCGAGCACATGGCCCCATCTTTCCTCACTTCAATCCAATCTCACGTCACTTCCCAATCTTCCCAAGTCCCTCAGTGGTCAGGTCCTGGATGTCCTCAGAAACCTCCCATGACTCTTCACTTCTGTTGACCGCTGTCCTCTACTATTTATGGAGCACCCACTATGCTTTAATCCAGTTGTTAAGCTGTTCCCACATATTTTCTGGTTTTAATATCACAGAAAATACAATGAAGTAGATACTGTTTCTGTACCACAGATGACGAAAATGAAGCTGAGAGAACCCTTTATCTGCCCTCATGCACCTTCTACAGGGTAGAGCCAGGGATGAGAATTTATTTGCCTTGCTGTCTAAACATTTTAACTTTGTTTATACAAGTCCTCTACAGTAGGTTCAAGAGCAGCAGGGTAATAGTTACTCAGTAAATATTAGGTGGTGAACAAATGGATGTTCTTGTATCTTTACCTCCTGACTCTAGCAACCTTGGCCAATTTATTGTTCCCCAAATGTGCATTATGTATAAATATCTGGAGGCTTTTATCCATGTAGTTCATTTTGATTTCAACATTCAGATACCCCTCTTGATACTACTTGTATGTGTAATTTATTACTATTTTGTACTATGTACTATCTTTAAATTTCTCATTTAAAAAATCAATTAGATGGTAAATTTTTTTAAATCTAAATTTATTTTCAGCATAACAGTATTCATTGTTTTTGTAGATGGTAAATTTTTTGAGGTAATGTGCAATCTCTGTAATTCCTTGAATCACAAACACAGTGCCTTGCTCATATTCATGATTATTTGACTAATGTTGGTCTTACCTTTTGGCACCCATTCCTCATGATGGCAAGAATCTTGTTCATTTTTGCCGAATCCCCAGGGCTGAACACAGGAGCAAATTCCATAACAAGTGCTCAAAATGCTACTATTAATATTCATTCTGCATTGTTAGGTATGAAAAAATGCAATGACTTTTGAAACAGACTTTCATTCTGCCCCTTAATAGCAACACAATCCTGTACAAGTTAATTAATCTCTCTGAACCCAGTTTGCTCATTTGTAAAATGAAATAATAATAGGGCTGCCCACACAGGAGTGTTATAAACACTTTGCACTTAGCATGAGCATAATAAATGGTTTGGTTGAAATAGATGTGGAATACAAATGAACTGTTACTGAGATTCATTTCATGATCTAGAAAGTTCATTATAGAGTAACATAAAAGTATGTTCCTTCTTGAGAAGTCCCAGAACACCATAAATCAAAATATTCTTGGTTATGTTCTAGGAGGACTCTGAAATATCATCCATACAACCTTCTGCCTTACTGTTTCCTAATCCAGCATTTTCCAGTGCACAGACCAAGAACAATAAATGTTTAGGAGCTTATAGATGCTCTGTGGGAAGGAGTTTTTCAGTAAAGAAAAAATTTACAACAGCTAGATTAAAAACAGTACCGTGTTCCTGAAAGATACCTTGTAATATGCAACGAATATGGCATAACTTGTAGCATTTCCCACTCTTACTTGACCACCAAATACTTTTCTTTTCTTACATGCTGTGTGATTAGTAAATGTTTAAGACTGTCCTTGAGAAAATCAGTATGATTAGTTTCGATTCTTGTGCCAAAGTTCTGAAAAAAACAAAAAGTAACTCAGTGAACAAAATTTTCTTTAGAATATAGAAGAAGGGGTTAGAATAGACTTACGGTTAAGTGTGGTAAATATTCCTAAAATCAGTGTTTTGTAAGAACAATAGTTACTAAAATACTAAGTGACTAACCAACATAATGCTTAGATAACAAGGCAAATAAAGCCAAGTTAAAAAAATTTTTATTTAAATTCAGTTTAGTAAACATGTAGTATATTATTAGTTTCAGAGGTAGAGTTCAGTGATTTGTCAGTTTCATGAAACACCCAGTGCTCATTTCATCACAAGCCCTCTTTCATGTCTATCACCTGGTTACCGCATCCCTCCTCCCATCCCCGCTCCAGAAACCCTCAGTTTGTTTCCTAGAGTTCAGCATCTCATGGTTTGCCTCCCTCTCTGTTTTTATCTTCTTTTTTTCCCTTCCCTTCCCCCATGTTTATCTTTTTTGATTCTTAAATGCCACATATGAATGAGATCATATGGTATTTGTCTTTCTCTGGCTGACTTACTTCACTTAATATAATACCCTCTAGTTCCATCCACATCATTGCAAATCAAATAAAGCCAAGTTTTAAAATTTTGTCTTATTCTCCCTCAAACCACCATCTCCCAATAAGTGTGGGAGTTTTAACTGGTATGCTGGAAAAGAAACTGAAAACTTGTTTTCATTCCAAATGCATGCTTCTTAGAAATTTAAGCATAACAAGAATAGGACCCTTCAGGTGGAACGAGCTATAGATAAATCAGAATATATGACCCTTCATCGCATACTCATTTTATTTTTGACTATTTACAGCAGTCAGAAAATGATGAAGCTTCTATTCATTGAAGATCATGTGTTCCAAGTTGAGGGCTGGCGCCATTTTCAAAGTTTTGAGATTCTTTTATGCTCTGAAAAATTGTTTCTGTTTTCACATTGTGTCATGGCTATGAATATCTATTAGAAGCATTAAGTAACACTTTGTAGATATTGTCCTAAATAAACATCCTTTATTATTGTAGTTTCCTGTTTAATGATTTCCAAAAGCTGAAGTTGAGCTAGACCCTAAATATTTTGCTTGGATTCTCCAAGTGATAATCTGAGATAGTGGGAGAAGGGATTCCAATGACAGCATTTTTTTTCCTTTATATTTTTCTTTCATTTTCTTTTTTTTTTTTAAGTGAAATTTACTCAACGTTTCAATGGACTTTTCCCTCCTTAGAAACCATTACATTTTTCTTTTTATAAAATAGGGCTTGGGGAGCAAGAGCCACTGTGGACACATATGCCACTGTATACACAAATTTTTCAGTTACATATGTACCTTAGAAAGGCAATATTCTATGTCATAAGAAGGTCTAGAAGATCTTTTTTCAATAGTCACATTTACTTATAAGGTAGGCAAAACAAAGGAAAAGTTCTTTTCTCGAGACCCAATTTTTCTATCATAAAAACAGTTACTGAGGGCTGACCATATGTCAGGCTTTAAAATAATGATTGAATCATCACAGCAAACCCTTTTTACAGATCCAAAATTGGAAGAGTCCTGATGTCACCCAGGCAGCAGCTCTTATAGCCTGGCTCCTAATAGCCTCCTCCCAAGACTGTGCTAGGTCCTGCAACAGAGTCTAAAAGAATTATTGGGGGAACAGAAGCTATATCTTCCACCCACATCCCCGCTCTCTCTCCTCAACCCTTTCCTTGTGAAGTAAATCTTTGGCTTGTGAAGTAAAAGTATACCCCTGTTAGTGTTGCAGTAAATACCTGAGTGGGGATGCGATGTGGAACGGAGGTCGGGCAGAGACGTGATACCCGTCTGTATTCAGCATGTGTGGACCCCAGCTCCGCCAGCCATAAATGGCGGGTTAATGGTGTACCCCAGTTTAGCATCTAGCACTACCTCCGGAGGGACTTTTACCAGTGCCTTAGAGGGAGGGGCTGGATGCGAAGTTAAAAGTAAATAAAATAAAATGAAATAAAGTGAAATATGCACAAGTATTTCTCTAAGAAATTGAGTGACTATGTGGAGTTGGTAATATAGTGCAACACAAGTGGATTTCCTCTGGTTTAGCCCAGTATTGGTGAGAATGGAAAGGTTATGGCTGGGGCCATCTTCTTGGCACTTTGGGAATCTCCTGAGAAAAAGAGTAGTAAGGGAAAGTGGGTGTCAGTCATGGCCATGTGTGTGCCTATAAGAAGAGGATGCACCCAAAGGTCCTTGCTCTAGAGGAGGTGGGTCTGGTGTCTGTATTACAGTGAACCTGGAAGTGGGTCTTGTTAGGTATAATTGTGACCTTTTTGTATCATGTGGGCCAATTTGTTTTAGGGAGATTTGGGTCAAAAATATGATATTTATAAATCTGTTTATGATACATTTGAGATAATAGGTTCTATCCTCTCAATATGCCAACACTGTATTTATGGAGTTATTTGATCAAATAATATGGAGTTATTTGATTTTCTTTTATTTAGGAATGAGCGACTCTAATGGAATTCTTTTGTTCATTTTCATACCCTTAAGTGTATCTTTAGTATATGTTTTCATTTTCTTATATCTTATACTCCATTCAGGTGGTCTTTGTATTTCCTATGAAAGACTCAAAATATTTTATATGAACAATAGTTATGAGGGTCAAAGTCTGCATCTACATATATGAACCAGAAGGCAGATATGAAATATTTTTTTAAATTTCTGGTTTCTGAGCCAGAAATTACTTCTTTGCTGAAATTCTGTAGCATTATCATATCATATCATAAAGCTCTCAACCAGGAGATCAAATGTTCTCTCTGTACCAGGAAATGACTGAACTAGCATCATTTTTTAAAGCATATTTCGTGAAGTCCCAGATGGGCATGTGAAAAATAGTTCCCTTTTACTATTGAGGAAAATTATGCTGGGCAAGAATACAGCCAGTGACTATTAAATGGGTTATTATAAACTTAATTTCTTTATCTACACAAAGACACATCAATTTTTCTTGTTCAGTTGTTGACATTTGCTGATGCCTAAAGAAAATATATATCTTTTTAAACATACGTCCATGTTTTCAGGTTTGAATTCCAGAGAAAGAGTTAGTTATACAAATAAATCTTGGTTAACTAAGCTGGACTTAGGTGAATAATTATGAATGATTTGCATTTTTATTTTTTCTAATTAAGTGCATCTCCTCAATTAAAATATGTTTATGTCAATGACTTTCTTAGTTTTAAATTCTATGGTGGAGGTGTTTTTTTTTCTATCACTTCATAGCAATCAGAAAAAAGTCAGTATGAATCTTTGCTCCTCAACAAATACTATTTGCTATCATCATGTTGGTGTTTCCTGTTTGTTTCTTAGCCCTGCTGTGCTCAGCCAACTTAGAATCTTAAAAACACAAACAAATACACACACACACACACACACACACACACACACACAGTCTAGAAGACCTTCCCCAGTCCAATTTTGCCTACATCCTGTGAGGCCTTGTTCAGGATATCCACACACCTAGAAAATTTTCTTTTTCAAGTCCTTCCAAGTTTGTCTGTACTACCCAATCAGAATCTTAATACATGCCATCCTATTCTCTAGGTATCTCTACCATGTAATTTTACACAAGTAGTAGTGGATATAAGTTTTATTTGTGACTTATTTCATATTGCATATATCTTGCTTCTTCAATTATAAGCCTCCAGAGAACAAGCTCTATGTATCAGTTTAATTATTTTGTATTCCTTCACACTTAGAGGAAGGCTAGTGAGAGGTGGGTAATAATTTCTTGGGCATTGGTTGCTATTTGGTGTTTTCCGTGATAGGTCTTAATTAATCTGTGGGCAGGTTAATTCATAGGCTAACTTAAGTAATTTAATAAGTTTACAATTTCATACAACTTAGTAAGTCATTAGCAAGACATTTCTCTCAGTTACATGTAAAAGACTATGGTTTTCAAGAGTTTCATTTCCAATATTTTTTACTCAAGCCCTGAGAGCTTGCTATATGTAGGCGTTATTTTTGTGTCCAGATTGAGAGAGTATAGGTAGTGGAGGTTTGTTTTTCTTTTGTTTTAAAACAATGTTTTAAATTTAGCCTCATGAGTCAGTTAAGATATAAGATTAATGGTTGTTAGTATATTAAAAAAACTTTGCAGTTCTCTAAATGTTTTTTACTAAAAGCTTTTTTTCTTTTTTAAATTGTGATGCAATACATGCTTGGTGTAGAAAACTTGGAAAATTTGGGAAAGCAGAACAAGCCAAAACAAGAATCTCCCATAATTCCACTGGTTTCCTCATCACTAATACCCTGGTGTATTCTGATACTTACAGTGATTTTCCTAGATCAAAGAAGGCTAGAACTTTTGTAAGGCCCAAGTTTTTACATTTACATTTTCCTCTTTAAGAAAAAGAATACAAAATTATAAATAAAAATCAAGTTCAAAAAGGAATAGTTATACAGAAAATGAAAGAAATCACAGAAATTACAAATTTTGTGATGTAGAAAACTACCACAAATGTCAGAAAAAAAGAAATTACTGTTTTTAATGTTTTACTGTTTGACACTCCTCCTTATGTTTTGGGTTGAATACTGACTGCTTCTTTGTAATACAATGATTTTTTAAATGTCATTTTCTATAGAAAAGCAAAACAGATCATTTATCTTCCTTCTCACCTAGTTGATCAAAATTCACTTATCACTGATAATTTAGAGGAATCTAGCTTCATACTCCTTACTGGTACTGCTTTATCTGAAACTTCTCCGTTGCAGATGGGAGGGAGGGATGGGTGTTTCTGATAGGGGACAGTCTTGTTCCCACGAAGTCTGTCTAGTTTGGAGAGTGGAGATGTCCGTGAGATCAAGGCCAAGGTGTCCCTCTGATCTGAGAACTAGGCAGTGACTCACACAGATCTTTCTCCTTAGGGGCAAAAAGAAGACCTGAGTGTTGTAGAGGATTCTTCAAGATGTGTTCTTGGTGGACCTGGTGGATATGGAGGTAGGTGTGGTGGCCTTCAGGCTCCTGAACCTCCAGATGACCCCCAGAGTAGAGAGGGTGACCTCCAGCCTGGGGAAATGGCTATAGCTTCTCTTTTTTTCTTGAAAGAGGATGGGCCTGATTTTGGAAGAGCTTGTGCAAAGCAGGGGCCTGGAGCAGAAGTATGGTGGCTTTGTAGTTAACCTACTCCTCTTCTTCTTCTTCTTCTTTTTTTTTTTTTTTAAGATTTTTAAAAAATTTATTTGAGAGAGAGAGAGAGGAGCGAGAGGAGGAGCAGAGGGAGAGAGACAAGCAGACTCCATGTTGAATGCGGAGTGTGGAGCCTGATACTGGGCTCATTCCCAGGACCCTGAGATCATGACTGGAGCCAAAATCAAAAGTCGGTCACTTATCCACCTGCGCTACCCAGGTGCACCCCCAACACTCTTCTTGATATATATTTATACCAAATAGTGTTTGAGTGACTTGATTTTTTTTTTTTACTTAACAATATTGTATATTGTAATTTTTTTCTATACTAACAAATATTTTTCTATAATACTATCTTTTAAAAAGATGTTCAGTAACCATCACATAATAAAACTTACCCTACTTTTCTTAGTCAATGATCTGTTGCTAGACATTTTGGTTCTTTGTAATTTTTTAATATTGTAAACAATGTGGCATCCAACAGTATGCACCTATCTGCCGCGGTATTTCGGGGTAATCTTTCCTTAATATAAATTTCTAGAAGTGACAGTTCTGGGTAAAATGGTGTGCAGAATTTTTAAAAGCCTTTTATGTATACATTAAGACTTGATACGTTGTCAAGCTGTCCTGTAAAAATATTGTAACAATATATCCTCCTAGTAATCATTTATGAGAGGAAAGAACTTTGTGTTTCTTCACTGGAAAACACTATAAATTAAGACTTACTCAGCAAGCCCAAGAGAGCCATTAAGGAACTGTAGACTTTTTTGAGAAAGACAGACACAAGGCATGCCTGTCTGATGCATTTGTCAGAACAAGGCCACAGAGAAGTCTGCATGAACAACTTTCCAAAAACTTCTTACTGACATCACATCTGTGATCTGTCACTGAATTTTGCTACTTATGCAGTATGTATGATGTTTGCTCTGGTAGTGAAAGAAATTTAAGACAGAATCTTGAAGGTGTGGGTGTCTTTTGGGAAGCTGGTAGAAGGCAAGGCAGTAGGAGTTCAAGCCCCCATACATTGTGTGTCTAAAATGCAATATTAATGTCCTTTGGTTCTGAAGGATGGCAACAAGCAGCTTTTCTAGTAAGTCATGAATGTATCACTATGGTTTTATGTAAGTAAATCTGATGGCATGATTATTTTCTATCCTATTGTATTTACTATGAAATATGAAAATTCAAGGGAAGATAGTATAATAAAAACTACAGAACACTGTTAATAAAAACCAGGGAAGAAAAAGAACAAAAGAACTCTTGCATATTGCCAAGCAAAGAAACCAATTAATGTTTTAAAATGATGGGAGTTTCTACATGTTACATAGAAATAATTTAATTTATAAAAAATTTAATTGTTTTGGATGTTTAAAGTCTCTTAGGAAGCCCACAAATTAACATTCATTAAAATATTACTGTCTAGGGACGATACTTTAGCGCGACATGTTATAAATAAGTCAAAGAAATTTAATCAAAAATTTCATTTCAGGTTCCATGAAAACAAGTAATGATTCCTTTTAATAACTGGCTCCTGTGTCTTTTCTAGGAAATGAAAAGTGAAACACTAGGAACATAATGTATCAGCCTAAGATAGACGTCACAGACTTGAAATGGAAGGTAGAACAGGAACATTCAAGAGACATGTGACACTTGCTGCATTCAGGGTCTCACACTACTGGGAAGACATAGGATCTGGGTGTAAGAGGCAAATATGGCTCTGGCTGGTGGCCTGGGCAAGGCACCGCATCCACTGCTTATCTGCACCTCCGACTGTGGCATAGTTGGTATTTGCTTTCTCGGTGTCCAAGCCGTATGAGGAGCCCTAAAGAGAATCTGGAAAGCCCAAAAACTCTGGTTGAATTTTTGTGTGCAGGGGCTAGTTTTCCAGCCTCTCTTATACAAGAAGCCACAATAAAAGGTGGTTGGAGTTGTTTTTGAGTAAGCACATTTCCCGATGGGGCACAGGTGATTTAACTTCTCTTCTTCACACAGAACAGGTATTACCTTATGAGTTAGAGGTTGACGCTTTTATGCAGAGAATTCATTGAACAATCTAATTCAGTCGTATTTTGGGGGGTAATTCCTGGGTGCTTCGGGATAAACCATTAAACTACTTCTATTATAACATGACAAGAAAAATCTCCAAATAACTAGAGCACAGAATGCTGTGATTGATACAAGAGAAGAACCAGAAAGTACACTGGAAAATTCAAAAAGAGGAGAGATTACGTGTGTGTGTGTGTGTGTGTGTGTGTGTGTTTGTCAGGGGGAGATTTGAAAGACATCACGTAGGAGGTAACACTTGAGATGCACCTTAGATGGATAGAATTTTGACAGGTGAACATGTACAGTTACAGGTGGAGAGAACAGAATGAGCTGAGGTACGGTACCTTAAAAACATGACTTGGGTTTGGAGAACAGAAAGTCATAAAGTTCTATAGCGACAGAGAGGTAGTGAGCATAATGCCAGAAAATTCACCCATGATGAGAGGCTGTCACTTCCTTCAGTAGGTGAAAGGTGGAAGTGGTAGCAGAAGCAAGGAGTGACAGGAGGTGGTTACTAAGGTTTTAACCTGTGAACGGACATGATCGGAGTCTAGATTTCATCACTGTATTCTGGTTTGAATGTGTTGGATTGCTTCTAATAGAAACAGGCTTGGGGTGGGAAGCAAGAATGGAGACTACAGCCATAATCTTGTAGGCTGACCAGAAGTTGGTGAGCAAAGTGGGGTGGCGGTGTGCATCCATTCCAGATGCTGGTTTTGGGCAAGAGATACATCTCTGGCTAACCTCGGCTCAAAGGCAAGGTATCGGAAAGACCCATAGGATGGCCAGAGAAACAAGCACAGAAAACAGAATCCAGAGGAGAGAAGGGAGCTATTGTCAAGAAGAACTTAGCTGAGTATCCTGATTAGACAGGGACCTGCTCTAACTCTAGTTGGCGGATACACCATTGGTCCCTTGATTTTGCTGTTCTGTTGACTTACTGAAGTGTTCCTACATGTTTATATTGTTTCTTTAATTTTCACATGCACAGATGGCAGAATATGATTGGCTGAGTTTTTTTTTCTCCCACATGCCATGGGCTGAGAGAGAGGGATTTCTGTGTGGTAGCTTCTGGAATGGGAGCTGAAGTCCTGTGGCTTCCCAATCCCACACACTGTGAAGAAGAGGGTTTGGCTGCTAGGAGGCCAAAAAAAGAGAAAAGGTCAGTGTTCATTGGTTCTTGCCTCCCTGTGTGCTTAAGAAACACACCCTTTACCTACACTTCCACCGAAAAAGAAAAACAAGTAATATTGCTCAAACAACTCTCTCTTCAGTGGGAAATATCCAAAGCCTTGTCATATTTTACATCTGGTTCAATACCTCTGAAAAACACTCATTTTTTCCTCTACATGGGTCTTCATTCCATTTGATATTCTGCCATCTCTGAACTGATTTTTTTCAAGTTGACAGTCACTGATAAAACTCACATACCATAACGGGACAAAGAGGGAGAAAAAGAGAGAGAAACATTTATGCAGCTGGTCGAGAGGCTATTTTCAGAATTTATCATTTGTGTCCTCCACTGCCCTCTTGATGATCCCTTCCCCTGGGTGTTTGGAGGTCAGGGTGGTCCTAATCTTGTCTGCTTTTTAATTTCTCTGTTCTAAATACCTCTTATAGTGCATGGCACAGAGTAGATTAATTACTTAACTTCTCCCCTGGACAGGCTTCTACAAGGGGATGTCCACATAGGGTGACTGGGCCTCCAGCCATGCTCTTCCTGTCCCCCTGGAAGTAGTTGTCAGTCCATTCCTTCTGCTGCTCAGAAGGAATCACTAGGACCATGACGTTATTTCACTCCTTTTTACCCATGATCAGGAGATGCCCGCCGTTGTCAGCTTCCAATTCAGTGGAACCATTATTAAGTGCTGCAAATTGGCTTCTATTTCAGGACATGCACTGCGTCTTACAGGACAGCCCTCCCACTTTGCAAATGTTGAGTCCTTTCAGGCGCTGTAACTAGGTCTCCAGTAGACTGATTGTATAATGTCTGCTCCATGCGGATGTCATGGAATGTGATAATTCCAGTGATTCTCACGGGCGCCGGCATCTCGCCTTCATCCTTTCACAGCAAATTGGGTTTGTTGCTCAGAAGGAATCCCCTGTCTGGGATCCTCTTACCGTGAGGGTTGAAAAGAGCAGGCAGAGCTGGCAGACGGGGAGGGATGAGCAACTCACGCCAGCAGCTTCGTGTATCAGACAGCAAGCCATGAGCTTTGAAAGAGGGCCTTCCTTGAGAACCTAAGGGTCCTCCTCTCTGATTCTCCTTAGAGGAGTTTGTGACAATTTTCATACAACATTCCAATCTATCTGAGACCTTTTGAGCCCCACCACATGGTTGGGTCATATTGTTGATGGAAAGATTCCTAGCTCTACTGTCTCCCCAGCCAGAGAGCATTATTCTTGCTGTTGGTCTCACTCAAGGCCAATGGCTAGCAATTCATTTGGTAAATGTATCAGCACATCTCCCCCAAATGTGACTTCTTTTGCCTTGCACATTTGAAGAGACCCGTGATATACTGTGCCTCTTTTCTTACTGGTGGGGTGATGACTTTGTCTTTTTCTTTAGAAGGGATATCCCACCTACCTGAACCACCGAACCCTGAATCATCTTCTTCACTGAATTGTTAGGCCTCTTTATTTCTATAGGATCTATCCCCTGATCAATAACACATATGTCTCTTTCTAAGAGTACCTGTTAGCTCCTGCTGTCTGGGTCCTGCCGGCATGAGATACCAACAAATAGTGACCCAGTGTGATGGTTAGGTGGTCGATGTTCTATAGGCTTAACAATGGCACCGGGCTGAGAGTTGATCGAACCCTGGGGCAAGAAAGTTAAGGCACTCTGCTTTCTTGCCAAGTGACAGAAATTGATTTTATTGTCTTTATATTATATATATTAATATTATATATTATGTATATGTATATGTGTGTGTGTGTGTGTGTATATATATATATATATATACACACATACATAATGCATTGTCTTTATATTGAGATATAATAGAAGCACTTGCTGGGTTAAGAGCTGCAGTCCAGGTGCCAGACTTGTAGTGTTTTGCTCCTGAAAGTAGACAACTTCCAAAACAGGTCATGCTTGTCACAGGACTCAGGTTCTCAGAATCTAGTTCTATTTCTAAGACCTATCTGTCTTCTGCAATGGCCAAACTGAAAAACTTAAATGGGGATTACAGGGTCACGAGCCCTGCATCTATTAAATCTTTGATGACAACATTCCCTGCAATTTTTGCCAGGGAAGTGTTTAGCTATTGGTTTTTTCAATTTTGGATTTACTCTTTGGTGAGGAGGAGGAGAAACAGACTTCTCATTGGTTCTTGCTTTTCCCTCTTATCCCTTATTGCCCTAGGCTAATGAGTTCATATGAAGAACCTTCTAGTTTCTGAAGCTATTCATTTCAACTATTGGCTCTGAAACTGGGGAAATAACCTCAAAATGTGTTGGGGGTTTCACTGAGGTTACTATGTCTGAACTCCATTTATTGTTTGATTCTCACATCAGACCTCTGTTTAGTAAGGATGGAGAATTTTTTTTTTAAGATTTTATTTATTTATTTGACAGAGAGAGATCACAGTAGACAGAGGCAGGCAGAGAGAGAGAGAGAGGGAAGCAGGCTCCCCGCTGAGCAGAGAGCCCGATGCGGGACTCGATCCCAGGATCCTGAGATCATGACCTGAGCCGAAGGCAGCGGCTTAACCCACTGAGCCACCCAGGCATCCCAGGATGGAGAATTTTTTATTTAAAAAATCAAATAGAGTGGTGCCTACATGGCTCAGTTGGTTAAGCATTTGCCTTGGGCTCAGGTGATGATCCCAGGATCCTGAGATCAAGCCCCGCATCAGGCTCCCTGCTTAGTGGGGAGTCTGCTTCTCTCTCTCTATCTGCCTGCTGCCTCCCAACCCCGTTTGTACTCTCTCTGTCAAATAAATAAATAAAATATTTAAAAAAACCAAAAAGGACCTCAGTGGGTCACTTATATATTCTGTCCCTAGGAACCCTGGTCACTGCCAAAGAACTGGACCATTTTGCTTGCTTGCTTTAATACATATTAAAAAACACATGGGGCGCCTGGGTGGCTCAGTGGGTTAAGCCGCTGCCTTCGGCTCAGGTCATGATCTCAGGGTCCTGGGATTGAGTCTCGCATCGGGCTCTCTGCTCAGCAGGGAGCCTGCTTCCCTCTCTCTCTCTCTCTCTCTCTGCGTGCCTCTCTGCCTACTTGTGATCTCTCTCTGTCAAATAAATAAATAAAATCTTTAATTAAAAAAAAAAAAAAAAAAAAAACAAAAAAAAACACACCCTACTTTGTTGCTGGAGTGTAAGGCTTTTGCTGCTCCAGGATCCTTCAAATCCACTTCAAATCTGAAAACCCATGTCAGTGTATCGTCTTGCAATGGAATCCCTAGTTTATGCAGATCAGCGACTAAAGAGCTTTTCATAGATACTGCTGTCGTCCCTAAAGGACTTAGTGAAGGAAGTGCCTGCAGATCACTCTGGGGCTCACAGTCCAAGACTGAGTGGGCATCAGTCATATGATCAATGCCCTTCAACATTCCTATCTTCCAGAGTCTTCAGAGTCCATTCATTACATTACACTGAGGAATTTCTGGCATTTCAGCTTTGCTTAGTGTGGTCCAACACTGAGTCAAGATTTCTGTGAGGCAGCTGAACACACTACAAGAACCACTCCCAGCTATCGAGCAAGGGCATTAAATCTAGAATTTCTGCTTGGTGTGCTCGTGTTGAAACATTTAGCTCTAATATAAAACTACGTTCCTTTCTTCCTGGGTTGAAATTCAAACACATTCTTGTACATACTCCTTAGAGTTTTGCCAACACAAACAAGCAAAGTTCTGAATTGTTTTTGGTGTATAATTCTTTATCCTTGAGTTTGACTTTTTTTGTTGGCCCCTTGGGGCATGTTTGGATCCAACTGTAGTTGTAGGACTGGTGACAAGGAGTGTGTGTGTGCGCATGTGAGTGTGAGCGTGTGTGTCTGCCTGTCCCCACATGAGTGTTGGGTGGAACATGAGAATTATCTTCGTTATTATAGGTAACTCTCTAAGGCAAGGAAGACCTTTTAGAAAATTTCTTTCACATGTGGATATCCAATGTCCAGTTTGAGTTTGTAGATCAATTCTGGAAACTACAGAAACATAAAATAACGACCATTCAGAAAATGTTGCCAAATTGTTGAAATCTGATTTCCCAAGGGATTCATTATCATGAAATCTCTTTTCCAGATGAAGGAAGATTTCCCTGGATCAGAGGGATTAGATCTGGCTAGTTTAGAATTGGTCTCTTATTTTCTGAATCAAAATCAAGACCCAAATAATTCCACTGAAATCTAGCCTTGAATCTGAGAGTCCTTTGATCAAAGATGCCCTTCTGCTCTCTGTAACCTTGGTTTTCTCTTTCTTTCTTTTTTTTCCCCTCTTGCATTGAAGCATCTGCTCTTCTCTGTTTATCAGAGATAATAACATATTAAACTTAAACAAGAAGTTGGTTTTTTAATACTCACTTGGGCTTACAAGCCCTTTAACTGCAAATCTGAATAAAAAAAGAATTTAGTGAACATGTTTAAAAATGGAAACAGAAGTCCTTATATATCATATACTACAGTGCTTTTTTGTACAAAAATAATCAACTGAACTGTAACAGACTACAATAGCTCTGACATATCCCTGTTCAGTAGCCCATATAACAATTAAAAAATTCAGATCATGAACACATCCTGTTCACATTTTACCGAATAGGGTTTCTTTTGCCTGAATATAATTTGTACTCCCTTGCCTGGGTATCTGTGGAAATCTGCAGCACAGCCAAGTCCCTTTGATTCCTGTTGAGATTCTCATCATGCCAAGTCACTTCTCACATCCCTGACCTTGGGCTCATAGTACTCAGGAGAATGCTATTTACTTAAGAAAGAACAAAGTAGCCACCGGAGTTTAAGTTTTTATATATCATTTCTTTGTTTTTGTAAGGACATTGTTAAAACAACTATAAAATACTGTGGAAGGAAAGAAAATTCTAATTTCAACTCTAATTTTAACTCCCCGCCAGAGCAAATATTTTCATTCTTTCTTGTGCTTCCTTCATGTCTGAACCAGGAAGGGATGGGCTTTGGGCTTCACAGGCAGCTCAAGTTTCCATGTTTGATTCCAATCAATTTCAGATATCAATAACCACACCACAGTTCCTTTCTAGACTTCTAGACTTTTACACGTGTGTGTATTATATATACTTCTGTGCATATATAACATTTAGATATATTTTCCTTTCTGATCCCAGTGTTTCTTTCTCTTGACTAAATTATTAATTTGCAAAACTTTATTTCTTTTAGTGGTGCATGCCCAGAGAAGGTCAGCAGTGGGCTCTGCCTTCCTCCTGACCTTTCATTTGTCTCTCTCTCTCTCTCTCTCTCTCTCTCTTTCTCTCTTGTTTTTAGCCCTCTTGTCCCCTTGAAAGATGTCAGTGCACACCACACCCTGAGCTGATCATTACTCCCAGGTACTCTAATCCATTAGAGATTTTAGATATGGATAGGATACTTTTGACTTAATCCTTGCTTCAAGCCGTTGCCTCTTCCCTCCTTGCAAGTCTCTGAATTCATGGGCTCTATTACCTTCCTTGCCTTCCTTTCAAGAGGGGCCGATTAGTTTCTGAGCTCATCTCCCCCTCCTAAGCCTTGCCAAATGCAACACTAGGGCAAGCACAAAGGATTAACAGTATGCCTTCTCACGGCTTCTCCTAGATATATAGGCTCAGGGGGTGTGTGATCTCTTTCCCAAGTTTTGCACAGGTGACAGTATTTTTCCGGTGTGTTGCCACAATGTAATTGGGCTCGCCACATTTCCAACCTCGGTCTACAGTTTTCCTGCGGCCTCCTGATGAGCCACCAAGCCCATACCACACTGTTTCGGCTTTCTATTTTGGTAGCACTCCACTTTAAGGGGCCAACTCTTATATCTGTCTGTGTAGGCTCAGTTACAGTGCAGTAAAAACAACTCTAAAATATCAGTGATGTAATACCTAACACGTGACATAATGACGTATCAGAGAATCTCTTTCTTGCTTATGATGTCCACAAGAGAATTGGATCATCAGAATGATTCAGGGCCTCGGACCAATAGAGAATGCTTCTGAGTGCATCCTCTGATGGTTTGCTGAGACAGGAGAAAGGTACTGTGCCCTATCACATGCCGCCATGACTCTCATCAGTTCTGTCCCTGTTTCACTGGTCATGCTAAGTCATGAGATCAGACTTAACTTCAAAGTGCAGTCCTACTGTTGTGGGGTGAACCGTACCCCTCCCCCAACAGAGGTTGAAGTAGTAACTGCCACAGGACCTGTGAATGTGGCCTTATTTGGAAATAGGGTCTTCACAAAGGTTGTCAAGTAAAAATGAGGTCAGTAGAGTGGCCTCTAACCTGATATAACTAGTGTCTTGATAACAAGGAGAAATTTGGATGGAGGCAAACATGCATAGAGGCAAGACAATGGGAAAACACAGGGAGAACATCATCTACAAGCCAAGAAATGCCCACAGTTACCAGAAGCTAGGAGAGAGGCACGAAACCGATCCTCACAGCCCTCAGAAGGAACTTCTGGCATTTAAAATTGGGAGACGATACATTTCTTCACAATAAAATTGTGAGACGATACATTACAGTTTGTGGTACTTTATTACAACAGTCCCTAGAAATGAAGACAGCCTACTATGTATGCAGAAGGAGGAAGAAATTGGAATATTTGTGAACAGCATTAGCAATCATCACAATGTCTGTATTCATGTAAAAATACATAAGTTTAATAGTTTTAGTCTAAGTTAATAGAAAAATTGGTCTAATTTTCTTCACTTAACGTGAATTAACATGTGTTGGCGTTTTATACTGGCATTTTCATTATTAAATTGCTACAATATACTTTATGATATAGTCTAAAATTTTAATTTACAATCCTCATACTGTGAAAAAGTACTACGAATTGCAAAACCAAAAATTCTAAAAAGACTGTACAATTCTGAGATAGCATCAATTGCCAATCAAGCAATTAATGTGAGGTGCCAAGAGTGCAAACACATTATATACTGTTGCAATTAGTGTACCTAATACCAACCCTTAGAAAGTCAGAGATTATTGTTAGAATATGGTTGAGTTTATTATTATGTAGATTACATATACCAGTCTGTTCTGTTACTAGACTTTCTGAGAGCTGAAAAATACATGTGCTGTATAAAAAACTTCTATCTGTAAATATTCCAAGAAATATTTCAATTTTATCCCTTAATTCAGAGATACATAAAGCAAGGGCTGGCTCTCTAGGGAATAGTCAATGGTAAAAATCCAAATTAGATTTGTTCTTATTCTCAATATCTGGTGTTGCTCAGGAAGGAAATCCTTTGATCTTCAACCCCTATCCAGATATATATCCTCATAAGGGATGTTGTAGTACACACTAGAACACATTCTTTCTTCTTTCCTGCTCCAGAATTAAATTATGTATGAATCCCTGGTGTATATAAATATTTCCTTCTAGTTGGAATCTCACTTGCAGATGGTAAAATGTCATAAATATAACAAAAAAAAACCCAATAATAGGCTCAGGGTACTCAAGGTATATTAATGTCACACATGTATGAAAAATGCATGAGATTCTTTCTTAGAGTGAATGATGCCATTTTTATTTCTTATCTATAGTTAACCCTGAGCAAAAGTGAGCAAAATAACAGGATGAAGTGAAATATTTTCTTCGGGCTACGTCTCATGATTTCAGGGTTGAATTAAAGAAATCTTTACTTAGCCCTGAAATTTGTGTAGCACGCTGAGACCATTTCAGTACCAAGCCCCATTTAATAAACAAAAAAATTTTCAGCACAGTGTGTGGGAAATGAGTTTCTCAATTCTGGTACTGGCAATGTGTGTGCAAATCTTACTATGTTTCATAAAGCTCCAGACATGGGAAAAGTCAGAGTTCTGGTTAGCTTAGGATGTCAAAGGAAGGGACATGTAAAATCCATTCCATAAGATGATAGATTTTGGCTTGAAGAATTGAAGTTCAGAGAAAAATTTGGTTTTGGAACCAAGACTCCAAGGACTGATTCCACACATATGCCTGTTAGATAACATTGTACGCCCAGTACTCCTGGTAAGGTCCTTCCCTTGTTGACTTGACATTTAACATTTAAAAAATGGGCCATTTCTTTCCTTCTTTTCTTTTCTTTTTTTTTTAAGATTTTTATTTATTTATTTGTCAGAGAGAGAGAGAAAGAGAGAGAGCACAAGCAGGCAGAGAGGCAGACAGAGGTAGAGAGAGAAGCAGGCTCCCCGCTGAGCAAGGAGCCCAGTCCAGGACTCGATCCCAGAACCCTGGGATCATGACCTGAGCCAAAGGCAATGGCTTAACTGACTGAGCCACCCAGGAGTCCCCAAAATGGACCATTTCTAAATGCTATTCACAGTCTTGCTTAATCTTTTAAATCATGAGATTTACTTCTGTCTTATTTATACTTTCCTAGATATAATTAGGTAAAAAAGACCATCCTGTCAACAGTGAGTTCTCAGATGGCATCTATAGTCCTGAACAGCAGGCAGGGTGCATTCACGATTATTGCTCATCTAAAATGTGTTAAGTATGATGCTAAATGGCAGCAGAGTGTACTAATGATTTGGGGGGTGGGGTGGGAGAAAGCCCTGTAAATGGAAAATGGGTTGCTGCACATCATATGATTATAAGTGATGATCCCATGAACTCTACTTTAGGGCACCATGAAAGACTTCCCAAAGAAGTGACATTTGAGCTGGTTTTTGAAGTGTGAGTAGGAGTTCGACAAACGATGGTTGTACAAGTAAGTGCACCATGATGATCTGAGCTCTCGCCAGGCAGTGAGGGGATATCATGATATAGTGGAAAGAACTCTGGGCAAGAAATCAAGAAACACACGTTCCTGTCCTGATTTGTATGCTCTAACTTCTGGAGAAGTCATTGAATATTTCTATCCTGCAGACTGCTTCATGAAAGCGTTTCAAAAAAGAAAAAAAAAATCTCTATAGATATAAGGAAAGTATTCCCTCTCAGCCACTGGCTTTTCTACCCTCAGTCCTCCCACACAAGATTTTATGACTATGTCCGTTTGCAGCTCACCTTTTCTCCCTCGCCCCTCTTATGACTAGTATTATCTGACATTAAAAGTCATCCCGTTTCTCTTAGTGAAGCATTTCAAAGATAACTCTCACGCCATACTCACTGAGGAGAAAAATTTTAAGTCTTTTTTTAAGTCTTTTTTATAAAAAGATTTTGGGGATGCCTGAGTGGCTCAGTTGATTAAAAAAGATTTTATTTATTTGTGAGAGAACGAGCAATCCAAAGAGAGCTGGAGCGGGGGGAGGGGCAGAGGGAGAGGGAGAAGCAGACTCTCTGCTGAGCAGGGAGCCCCACACTGATCCCAGGACCCTGGGATCATGACCTGAGCTGAAGGCAGATGCTTAACTGACTGAACCATCCAGGCGTTCCTAAATTTAAGTCTTAAAATTTAAATACATATTTGACTTCCCAGTATATGTGTGACATTGTGTTATGCACCGCGGATATATAAAGTTCGCTAAGTTCTGCTCATTCCCTCAGGAATTCATCATTCAGAAATAGAGATTGTTCCAGAAATAACTCCGATATAGTCAGACAGCGATAAAGTCAGGGAGTTGTGATCTAGTAGCAGGGAACAGATCGACTGTACAGGAGTAGCTCTCTCATGGAAGTCAGACTTGAAAGGTAGTGACAGTTGCCAATGAAGTGGCCTATAGAGTGCCACTCTATTTATAGTGTGTTTCCCTTTGCATTATATTAGAATGAACTTGGGAGGTAGGAAAGGTAACTTTTTTTTTTTTTTTTTAATGGATGAGAAATTCAAACTCAGGGAAAGTAACTCACCTCCCCAGAGTTTACAGTGGTGAGTGGGAAAACTGGGATGGATTTCTAAATTCCGTCATTTTTGCATGGCACCAACTGGCTGGGCACAGATTGGAGGCCGGACGTGGGAAAGCACAAGCCTGAGAGACAAGCTTTTGGTATGGCTTCCTTTTTAAAGAATTCCTGGTTGATGAGTGTTTGGTGTGAGGGTGTCGGGGTGAAAATCGCCAGTTTCATGGATTAACCAACAGGTGGCACCAGGTCCCAATGCAAGGGTTCTCTTCCTGAAGTTAAGAGTCTGGACCACTGACTTTCCCTGAAGGTTTATCCATTAAATTAGGCAGATTAAAATAGAGCTCCTAACTCTGCTCCCTGGGATAGAAAGGGTCTGTTTACCTACACACCTCAGATCAATAATCAAGGGGATGTAATGGAGGCACGAGGAAGTGGAAGGCCTGAGGGCTTTGGAACCCACGGGCTTGAGCATATCCATTCTGCCATCTAGAGCTGAAGCCCATCAACCTGAAGCCGAGGCCCTTTCCACTCTGTCCCCAACCTCCGAAGTGAGGGAACCAGTGCCCGACTTTCACAATGATTTTTGTGAAGATTTATCCTAATGTGTATACATAATAGCTATTCAGCTATTATATTATATTATATTATATTATATTATATTATATTATATTATATTATAACTATGGTAGTTATAGTTACTCATATCTAAAAAAGAGCTAAGGAAAGCATGAATAAATGTTCATATAACTTCCCACCCATTTGTTATTAGAAAGATGTATATGTCCCAAGTCGTTAGTCTGGCATCTACTCTTGGTGGGGTATTATTCTTGTAGCTGTCCTAACTGGAAGAGGACTCTTTGATGAAGACTGGGCAAAGTGGAGAGTATTAAGTGGTAGAATGAAAGGAAAGATGGTCTTTGATTTTGCTATGGGGTCTTTGATTGCTTTTCTCAGAAACATTATTTTGTCAACAGCCTCAAAGGTAGTGAACTGATACATACTTATTAAATGCATAAATAATCTACATTATTGAAATATAAGGTACAGAGCTCCTCTTCTCAAAATTTATAGCTTAATTTGGGAGAAAGAATGAATTCCTGTGAAACAGTGGAAAACAGTAGGTTATAATTAAGCATACAGTTTATTGCTAAATGATATGTGTGTGTAGGATTAAAGGTCTTTTTGATTTCCTGCTCATAATCAGACTGCTCATTTCTGTGATGTTTGGAATGTGATTTCATATTTGGAGAGTAATTTCTGGGGAATCGTAGCCAACTTCTCAAATACAACCTAAAGGATAACAATAAATGAAATCCAGAAGGATCAAATGTCAAGAGCGCCCTTATAATCTATCTGTTTTATCTTCTTTTCTTTTCTTTCTTTTTTTTTTTTGGAGAGAGGAAGAGTGTGTGTGAGCAGGGGGTGGGGGGGGATGGGAGGCTGGGGGCTGGGGGAGGGTCAGAGAGAGAGGGAGGGAGAGAGAGCCAGGGGGAGGGGCAGAGGGAGACGACACTCCCAGCGTGGAGACCAACGTGGGCTCGATCTTGATACCCTGCGATCAAGACCCGAGCCGAAATCAAGAGTCAGGCATTTAACCAACTGAGCCACCCAGGTGCCCCTTTTTCCTTTTTCTTTTTCTTTTTCTCTTTCTTCCTTCCCACCCTTCCTCCTTTCCTCCCTCCCTCCCTTCCTTCCTTCCTTTAACAATATCCTTGTTTTCATTCAACAGGGCAGACCACCATCAGTAAGTCACTGGAGTCATGTGAACCTGCTAGTTTAGCTCCTTCAGGTTGCAAAATAAGAGCTATGTCAGGTTACCTAAGGAGAAAAAGGCTTATTATAAGAAGGCAAAGAATAGGGACTAAACAATGGGAAACTTTCGCAGAAGGCCCCCTGCAGCCTGAAAGCTTACCACATGGTTCATATGATCTTACTCCTTTTATGCCTCCTCAAGAGCAAAAGGTTTTTGCTTCCTTCTTGGTGCACAGGTGTTCCCTTTTTTTTTTTAATTTTTTTTTAATTTTTAATACCAGGGTATCTGCTAGTTTGTGACTTATATTCATGC
The DNA here is from genome assembly GCF_010015895.1 of Lontra canadensis. NCBI lineage: Eukaryota > Metazoa > Chordata > Mammalia > Carnivora > Mustelidae > Lontra > Lontra canadensis. The sequence continues at coordinate 8,687,217 of NW_022631018.1, read as the reverse complement.
TTTTTGTTAGCTTCTGAATAGCTTCTTTCTACCACTTTTCTTTGTGTGTCTCCTTCCTTCTGTCCAATAACTATCTGGCTGATGACCCTTTGGGTGCTGAATAGAGGATTTGATCATGTTGTCCATACACCATGGACTAAATATGTTCCTGGCCACCCAATAAGCTTCTGGTGAGCTACTTTGGTTGCCTGAGGTCAGGTGCCCTTTTCTGGTTCACTCAATTCTTCCCATGGTATTAGGGTTACATGGTTCAAAGCCTAGAAACCTACATTTCAGGAAATCTTTAGAAGTGGGTTGTGGCCATGGTAGCCATTTTGAGCAGGGACACCATGACTGCAGCCACCTTTCATGGAGCTCCCAATGGGCTATATGGACAACTACTGCATAAGAAATAAGAAATTAATGTTTTGACTGAGGTTTCCCACACAAGTTGTGGGAACTGTGCCCATGTGTATTAGTTTTCAACTTCTGCTGTAACAAATTACCACAAATTAAGTGGCTTAAAGCAGCACAAATTTATTATTTCATAGTTCTGTAGGTTGGAAGTTTTGTAAAGGTATCACTGGACTAAAAAATGCTGTTGGCAGGGCTGTGTTCCTTTCTGGAGCTCCATGAAAGGGTCTGTTTTCAGGATCATTTAGGTTTTTGGCAGAATTCAGTTCCTTGCAAATGAAGGTTTAAGGATTCTTTATTTTGTTTATTTATTTTTCTGCTGGCTGTCAGCTGAAGGCCCAGCTTCCAGAAGCCACCTGCTTTCCTTGGCTCCATCTTCAGAGCCAGCAAGAGTACGTCAAGTCCTTCTCAAGCTCTGGATCTCTCCTGCTTCTTCTTCTGTCTTCCCATCTCCTTGATAGAACCTTCTGCCTTCCTCTTCTACTTGTAATTCTCATGTGATAAGATTGGGCCCACCAGAATAATTTAGGATAATCTTCCCTTCTGAGAGTCTGTAATATTAATCACATCTGTGACATCCTTTTTGCCAGATAAAGGAACACATTCACAGGTTCCAGGATTGGTGCATGGACATCTTTGGGAGGCCATGATTCGCCTACCGTATCATTTCTTCACTTGAACTTGTCTTGGCCATGACAAATATAAATCCTTTAGAATCCATCTCATTTTTTATGTTCTCCTGAAGTCTTCAAATATTCTTGGCAATCCTGATTTTTTTCTTCCTTTGACTTTCTATAGCACTTACTATTATATATTGTCCCATGATTTTTATTTTTTTATTTTTTTCAACTGATTATTTTATTTTATTTTTCAGTGTTCCAAGATTCATTGTTTATGCACCACACCCAGTGCCCCATGCAATACATGCCCTCCTTAATACCCACCACCAGGCTCACCCAACACCCCCCCACTTTCCTCCCCTCCAAAACCCTCAGTTTGTTTCTCAGTGTTCACAGTCCCTCGTGGTTTGTCTCCCCCTCTGATTTCCCCCAACTCACTTCTCCTCTTCTTCTCCCAATGTCCCATGATTTTGTAGTCCTCTTGATGGTTCTTGATAATCTTTGTGTGCATTTTGTGTTTCTGTCATTTTCTCAGTAAGACTGTTAATTCTTGAGGAAATTCATGCATCTTTTGTATCCTTCACAGCATTTTCCCAGTGCTGGGTGCATACAAGCTGGTCAATAAATATTTAAAATATTATATAAGTTGCAGACTTTGCGGGGAGGAAGCCTACTGGAGGATCTGTCTGTGGGATGATAATCGCTAAATCAGAGATGCCAGAAGATTCTCTTAATATGCTTTCTAATTCCCTTCTCTTACTCTGGCAGCCAGAGTTGATTAGAATTTAAATCATTCTTGCAAGACCTTTCAAAAAATATGGGAAAGTCTCTGCTCTTGGATTTTATTGCTCTCTTCATGAAAGAGAGCTTCAGTTGACAATTCAGGCATGGTTAGAATTTAGGAACCCTTTATGGACAAAGATCACATAACATATCATAATTATGTTAAATTCAATTCTCCTATGAAAATAAGAGAATAGAATGATATAACATTCAGAGTCAGGTTTGATCCCTAAATTCTGTCATTTCTCTTATCTTCCAAAGTCCAAAGAGCACGTCCGGAGAGATAGGACCAGAGATACAAATATATATGTTATAAAGGACCAGGCAACGGTTCATTAATTTGTTTCTAAAAACACTGCTTTTTAGTGAGGATTGAACTGAAAATACCCATTGGGAAATGATCTTGGGCCATATGCTCTCCTCACTTACCTACTTACCTGCAGAAAGAAGACTGAGGGAGGTCAGGCATGCTGAAACAGGTCTCTCTTGGCTTGTTGCATGGAAGATGAAGGCAGGTTGTCTTCTTAACAGACATCTGAGGCAGGCAGCCCATAGTGAGTGAGAAATGAAGGAGTCTGTGCTGATTTTGAGACCCTCACTTGTTATATGGCCTGGTCTCATTAGTTGCTCTGTGATTTCAACACTCAGAGAAGATATTCCTCCTCCTAAGGAAAAGGGGGAAAGGAGGAGAGGCTGGAAATGTTATTCTGACTGCTTCTTCCTGGGGAGTGGAACAAGAGTCTTCTGTGAACGTGTGAGGGCAGCGAACAAACACTAAGCCATCCCCCCCCTTCTAGAAACTAGTCTTCGTAGTCAGTCGCTACACTGGGCTCTTCGGCACACGTTTCCTCACTAATCTTTACCTTGTTCTTGGGAGTGGACATTAACTGCATGGGCTCCAATCTCCAGAGGCTGTTATTTCTCTGTTGCCTTGAGGGAGGTCCTCTGACACAGGTTTCGGGTGCAAGTGGGCCACTGGTTAGGGGTGGGAGTTTTTCTGAGCAAATACTTTGGGTCAAACTATGTCTTCCATGTAGTTCTATCTTGCTTTTATAGTTGCTTTTGTTTTGTTCTTTTGGAACCTCTTTATCTGTAGCATATCTTCTCTTTTGTTTCTCCTACAGCAAGATGGCAAGAGATGCATCTTCCTCCCTAATGTCTTTCTTTGAAAACTTACAGATTTTAGGTGTACAGAAAAGTTGCAAAACATCACTAATTTACATGTACCTTTTATCAAGCTTCTCCTGATGTCAATAACTTCTATAACCATAGTACAGCCATCAAAACCAATGACCAAACTTAAGAAATGAACATGGGTACAATACTATTCACTCAACCATAAAGTTGTATTTCACATTTCACCAGGTCTCTCTACCTCACAAGGTCCTTTTCCTCTCCTGGGATCTTACCAGGACCTCTCCTACCCTTAGTCATGCTGTCTCTTTAGTCTCCTCTGCTCTGTGATAGCTCCATGTTATTTCTAAGTCTTCCATGACCTTGATAATTAGGATGAGTATCAGTCAATTTGCAAAATATCTTTCAATTTGGGTTTGTCCGATGTTCTCTAATGACTTGACTGAGGTTATACATTTCTGACTAAAAACCACAGATGACCCAAAGAGCCTTACAGGGTAAGGCTTATAGGGAGGCTTCACAGACTCCTGCTCTGAAAGCAACGTGTTCACTCTGAGGTTCCACAGAAGTATCAGGTGTTGTTTGCCTTGGAAGCGATTCTTAAAGTAAGAATAAAGCAAGCTTTTTATCCCTACTTGTCAACACCAGTGTATCAGTGGGCAGATGTGTCCCACTACTGGTGATGTTAATGTCCATCATTTGGTTAAGGCGATGTCTGCTAGGTTTTCACTGTAAAGTCATTATTTTTACATTTGAAATTGGTAATTATAATGGGGGAGATACTTTGAGAGTATAGTAGTACCCACTTTTTCCTCAAACTTTTGCCCACTGATATTGAGCATCCCTCAAATCTTTTTAGTTTTTTTTTTGTTGTTGTTTTGTTTTTTTTTAAGATTTGTTTATTTGAGAGAGAGAGAGAGAGAGAGAGAGTCTTAAGCAGACTCCATGCTGAGCGCAGAACCTGACGGGGGGATGATCCCACAACACTGATCAGGTCAGGGTCTCAGCCCAAACCAAGAGTTGGACCTTTAACTGACTGTGTCACCCAGGTGCCCCTCAGTGGATCTTGTCTGCAACAGACATTACTGTGGTGCTAGATTAATGGTGATTTTCTAAGACCCCTTTCACTTTTACATTTTTTTTTTACTTTTACATTTATTAATTGGAATTCTTCTGTAAAGAGGAGATATTCCATATCCTATATTTGCTCATTTATTTGAGTATGTATATCCACAAGGATTCATGGATATTTATTTTGTTCTATGGCTAATAATCCATTATTCTTATTCTTTTTATGACTATTATTTTGCCCAAGTGGTTCTAGCTTTGGCCATTGAGAGCCCCTTCTAGTCAGCTCTTGTATCCCTTTGACAGGCCTCCTTTTGTTTTGCACACTTCCTTATTTTCTAACATCGCAAGATGTCCCAGGCTTCTCCTTCTCTTTGTTCCAGTCTTGCTATTCACCAGTTCTTCAAGGAGCTTGGCTTCCTTTTTTGGAGAATGGTACTTAGAAGATACAAATCTGGATACTGGGTGTGCTCATTGTTACTATGGCACCACTCCTCCTCTCAGTAGGTAACTACTCAGTAGCTAACTCACATGTACATCCATATATCCATATATTTCATTTATTTGTATATTCCTCCATCTGCATATATATTTTTATAAATATATTTAAATCTATCTATCTATCTATCTATCTATCTATATTTTAACCTATGAGTTCATATTAATATCACTGATTCCAGTCCAATACTATAAGGTCTTTCTAGTCTTCTCCTTTTCCTTATTTGTAATTTTTTCTCCCACAATGAGAAAGCTGGATCTCATTATATATAACATATTTACTTATTTGTTTAATCCTAGAATACACATAAAGAATTATAGAATTGCTATCTCATATCCCTTAAAGAAACAGATTTACTAACTAGAGTGTAATATTTTTTTAAAAAGATTTTTTTTTTAATTTATTTATTTATTTATTTGCCAGAAAGAGAGAAAGAGAGAGAGAGAGAGAGAAAGCACAAGCAGGGGGATTGGCAGCAGTGGGAGAAGGTGACCAAGGAGCCCGATGTGGGACTTGATACCAGGACCTTGGGGTCATGACATGAGCTGAAGGCAGATGCCAACTGAGGTACCTAGGCATCTCCTAGAGTGTAATATTTTTGTATATGGTGTCAGATATAAATCTAATTGTATCTTTTCTGAATGACTCATCAATATCATTAAGTTGTACCAGCACCACTAACTGAGCTGTCTCAGAACCACTGATTAAAAAATCCATTTTTATCCCAGTGTTTTAAGATGCCACCTTTGTCAGATACTGAATTCTCATTTATACTTGCATCTATTTCTGGGCTTTTTAAAATCTTATTCTACTGATCTGTTTGTCTGTTCATGTGCCAATGCCAACTTTTAATTACAGGGGTTTCATAGTGTATTGTAAGGCTAGTTCCTCTCTGGAGTTTTTCTTTTTCAGTGTTTTCCTAACACCCGGTATATCAGAATGTAGCTATATTTGGAAACAGTCTTAACAGAGGCAATTAAATTAAAATGAGGTCATTATTGTGGTCTTAATCCAATATGACTACTGCTTTTATAAAATGGGGAAATTTGGGCACAGATGCATACTGAGGGAAGATCACGTGAAACATAGGGAGAAGACAGCCATCTAGAACCCAGGAAGAGAGGTGTCAGGAGAAATCAACCCTATTGACACCTTGATCTACACCTTCTGCCCCTCCAAAACTGTGAGAAAATAAATTTCTTTTGTTTGAGGCACCCAGTTTGTAGTATTTTCTTATGGCAGCTTTAGCAAATTAATATACTTGATACAAGTAAATTTTTTTTTTACTTGTATCAAGAGACCAGCCCTAATGATTAATTAATAGCCTTTGTTTATATGCAAATTCCACTTCAGAGACAGATTTTTTAGACCAATTTGAATGTACTTTGAGCCTTGATTTTGATGTCACTGAATCAACCAGTAGGCAAGAGATGCAATATTTTCAAGCAATGTCCTCAGGGGAGCTAGAAATGTAACTTTATCTTTATATAACTCATCTTTATCTCTCTCTTGAGCCTCATTTCTGTCTGGTGGCAGAATATTTACCCGGGTAATTCCAATTTTGATTAAGTATTTCAGATTAGGTGCATTTTTTTTTTCTTTCCGAACAACTTCTCAGAGATTGGTTTGGAAAGAGGCAGTGATCAGTCCTATCTGGTAGTGGCTAACTTGATGAAGCCTCCTGTCATTATCTCCGTCTCAGTCTGCCTTCTCTCACTTCTACCTCTTAGTGCTCCCTGAAAAGTAGTAGCAAATAGAGATTCTTAAGGCTCTGTTTTTGTTTTTAAGATTTTATTTATTTACTTGAGAGACAGTGAGCGTGAAAGGGGGAAGGTCAGAGGGAAAAGCAAACCCCCGCTGAGCAGGGAGCCCGATAAAGGACTGGATCCCAGGACTCCAGGATCATGACCTGAGCTGAAGGCAGTCACTCAACCAACCGAGCCACCCAGACACTCATGGCTCTGTTAAAATTTTGTTTATTTGGTTGTTTGTTCTGTTTGTTTTGCTTTTTTGCAGGCTGAGACAAAAACCTTTGCTTGTTATCATGGACCTTATTTGTTAATGAGCCCAATCATTCCGTGCTCTGTAAATGCCAAAGTTACTTGAAAGGAACATTTTTAAATTTATCTTTTCCCTTACTCTAAGGTCTGATCCTCTGTAGGAGATGTAGGGTTTAGAGTCCTTTCTTTAAAGATGGAAATTCCCAGCCCTGGCCCCAAGATCATTACATAGGGAACTTCCTGATTCTTTTCAATATCACATTCTTCTCCATGTATAATGCATCATTTATGTACATGGTGTCCCAGTGATGCTATTCTTTGCTATTGCAAACGGTACGATTGTGAATATCCTTTTGCATTTCCAAAGCAATGTCCAGATTGTCTGTGCTCTCTCATTATCTCTGTATTCCCATTAGCAATGTGTGAAGATGACTTGTTTCCCTACAATTTCACCAATACTGAGGCCTATCACACTTTTAGATATTTGACAATCTGGGAGATAGAAAGAAATTGCACCTAATTTGGCTTAAATGTTTATTTCTCTTTTACTGAGATTGGATATCATCTTTTCATGTGTTTAAGGGCTGTTTATAGTTTTAGTATCTTACATGTTCTCCTCCTTTTTCCATTCTTCTACTGGTTTTTTGGTGCTATTGATTTTTCTGAGGTCATTATAAAGAATATTATCTCTTTTTCTTTATGAGTTTTAGATATGGTTTCCCTCAAATTGTCATTTGTCTTTTGACATTGTTTATGGTGAGTTTTGCTATCCAAATGTTTTGTTTTGTTACTATTACTTTACAGTTGATTCCTTTGACATGTGTGAATATTTAAGGCGAGGAACGTTAGCAAAACAAGTTTTATTCTTCTTTCCTCACTGCCAGAACAGGAAACAAGGGACAGTAAGTATCACAGTGTCTTTCAAACTTAACTTTAGATAAGTCCTCTGTAGAAATACATCAGAGTGGATTTGAAGTGTTGTCTGTTCAGTTTTCACAAAAGAAAAACTGAAGAACTGGTTTGTCCCAATTTACAGACCTATTAGTTTCTTTTTTATTTTTTAAATTTTTTATTTTTTATAAACATATAATATATTTTTATCCCCAGGGGTACAGGTCTGTGAATCGCCAGGTTTACACACTTCACAGCACTCACCATAGCACATACCCTCCCCAATGTCCATAACTCCACTCCCCCAACCCCCCTCCCCCCAGCAACCCTCAGTTTGTTTTGTGAGATTAAGAGTCACTTACGGTTTATCTCCCTCCCAATCCCATCTTGCTTCATTTACTCTTCTCCT